>NW_027509339.1:577905-1777905 GCF_048541705.1 Temnothorax americanus
ANTCNTNNTTNGATNAGGNAACGTAATTTTGTGATGANANNTNTGNAGATACNAAGCNTANGTCCACCACTNGTTACTTAGGTTTTTTCGAGGTATAATACTACTACTTTGTTTTTTTTTTTAGAAGAAGATACCACTGTTTAGGTTTTTTCGAGATTTTTCAAGATACAAAGATTTCGTCTACCACTTGTTACTTAGATTTTTTTAAGGTATAATACTACCACTGTTTTTTTTTTCGAGGTAACAACATATACACTACTATATGCGTGTACTTGGCGCCTTTCTTTACCTTTTTTTTAAAAAAGGTAATTTTGTACAGATATCACGCCTTTTTGTAGTATTACGCATTGTATAAACAGTATGTACAAGGTGTTATTTCGAGGTATAATACTACCACTTTGTTTTTTTTCGAGGTAACAACATAACAGGGTAACAACATAATACATATACACTATTATGCGTGTACTTGGCGCTCATTTTACCTTTTTTTTTAAAAGGTAATTTTGTACGGATATCACGCCTTTTTGTAGTGTTACGCAACTTAATCTTATAAACAATATATCTTATAATTTCATAAACCGTATATAATACAAGGTATGAAGCTAAAAGTGTTACGGACTATTATTTCTAAAGAAAACAACAATTTAATATTTTGCTCAGTTTTTTAAAAATAATAATCTGTAACCCTTTTAGTTGTACACCTTGTATATATTTTTCAATTTCAACATAAAACATAATCGCAATAAAGCATGATTAATGTTAATAAGTCGTTAACTGTAAAATTCTTTATTTATTTTTATTTGCGTGTCTTTACTGAATGTTGTTCGCAACTGTATATGTACCGATATCTTCAGGTATCGATATTTTTGATAATTATTTTACGTTCGTCATTATTTTAATTCATCCAATTTTTATTATGTCTAAACATAATTTTTGTCCAATTTTTATTATGTCTAGACATAATTTTAATTCAGCGATTTTTATTATGTCATGACATAATTTTAATTCTGCCGCTAAGGAAATTTTAAGTCGATTTTTATGAATCAAGCTTGAATTCAATGTTTAGGTGTCCCAGGTTGCCGATGACGAGGTCCACATAGCGCGCTCTATAGTTTTCGGTGTCCAGGTGTATTAATACCTTGAATTTGATGGCCACGTGTTCCAAGTTGCCGATGACGAGGTCCACATAGTGCGCTTCGTAGTTTTCGGTGTCTACATGTATTAATACCTCGAATTCGATATCTACGTGTCCTACATTGGGTGCGTTTAGCCGATACTTTGCTAGCCTAGCAATCGTGAGCAGTCGCTCGTTTTCGCTCGTTTCCTCTTTTTTGACTTACTGGATTAAAAAGAGAAGAAACGAGCAAAAACGAGCAACTGCTCACGATTGCTAGGCTAGCGGAGTATCGGCTGAACGCACCCATTCAGATTTAAAGTTATTAATACACCTAGACACCAAAAACTATGAAGCGCATTATGTGGACCTCGTCATCAGCAACCTGGGACACCTAGACATCAATTTCAAGGTATTAATACACGTAGACACCGAAAACTACGGAGCGCAATATGTGGACCTTGTCATCGGCAACCTGGGACACCTAAACATTGAATTCAACATATTATTACACCTGGACACCGAAAACTACGAAGCGCACTATGTGGACCTCGTCATCGGCAACCTGGGACACGTAGACATCAAATTCAACGTACGATTACACCTGGACACCGGAAACTATGAAGCGCACTATCTGGATCCCGTCATCGGCAACCTGGGATACGTGGACATCGAATTCAAAATATTAATACACGTAGACACCGAAAACTACGGAGCGCACTATGTGGATCTTGTCATCGGCAACCTGGGACACCTAGACATCGAATTCAACGTACAATTGCACCTGGACACCGAAAACTATGAAGCGCACTATCTGGATCTCGTCATCGGCAACCTGGGACACGTGAACATCAAATTCGAGGTATTATTACACCTAGACACCGAAAACTACGGAGCGCGATATCTGGACCTCGTCATCGGCAACCTGGGACACGTGGACACCGAAAACTACGGAGCGCACTATGTGGAGATCGCATTCAAAGTATTTATTACATCCTGGACACCGAAACTACGATACGCACTGTGTGGCAACCTCGTCATCGGCAACCTGGGACACGTGGACATCGATTCAGGTATTAAATACACGTAGACAACCCGAAAACTACGGAGCGCCCTAATGTGGACCTCGTAATCGGCAACCAATGGACACGTAGACATCGCATTCAACATATTATTACACCTGGCCACCGAAAACTACGAAGCGCACTGTGGTGGACCTCGTCATCGTCAACCTGGGACACTTGTACATCGAGATTCAAAACGTATTATTACACCTGGACAACCGAAATCTATGAAGCGCATTATCTGGATCCCGTCATCGGCAACCTTAGACACGTGGACATCGAATTCAAAAGGTATTAATACACGTAGACAACCGAAAACTACGGAGCGCACTATGTGGACCTCGTCATCGGCAACCTGGGACACTAGACATCGAATTCAACGTACTATTACACATGGACACCGAAAACTACGAAGCGCACTGTGTGGACCTCGTCATCGGCAACCTGGGACACGTGGACATCGAATTCAAGGTATTAATTACACGTAGACACCGAAAACTAAGGAGCGCACTGTGTGGACCTCGTCATCGGCAACCTGGGACACGTAGGACATCGAATTCAAGGGTATTAATACACCTAGACACCGAAAACTACGGAAGCGCACTATGTGGACCTCGTCATCGGCAACCTGGGGACACTAGGACATCGAATTCAAGGTACGATTACACCTGGACACCGAAAACTACGGAAGCGCACTGTGGGACCTCGTCATCGGCAACCTGAGACAGTAGACATCGCATTCAAGATATTAATACACGCTAGGACACCGAAAACTACGGAAGGCGCACTGTGTGGACCCTCGTCATCGCAACCTGGGACACGTAAGACATCGAATTCAACGTATTATTACACCTGGACACCGAAATCTATGAAGCGCATTATCTGGATCCCGTCATCGGCAACCTGAGACACGTGGACATCGAATTCAAGGTATTAATACACGTAGACACCGAAAACTACGGAGCGCACTATGTGGACCTCGTCATCGGCAACCTGGGACACGTAGACATCGCATTCAACATATTATTATACCTGGACACCGAAAACTACGAAGCGCACTGTGTGGACCTCGGCATCGGCAACCTGGGACAAGTCGACATCGAATTCGACCTATTATTACACCTGGACACCGAAAACTATGAAGCGCACTGTGTGGACCTCGTCATCGGCAACCTGGGACACGTGGACATCGAATTCAAGGTATTAATACACGTAGACACCGAAAACTACGGAGCGCACTATGTGGACCTCGTCATCGGCAACCTGGGACACCTAGACATCGAATTCAACGTACGATTACACCTGGACACCGAAAACTATGAAGCGCACTGTGTGGACCTCGTCATCGGCAACCTGGGACACGTGGACATCGAATTCAAGGTATTAATACACGTAGACACCGAAAACTACGGAGCGCACTATGTGGACCTCGTCATCGGCAACCTGGGACACCTAGACATCGAATTCAACGTACGATTACACCTGGACACCGAAAACTACGAAGTGCACTGTGTGGACCTCGTCATCGGCAACCTGAGACACGTGGACATCGAATTCAAGATATTAATACACGTAGACACCAAAAACTACGGAGCGCACTGTGTGGACCTCGTCATCGGCAACCTGGGACACGTAGACATCGCATTCAACATATTATTACACCTGGACACCGAAAACTACGAAGCGCACTGTGTGGACCTCGTCATCGGCAACCTGGGACACCTAGACATCGAATTCAACGTATTATTACACCTGGACACCGAAATCTATGAAGCGCATTATCTGGATCCCGTCATCGGCAACCTGAGACACGTGGACATCGAATTCAAGATATTAATACACGTAGACACCGAAAACTATGGAGCGCACTATGTGGACCTCGTCATCAGCAACCTGGGACACGTAGACATCGCATTCAACATATTATTACACCTGGACACCGAAAACTACGAAGCGCACTGTGTGGACCTCGTCATCGGCAACCTGGGACACGTGGACATTGAATTCAACGTATTATTACACCTGGACACCGAAAACTATGAAGCGCACTGTGTGGACCTCGTCATCGGCAACCTGGGACACGTGGACATCGAATTCAAGGTATTAATACACGTAGACACCGAAAACTACGGAGCGCACTATGTGGACCTCGTCATCGGCAACCTGGGACACCTAGACATCGAATTCAACGTACGATTACACCTGGACACCGAAAACTATGAAGCGCACTGTGTGGACCTCGTCATCGGCAACCTGGGACACGTGGACATCGAATTCAAGGTATTAATACACGTAGACACCGAAAACTACGGAGCGCACTATGTGGACCTCGTCATCGGCAACCTGGGACACCTAGACATCGAATTCAACGTACGATTACACCTGGACACCGAAAACTACGAAGCGCACTGTGTGGACCTCGTCATCGGCAACCTGGGACACGTGGACATCGAATTCAAGGTATTAATACACGTAGACACCAAAAACTACGGAGCGCACTGTGTGGACCTCGTCATCGGCAACCTGGGACACGTAGACATCGCATTCAACATATTATTACACCTGGACACCGAAAACTACGAAGCGCACTGTGTGGACCTCGTCATCGGCAACCTGGGACACGTAGACATCGAATTCAACGTATTATTACACCTGGACACCGAAATCTATGAAGCGCATTATCTGGATCCCGTCATCGGCAACCTGGGACACGTGGACATCGAATTCAAGATATTAATACACGTAGACACCAAAAACTACGGAGCGCACTATGTGGACTAGTCCAGTCACTATGTACAAAAAAACGGATTATAAAAGACATAATTCTGACCAGGATTTTTCTTTTGGGGGGTGTTGGGGGGCTCAAGAAAAGCTTAATCTCAAGTTTTCGACCTCTGTTTCCCGCTTGCTTTTTTTACGGGAGTAAAAAATGTGAAAAAATGGTTTTTTCCGCGATAACTCGGTTTCTAATAAAGTTACAAGGTCGAATCGGAGCTCATTTTAAAGCTTTTTTTACGCTCTACAAATTATGTCGTATGACATTTTACGTATGATCGATTGTTTTCGAGACATCGAACGAGAAAGGGAAATAAAAAAGTATGAGAGAGATATATTTAGTTTTTTCTTTTTACTCATTATTGTCGTCCGAACTTGCAAAAATGCTTCAATAAAACTTGTAGAGCGTAAAAAAACCTACAATTTTTATTTGTTATTTATTTTATTTCGTTGAAAATTACGCCTTGTAGAGCGCCTCAAAGTGGAGAGTCGTCGTCATCGCGTTAGCGGCGCGTTGGTTACGTCGATACGCGGCACCGAACGCTTTCGCTAAGATTTCCGACTTCATTGACGCAAATAAGTAACATAATAGGTGTTTTTTATAGGATTTTTCCCGCTCTACAAGTTACGTTCAGTGATATTTTGGCGTACGATCGATAGTTTTCGAGATATCGAAAGAGAAAAGGAAAAATTGAGCATTTTTGTTCGTTTTTTTCTATTTTATCGTTTTTCGCACACGAATCTGTATAAACGCTTCAAATAAAACTTGCACAGCAATAAAAATCGTAAAATGTTCTTATTTATTACTTTAATTTCGTTGAAAATTCCATACCGCACTACGGCTTAAAGTTGCAAATAAATCTTGCAAAGCCTGAAATTATTGTAGCTATTTTGAAACCGTCAAGTTTTCTTAATTACACTTACCGTTTCATTGAAGAATACATGAAAGCGTGCAGTTTTATATCTAAGTGACAATATTTGTGAAGTAAGTTTATAAGAAAGAAATACTTTATCGCTGACGCGATGGCGACGACTCTCCACTTTGAGGTGCTCTACAAGGCGTAATTTTCAACGAAATGAAATGAATAACAAATAAAAATTGTAGGTTTTTTTACGCTCTACAAGTTTCATTTGAAGCATTTTTGCAATTTCGGACGACAATAATGAGTAAAGAGAAAAAACTAAATATCTCTCATACTTTTTTATTTCCCTTTCTCGTGCCATGTCTCGAAAACAATCGATTATACGTAAAAATGTCATACGACATAATTTGTAGAGCGTAAAAAAAACTTTAAAATGAGCTCCGATTCGACCTTGTAACTTTATTAGGAACCGAATTATCGCGGAAAAACCATTTTTCACATTTTTTACTCCCGTAAAAAAAGCAAGCGGGAAACAAAGGTCGAAAACTTGAGATTAAGCTTTTTTTGATCCCCCCAACACCCCCCAAAAGAAAAATCCTGGGTCAGAATTATGTCTTTTTTAAATGTACATAGTGACTGGACTAGACCTCTTCATCGGCAACCTGGGACACGTAGACATCGAATTCAACGTATTATTACACTTGGACACCGAAAACTATAAAGCGCACTATCTGGACCTTGTCATCGGCAACCTGGGATACATAGACATCAAATTCAAGCTTGATTCATAAGAATCGACTTAAAAATTCCCTAGCGGCACTTTCTGCCAAGCATAGAGAACCTACTTTTCCGTTGACTCAATATTTATTATATATTATATATATACCTAATTTTTACTTAAATAGAAATCTTCCTCCTGACCGATAAGTTTATCGACCTAATTTTGAAATACGCGCGCGATATCGAAACTGGCCATACCTGCGCCGCCAGCGTCGAAAAAGTGAAAGTGACGTTTCTCTGATAGATCGCAGCGTTAGGAGGAGGAGGAGGAGGAGTATCTTAAAAATAAATTTTCACATTTGGACTTTGCGTCGCAATATCTCCGCTCGTAAGGCACGTAGCGGAATATTATGAGAGAAACCCCCCCCTAATTGGACCCCAAGCTATCGATCAAGCCTACTTAGAACTTGATCCGTTCACTCGTTATCGAGATCTCAACATCTCGGGTACTCGCAACCCGTCGCGTCGCGTAAAAGAGTCACGGTCGGTCTCGCTCCGCGTGTACTTGGCGCGAGACACTACCGTGTCTCTTGATTGAACAATTCATGAAATAAAAAATGTAGAAAGAAGACGAAGTTTGTAACTATAACCACAATCATCTGTAAAATTTTTGTAGTATTAAAATATTTTATGTTATTGTACACACGAAGATGTTTGCTCGCGATAATAAAAATGCGAGAATCAGAGTATATCTATAGCTAAACAGATTTAATTAACTGATGACATTGCCGGCAGGTAAGGGACAAATAATGGACGTAAGGGATGTGAGTTCCAAATTAACTATGGATGTGATCTGCAATACTGCTTTTGGACTCGACGTGAACACGTTCAAAGATCCGAACACTGATTTCCGCAAATATGGCAAAATAATGATGAAAAATAATCACGTGCGCGGCTGGGAATGGCTTGCAATGTTCTTCCTTCCGGGTATAACTCGTATGGCTAATCTGAAATTGTTCGGTGAGGAGACCACCGTCTTTTTGCGCAAAATTTTCTCGGAAACAATCACTAGACGCATGGAATCTGGCGAGAAGAGATACGACCTCATCGATATTTTGATCGAGCTCAAGAAGAACAATAGCGATGAAGAGATTGAAGGCTTCAGTAAGCGAAATAATTATATTTACATAGCTTATATATAAGAATAAATAAAAATGTTCAATAATCACGATAAACGAATTTAATTGTAGTAAGTATCAAAAGTCTTCAAACTCTAACAGATTAATTAAATTTTAGAATTCGATGGGGATGATCTCATGGCACAAGCGGCCAGTTTCTTCGCAGCTGGTTTCGATACTTCCGCAATACCGATTGCTCTCACGTTGTACGAACTCGCATTGCAACCTGAAATTCAGAGTACACTAAGAAAAGAAATACTCGAGGCGCTCAACGATTCCGACGGAGAAGTCACATACGACATGGTATGCAAGTATGCTGCTCCGTCAAATAATTTTTCTGATAGCGCTACACAAATGACACTTTTACCGAACCAAATACTTCTTTCGTCTATCGATTTTATTTCCGAACAAGTTTTTGAACTTATCAAATCTCCGATATATAAGAAAAATACTTCTTTACTAGATCAGGTCGCTATCATATCTGGATATGGTGGTATCGGAAACTTTGAGAAAGTATCCGTCACTAGGATTTCTTAATCGCATGGCAATGCAGACTTACAAAGTACCGAACTCTAATCTCGTACTCGAGAAGGGCACGCCAGTTTACATCCCGATGCTTGGCCTACACTATGATCCAGAATATTTCCCCGAGCCTCATAAGTTCGATCCGGAGCGATTCAATGAGGAGAACAAACGTAACAGACCGTCATGCGTTTATTTCCCATTCGGAGAAGGCCCACATGTGTGTATAGGTGTGTATAGGAAATCAAATTTAATTATATAGAAAATATAATTATAGAATTGACAGTTTTAATTGAAAAGTTATGAAATAACAAAATAAAATCACAAATTATTTTTTGTTAGAATAATGTGATAAGTTATATTACATTATTATGCATTTTGCAGGCAATCGCTTCGGGCTTTTAGTGATAAAGCTAACGCTCATTAAAATCTTGAGTAAATATGAAGTGACACCGTGCGAAAAGACTATGATACCGGTGATAGCTGATCCGGCAACAAGCTTGACAACACCGTTAGATGGTGTAATATATCTCAATATGCGAAAAATGAATACTGCTGCTAATTAAGATTTGACAAAGTATTTTTGATAACAAAGTGGTATAATCACATTTTAAAATTTTTAATATATTAACATTTTACCATTTCTAGACTAATCTGCAAGAATAAATCGAGAAATAATTTTTAACACGAAAAACTTCGATTCTTATTTCAATGTACCCAGGTTGTCGCAGAATGACAATCGAAAATTTATTTCAACTCTTGGAGTTTACTCAACTCTTTCTTTAAAATCATAGCTCTACAACTACCAACGTTAAATCTGAAATATAACAATTGCTTATCTCCTGCTAATTATAAAAAGATAATAATATAGAGAGGGATTTTTGTCAAATATTTCTTCGTCACCGGCTGAATGATGGTTTTTCCTTTATTCGTCGACATTGTAAATATATATAGGAGGCAGCCACGAGAGCAGCCGGTCACATGCTGATGCAATGATATATATAATATATACATATACAGCTATGTATATTATCCATTTTCATTCACTTACTCTCATTTACAAAAAGACTAACGATCGACCGTACGGTCAACCTATACTCGCCGAGCGATCGACCTAGTAGATTCACTTACAATTATGCTTCTCTCTCTGTAACATAACTTATGACATCTTGGAATCTAATGGAATGACTGATACCATGTATCGATAGTATCTTTTATATATAATATATTCTTCTCCTCGCGCACGTTTTGTTCAGCTAGCGACGTTGAGTTTTATAGTACGATTTGCAACAATTTCAACTCGTAATATAAATAATACACGCTTACACATATCGCGATGATCGTATACATAAGCAGTTCTATAATGGTTTCCTTTTTCAGATTTAATCCTTCCGATCGCATTTCATATAGGGGTGCTTATCATATATATAACTCAATAGAATCGAGAGGATTATATCTGAAAACATACACATTCTAACTGTACAGACTACAGAGCTGAAAGAACTGGTTTGTATTTTTTTTTTTTGCACATCAATACGCCTGCGGCCAGAATAATATGCACTAGATACTAGTGCATCAATTAAATATCAAGTATCTTTTTACACTTTTTCTGAAGCATGTCAAAAGCGCCGAAATCACTAAATGAAACAAACTGATCAGGAATAAAAAATTTTCGAAAGTTTCGTTAAAAGTTGAATATATTTATTTCAAACGCTATTTAACTAAAAATAAATTACTACATTGCGATAATTTCTAATTATAAAAAGACGTAAAAAATTATGATTTTAATTTAAACATCAATTATTTTGTTTCTTCGCGAAATGGCAAAAGTGATAAAGTTATTTCGAATTAATTAATCTAATCGCGATAAATATTCCTGACCAAGTACGAATGAGGTTCGATCTGTTTCGAGATAATTCTCGTATTAGCGTCGCGAAACAAATATCATCAACTCTAAATACGATCGCGCAAAGGAAATAAATATACGCCGCCACTGAACAACAGCAATAAATCAGTACACCTCCTCCGCAATGCGCGTGTGAGATTTCCATCGATACTTTTACACACATAATTATACACGCTTCATCCGTACACAATATCGTAATATCGTATAATGTAATATCGATAATAACGTTATTATAATATCGCGCTAAAACTCGCCCGCGAGCATTAATTGTATTTTTGTTCTTCTCCTCTTAGCTCCTCTCGTATATCAGGTAAATATATATAATCTATTTATTCATTTATGTATATATAATTACTTTTGTTCACTATGTATATATGCATGTACGTATATACGCGTATATATTATGCATACATATATACACACAGATGTATATATAGGATATTTAATTTTTATCGAGTTATCTTATTATCGATATAAATACAGATATATGCATCACACACATATGTCTGTACATATACATATACGAGATGTATATACACGTTCTCACATGCATTCAAGTTACGTCGTAGTACGCATAAATTTCATGTAATTAATATTCTCTTAACGATGTGTGAGACCGATGCAACGATCACGATTGATTTTTTTCTTTTCTCTTGGCAATCGGTGACTTAATTTAACGCCTTGTGGGAAAGGAACTGCGAAAGACGGAGAAACGGACCTCGCAAACATGAAGTGTTCACGTAATACAATTTATTTGAGTTCATGAAGAATGCACATCGAGAAATTTCATATTAGAATTCGAGGTCACTACGATACACGAAGCTGTAAAAATATTAGACACAATCTGAAAATGTTGTCAACAAAGCTGCATAATTTAACATCTTTATAGCCGCGTTTTACTCAAATGTGCGCACTGTGCGTCGAGATTTAGCTGACGCCACTTCTATGAACATCTCATACGCCGCTATGGAAATAACATTTTGCGTGAGCTTGTTAATTATTATTTTAATAATTATTTACAAACACTCAAAAGAATTCCGAATAAAAAATAACGTTATTATAACGGATTACTTTTGAGTAGCAATTGGTATCAATGTTAACATAAAGCAATTGTTTACCTAATGATTAATTTATTAATCATCGTTTAACCACACACACACACACCACACACACGCACCATACCACACACACACACACACACACACACACACACACACACACACACACACACACACACACACACACACACACACACACACACACACACACACACACACACACACACCACACACACCCCCACACACACAAACACACACACACACACACACACACACCACACACACACACACACACACACCACACACACCACACACCCACACACACACACACACACCCCAGCACACACACACACCCACAAAAACACACACACACACACCCACACACACACACACACACACACACACACACACACACACACACACACACACACACCACACACACGCACCATACCACACACACACACACAAAAACCAAATTTATTTCCTGTCAACATCAAGGCGTCTTATTTTTATTGAATACGTAAGGAAAGCGTGAAAGCAGTAAATACTTTCTTCAGAAGCAAAACTTCTTAAACTTCCCTTCATTTTTTTATAAATGCTAATATTAGCTCTAAAATGAACCTTTTTAATAATTGGTAACTTTGGTTAAACAAGGTTGTCGTATACGCAATGAATCTATAAAATTTAGGTATAAAGACATAATAATAAATAAAGTCATGCGTGATAAACACTGATTTCTTTTTTTTCAACGTTAACATGGAAATGGAGACCGGAATGGATGGATTATGCGAATAGTTTAAATATACTTGAAGTTTGAATGTATTTTATCCCAATATAATTGACGACAATAATTGGAATATACGAGAAAAATTCTAGAGAGACTAAAGATTCAATTGACGAGTAAAACGATGCCGCACAATACGGCTCGATTGGCCCATTGCATTCCTTTTCATTTTATTAATTTTTTTTTTCTATTCATTTATTATGTATTTCTAATCATTAGACACCGGAAGAAGTGATGATCAAACATTTCGACGATCTTGCAAGTCGAATTTTATTCCACGGTTTTATAAAACTTAGATTTTAGTTCAAATAGATTGTTGGTTTAAGTCTGAAAATCGTTGAAAATTGATTATGTTTTTATTAAGTCTTTGAGAAATAGTCGAGAGAGTCGAATAGGTAAGATATTTGTAGACAAACATGACTAGTTTTAGAAAAAAAGTACCCAAAGATATTCCGATTCTGTTGAATTTGAGATTTTAAAGAAGTTTGTAAAAAGATACTAACATTTTTCTTTATAAAAAAAGACATTTGTATCAGACAATTCTAAAAACTGAGATAATTTACTTTTTTCATATTTGTATACATAGAAAGCATATAATATATAGCAATAATTTTATTAAATAAATAATTAAATAATTAATTATATATATAAATAATTACAATTTTCACATATAGAACATACTTAAATATAATTAGAAAAAGTTTTAAAATTAATTAGCTATTTGGGTACCTTCTTCCAATATCGGTCTTGAACATTAATAACGTTCAGGCACGAAGAGCAAGCGATATGAATGAAAAAAGTGCATTTTGATTTTTTCCAGGATATGAAATAGAAATAGAAACGTCGTGATATGATTCTTTTATAAACTCTTGATTATTCCGTTCTATAAGCTATACAACTTTGCAAAGAAATCGCAATTTAATCATATTCTCACTAACATTATCGGTTTACAATATATTTCAGTATCCTTTAGATATCGAGAATTAGATATCAAGATTTAAAAACACTCATTTTTAAGAGTATCTTTTTTAAGAATAAGGATATTTTCACATTATTCATCTTATCTCATTTATTTACTGAAATATTTCGCACATAATGTGTCGTTAATTCTGACAAAACTCTAATTAAGATTGGAATTTTTAAGTACACGAGAAAATCTATTTCTATTTCTATTAGAAATTTTATTTCTATGATTACTCGGAGATTAAAATCAAATGCCTTTTTTCAATCAATCACGAATTGAAAATTTGATTATTATTATTATTATGTGCGTCGCTATATACATTGACGCCACTTTCTCATAATCGTATTTTTCTATTCAGTTTAAGTTTCCCTTTTCTTAAAGTCTTTTTGTTATCTCTTTGATAGCAGCTTTCTTATATCATAGAAAACTGAGTATATACTAATTTAATTCTGAGACTCTTGGAAAGGTTATAAAAGATTTACTGCCCGATATAATTATCCGGTTTTCGATTTTCCAGCAGAAAATTACCGAATAAAAAGATTGCGCGTTAACGCAATCTTTATTCCTTCTTATATAGAGTTTAAAATTGATTGACTTTGCGGTTTTACACATGGCTTTTCCCGCTAGCATCGTCACGCGTTTAATTCCAATTTGGTTCAATCGACGAGTCCTGATTTTATGGCACGGAAAAAGAGAGAGACGAAGGTACAAGATAATCGGTTATCAAATAATCGGTCAAATAATTGGCAGACTCGTTCGCTCGTTTGTTCATTCATGCACACATCGAGGTTTTTCCGCGCGAAGACCGTCGCAGAAAATAAAACGCGCCCGAAACCAACTTAAAGACGATAAACGTAAGACTAGAGTTCAACAATACATACGGCACGGCCTTTAATCGCCGTACAAACGCAGTTGATAAAGTATAAAAGTATAAACAGCTAAACGTGAAAAGCAGGACGCCATACAGAAGTAACCGCATGCGTTAATGCGTGTGTCAAGAATCCAAAATTACGCGTCTGAATTTTTTGGAATGGAATAATCGCGAACAGTTCGTCGAGAAGCGAACCATTAGATTACGTGCTTCCCTTCTTCGAAATTGTACTCTTCCTCGCTGCGTTCAAAGAAAACGCTGATAATGTTTCGCAAAAGTTTCGCCAATCTCTTTCAAGAAATTTCAGACAAATCTCTCCTCCAATTAATACACACCGGTTTAAAAGTTTAACAAATCATTTTCCAAGTTGGATTGCACTTTAGTAACGCAGCTAGATGAAAGGTAGATACGCGACACAATTCTCTCAACGTTCTTCGAACGATCAAATGAAACGACGAGATTTTCTACCGCGTGAATCTTCTCGACGAATGGTGCAGTAATTATTCCGACAACCCCATTTTCTTTTTTTGCCGTGGCGACTGCTAGCTTTATGAGATGAAGATAGTCTTTGCGAGAGTGAAAATAATCTGAGACTATTCTAAGATAGAAGAATATACATGTCTCTCTCTCTCTCTTTCTCAGAATAATCTCGGAATAATCATGTGCTTTCAGAAAACGGTAATATATCTATATATATCTTTGAGATATTGCCTAAAAATACACGATTATTCTTAGAATATTCTAAAAATAGACAGAGAGTATTCTCTTACCTTACATCCTTGGTTACGCAGTTTCTGAAACTTAATCGTACATCAATACAACAGAGTCTAGTTACATATCTACTTGTTTGTCTTCTTCTCCTTTTTCTTCTTTTCCGTCTATTTATAATAATCCACTTGCTCGTGTATATTATAGATTTATATATATATATTTTTTATGCACGATGGATATGTGCAATGTATATCCTTACGTCTTTGTATACACGCTCACACGCACGCGTGCGCGCGCGCACACATACACACACACACACTCTCTCTCTCTCTCTCTCATCTGCACTTTGCCTATATATATATATATATACACACACACACACACACACATATATATATGTATATATATGTATATATAATAACGAACAACATTAATGATTACTCATTAGGCTATTCTTTAATTGGACAATAAATAAAATAGTTCGTGTGCACAGCGTACATCTCCTCACATCCCACAGGCCGTAGGTGCCCCTCACAAATAAACGTATCTCTCGATTCTTGCGACTTCGATCGTCATGACGTAAAACACTTAAAGTCGATGACACGAAATCATGGTCTGAAGATCCCTCCAAGAAGAATTTAATTCAATCGGTAATCATATATTACGTATACCTAACGTTTCCTCGATAAATAGCATTGCTCGAGCAAATACGTTCATTCAAATTGACCGTTGTTAATATTACACGGAGAAATATTCAATTTTCATATATTACAGGCGCATCGTGCGCTGCGGCATTGATCGTTGCGAATTACTCGCGAGAATTTATGATACATTTTATTTCGCAAAATAGATTCATTGAATATCGTCGACGCGCTCGATTGGCGATTTATTTTATTCACCGCGCGCAATTACTAATCTATTAGCGACAATTAATATCGCGATGAGAATCACGCGGAATAATTCCTACATTAGAAAATTTAAACTTCTTAAAAAATCTTTTAAAAACCATTTTCAACTAGTTTCTCTTTTTTTTTACGCATTATGAATACGATGGCGATATTTCCCGGATGTTTCTGGGTCAAAATAGCCTCTCTCTAGACATTGAACTTTCTCGCTCGAGTCTTAGCTGTTGCAGCAAAACAAGTGCTCAGGCCACCAGCCGCGGAGGCCGAGCTTCTTATCAGAGGAATCCTCGACCACCAGGACGTATCACTTGATCTCCTCTCTGCTGGGCGACCTCGGTGGATGTGGCGACAGCGGCGTTTCGTTCGGATGTCTCTTCGGCCGAAAGCTAGCCGTCAATGAGGATATCCAGCCGCTTTGCGAGCCGTGATCGTGCAAGGAATCGCTGTTGCTGTTGCTCCTGGTGCTGTCGATGCTCATACCGGATTTAAATCGCGAGAACAGTCCAGGCGACGACTTTTTCGACGTCGCGGGCGAGCAAAATAAAGCAGAATGCTTCTTCCGTGCCTTGGATACCTCCTTGCAGAGCATCGAGTCCAGACTACCGGTGTGAGGACGCTCCTCCGCCTTCTTGGGATCGAGCGCGCCCAGCACGGCAGCCTCCGCAGCCTGCTTCGCCATTTTAGAAATGTCCTCCATGCTGGCCGAACTTCTTCTAATTTCTACCTTGCCGAGATCCTCCTCGATATTGCAGCAGGTATCGTCGGGATTGACTATGATTTCAGGTTGTTGATTCTTCGAACGAATGTCGATCTCATGAAACTCGATGTCCAGGGCCTGTCGAGTCTTCGTTTCCTTCAGGCTTTGCGACTTGCCCTCAGGATTCGATAAGTTTCTGCGGTGCTTGGAAAATGACCGAGAGCCAGAGGCTGTCGGCAAAGCCTCCAAAGAAGTGGACGATCTCTTCTCCTTGGCAAATACCGTTCGCCAGCTCTTATTCTTACTATCCGTAGACTTTCGAACCTTCGGCAAAGTCATCGCCCGTTTGTCCACTGGCGACAACTCCACCACGGTCGCGATGGCCTTACCGCTGTCCTTTATCGAGGACTTTACCAGGTTGCAGCGCTTGCAAATGAACAAGGAATTGTGGTGCCTCGACGAGGTAGTCGTGGCCGAACCGCTACTAATCGAGTTGCTCTTGTTAAGCATCTTCGACGCGTGTTTCGGTTTCGGACTTGACGAATCTTTGGAGTCGAAGCTCATACTCAGGCGGTCGGTAAAGTTCCTCAATCGCGAGAACAAAGACTTGTTATTCGGCCCAGTTTTGTCGTCGCAGCAACATCGCAGACCGATCGATTCCCGACTACTGTGCGCATCTCTGCGGCTAGGTCTGTTCTCCTGATCGTTCTCTATGACACTGCTGATTTTCCTCACGTTGTTTTTCGGTTGCGAGCGAGCCGCCTCCGCCGCGACGACATTACCGTTTCCCTCGGGCGTTCTACTCTCAATCTTGGCGTCTAAAAAAACCGTCTCTTTCTCCATCTCTTCGACAATCCGCGTGTCCTCGGCAGACCTCGCGCTCACCGGCGAGCTCAGATCACTGCCGAGATTCTCACCCTTGCTGCGTCTCCTCTCGCGCTCGTGATCCCGGACGGCTTTGGCCAGGTCGTGATTGTGATAATCCAACGAGGACTTCTCCCGACTGCCCTTCCGACTGCCGGGATAGCTCTTCCGACCGCTGTTTGAACCGGTCAGCGTGCCCTCCGTGGAGATCTTGAATTTGAGCGTTTTTTCGCTGATCTCCACCTCCGTGGCGGTTTCCGGATCGGAGCTCTCAATGTTTTCCGCCTCTTCCATCGTCAAGTTTTCCGTGATATCGTCGTCGGTGGAGCGCGAACGCGAATGGATTGTCGTGGCGGACCTTTTCGAGCGCATGCTATGCGACGACGTGGACTTGAAAACGGTGGATGAACTGCCTGTGCCGATTAGCGCGTTGGGCGGGGCCGACTCCCCGACGTCCACAACGCTTCTCCGATGATGACGCTCGTCTTTGGCCGCCTCGTTCAGTCTGCGATAGTATTCCAGAGCTTCCCTGACCGGCTGAACTATGAGAGCCTGAAAAGCAGAGTTTCGTCCGCATTTAATTGTGCATGTGTTATATTTATTTTTCCTAATTACATACTGCTCATTATTTCATTTCAGGCACAGATAAATTAGTCTACTTGAGAGGATGAGATACCTGCAACTCGGGTAGAAGTTCGCCGAGAGCTTCGAAGAGAGGAAGGAGAACTAGGCCGATGAAGCTAACTTGGGAGGACGGCTTGGTCACTTTATCGCGATCCATGAAGGGCGTGACCGGAAGACCCTCGAGTTTCTCCGCGTCGCTCTGCTTGAAAAACTCTTGAAGTAATCTGTCCAGCCACGGTTCCGCGACTTCCATCGGTCGTGCCTCATTGCTTATGTCAGCCACCTTGATCAGGATCATGGACAGCTGCAAAGTATAATTAGGGAATTGAATGTTCCATTAAGTGTTCCATTAAATACCTCATTAGTCGCCAATGGATTACCAGATTTATGTGCGCCTTGTTAGTGTAATCGAATTCGGGAGTGGTGTCGGTGAACTGGCCGAGGATCTCGTTGTGCCGGGCCATGTCGGTCGCCAGGATGCACCTTATGATGCCCTCGCGCACTATTCTGTACGTGGAATTGTCCAAGGACGCGAGAATGTTGCATTCGGGCGCCTCCAGGACCCGGAATGCCACGGAGCAATGGTGATTCTCCAGGGGTGAGATATCGTTGTAGCGCAGCGCCAGCTCGGTCCGCGCGTTTATCTGATAGATGTTGTTGTAGCCCGGATGGTCAAGATCGTGACATATACATGAGACAATCAAGATGAGGACCTCGAGATCGCCGATTTTCGACGGAAGGTCCACCTGGGCGGCTATCGCGTACATCTGGGTACAATCAATTAGCACTAAGACGATAACTTAATTCGATATACAACCACCAACGCGTGCCGCTCTATGCATGTATTTTAATATCGATCTCGGGAAGTAATTTAATTATATTATATATCAGAACACACACAATGCAGTACCACGCCAGTTAATTAGATTAATCAAACTATTAGTGTCCATCGTAATTACAATGTTGTTCATCACGCTTATAATATCAACATAACTCATTTCCTCCCGTATCAACATGCGATTACAGTTACGCTACCACATAATTGTTAATTATCTTCGCGGGGAATCGCGTGAGTTAGAGCGATACAAAAAATGAAGGAATACTCACCATTTGCGCCACGCAGAAGCAGTGCCTGAAATTGTGAAACGGCACCTCGTTGTAGTTGTTGTAAACCTCGTAAAGGAAGTTCCTCAGAATCGGCAAGGGAATGTTGAATTTTTGAGGTAGGTCCAGGTCGATGAACATCGTCTGCAGCATCAGCAGCAGCTCCTCGTCTTCCCACTGTCGCGCGTCGAAGGCCGGTGAGCGCAACCACTCGCGAACGTTCGACGAGACCGTCACGTCGCTGAAAATGGTACAATATGACATTTACAAGTCCTTCCTAAGATTTTAACAATTTTTAATATCTGTATGTTGTTGACTTTACTAACTAATAATTAATTTCGACGTTTAATTAAAATTCCATTAAATAGGATTTTGAAAAAAATGGAAAAATTAATAATTAGTTACGACTGACGACTAAATTAACACCTGTCGTTCTTTATCAATCGTAGCAGTCATTCATTTCATCATTAGTATATCATTACCGAGAAAGTAGTATCTTTTTTATTTTACTAAAACAAACTCTCCAAAATAAATAAATTTAAAAAAATGTGAGACAATATTGTTAATGAAGAACTGTGCTAACATCGATCGATTCACCGAGAGGGCAAGTACCGAGGCGTTAATTGTCGAGCGAAACTTTGCACCCGCGTCGGCATTCGGTCATCCAGGTACATGGGATTAATCGGATTAATTGGTGGAGTAGTTTGCCCAACAGCTATTCGCTACTTTGACACATAATAGGTTATTTGCTCGTGCTGTTAAATCAACACGGGCCTAACATAGGTACGTCGAGACGATCGGGATCGTATCGGACGCGGCATCGATTCGCCGCGACATCACGTCAAGCACTGTCACTTACATCGCCTCTCGCGAGAATCAGCGACACGACACAACGTGCCTAAGCGGCGAGACTCCAGACGTAATTTACGCGATAATGCAATCATTGTAAATGAAATTTACCGTAATCAATCGGATTACACGTAATATTAAATACCACGTCACGATGATAAAAATGTATAATTACATCGTATACGTTTCTTCGAATAATATAAATTAATATTTACATAATTATATATATCGTATCTCTCTCGCTCGTTGAGTGACGTTCGGTTGCAACATTTATTTTTGAAAAAGAAACGCAAATCGAAAACTCTTTAATTAATATGACATTCCTTCGTATTAAATTAATCTTTATTACGCTTACTTTTCATTTCATTTGTATTTATCGTAGTAAGTGAATTGTGGAATCTTTTTGCAGTTTCCTATATCTTTCCTGACTATCTTCAATTTCCTTAATTTATCCGGAATTTTAACGACTTTCCCGTAAACGGAAACGCGTTTAGCTCATCGCACACGTGAAACCGTTCAATTAGCAGAAAATTCCTATACCATATAAATGATCGTGCGACACGTAACATCGTAATTAGAGCCCGAACACTTTCTTTTAATAGTATTAATCCTTGAACGATAGCTAAGTAAAAGAGTAAAAAAAAATATAATGATCTCGATTTCGACGAAACAATGAAAGTAAAAATGGATACAAAGAATCGTGGCTTTGGAATAAAGCTTTTGATAAAAGCACGTACACATCAGAAGATGCGTCTTACGTTCTTTCAGCTGCGACAATTGGAGCCGCGAAAAACGCGAAGGACACCTTTACGGCGCACACGGATGTTTATTTGCTGACGACCGCTAATTGGCAATTCGTATTTAGCCGACACGTCAAATCGCATCAGGACGCGCGATAATACGCGCTTTGTGTGACGCGCTCCCCATTATACACGCCCCAAACCGTGACGGGCCTTATTACCTAGATAACGGTAACTTAATAGCATTTCGCGGTACCGCGACAGAGACCAACTAACCACCGTCGGAGAGCCATGGAGTACGGAAGCGAGCGGAACTCGCGGATGAATGGAGGTGCTATGTGTGCACAGCATCTCCGGTGTTTTCTCAAGTTGGGAATAGGCCGGTCATTTCGCTGCACTCTTTCGTTCACACCTTTCAATGTGTCGGCATTCTCACGTCTCTCCCTCGGCACGTACGGTTTTCCTTTGAACAGCACATTACCGCGCTATAAGTCTTTTAATTGCAGCAAAATTTTGTTTGAATTTTACGGCAATATTTACCAAGTGTCGTATGCATTTTTTATTCGCATTGATTATCGTATTGTATACGTGAATTCTTCATCACAATTTTATTGTATAAATATTTTGGCTAAAGAGTAATGATATTGATTAATATCACTTATCCAAGATACATAATAGAAGTTAGTGTAGTCAATTATAATTCAATGAAACGTGATTCTTCGATGCAAAAAACACTGTAGAGTAGTGAGTAAAATCACAATGCAACACGCTTAACCAGGGAGATGATTTCTTGATTAAACGTGTGGAACAGGATTCTCCTATATACATTTTCCAGAAGGATAATCGGGGTCATTACTCGCGTAAACGGTTTTTCCGAATATCTCGTAAGAACAGAAACTTGTGACGTAAAAGGGTTAAACGGGAACAAGCCGGAAAAGGGAAAACGATTATGGCGTTTACAGCTTTGCCTCGATGAAGGAGCCTCGGCCGGAAGCGCTCCAACTTCTCCCCGCCACAGCCATAATCGTTTGCGAGAAATCGCTGGTAAATTACGGTAAACGGCAGCCCGGCTTAATGCACCGTACCGAATCGCCGCGAGTATAAAACGCTTTGAAAGAACAGAAACGCGTCTCGCCGCGAATGCCACCTAAATGGCACGTACGATTTGCATGTCGATGCGACGTGCGTGACTGCCGCACCGAAGATAGAAAAAATTGGAGAAAACATTTCTAAACACATCGTTCACTTTATCAATTGATCTTTTCAACGTACCTAAATATCCCCATTATTTCTTACAAAAAAAGCGAGGATTAAATATGACAGTCATGTAAAATGTAAATTAATATTTGCATCGTATGCACCGACTAACATCAATTGAATAATGAGATGATTTCATTAATAATTGAAATATTTAACTTATTGTCAGCATATTTTAAAAAGCGCAGCGCTGAAAACTTCATACAATTTTATATAATTTTGTACTCTTCCTTGACGTTACAAAAAAAATATTAAGTCAAATTTAAAATCAAACAAAATTAATTTTTAAAAAATCGAGATCATACATGTGAGAATTTTGCATAACACGCCATTAATAATTTATATGAATTTCACGGTATTTTTTAAAGCTATAAGAAAAACTGTTATTGACGTAAGGTGATAATATTAATGAAAATATAACGCGCTTGCGCCACTTGAAATACCCAGGGAATTAATACGGCCAAGCTCTCATCTTCCTCGAATCTGCATAAGAATGCGGTACTTCGAAACGAAATAGGATTGGGTCTCTTAAGGTAGGCGTCTCGCTACGTGCTAGTCATGTGACTGTTTGTAGGTTTTTACGTTCAGAAATATATTTCAGGCAATTTTTGCTAAGGAAAAAATAATTTTATGACGTATGGTGTAAAATTTCATACGTGACAAAGTATATGTTACTTTTTCCAAATTATGTGATTTTTTTCATTTGACTCCGTTTTGATCAGCTGATCATGCGAGTCGTCGAGAAAGGTTACAAGTGAGAAAAATACTTTTCGATTGAATTTTGACAATTGCTGAGAAAGGGTTTCAAAACGCATGAAGGGGTGTCAATCACTATCCAATTCGGCTAAGAAAAACGAGCCCCATAACTTGCAACTACAGTGATTAGCCAGCGGCGTTGCCAAGTCTTCCCAACCTCACCTCGACCAAAAAATGTCTGCTCGATTACCGCATTTTCACTAAAATAAACTAAAAAATTAGCAGCAAAATCTCCGGTATAAACTATAATGGTTGCATCGGATTCTTCGAAATCTAATGTACAAAAAGCAATGTTTTTTCTCACTTCATCTAATCAAAAAATGCGAAAATATGTGATTGAAACCGTGATAGAGCCTTCTTTTTCTGGCCGTCTGTATGAAGTAATGCAAACGTTGTGATTTTCGAGATCGATTTTCTAGAGTAAATAGTCGGTAAGGAGCCACAGAAAAAATCGACTGCAAAGCTGATCATATAATTTGATATAAAATTTGAAATCGAAAACTTTATCTAATACATGCCCTGACGAGACGCTTAAGCCTCCAAAATAACTTCGCGATGCGGGAGGGAGAATCTCCGGAAGACTTTCGGAAATCCCTCTGGAAGTCTACGGTCCCTGGCTCTCGATTCATTTGTTGATTTTTCTCCGGGAACTTTCTCCTCGGCCGATGATAAATTACAGAAGTTTAATTGGTGGCAAAGTTTGGCGCGACCGCGCGTCATCTGTAATCATGTTGTTACACTTTGTGTGACATGAAATATATATCCCCGAAAGTTCCCCGGATGAAAATTTACAACGCGCGCGGTGCCATTTGGTGCGACGCGGGAATCATAATGGCGTTTAAAGGGTTTACTGCATTATACCCGCTACGCGCGCGATTTGCGCGCTCGTTGCCATTATTACATTCATTTTGATATTGATTCCACCGGACATTCTAGTCAGCCGATAATCAGATTACGTGCCACGTATGCAAATGAATCTCGCACAATTTTATCGGATCTCGGATGCGATGTTTTAAAGCCCCCCCGAGCCAAATGAACCGCAAGTTTATCGCTTCACCAGCGTCACGCTACGCCCTATGAATATAAAAGAGAAAATTACGTTGCAAACACGACAAAAGACATATAATATCCATATGCAGAAGATACTCCGCCGCGTAATTGTTTCGCTTGACATTTTTTCTTTTAATTTCTCGCCTCGCATATTAAATCGATAACGCGCGCGCATTCAATTTCGTTGATTCACTATAGCCACGCGCGCACAACAAATTCAGAAATTACCCCATTCTAGTGCCGAGATATAAAAAAAAAAAAACTTCCCCGCGACTGTCGGTGAAGCGTGAATAAAAAATTATAAATTTATGATCTATATACACTTCACCCTCGCGAAAGAGTGGGGCGAGAATTAATTCTAAGACAAATCAAATTTTGAAGCTGCCGATAAGAACAAAGATAAAGACTAAAGAACAGACAAAGACTTCGCACGAAGTCTATTATGGAGAGAAATATCGATCTTCTTGAATATCAATTTTCTTAAATATCATATTCTTCTTTGCGAAAGAAAACTCCAGCACAGAGATGCGTTGAAAGTATCACAAAGGACTCGTGATTTTCTCGGCTGAGCTGCGTGATACGCGTCTGAACGTGCGACGTGCTCCATAAAGTGCTTCAACGTAGAGCTCTCGAGGGTGGAAGGTTAAAGTTCTTCGGGGTCTCTCTTCTCTCTCTTTATAGTCCGGCTTGTCCCGTATTAATGTATGTGGAATCACACGCGCGTATTAAGGCGCTTTAAACACGCACACACTCTTACTTGTATTACGTACTAACATCGGGTAATGTATAAAGGGTCTGGATTTTATACAACTGGAATAACTATACTTTTGATGGAGTGGTCCAGCGTCTCTGGAGAATTCTCTTCCCGAAAGATAATGCGTTAGCTGTTTTAGTAGAACAAATTATTCGGTCGTAAATATGTGAAGAATTTAGAAACTGCCATTTTAAAAAAATTTATCTTTTAAAAGTTATCATTTAAAAGTACTTTACGTTTAAAAATTTATCTTACAATTAATTTAAAGCAATTAAACATTGACTGTGCATTCAAAATACGCATGCTGCCTTATTCCTATTTACACATTCTTCTCTTTTTCCTTTTTATTTTTACGTCTAAATTAATTAGCTCTAAAATGGATTTTCTTTCCGAGAAACATGAAAAACATGACTTCCTCACATATTTCGTTCCCTTGAAAATAACTCGTTGAAAAGTGGCAAAGTCAACGTTTTAATGAACTGCAATTCACTGCCGCAATATCTTGTAAGATCGCCGATACGATATCGGCTCCAAGTTCACGGAATGATGCTTTTTGTTTCAATGCGATATCGTTATATCGATTCGCGATCAAAGTGAAAAGTCGAGTCGAGTCCTACACGAGACGCGATAATTATTCGCCACGCGAGCACGTTCGCGTTTAATTGCGTTTGCAAACGCACCCTCGGGCGAGTCAGCCCGACGCCGCGACGAGACATTTTGACGGACGGACGAGCGACGTAAAGGACAGTTCTCGCATGTACGACGGTTACTTCTACCTTGCATGTGCGCAAGAAAGAAACCTTGAAGTCACGGCGGTAAAGGTCGAAGTGCCATCTTTGATCTTCGCTTTACTGGCGGGCCTATTTTCTCTCCGCTCCTTCTTCGCTCGATGGATCGAAAACGAAATTTTCGCTGCGGACGGCCATCGACGTATACTTTCACACTCAGATACGACGCATTTGCAAGAAGATAAAAGTATATTATAGATACTGATGTAAATTTACTAAATATTTGTATCTGATGACGTAATATTATTCTTCCAGTTTCACTAATGTAATCCGTTAATAGACCATGTAGAGTAATGTTGATACAGCATAAATGTTGGTACAAGAATTGTTGTTACAATACCATGAGTGCAACACAATAGCTCGATTACTCTCGTAACAGAATATCGGCAATTTAATGCTTCGCAGCAATATAAGCTTCATTTGGAGAACGAATTTCAAGATATTTAACGCAGAACAATTGGACAATATTAAGCAAATGAACTTTATATCAAATCCCTGTTATATAGTAACATATATGGGCGGCCGGAATTAATTGCAAACTGGGAAAAGTCGCTTTCAAATTCAATTAAAAAAGTCGGGAGCAAATGTACAAGCGTTTGCGGACGCGCGCGTGAGCGAAATTTCTGTTAACGTATGGCACAAATCGATTCTTCTGCAACGTATGGACATAAACAATTTAGAAACCATGTTATCCCCATATATTATATTCAAGGCGTGTTTACGAACACGCGATGTTGCAATCAAATGAAATCGGTAATTAATTGTCTACGCCGTTAGTAGGCTTAGCTCTCCGTCCGATGGATTGACGTTCGTTTAATTAAACGCCGTGGATTGTCTTCGCCTGCAGGTAGGCATTTAAGTCCGCGAAGCGAAGGAGTGAGCTCGCTCGATGGAGTGCTAATTTCTGCCTCGCCGCCGCCGTCGAGACGTAAAGTCGCGTTTGCGAAATACCGTGAATATACCACATTCGTATATATGTTCGCCGAGCTCACGAGCTCCGCGATTACCCGACATACCCCGAGATCGAAATCAATAATCAATAATCTCGCCGCACGCATCGCGCGATATAAACGCGTATTTCCCGTTCTCTCGGTAAATATTTGATTGTAAATCGCGATAAATGAAAAATATATCGTATATATGAAATTTAAGGATGAACGCGGCAGAAACGCGAGAGATGCGCAACGCGAAGCGAATTGTATCTGAACCAACAGTCGAGAGAGATGCGAATAAGCAGATAAAATTATTCGGCTGACTGTCGTCGGAAAATTCCTCGACCCGAATCTTCGCCGTCCTAAATTCGACGTGTTATTTCTGCTGCGCGCGATGAGTGCACCGAAAACCGTTGCAATCGAGCGTAAAAGCGAATTAAATAAGAATTCCCATCGATCGAAATACTTATTGAAGTTGAAGCTTGGAAACTTATTGAAACTCTATTCCATAATCCTGCATTAATATTACAAATTATTGTAACAGATGTACATTTTATAACAGGTGTACTAATAATTTATTATCTTATACATAATCTTGAAAATGAAAGAAAAAAAGAAAAGAAGAAAAAAGAAAGAGAAGAAGAAAAGTGTGTGGCAAAGTAATTAAAAAAAATTTAACTAAATAAGTTTATCGATTAAATAAATAAGAATCTAAGTTCTCCAATCACTTTTCGCTCATTGCGATGCAACCTTGGGGATTTCCAGAGTAACGGCAAGCCGTCGAATGATTTGCGAGCCGCCCGTATACTTACCTTTCCTCGCTTCGTTTTATTCGTCTCTTCACGGAAAAGCGCGAGAAATCGCGTCGCTGCGCCGCGCATAAACGCGCGATGCGTTTTGATATTCGATACGCGACGACGCGACGGCGCGGCGAGATCGCATATTTCGCCGAACGCGGAATCGGCGGAATAAGTCGACCCCGCGGCCCCGCGCGAACCAGACGAGGAAGGCTTATATGCAAAAAGGCGTGGTTGTGGATGCAAGGCGCGCGACTTATAGGTATATAACACAGCCGCATTCCGAGGCATCTCGACACGGTCGCGCGCGTACGTTCCCTATTTTAAGACAAGCCCGCGAGGCTTGCCCTGCACCTCGTCACGCTTTTACCCACGGTCGCGCGCATCTCACCCGAATGATTCGCGGAAATTATGCCGCGCGAAATCACGCGCAAGTACGTTGATAAGGACGGAATGAAAAATTCATAGCAAGATAATGCGTCAACCTGTAATCAGGTTTTAAAACCTGAACGCAAAATGAATTATGCCGCATCATCGTATATACAAAATCCGCTTCTTATCTCTTCCGACGAGCGCAGAATATGTAGCTCGAACGTAATCACAGTGCCATTAATTATATTTATTCCGTGTTCGGAAAATTTAATGAAACATGTCAAACTTGTTGAAAATATATATTACACATTTTTCTTTTTTCAACCTTGTCTTTTTATAATTATGTAATTTAAGAATTTTTTTAACAATCTGTACAAAAACTAGAATTCTCTAAATTAAATATTTGTATAAATATTTGTATTTAAAAAGTAATTTTTCTAAAATTACAATTAAATAATTTAAAGAAACAGAAAGAAAAAAAGAGAGAAAGGGTTTGGATATCCTTATAGAAAAATATATCTTAAAATTAATTTATAATATCTACCTAATTAAATATTAGTTTCTGTCAAGTATTATCAAATGTTGTAAACTATAAATGGAGAAAACATCAGGTAAAGCTAAATAAAAGATTTCAGAGAAAAAGATGCAGAATGAAATCAATTATAATTAAATTAATAACAGCTGCGGATATATCTCGGGAAACGCATTCGCACACAAGCGACTCCTAATTGGAGATGTAAAATACGCGTTCGTGTCGATTATTTGCGAGTCTATAAGCCATAAACGATTCAATTGTTTCTATTATGATTCTCGCGAAATGAAATATTGGAATTCTCCCCGAAATTCATTAACGCTTTATAAGTTGTGTGAATTTTATTACGTATTTGTTAAATAGTGAAATGCACGTTCACGCATCCATGACTCTTACTTCGCTAAATCCACGTTGAATATCGAAAAGTCGCATGCAACGTTGTATGCTCCGATTTTAACGTAATATCTACGTCGTTTCGTTTTATGTTTTCGACAGTTATCCTGCTGGAAGAAATATGTGATAAAACGGCTCGTATTCCCCCCGCGTCGTTACTTTTACGCACATATTTTATTCTGATCTTGCGCGTTTACACGAAACGCGTTTTCGCTAGTTAAATAAAACTTAGAAAACCAGACGGCCGTAATAATGTATGTAATGTTAATATCATTGCCAATGTCAACATATAACATGTGTTAGATCAAGTTTTAAGCGTCTCGATAATCAATAAAGCGGCTTTAATAATAGAATCGATTTGACGTCGACGTCTGGTCAACGACGGATTTTACTACTGCGCAAATCCGAAATTCTTTTTTTTAGCTGTCATTGTCCATCATGGTGTAATAACTATTTACAATTTCCATTTACAATTCCCTATTTACAATTGTTACCGCATCGCTGAGGATGGCTCAAAGCGGAACCGAAACGTTTGATTTATAATTATGTATCCTAGTAGTTATTATGGACCGATATAACGTTAACTTATGCATCGTCAACCGCGTTGAACTCTCAAAGCTCCTTTTCACTTGTTAATAACTGTTTACATTCAAAATTCATCATTTCGAATCTGCTTTGCACTTCCAAGCTGTATCAGCATAAAGGTTAACATTTAAAATAAGCGTGTGTGTTTCCTATTTAAAAAAATATTATACCTATATAGTTTCCATATCTCTTTCAGATGCCTTGTTCAAAAAATTATTGTTTTATTAACATCCTTTAACAAAATGTACAATACAAATGCAGAAAAATTACAATATACTGCATTAATATTCACGTTTTCATCATAATAATTAATACAATTATTCTTTTTCAAATGAAAAGGTAATAAATGTATAATTTTTAAAATACATTTATTATACAGCTCTTTGTATATATACTTTTGTTATCATTTTTCAATTTTCTCGTGCACGTGCATTTTTCTGAAAATAAATTAACCTTTAATTAACTTCGCGATTTATTAACGGTGAATATCTGGCTGGTGTCGTTCGCATTATAGATGCGATTTAATGGACCGTCTGTTTTAACAAACTCGATACGTGTGCCTTATCTAGGATTTATTAGTCGCGGTACTGTGTGTCAGTATAGGTACAGTAGTGCTCTCGCGCGGAAGGGCACAGACATCGCCCTTCTCCGAAGATTCATCAGTCCGCGCTCGTATTACCGTAGATCAATCAACTTTTACGATCCACCCGTCTTTCGGCTCTTATTTGCGATGCGCACGCGGGTGCTCTCGATCATGTCGATCTCGCAATATCGAGCGTAATATACCCTGCGCGTCGAATGTCAAAGAAGATCCCCGGGCACGGGGGAATTTTAATCATTAATCCAAATCGTGCCACTTTCATTTAAACTAGCGAAATTAAAAAAGGCTTTCATATATGCCTCTCGCGATATAAAATTCACCTGCTAAAATATCTCGTGTGCCGTGTGCCTTTCCGTGATTAATACCGCAATCTATATTTTATTAAACGTATATTTCACTTATATGCAGCTCTTACTTAAGATATTACGACGCGTAAATCTAAATCCGTTTTTAATTAAAAAAATTTTTTAATTAAAAAAAAAAGGTGTATAATATTGAATAGAGAAAATATCCGTGGACTAGGAGAACAGAGAGATATTCAAGGACGCGCAGCACGGCTGTTTTGCGTAATAAGACTTCACGTATAGCGTCGAGAGATTGATTGTTTATATCTTCGCCGTCGCGCTTCAAAGAGGAAACTGATCGATACGTTATTCCGCGATCTGCCCCCGATATTTCGGTGCAGGGTTAATCAATATTTTACTCCCGACAAATTGTTTACTCCTAATTTTCCGATAATTGTCCCTCGTAAATTTTCCATACTTTCTGCATCGCTTCATAATTAATTTCCACGCCGCATCCTTTGATCTCCGACGTTCAACGCGGCAAATTAAGCTATCAATGGATGCTTTATTGACTAGGAACTTCATATCAATAGAGGATATTTCAATAGCAATTGCGATATGGCTTTATCATTATTATGGCTTGTTTATCCCCTATCTCTCATTCGGGTTTATAATAAATGAATTCGCAACGATTGCACCATATAAATATAAATAAATATTAACGCGTTGTGTATTACCTAAAAACGCTCTAAATGAGAAATTAATAATTCATAATCAATTAATCATTTAATCGTCACAATTCCTCTTTTGAAATTTTGTCGGCTAACCGAAAAACTAAATAACGAATAATCAGTAATGATCATCAATATTATATCAGCTTGACTTGCACATCGAAAAATATTAAAATTTATTTATCTTCGCTACGATATTATATAAAATATTCTATATCTGGTTATTTGATATTGAGAAGAGATCTATTGCAAAATCGGAGAATATTGAAGAAGCTCGTGAGAGTAAGAAGACAGACGCGACATATGTATGCAACACCCTGTATGCGTGGCAGCGGCGAAATCTCCAGCGCGTCGCATATACTCGTTGAATAACTTTTCCCCCCGGCTAATCAATCTTCGTGGTCGGATCGCGTTTTTGTTATCTACATGCGGCGATCGACGATCGATGCACGCGCCGTGCATCGACGCTTAATCACAATGGCATGGGGAACGCGGGGGCTCTTTCGCATTACTCCCGCGCGGAGTAGCGAACCCCGGCGCGGGTCGGTCGGGGCCGCTATTGGACAACAATGTAACTGGAAACAGCGGCATATTGCTGCTTAATAGATAGGATTATCGCAGCCGCTTAATCATCAGTCGCGGCACTACAGTCGCTGATGGCCTGTCCGACACAACGGCCTGTTGGCATTTCGATCGAACATGCCGCGGAAGCACCTCATTGGCGCGATCCTGCCCACGTAATATCGGCATTAAGGCACGGGAGGATTCATGCTGGTCTAGTGTCGGATAAAAGTACCGTAGACCGCGCGGAAAATTTTCCGCTATCAACGGTAACGGCGTCCTCGACGGTCTCCGCGTGTCTTTGCGCAATTTTGTCCCCTCGCGGAGATATGAAATTTATCAAGGCTTTCTTATTGAACGCGTCACATTTGACACGTTACTTTATACGCATATGCAAAAATCTGCTGTCCGTTTTATTAAAGAAGGATTAACAATGCTGGCAAAACGGTGCGTCGCGTGCAGTCTCAGCGCGCGATTAGCTAATATACCATCTTAATTAACTCACCAGATATTGAGGAACTTCTCCCGAACTTTTCGCTTCATGCTATCGCTCTTCCGACGATGCTGCAATCTGCGGCAGGAATCCGTATAGATGGGCTCCGGAAGCTTGTAGAGACCTACGGAAGGCGGAGATATCTAGATTAAGCTTTTGGAAACTTTTTTCAAGTTTTTGCGGCGGGACGGTGTGCGGTGCAACAAAAGGGCCCTGAAGGAACATCGAAGATGGAACGCGGGATGCCGGAGCAATTTTTCGCAAACTCTGATGCGTCATTTCACGTCGTAAAGAGATTTTATAAGAAGAGTTTCATACGCCGAGAGTTGCCTATACGTGCCGTCCCAGTTTTACCGGCTCTTTTCCCTTTATCGGCAGATTCTTAGAAATTTTCTATTTTTCTCTTAGCAGAAATTTTAGCAAAGGGTTAAATTACATATAAAAGTGCCGAAAGTGCGAATTACGAAGTTTTCTGAATTAAGTTTTGGCGATAAGTAGACCCGATTTAACTTCAATCAAGAAGGGAGAGAAAAAAAGAAGCTTGACTTTAAGTAATTAGTGTAACGGTCGAGCGCCTCGCCGGGACTTTTGTTCGTCCACGTGCGAACCATCCTCTATACATAAGCCGAAGCTCAACTTATAGAAATTGAAGATAGGAATAGCTTGAACGGCTCCTTTCGCGTGTCCCCACAAATATTTATTCAGCGGCTGCGATCCGAGCATGCCGCTGTTTATCCGCTCGTATATCCGTCGCTGGCCTCAGACCGGGCGGCATCGTAAAATCTCTAGCGAAACTTTTATATCTGACCGAGATGACCGATCCATCTCAACGTAAAGTTCGATCCACATCCAATATCGCAGCATAGGAAATAAAATCTCAAAGAGAAAATTGTTATCGCGACAATTGCGTTGAACAAGTAAAGGCGAGATACACGTTTCGAGATTAATCTCCAGTTTCTACGATAAACCAGATACTTCACGAAAATGTCAGAAGGAAGCGCTTTAGATTATTGCCTCTTCGTTATTTCAATTCGTGTATTACCTTTCCCTTGCTATTTTTATTTAGTACATTATGACAAAGATTGCAGAAATCTCTTTCGACTTCATTACGCAATAAAATTGCGCAATAGTAATTGTTTTAACGAGCGTGATTATCGTAACGATTAATTCTACTGTGTTCAGGATATGTCTGTATGTCTAAATAGCGATAACTTTTTCAATCCGCTGAGAGGATTGCCGCGTTGCGTGACAATCCAATTTCCAAACGCTTCCGAGTTGTCGAGGACTGTCGAGGGCAAAGGATTTGTGAGCAATTTAGACTGCACGCGCTTGTATTAAACAAAAACGCTAGAGAATTTTCAGCTTCGGTTTTATATTCTTGATAAAATTATTATCGAGTATTTTCCATCGAACATTATACAAAATATACTTTATAAAAATATGCGATGCAAAAAACTATTTAAAATCAATGAACAAATCTGTTTTCCATCTATCTAAACTTTTACGTCGCTAAAATTCTATTTCTGTCACTTTGAACCAGGATTTCGCTAAACAAGAGAATATCGAGTTAAATGTGCATTCAATGAATTGAACTCGAGAGAACCAGCGAGGAACATATACGGATTACAAGGGAAGAGAAGCGCCCGTGGCGCTTTCCACCGCCAACGTCCATATTTATCTTCAATTTCATTTTCGTTTTACTATACAAAAGGCAACAGCATGAAAATGTGTCCTGTATACATTTTTGTAGAAACAATGTAGAAACAATCGCGTTTTCCGTATCAGTACACCGGTATATTGACGTCTATCCTCGAATTTAACGCAAAAGAGTAATGCTACGACAATAAATAATTTCGACAGTCGCGTGCACCTCAATGCATTACGACAATGCACACTTATAAACCCACAGGTCCATTAATATATGCGATTATTCGACGAATAATGACGGCCAGCCGTATACGGCCAGAGCATTTCATTTCACTAATATTCGCTATTTAATATCAAAAGTAAGATATTATCCCGAATTTCTCCGTTCCGCTGGATTATCCCTTTCATTTTTACCACCACGATCGCTGCCACGAAATCCGATTATGAAGTTCAATTATGAAGCCTATTCCGAGAAACTTTATACATGCGTTACTTATAAGCAACTTAAGAGCTGATCATTATCGTCGAAATTAGGATCGGCAATTATTAATCGAATTATAAATTACATCGTCGCATTAATGAGAAGTTACAGAAAGGAATTAATAAAGTAAAAATATCTCAGCTCAGTTGATCTTTGGTGCGATATTTACAGAGTGTCCCTGAAAATACATCAGCGGAGACTTATTGTTAGGCATAACGGGGATACTCTAGATGGAGAAACGACGTACGTGGTTACTTACTAAGCCAGCTCAGCTGATCGTTGTTCTCCAATTTGTTCTTGAAACTGTCCACTTGGCGTTTGAGTTCTCGTAGGGCGAGGGAGGGTGTGGCGTATAAAGCTTCTTGATGCTCTCGCAGCTGCCGCTCTAAAGCCGCCACGCGCCTCTCTAAAGCCCAAAGTACCTCCGCCTCAATCACCCCCGAAGAAGCGGGATGAGCGCCAACGATCTTAAAAAAGCACAACCAGCTAAGTACGTAAAGTGCACGCTACGCGCGTTCATGTGGATGTTTTGCGCAAAAAAAAAATTAACGCGTCGACTAGGATAATATGTCGCGCCCTGTCCTTTGATCAGGCTATGTAAATTAATTAATTTAGATGGTTAGTTTTACGTTCATTACATGTTCATTATGTTCATTTATCTTTTTTTACATTCCAAGAATATTTAAATTTTTCCCTCATGCACTGAGAGTACAAGAAAGAAAAAAACCAGTAAACATTAAGATATAAATCTATACGTGCCTAACATTATCAAAAAAATTCCTTATATATTCCATTGTTTAATGAATTTTGCATTCATGTCTAACGAACAACGAGCATAGATCGATATCTTCATAAATATGTAAAGGTATGCAAATGAAGTAGATACTTATGAAAGGTAATCAAAGCTTTAAATTTTCCCCAAAATCGCGATAAATTCGTAGGCTACGTTTACACCCAGCGACCTGATCGCGGCCTGACCTATATTGTGACCCGAAGTAGGTCTAGTCATCATTCGTTTACACCGAAAGAAACCTAAAAATTGACGGGATCGTATTTGGGATCGCCCTGAATTGCAGCGAATCCGAACAAGCAAATGAAGCTTTTAGGACGCGTCGCGCTTGATCGCGCGTTTACATCGCAAATGATAACGGCCGATTTCAGGTCGGGTCACTAAAATACGCGGCCTGATCTGAAGCCAGGTCCGGTCGTTTATCAACTGTTTACAGCAGGCGGGCTAAATAATTTAGGTCGAATTTGAGGTACAGGCTGCGGCCTAATTTCAGGGTGTAAACGTAGCCATAATGAACTTCACCATCAACATTGATTCACGCCACGAGTGATGAAACTAATTATGATAATATTACAGCAATTGTTCACGCGTCGATTGAACGCTCATTACCCAAAGCAAGACATTGGCTAGGTTTACACCCTGAATTTAGGCCGCGGCCTATACCTCAAATTCGACCTAAATTATTTAGGCCGCCTGCTGTAAACATTTGATAGGCGGCCGAAACTAGCTTCAGGTCAGACTTTAGGTTGAATTTGAGGTATAGGCCGCGGCCTAAATGTCCCGGTGTACCCGTGCCCATTATTCGCTCGAAACATGTGATTTTTACTATAATAATGCGAAACCTGATTAAAGAACATAATTCTTCATGCACCGAACTTGTTCAAATATTATAGATAACAAGAAACTTTTGGTCTCTCTTGCGGAATATCTTCTGCAGAGAAAGCACTTGCAAAAAATTATTATACTACGTAAACGTGTAATTAATTATGTAAACTAATAAAATATTAAATATAAAATACCTGAAGAACATAAGGCGTGTCGGGCGTGTTTGCAGGTAGATGAGTCGAAATATTGAGGAGCTTGTCCCCCTTGCGAAGCTTTACGATGTCCAGAGGACCAGCCTCTGCCGCGCTTCTAAAGAGTTCTGCAAGACAAAACGTAGATGCTTTCTCGTTGAGTTGATCTCCGTTCATTCTCTCCTTCCTCCGAAGGAAGTTTGTTTACGCAGTTCCTTAAATTCACCGTCGCGTCGCTACCATTTCGCGATGCAATTCAAGACGATATCGTCATTCTCCTCGAATATTATCCCCGTATCGAGCGGGACGAGCGCGGGCGCGATGAGCGGAAGCAAATGACGTACAAACAATATTTACGATACCCGGTTTCGATCCCCGCTATATATTAACTCTGTCCGCCATTTACTACCATTTACTATATTACCGGAGGTGATATTAACTTTATTAAACGCCGCCCCGCTGGTGCACGGGAGATCGACGGCCATTTCCCAATTACCCCGGCTTCCCGGCAAAAAACGAGCGACGCGTACAAATGGCTCTTGGCCGCGCGACGCGTGCATAGAATCCCGTGTCTGTCTCGAGCGGCGACGTACCTACTCTTTCCGCCCCGGTATATCGAGCGAGTAATGCTCGCGAGGGAAGAGCAACGGCGCGACGTTTTGTAAGTGCATATGTTTTATTCATAATGGAAACGCCGCACTACCCACGGAGTGTAACGGCCGTGTATTACTGTGCCCCGGTAATTACGATCGACGACATAGCGCCACGGAATGACGACCGTAAATGTGCCTTCTTCTCTCTCTCTCTCTCTCTCTCTCTCTCTCTCTCTTTCTCTCTCTCTCTCTCTCTCTCTCTCTCTCTCTCTCTCTCTCTCTCACTCGCTCGCTCTCTCGCTCGCTCGCTCGCTCGCTCTCTTTCTGTGCGCTCCATCACGGAAAATTTTGGGATCAAGCAGAATAAAATAGAAGTGGAGTCTGGACGTTAGCCGCCGCCGCAATCACCGCGGTTCACTTTATTCCTAAATTGAAGCGAAATTCACGAACGTAGAAAAAAATAGGGCACAATATAAAAATTCTGAATGTAACTCTTAATTAATTTCCGGGATGGAATGCGCGCCGACGGACATTTAATTTAATATTTATTTATCTGGCACGAGCGTGATTAAAAAAAAACGTCTTATCAAGAGACGCAACATTGATCTGTCGAGATACCGCGAATCTCCCGGAATATCCCGTATACATCCGCGAGCGAGCGTGCAACGCTGCACGAAAAACAATGCCAAAAACTGTGCAAAAATTCGCTGAATAAAATGATACAAATCCGTGCCGTTTCCGACTGTCTTATATTTTAGCGCGGATTCATGCAGCGGCTTGAAATATTGAAAACCTCGACACGTATATATGTGTATTCGGCAGTAACATTCAACAAGCGGCTTCCGTATAATAACTAATGAATGAATTCATTTTATACCCACGATAAGGTATTATAGACAAATAGCATTATAAATGTGTGGTCCAAACATTCTGCAGATGATGCCGATGTTACGTTGATATTATATCACATCGAAATGACGTGAATCGCGCGGTATTTTTATGAAAGCAGATAATCTGTTAGAGATATCTATTCAAATTACAAGCACAGATCGATGATCGATTTTGAACGATATATGCATCTTAACGCATCCTATAACGGAGGAGAGAAAAGAAAAAGAACATTTCCGCGATCTCGACGTAAAATATACATCCCGTCCCGTTCTTGCGTGAAAAATGGAAGTGCAGTGAAACCTGGCGCGATCATTTATAAAGAGTCCGGGGTCGCCATTTTCAGTTCACCCCCTGACTGACGTGCACGCCTCGGGATAAAATAAAAATATTCCAAGCGCGCGTTTTCCTCGTTGCGCTTGTCTCGCGCAAGGAAACGGGAAGAGCGCGGGATTCGTGTAACGAAACACGAGAAATCGTAGTGTTTCACGATTTATCTGGTCCGAGGACTCCGAGGTTGAAATGGAACACCTATAGTGGAACGTTGTCACGCATTCGTTTCACTTTATGCACTTATTGGTTTCACCTTTACGAGGGTGCGCGCAGCCATTTTCGCCAGACTATCGCCACCAAACCTGGAAAAAGAGGTTTGCGGCGAAAGGCAAACGCTATCATCGCCGCGGCGTGTCCCGCGTCAAACTTCGATTTCTGTTTGCTGCGCGGCGCAAAGTGCAATCAAACCAAACCCATCGCCTCGCCTCGCCAACTGAAACACACCCGCTGCATTCAGCGCTGCGAAATGTGGGTTAATTTTATTTTATTCGAGTGAAATTTGTGCGAATAAGGATTCGAAGGACTCGTATTCATCCAACGCGCTACTGAAATTCTCGTTATCTGCACATCGTGAAAATAGAAGTAGAATATAGATAATAATTGCTAATTGTTCACGAGACTCTCTATCGTAACGTAGTTTATATCAGCAAATGCAGGAATATAAAATGAAATTTTATGACGTAACATTTTTATCTCAGCCGTTGGTGTACGCGCGGGTACGGAAAAAAATACCACTACTATACTAATAACTGCAACCTCGTAAATCAAGCCGCGTTCGATTTATCGCGGAATTATGGCTGACAGAGTGTGAGGAATGCCAGAACGTAAATGCAACGCGTGTCCACCACGCCCACGCACGAATTCGAGACGCTAATTGAGTCTGGAATCGTTTGCCAAGGCGAGAGCGAGTAACAATCACGATGAAACGCGCAGGAAAGCGACGATATGTTCACTGATGTGATCTCTCGCTCGCTCCGCCTGCGAGGAAAATTCTGCATTTTTTTTAACATACAACGCGTGTCAATGGAATTTGCGAGTGTGCTTTAATTTAAAAAATTTTTAAAAATAAATTAAAGACATGTCATTGACACGCGCAGCACGATTGGAGATTTTCAACACGATCGGTATCGCGTCCGTCGTGTCAGATTTCCGGCACAACAAACGCTTGACTTTGAACTTTCGGCTCGTGCACGCGCAAACTGTCGCGAGCCTTTTCAAACGGAGATGCGATCGACAAAAATAAAATAAAGTAGATCTTTCATCAACTAAGCTTAGATATTAAGAGTTAACATTTATATAATACTTTTACGCTTTTTAGAAAAGCTTTTCCGAAATTCGTAAGCATTTTCGCAACATTTCTCTCGCGCATAAAAGTAAAGCTATTTCTGAAATACTTCCACATGCTAGGGGTGAAATTGCTACTCTGCTTGAATCATGTGTCATCGAAATACACAGCAATATCATAATAAAACAATGATACAAAGTTTATAATTTGTCATATGATATATACAATCGATAGAATAATGGTATTTGCGCGGGACATATTTTCAAGTAAATATTTGTTCAGTGTCTATCGAATTTAGCTATCGCAAACAGCGGAAATTCTACCACACAATACAGTAAAAGCAAATATATTATGTATCAACGCATACTGTTTAATTAAAAAAAGGACCGCAAAAGAGAGAAAGAGAGAAAGAGAGAAGAGAAAATTGGCTCGATCGATTCCATTTTGCATGCAAAAAGCAGTTGTAATTTTTTTTATCTTCTGTAGCTTTTTATTTAATATCGATATAATCGTAACATAATGCGCAATAAAAAAAAACTGTTTAAACTTGCCGAAGCAGTCGATTCGCTAATGTCGTCCGCTCAATTACGTTCCGGTCCGTAATGTTCACGTTAGTCGGCGACCCGTTTCGTCGTAAAAACGCTCGAGCACTCCGTGGTGTACGGCAAGCGCGATTACAACCAATCGCGTGCACACGCGTTCGCTTTTTTTTTCATGGTACTTAAACCTTTACGACCTAATCGTCGAATTTTCGTCCGCGTTTCGTCGGTGTTCGTCGGCATTGTGGCGCCGACCCGGGGTTGGCCCCTTTCTCTCCCAACTTATTTGTTCCTGACACGCTTACGATTTACATGATAATGTACTTGACGTCCGGAGCGAGATGGAATATCTCCCACGCGCGAAAAGGATGGAAAGCCGCGGCCTGTAGATATTTGAATACTCGTCAAATAAGTTCTCGAATACGCGAGATTCCTGACGTGGAACATTCGAAATCCGGCCTTGATTAATCGCGATACGTACATATCCGAAGATTTATGGAGCTTTGCATATTATCTCTTTTTCTCTTTCTTTCTATTTTTCCTCTTTTGGTACTAATATTGATACATAGATCTCAAGAAGGTAAAATAATTCAGTTATTAAATAAGCTATAAGATATTTTTGTACAAGTTACTACACGGAAAAAAACGGTTTTGCTGAAGTATCTAAAAATTTAGCTAGATACAGATCTGAAAATAATTTTGTTGCGCCATCAAAATAATTGTAGTAGGTCGCTGAAGTGCGATGATAATGCTGTAAAAAATGTTGACATTTTACCAATCAGATTGAGTGTTCTACATAATTATTTTAATAGTGTAACAAAATTATTTTCAGATCTGTATCTAGCTAAATTTTTAGATATTTTTAGATTCAGCAAAACCATTTTTCTCGTGTAAAATTATACATATATGTATAATTATAAAATATGTATTTAAACTTTCGATACGCGTCCAATTATTCAATCTCATATGAATTCATTGTTTGAATCTCAAATTCAAAACCGTATTGTAACTTTCAACTCGTCGAATATTCAAAGTCGTTCAAAATTCAGCTTTGTTGGGTAAAGTTGAAAAGTCACTCTTTGCACGAAATCGAATAACGTCGAGCCGTTAGTCATCGAACTGATGATTCGAAACGTCTGATCATTATTCAATCTCAGTCAAGCTTAATGGAATCAAGCGAAAATTGATCGAGAAAAAACTTCGTCGTTGAAAAAAAAACTGAGGTTCTGCCTCTCTTCCCTTTTTTCCCTCCCCTTATATGGCGAAAAATATATCACGACGTGTCGCGCGGGTTCTCTCATGTATAATGTCGAGAGTCACACGCGAGAGGAACGAGTGTGACGTTCGGCAATAAATGCCTGACAAAATGAAGAGGGTGGAAAGAAGAGTAAAGCCGAACATATTTTTGCGGCGAAGGAAAAAGTGGTCGTCCGAAATTGAGCATACGAGATGAAACCGATTATTTCGGCGCGAGTCTCTTTTTTCGGAGATCCTCTTTTCCAGGGGAGATACGCGACGAAACGAAATATCGATCCGTATATGTACAAGTGAATATTGGTCACCATTGCTCGTGCTACTTTAATCGGGTTACCGAACCATATTTTTTCTCGTAAATACCGCGATTCTTTTATTGCAGGAAAACCAATACACACAGCTCGTACAAATAAAAAGTGTAGCTTTGCTTTGAAGAAACGTCAAAATATGTTCATTTGATATGGAAAAATCAGAATCTCTCGTTATCTAGACCTGGCTTATTCAACCCACATACGATCAAACTTTCCAATACTAAACTTCCTTGTAGCAAATAAAGGATATCTTAAAAAAAAAACGCTATTACGTACGCAGACCTTCTATGTGCAAAATATTAAATATATATATATATATATATTCGATTTAAAATATTACTAATAGTTACTATATATCAACAGCACACCTCGCTCCGCGCTCGATAAAGTCACTCATCTCTCGCGAGGTATTATGAAATAATAATTACTGGGAAAATTGCTTCCGTTACAACGACTCTCAAGTAACGGCGCAAATGGCAAAAAAAACAAAAAGCCAGGATTAACGGCAACCCCTTCATCATAATTCCGGAATTTACCAAGCATTTTACCTCGGAGGTCGAGCCGAGATATCCCGAATAAGTCCCTTACTCTCGCAAAATATCCACCTTGATGAGGACCCGTAAACGTGCCCGGATTACGTGAATAAGTAAAACAAGAAGTTCCACGTTTGTCGGTCGCAGAAACTTATCGCACGGACTTGTCCGCATGTTTTTGCCGACGTTATGAAACTGGGGAAAACTGAATTCTCGTAGGTCACGACCGTGCGTCCTCGCGAGACTATACACCAGGCTCGAGATCCGAGATCCGTAAATATCACGGATAATAATCCTGGCAGTTTTGCATTTAAAAATATAGGCAGATAGGCGTTGGCGCGGGCTATTTTTCTATAATACCTAACTAACGCCCCTGCGTTTTTATTCTCCTGCGGAAAGGGCAATCGTACATAAAAATATTGCGCACACGTAGGTACGCACATCAGACGCGTGCGATTTTTATAAAACCAGAGACTTAAATAGAATCACGTGAACCTAGAAATTAAGCCTTAATAATTTTTGTTTAAGCTTTATAAACAGTCCAACGGGTAGACGTTTCTTGGATAAAGGTTAATCCTTTCGGTATGCTCATGCTCTCATGCATAAGGACGACGAGTATCGATGTTTCCTAAGTCGATAATAGATATTTCTGGAACTATCTCTGTAGCGCGTCTCTCTATTACAGTATCGCTCTTCTCCATTAGAGAGTTAGAGAAATTCAAGCCACTTAGCAAACCGCGAAGCACCTCGAGCAGCGTCGAAAGGTTGAACGGATGAGTCTTAAATTAGACTCGCCGAGCGCAGTGTAAAGGTCGCGGGAGAGAGATCGCCGGGGGTTGGTTGGCGAGTTATAAGAATTCGCGAGCAAACTTTCATTCAACGCGGCATATGCGCGATCATTTGTCGAGCAAACGCTCGCCCGATCTACCTCGAGGAGCGGTCGGTGCGGCCGATGGCACGGCGCGATGTCGAGCACTTTAAGCACCCTCCGTAATTCAGGGCGACGATGATTGGCCGTCCCCGAATCACATACCGCGGCACAATTAGACCTGATCGTACCTACGCAGTGTCAATAGGCTTCGAGCCGAGGAGTGCTTCTAAATAAAAGGAGACCGGCAGCCTCTTGCCCTTAAAAATAAAAATCCAGAATCAAAGTCTGTGGACAGTTACAGGAGCGACATAAATTGCAAGATGTCAAATAAAGCATGGGACGTTCTCTATGCGAAAATACATTTCGTGATGACAAATGTCACCGTGTAGAATATTTCAACGTAATGAAAAATACGAGAAATAATTCATGTGTCTCTCATGTCATTCACAGAATACTTTCGCAAGTTCCATAATTTATCAGTAATGTTAGCTTCAAGCTGAAATAAAATTCGCATTTGTGTAATTCCATGAGAAGATCTGTCACTTGACAATAATGTAAAATTAAATTTTCGGACATTTATTTCAAGCTTGATCTAAGTAGAGCCAGATCTAGATATTTTGTCACCTGAGGCAACATTAGTCATTCGATCTAACTAAATTAACAGACTTTTTCTCCGTGCAATCAATTTTCGCGAAATATTCTTCGTAAAATAAGAAATCCAAGCGCACTACCGCAATTAGTTAAATTAATGTAACTTAATTAACGCAATTACTAAGCATGTAGGTTATACGTATAAGTAAAACGGTAATATTATCGTTATTTACGATGAGAAACGCCACAAAAATTCTGATGGAAATTTGTTCGCAGAAAATCATATTTAAATATGCAATGTATGTTTCTCTTATGTCAAGCAGAGCGCGGTTTGATTAACAGCTAAATTAAATATACGTTTGTCAAAATTTGTTATATAATATAGAGGTCCGATTTCGAACGGTAGCCCCACAATTATTCCTTTTATTTGCGTACGTCAAAAACTTTGCAAACGTTTTATAAAATTCCCATCGCCGGGGAGATTCGCGCTATATATATGAGAGTCCCGAGGAAAATCGCGAGCCGCGTTGCATCTCGTAACGAGATCTTTCTTGTTGTTTTAACTACCTTCGTTAAATGAATGAATTCTCCCTTATCAAGAGTAATTAAAATCCCTTCTTCGTCATCGCCAATGCCGCGCCCGAATTTATGAGACTCATCGGCGGCACCGGCGAAGCACGCGGGCGCACGAAAATCTCGTTACGGAACAGAATGGTCCAGTCGTTGGGCCTTATTGTCAGTTTACACGCAACAAAATGCTGTTAGATTCGCACGATGCGAAGCGAAATAAAGCATGTACGACCATATACGTACGTGATGGAGGAAGGGTGACGGCGAGATCAGTGGGGGCGGCTATCTTCTGGCCGTCCATTGGCAGTAATAGGATAATGAATCGTGAATCACGAACGTACGGCGGACGATTATATTTTTATTGTGACCCACGCTCAATTTATTCATTATTTTGTTGAGGCCAATATCATTGGGGCGAGGTGTAGGGCGCGCTATCGCCCGTCGGAAGGCGTTCGTTCGAGAAGTCGCGTCGTTAGAGCGGAAAGATGCATCGCTATATCCAACGAAATCAGAAACTCGTAAAGAAGCTTCGTGCTTCGTGTAAAATGCCGTATTTTTTTCTACAAATCTATTAAAGCCGCTCGAAAAACTATTTTTATTAATATTTAGATTAAAAACGTGATTATTTATTATACTGCAAAATTCGTGATACAACCGAAGAAAGTGCGATTTTCCTTATTATATAAAACGGATATAAAATAAAATATTTTCATATGTATAAAGCTTAGTTTTCGCGAAAACTTATTTGAAAAGTGGAAAGATAATGATATCTTCTTTAAGCTTACATACTCTTCAAGAGTCTCTCGCACACAACCTTTACAGTAGCAAACTTTTTCAATGGCTATCAAAATATGTATTAATCGTTAAAAAATAATTGGAGAAACACATAAATTAGTAAATAAAATATATATATATATATAAATCGAAATTGTCTTTGATTTCAAATTAAATCATGTATATTTTATTTATATCTTGACAGACATTATTAACACGGCTATCGTTATAAGTATTTGTAGAAAATATTATTCGAATGATAAATGTGAAACTTGTATTGTCAATGTAATTCGAAAAGTTGCGACAATATAAATTCATTGCGATCTTAATCTTGGTTAATAATGCCGTCGCATAAGTATAAATGAAGCGGTAAACGAATAAATTTCGGAACAGCGACCCAATATTGTTTCCAACCGTCGACGCGCGACTTTCATCCGCGTAATAAATGTAACTCTCAACAGAAAAATTAAATTTCCGATACACCTGATTTCGTTGTAAATAGATGTCGTGCCGCGCGGCGAATCCGCGTTCCATCTCGTGCATTCCGGAAGCAAATCCCGGAAGCGGTTCCGCCGCCGATAATTCCGCGGCACTCGATTTCCGGGATTTCGTCCGGAACCTTCGTTCCGGCAACGGGTCTTGACGACGAATAACGACGACGGCAGTGGAAAATTCTCCGACGTTCCTCGCAAATAAAACGCGACGGAACGACGTTCGTGCGTTTCAAAGCGAAATTGACATATTTACGAATAATCCAGAATAACGAAGGAAAACAAAAATTTTTATTCGTGAATAAAGAAAAAATTTTTCCAGTAAACGTGAATGGTTTTCAAAAATTTACCTCATACTTTGACGATTTTTCATATAATGGTCACAATTATTTATTTCACTTTTTTCGTCACAATATATTAAGCTGAACAATTTTATGCATAATTTTATGAATAATATTTCCCGAGAGAAAAGATTTTTTTAAGATCTCGACAATGATAGAAGCCTATTCAGGACGAAATAAATCGTGTCATATAATGTGGCCGACTCACTTATAGCTGCCGTAAACTTCCCGCTTCCAGCAAGATTGTTAAATCAATAGAAACATCAGATTAACTCGACAAGAATCTTATTTTCATATTCAAGATTCAAAAGTAACGACCCTTTAAGTTAGGCACTGTTATTCGTTAAAGTGGAGATGTGAAATAATGCAAGAAATATTCATATCCATCACGTTGATTGTTTCTTTCTCAGAAATTTATTTTTACACTTTTATGCATATGAACTTTACCGTAACTTTTATTCATTCTTATCTTTGTTTCTCAACTAATTTTTAATTATGTAATTAAATTAATTAAATTATATTTTCCCATCTCCTTTTTTCTGTTTATTCGGAACAATTTTTGTGGCACAATATTAGCGTTGTTGTATTGCGATTTCTAATACCGTATGCATATTATTTCAAAATAAAGAAGAAATTGTCAATATCGGGGATGTCTTTTGCGCAAGTTGGCTGGTAATATAGGATGTAAGGGATGTTCGAGACATGGCTTGATTAGATGGCAGGTGGGTCACAAGCGTGTTAGAGCCTCAGCCTACCGATCGATATTTATGTCTATATGTGTAGAGGCCGTGTATTGCATTAGGTAAATGCGTAAATGCACCTTGTTACACGTTCAAGCTTCGCTTGAAACCTTCACAGGATACCAAGGAGAGGCTCGAAAATTGAGAAGGAATTGATTTCGCGTAATTTTCCTAAATAAAATCGTAATTGCAATATTTTCAAATACAGAGTGGAAAGTCGTGCGTTAATACGTCTCTCGCATTAAGAGAAATTTCCGCGAAATCGCGTTACACTTTTTTTTTCATGAGAAAAAAAGGAAAATAAAAGTAAATTGAATTATTGTCTATGAAGATAATGAGGAATTATCGCCGTAGCGATGCGATTTCGAGATTGTTCGCGTTTTATTCACAGAGAGAGAAACGCGTCGGAATGTCGACTTCACATCGCAGCAACAATCTCGTAACGAGAGAATATAATGACGACATCCGATATTAATTTCTCGTCTCGGATAATGAGATATCACGATAACAAAAGCTTGTTCATGCCGTAGCAAAACGGCCCGGTAGGTTTACAGTGATAGCAAAAACATCAAAAGAAATGACGTAAGGCAAATTGGTTATAACGAGAAGACGAGACACACCTTGCAAAGTTTTCGAGGACCAATAAAGTAGCGACGATATAAAACGCGATATCTCAATGCAGCGCGGTATAACTATTAGAGATATCACAGAAAAAAACAGAAGATGAGCACAGAAACAACATTATTCGCTTTTGCGTTTGAATGAAACAATGCACATTTAATCCCTTTGTTAAGCTCATGACAAAGCATAGGTCATCTTTTATGTATTGAACTGTAAATATTTTTTACATATTTTTTTTTGTTTTGCTGTATATACGAATAATTAAAGAACAGAGAGAAATGGAAAGAGACAGAAGATTTATTTTCAAGAAAGAAATAAAAAACGAAAGATTGTGTAAGTAACGAAAAATATAGATAAAATATAGAAAGATTATCTTTGTTAAATTTTAATTTAACTATATCGGTATATAGAAATTAATACTAAATTATATATAACACGATTGTTTAAATAAAATTAATTAACAATCCGAAGCAAGAGTTGTCAAGCAAATGACAGCAGCACCGAGAAAATTTTCCTCCAATTATTTGGACGTCTCCAATCTGCCACTTGCAGTATATTATTTTTTCTCTCTGCGATCGTTTACGTTTTTTTCTCCCCCAGAGAGCACAAAAATAGGCCCGACGAACGTGCAATTCTGCTTATGATCAATAAAACGGTTGAAAGCGGTCGTTTCACGTGTCGGGCAATGTGGCCGGCCACCATCTAAAATATCAGCGAGACATTTAGGACTGCACCCACAGTCGGGCATTCGATTTTCCAATTTGGCCAGCTCCACTTTAACAACCCTTTGGGAAATTGCAAGAACTATACTGTAAAAAGCCTGACGAACGTTCTTCGCGTACCGAAAAAACAAAAAGTTTCAGCCAAAACGAAAACTTTTCTCCATTTTTGTTACAAATACCCCTTTTGCAACATCATCTTTTTTTCCTCAATTTTTTTTCTCGCAGAGTCTACGTCCGGCATAGCTTGATGAATAATTATCGGAAAAATCTTGTTTCCATATCAAAAGAGACGCATTTTCTATACTTCCTAAGGCGCCGAGAAATTCTCATTCCCGGCGAAAAATGAAGCTTCGATTCCGAGTCCTCGTGACGAGATATCGATCGGTTGCGTAGCATCCTCGCGGCACATTTTTCGCGAAGTCGGCCTCGTTAAAAGGCTTTTTAGTTAAGTGGAAGCAACTGCGACGAGGGAACTAGGACGACGCGAGCGGAGTATTTCCATGGCCGGTCTCTACCAGGGTGGAAGAACGTGAGTAACCTACAGTGTCCTGGGGAGCAGGGATATGACCGTCATAACAACGATCGTAACAACGATGGCATGTAATAATCTTGGGAACGCAAGGCTGCGGAAGGTAGTTAAAATAATGTTACATTCTTAAAATCGACATTGAAATTGATCGGTATAAACGACGCGAGCTCAATTTTCCCGGCATTAGCATTAAAATTTAATGTCCATGGACAGAGATCTGCATATTGTATATCTCTTTCAGTCCATTAATCCTCTTAATCTATTAATTAATATAGTGACCTTTCATTTTACTGTTTTTAGTATCCGCGTGATCGATAGAACGGGAAAAAAGCTGTTATTTTTGGCGACGGAGTTTGCATGCGTCAATTTTGATTGACGAGCTGAAATTTTAGGGGAAAAATCACGAGGTAACATGTCGTGCAGTCCTCTCGAGCGTTAAACAGGAAAGTTAAAGGGGTCGGAAAGCTCTCGGCTTTAGGACAACGCAACGGGTCGGAGATCATCCTGTATGATAAGGCCCCCGTTGACGAGACTTGTCCGTGTTGTAGTATGACTTTGTACCGTCATGTAACGTCGCCGGTAACATCATTGCTGACAAAGCCGTCTCCCTTAACAGGCGTACACGGTTGTACACCTGTTGTAATTGCATTAGAATTTTAATTAACTAATGTAGCCTCGTATGAGTAACGTACCGTTAAATTCGCACGATACCATCGACCGTGATCGCACTATTTTACTACAATAATTACCCGATAATGTTAGCATTAGACACGCGGCGATAATTACTGACCGACATTTCGAAAATTGAAATATTCTATTCCTGACAACCTGATGATTTCCAACGGGAATAGTAATTGATTGGCACATCATCGAATAGTCTAACGAACTTAATTAGAATCATTAAATCTTTTTGAAGCATAAGTTTCAATGTTGTTAAGAATCAATCACATTACAGAATAATTAAAATTAATTCATCAAGATTGATGGATTATTAATCCATCAATCAAAGATGGTTTAAAAGAATATTTTAATTTCGAATATGCTATCTATTGAGCATACATAGATAAATAATGAAATAAAGCAATACGTAAAGGCAAAAGCTAATTAAACAATGCTTCAAATTACCCGAGAGCTAAACGAAATCCATTATGCTGCCATATAAATAAATGTTTGATACGCATTGCAGTAACAATATAAAACTACAGTACAATAATACTACAATACATTGTAAAGTATAATGCGCATTGCAGTAACGCATAAAGTGGTATAGTAAAATACGGTATACTATAAAGTGCCGGAAAGGGGAAAACTACGTCAACCAGAAAAAAGGGGGGGAAAACTAGATGGAAAATAAACCAAAATCAGGTCAAATATAAAGAGCGGAGTATCAACGGGTAAAAAGAATTTTAAAAAAATGTTCGATCTAACTGCTTCTGGTACCCTTTCGAGATCGTCGTCGTGTCGCTTCTCTGAAAATCGAGAAAATTACCCTGGTCGTGAAGGGTTGAAAGAGTTGGGACGAGTTGCGGCACAAGTGCGTGCTCATGTCATTTCATCCCCCCGACGGGAGGTTAGTAAGGGGCGCCGACTCGGTCAACCACTCGACCGAGCCGAGAGGAATGGCGCGGCGTGGCGTGGCGCGGCGGTCCGGTCGATAGGTCACGGCACGAAGGTGAAGTGTGTGCAAACATAATTTCGGTAGTGCTTCGAAGTGAAAGCTTTCATAGGGCGACGGGCAAAAGCGAACGTCTCGTTCGCGGGATTGGCTGATGGCTGGCTAAACTCGCGTGTCGCGTCGCGTCGCGTTGTGTCTCGTAATGTCACGATCGATAATTGATTAAATCCTAAGAATGTCAAATAGTGGCCCGCCTTCCGATACCATTGACGGGAGGAAGTTTCTCACGCGTTTATCCGCGAAACATATACCTTCGCGCGGCGGCCATAAGTTCGAGACGTAGGACAGGGTAGGGTGTTCCAGGTCGGCGTGAGATATTCGGCCGGGATAAAATATCTCTCCCGTCGAAAAGATTAATGAACGGCTAACTTTCGCGTTAATGCTTCTTTCCTTTACAATTCGGTCGCGATTGGACCGCTGATAAATTGAATACCCCTGAATCGGTAATGAATCTTATTGTATTCACACCTATAGACCTGCCGAGCTTTAATGATGAACAAAAACTCTTAGCGTTAATTGTATCTAGATATATAGATATAGTAAGAACAATAATACCGAGTCTCTAAAAGCTAGAAATATCTTCTAAATGTTTTAATTAAGCTATAATATCCGACTTGAAAATTTAGTTAACAAGTTTATTATATTTTTACGTACACAATAAATGTTGCAAGTTAATAGCTTTTTACAGTAAAACTGTATTATTGTGATTGCAAATTTGTATCGCTCTCATTCCATGATATCAATTATTATTACTAACGTATTAAAAATTATTTATATTGCTAACAATCTCTGTAAAATTTCTGTACACTTATATACCGGGTAAACATGAAAAACGTATTTAATACAATCTGATTGTCTATAAAAATAAATCTTTCGAACGTCTTGATTTTACGAAAACTATATACAGTTGATCGGCCTTACCGGCCCGAACATATGCGTACTTTCGCAACACGCACGAGTATTTTGAGAACGCTGTGCTAAATAAATAAAAAAGTTCACCCAAGTATGACAGAAAAGTCGATGAAACTTTTCGTTTCCCCTTTTCCCACTCACCCTTGAGTTCCATGTCCGTGACCTGATTCGCTTTGTAAGTGGCCGTCTCCCTGCGGTCGCCGACGATGAAGTAAATATTGGTGTACTCCTCGTTGTCGTTGCTGCCGGTTCCGTTCCTCGCCTCGTGGTCCATGGCCACGCGGATAGTTTCGGCCTTGAACCGCCTACCGCTCCTCGTCGCTCGGCCTCGTTGATGCAGTTTTCGAGACTACCCGGCCTTGGTATTACGCGGGGCTGTCGGGGCACAAAGGTGAAAGACTTAGGCACGAAAACGTCGCCACTCGCATTAACAATGCTCTTCTGCCTGTTTGTCGTGCTTTTGTAACGCAAATATAACGCTCGCTATAGGCACGAAGAAGAAGCAATGTTACTTCGCGCACCAGTGTTCTCGCGCTCGTGGTTATACGTTTCGTTACTTTCCCCTTATTACGCAAAAATCGAAAGGATAAATGAATCAATAAGATATATGCCATGTCAATAATATCTTAAGGTTGCTCGGTTTGAAGTTTGATGTATAATCAACGTAGTGTTCCATCTTACACGAGGTAATCTCTACACGCCAAACAAAATGAAAAATGATAACTTATCCGGGGATAATTTAATTTTCAAAAATATATCTCTTTCAACCACCTATAACGTATCAATATTAGAAATATTTGTCAAACTAATTTGTCAAACTAAAAACTTATCCGAATATAATTTAACTAAAAATGTGACACAAATTCTTTCAATCATCTAAAGTGTCAATTAAAGGAATATTTAACGAACTGGAAATTATCCAAAGGCAGAGTGTCGCTTTCGCGTAGAAAGATGGTAGATGGAACGTCAATTACTTAAAAATTATTCCTTTCGAGAAGATACTTCTGTTAAAAATAAAACGTCGCATATATAAGTCGCAAAAATAATTAAGAGCTGAATATCAAAACAAAATTTTCTTAATTAAAAAAGAAAAGAGGAAGAAATAGATGCACGGGTTAAGGACACTCTCGATCGGAAGTTTCAAGACCGTCTTACCTTTGGTCGGGTGTGGAGGGGTAGCAGCACCCTCGGCGAGCTCATCGTAGCATCGCCGGCCCGGCGGCGGCAACGACCGGGCCACCCTCGATTATCGCACCTATCGAGCTCGTGTCTGCTGTCACACGCGACACCTGCCGCTTGCTTCGGGATTGGACGTACCGGGAACTCGTCGACAACGACGACCGACGATGAGGTGCAAGCGTGGCCGACCGCTCGTCTAGTACCAGCCGGCACCGCGTTTCCTCATGGTCCATCCTGCAACAGAAGGATCAAGTATGTTTAATTTCGGCATTGGGAATGATATTGTATGCAACGCAATCAATTTTCATAAAATTTATGATAGAATAGGAAATAATCTGATTTCAACTGGGCGATTAGCGAAAAAGTTCCTTTTCTCCTTGCGCTTGTATAATTTATTTTGGAATTACGCTTAAGGGGTAATATCACTTTGTGTTCGCTATTATTTTCTGAATTTATTATAAAAAAATAAAAAGATTTATTAATATTCGGGTTTTTACATGTAAAAGTACAAGTCTTAAGGTACATACATACATAAAAAAAATTTTTTTAGATTTTTAAAAACAAAATGGCAGTTCTCGTAAAACAATCTTTTTTTTTCCTTGCCGTACCGCTACGGGTCGCAATTTTGCACTTAGAACAACAAACCAAAAATTTTCTGAAAATATGGACCAAAATCTAGTGAACATCGTAAGGTTTTTTCGATAAATTAATTTAAAAAATAAATGGCGTCGATTTGAATTTTTTCTTTTTTTCTTTTGAAAAAAATCGCTTGAAAATCGGCCATAGAATCGGTAAATTTTAATTTATCGAAAAAATCCTACGATTCACTACATTTTGGGCCAAATTTTCAGAAAATTTTTGGTTTGTTGGTCTAGGTGCAAAATTGCGACCTGTAGCGGTACGGCAAAAAAAAAAAGGATTGTTTTGCGAGAGCTGCCATTTTGTTTTTAAAAATCTAAAAAAAAATTTTTTTTGTACCTTAAGACTTGTACTTTCACATGTAAAAACCCGAATATTAATAAATCTTTTCATTTTTTTATAATAAATTCAGAAAATAATAGCGAACACAAGGTGATATTACCCCTTAAGATCAAACTTTGTTGGAAATTAAAATCAGAAGCGAATAGAATCAAATATTGTGCGTGGAGTTTTTCGGTAATTTTTCCTCGGTGTACAAACAATGTTAGGGATAAAGACGTGTCTCGAAATTGCAGGTAAACGTGTGCACATTACCAGAGCGGGATGCATACCTGCGTCAAAATACGAAATGTGTTTATTGCTTTTGACTTCGCAAAGCGAAAGTGCGTTCTGATTACAGGATACGTCGCGGACTTTCCCCGACAACGGTACGCAAAGTACGGGTTGCGCTGTAACCGCTGCCGTGGCGAAAATATATATGTAGTTATGCACGAAGTGAAATGCATTTATCGTAAGAACTAGCAGCAAAATTCGAGAAATCACGTTGCGAGTCAAACGCTAAACGACTTGCTCCTTTTATTCGTCTAATAAAAATGAAAATTAAAAACACCGTGTCATATTACAGTACAGACTAATAGAGAACAAAAAGTTTTTATAATTATTACATTCTTTTTCGTTTGGTCGATTCGTACCTTCTAGCGCGAAGAAGAATTTGAGAAAATCAGAGGAAACACAAATTCACTCTCCTGCTTAAATGACTCCATCGAGTTTTCTTTGCTCAGAACAGCTCAGAACAGCTTTGCTCTTCCAACAACGCATTTCTATTCAGGATTAAAGAAAGCACTTTTATACAATTCCGTCATGATGAGAGTGAAAAAAGTCACGAAAAATGCGCGACTTTTTTTTAGACAGGGCGACGCCGACGTTTCGGGGATAAATCGCCGTCGGAATACCACATATATACGAAGACGGGGAGAGCTTTCAATTCTCGAAGAAAAAAATTTCCATCCCCTCGGTTGTCTCTATCTGCTTTCTCTCGTCCCTCCTGCCACACCCAGGTAGAACTCGTGGGCGTGAGAAATTTACGATTTCTTTGCCCAAGGTCGCCGGTGGAAATTAGAAGCCGCGATATAGCCGGTGCCACCCTCGGCACTTTACCACCCCGAATTACGTCAGGCGTCGCCTCGAAAGAGAAGAGCGATATGCCATAAATTTATAACATCTTCGTGAATTTGCCGTGAGCATCGTTCTTCATCATGCTGATATCACTACGAGATATTAAAACAGTTGGTATCGTCTGCAGTATATACATATATCGATTTTTCCATTAAGTATATGCGTGCCAGAAGATTTCTATCGAAAATTCCAGAGAGGCGTGGTTCTTAATAATCTAAAATCAACATTTCTATAACAAAAATGCAACACTAATTTTAATCTGAAAAAATTTAATCTAATTATATATATATATAATTCTCTCGAAATTTATATTAAATATTTTAAAGATATTGCATAACTTCAGATAGATAACAAATCGCGATTGCAAAATAAACCAAAATTTATTTAATCATTAAAATAAAATCACAAGGGTTCACTTTTAAGAAAGATAATTAGTCTTTGAGAACCACGTGTTGATGTTTAACGCAGTTTAAGCAAATTATCGGTTTAGTTAAATTTGCTTGCAACCGTCTTCCATCCTCGAGTACCTCGAGGGTATGTACGAGGTAAAAAGGCGTGGGATGGTCGAAAGGGAGTAATCATTCCTCAGCAAAGTGGCTAACTATGACGCGCAATATCCGCGTGACTTTAGACTTCAGCTTTCAGCAAATTTCTACTCTGTGAGACAAGCCGAGTCAGCGAAGAAAATCGTGGCGTCTAATTGGATCAGTATCGAATGCTTTTTCTCCTGCAGGAAGCGCAAAAAACAGACTAATAGTGACGTGTCACCAATTTCCGCACTGCTTGATATTCTCTACAGTCGGGATAGTAATTTGCGATATAATGACATGTCGTTCAATAGGAGCGTCAAAAGTGTTATTTAATGTAAACCAACTCGAATATAATGAAAAATAGAGACGGTAAAAAACACCGAAACTATTCGAATCAAAATGATCGCATAAGAATTACGGTGAATTATTTCACAAACGTTTTAATTTATATACTTTCTTGAGTGCAATATTTTATGTATATATAGATTTTTATGTTTTTATGGCTCTATCAATGTATATTACATGTATCTACGATTCTATCAATATGTACAATGTACATTGTACATATATTTAATAAGCTTATATATTAAACAGAGAATCTCTTTTTTTCCATAAATTTAATAATTTGAATAATGCACACACAGGAAGGGGTTTAAATTAAAACTAACTTTTTTACATTAAAATTAAAATACAGCGATTTTCATTGCATAAACACTTCGGTTTACATCTGAGCTCCTATCGTACGATATCGCATCACTTTCTTTATACGGTAATCTTTTCCAGCCGGTTGAAACCAGCTCGAATAAAAAGCTCGACGGCGCGACGCTGACGTTCGTAACGTATCAAAGCTGAATAAAATCTGTTCGTGCGGGGTGGGATCTGTCCTGACGCCGGCGGCCGTCATGACGATAATTGGATTGAACTAGTCAGTTTTATACGCGATAACGCCGCAAGACGCGCGGGGGAACATAATCGAATGAGATGCACCGGATGTGCATTGACGGCGAGGTCGACGGAAATTGTCGCGAACGTCGAAAGACAGTAAAACCAATCAGCATTCGTGATGGAGATTCGTGGGAAGTAACACGTCGGTTGGACTGATCGTAAAAGATTTTTCGTGATTTCCTCGGAAGAGAGAAGCCGTCGTGATCGTTTCCTCGATAATTTACCGCGGCTGGGAGGAACTTTGAAACGTATAGTCGAGAAAGAGAAAGAAAGAAAGAGGAATTTTGTTATACGAATGAACACTCGCGCGTGTCCCACGCGTTCGGGGATTCTCCTAACGAAGGATTGTCACACGGTGAATGGTTCGCAGATTTGCATTCGAAAAGTTCGCTCGACGCTCTGCGGCCTATACTCGTCCGTTCTACTCAAAATTATAAAGCGCGATAATTGAAATGCCAAATGTCTTTTATTTATTCAGAGACGCGCAGTGGACTGCTATATTGTCACGTTTCTGCCGTGGAAGCTTTAATCGCTACGGGATTACTTTTATTGAATTCATATACCGTCCTTATTTTCCCCATGCATGTTTCTGTTTTCCCTTCAAACACAGCACGTACGTATGTACAAACATGAATTGAAACGTCAACTTCTCGTTTATTTCTTTTTTTTAGCTCGGATATAACCGATGTGTAGCCATCTCTTGATTCACGTTGCAGATTTTTTTTTAGAATGGATGTTGCGGTACGAATAGCACAAAGTAACGAAATTTGAAAAAAAATCCACGAAGCGACTCCTATTTAGCTGAATGATTTTTTAGGGATTTTCAGCATGCGAGCGATAGAACTATGAAATACATATACAACGTATTATAAATACTTAAGAAATAAATGTACATCTAGCGCGGTATATAAAGAAAATTATTATCTCAGACTATTTTTATGTTTTTTCTTGTTTATTATAGAAAAAAAGTAGAAATTAAAAATATTTTCTTCTCCTGAAAGATCGATTCTTTGACAAATGATCAAGCTAGCGTCCACAGATCTGCAATTGTTTGCAGATCAAATATCAACGGACATGCATTTCTCTTATCTCCTTTTTGATTACGCTTTCGTTTTTCAACCACGAGGTAGTGTGTCGCAGAAAAGCGAAATAGGCCGTAAATAGGTTATCAGGTGACATTAGTCGGAGCTGCGTAGCGTTATGCGATCAATCGGCTTTGAGGCATGCACAACCACGATGATTATTAATCCCGGCAAAGGGGGGGTTTTACTGACGCAACGGGATTAAAACTCGATTCAGCCGCACGTACGCAGCTGTCCCCTCGATGGCAAAGGATTGCATTGGATATTCATATCCTTTAAAATAAATACCAGGGACAGAGACGTCACAAACGAAATTACATTTCTAACAATAACAGCGGCGATAAAAAAAAATTTTCTACGCCGCGCGCTTTGCATTCCGGTAATAACAAAATATTTTTATGCAAATGCATGTGGAAATCTGATACGTACAGATCATTGTGATCGAAATTTGATTGATTATTTCCCTTGGTGATTCCAAATTTCATCCCGCGAATGGAGTTCCCAGTTCCAGTTTAATTTTGACCCGTGCCGTGGCACGTTTGTGGCGCGGTCGTATAGCACGATCCTTTTTAATCTGTTTTCCATTTTCCAATTTTCGAGAATGCGGCTCGGTGCTTTACATGGCGCAATTGTTGCCAGTATATGTCACGCCTGCGCCGTATTTGCGGCAAGTTTTACAATCGATAGCAATGTGTCGCGACCAAGTTTATCGAGAGATCAACGTGATGTACGTCGTTAAAAACGATCGACTTTCCACCCATTCACAAACAATTGCGATTTTTGCTGCTACAGATCCACTGATGTTATTACGTTCTTTACAACAAATTTTTGGTCTGAACAATATATGTGTTAATAAAAATTTAAAATTACTCCATTACGCAACGTGCTTTTGAATTGAGAACGCGATATTACTTAGGTTTTTATTTAAAAAAGTCTACGAATAATAAGTAACTAAATAATGTAATAATTTCCTATACAAGTCAATATTTAATTTTAATTGCACGGAGAGAATTTTCTCTTAGAATTTACCCTGAAATCAAGGTAGTTGTGGGACATGTATCCACCAAGAATTTTATGCGAGCTATTCTGATTAATATCTATTACATTAAAATATAAAACATGTTTGATTAATTTTACTAAAATATATCTAGAAAATTTCAATAATTTTTCAAAATTTACCAATTTGCTTGGTAATTTTTATCACGTTGTTTGTAAAATGTCTTTTGTATATTTCAAAAATTCTTTGGTTACCAAGTTGTCCCAAGTTTGTAATGAATTTAAGGTATAACAAAAAATTCTCTCCGTGTGGAAGAAGTAACTTAATATCTACAAATTAGCTTGTTCATATTACTTCTCCTGTTGAAAATTTGTCAATTTCTAAGCGCTATAATGCAATTGCTTAAAATGCAATATTTCAGTAAAAATTTTGGCATCCTATACGAAAGCTCAGGAGAAATAATAGTCACGCGTAGAATACAATATTTCTGGCGCAATTCCGGAGTAACAATGATCCTACGACAATTCCAAGTTAGAAGATGTCAGCAACTAGATGAAAATGTAACATGCAGCACACAGATAGACCCAGTAATCTCTCTACGCGACACAGAGATACAGAACTATTTACACGTTGGCAAACACATGCGCGACACCTCTTTTCCACGTAAAATACCTGACTTCCGAGTATATTATAAAGACAAGCCGGACAGTTTTGTTTGAGCAGAAAGAAAAGCAGAAAAGAGAGATTAACAACGCGTAATATACGTGTTGAAAAATTCATATATTTTTCGAGTCGACGATAGTGGCAGGCTTTATTAAGAGAACGAATATTTTTTTCCCCTCTTACAAAAGGGAGAATATTGCATTGGATTAACTCGACCATGTGCAATTTAATTCGCCTATCGATAAAATGTATCCTAAAATACATGAAATAATTGTAGTTAGCCCGTGCGTTCGCAATAACCGTTAATGATACATATTGAACATAAACTCGCGATGCAAATGGAGTTTATTGTATTTTTTATCGCACAAAACGAAATAAATACAAATAAAAAATAAACAATTTTTTTCCAGTAAAAAATATGTGATTTCCGATACGCAAAATCCTAAAAGTCTGTTTCTACTTGTAAACGTTTATAATTTTCAATTATCTTTGACATGTTGTATAAAGAAACTGGTAATAAATATGGATATTGAATTAAAATTAGCCAAATAGTAAAGAGGCATAGCTCAAATCACATTAGATGTTTCATGAACTATCATTTGTTATCAAGTCAGGTTGGATCGTAACAGTTAACTATTTTAACTCTAATCGCTTCAGAGACCGAAACTCGCATGCGGTATTCCCTTCCCACAGCGATTGCCTCTGGCAAAACTTTAAAGAGACACTTATTTAACTACAATATTATTTAATAATAAAAACGCGACTTATGCAGATGTTAATTAAATTGCATTTTAATTAAAATACATTTCAAGAATCTAAATACACACATCAGATAATTATTTTAAATAAATTTAAAGCTTGCGTTTGATAGATATTTAATTTAATAATTTTAATTATCACAATATTAATTCCCACAATATTTGATCAGAAAAGTACCGAAAAGCCCACTCGATATATCGAAAAACGACAAACAGAAATAGACGCTAATTAATAAGACCAATCAGTGCCATTGATAGGTATGGGTCAGACAATATTCCCTTATATCAAGCACGCCGCGGAATTAGTGAACCTCACCCCTTATAGGAGAAATTTCCATAGAACAAATGCGTTCCATTACAAATGCCACAGCCTGTGAACACGTGTCGCACGTGCCTCCTACATTCGCATCAGCTTGATAAAATCGCCAAATTCTGTTTATCACAAAACATAATCAAAATTTCGTTTGTACATTTTTAATAGTATTTTATCGCACGCTACAATATTTGTTTAAAATAAAAAGAGAGCGAGAGAGAAGAAGAAAGAAACAGAAAAAGAGAGAAAGAGAGTGAAAAGTTCAATCATTTTTATTACACGGAGCCAAAAACTGTTTTAGTACAGATACAAGATGTCAATCCCGAACTACTTTCAAAACCTTACTTTGTAATTCGCGAAATGGAACATGCTCGAGTACGATTGGTGTGTATGTGTGTGTGTATGTAAACTATATATATATATATATATATATATACATTACTTTCAAATATTCTAAATATAACTAAAAGCTTTACCTACCACGTTAGTAAGAATAAAGCAAAAATTCGCTGAAAAATTTCGTGGCGGAGAGTCGTACCCTATTTCCTCATTCTTCAACATAGACTACAACGGCGCGACCTAGTTTTCGAGATCTAATTAGTGGTGAAGCGAGCTGGCAGTCTCGTTTGTTCTGTTTCAACGGAATTGCGAGAGCCGATTCGCTCGTCGAGCCTTCCCTCAACGTTGCCGACATTGTTTTAAGAACCGTATACGGCACGAATAAGAAACAAATATGATACACGACCAACAAACACGATAAGCACAAACATGGCCCGGCCATATCGTTTTGCTTACCCATAAAGTGATTGCAACCACTGGTACGCGTCCGATCGATACACTGACATATATATGCACCAAGAAATTAACCAATGCTATCCACATAATATAAGCTTAAACGCTTCCCGATAACATTGCCGATAATGTTGAAAATTTTCTTTCCCAAAATACACATCAAAATTGAACAAAGCATAATGTTTCTCAATGTATTAATTCACTTCCATTTGACATTTCTAAATATAAAGATAAAAAATGAGCTGCCGAAACCAGGTCAGAAATAAAAGACATGGAATTTCATGGCATTCGACGTGTATGTGGAGTGATTTCATCTAAAAATATTGCGAAATATATATGGACCTCCTACAAATACGATTACAGATGATGGCAACTGAAAATATATAACATTGTGACTCGGTTTGGCCGTGTTACTCGAATCAGATCGTTAATGATGATATCCGACCATTATTCATGCCCGTCGAAAACCACTTATCTTCCGATCGTCTTTCCTCACGCAGTGGACGTACATGATATCGCATTAGCATGACGTAGAGGCGAGGCCAATATTATGGGAAGCGTCGACTTAACCCACGTTTCCGGTGCGAGCTCAACGCGAGAGGTTCCATACGCGAGGTTTTATCTCGTCGTGATTTATATATATGGCGCCGGTTGTGAGACGCGACGACGTTAAATAGCACCGAGAATCGAGCCACTTACGCCCACACGTATCATCGCGGACATGATATCGCATGTTAATGTCGCAAAACATCGAATAATTCGAAATTTCTGATTTTATCTGATTTAGCTACTGAAAGCGGTGTGAAAAAAATACCCCATTGCTACTAGAACGATACGCCTATAATGCGCCCAACAACAGGAGCCTAAAGACTCAGATAAATTGAAACGTGTGTTCAGGAAGTGCCTTTTTCGTCCGAACATCTTTGGAAGCGTTCCCGGTTCCTCGGTTGCCGGCATCGGCGATATGAGTCAGGGAAAAAGGAAACGTACTAACGAGCCCCGGTCAGCATTAATTGTGACATCCTCCCGACGGTGGCCGGGCCACTTCCGTCGACTCTGGAACGGAGGAAGCTACCAAGACGACCTCTACGCCTACGCGAGCCCGACAAAAGGACCCTTCCTCCGGCGCGAGGAGCTGTCATTGCGCGGCATAACACGACGCGCGTGGCCCAAGTTAGGCAAATGACCAAAATCTCTTCTTAATGCATCCGGAAAATAAATATCGACGCGCATGCGATACGTTACTTATCTCGCTAATTCGAAAGATTTATCGTCCGCGTTATACGTCGCACATTGTGCCGATCTTAACAGATTGTTATTCTTATTTGGAAGATAAAAGATATAAATAGTTATAAATGCAATGCGAACAAAATGCTTTGCTCCAAACCCTTTTCTTTTTTATAGTTTTGTGAAATGTTCGCGGAACGACGTATTATTATTTATTTTGTTATAAAATTTCGGAATATTAAGATGTAACTGTTTATTTATTCATATCTGTCAAAAGTGTTGCAATATCAATAAATAAATCTGTTCGAAATTGTTTCGCTTCTGAAAGAATAATTTTATATCATATAATATTAATAAATAATTTTAGAGCCATCTACTATAAAAAGTAATGGCAATATTGCTTAGTGAACTAGTTTTCGTAACCGAATCGTACAATGCGATCTATATTAAGATTTCTCGCGATAGATATTCGTAATATTCGTATACCGCTCTCGCATCGGCGATACCGCAATCGGGTCGCAGCTGGGGTGTCGATGATGACGCGAGTCGTCATCCCCGCGATACGTCGAAATCGCTCGCGGTGGCGCGTTCGCGCGACACCATTGCACGTTAATGCAATTGCAACTGACGCAGACGGCCGTTTGGATGCGTCCCGCGTATGGGAATTCGATGAATTCAGAGATTTCCGGGTGGAATCGCATTACACTGATACGCACGGCCCTCTAAATGCGTTATGTCGTTTGCGAGCGGTAGCGGCGCCGGCGGTGGCCCTCGATATCCGTGGACGGATTCGCGGCGTCGACCATTATATTCAAGGCGCGTCAGCTCGGTACCGCATGCGGGTACCGGAACGGCAATGCGCACAAGCTTACGCGGTTACGAGGGGGATGCCTCCCGCCTGCTTCGTGTCATGTCCCGATTTACCGTCGAGGCGCACTCGAAGAATTCGCAATTGAATCAGTCGCTGAAAGAACGTGAAGAAGCAATTTTGCGCGAATGAAACGTGAAACAAAGAAAGCGCCAGCTCTCTTGAGTCATATAACTAATATTATCCATTACACGAAAATTATCATCATTATGAATAAAGGACGATTCGCGTCGAGATTCTTTAGACGTTACAAAACGTACTATATAATGTCTAATTATTTACAGTAATTAAATGTTATTACTAATTTATTTAATTAATGTATAACTGGAACTGGAGTGAAAAGAAAATTCTGAAAAAGAAACGCTGCAGAGATAAAGAACAAATTATTGACAAAGAACTAATTATTTTAGCGAAAATACGGCGCCGGATATCGAATTGTCCGGGACGATAAGATTCAATTCGTTATCGCTATTGAACCTGTTTCGCGACTGAATCAGCCGAGATCCCCGTCAATGGTCGCATAAGGGATGTATACTCTTTTCGATAGAAAGGCGAGCCACGAAAGGAATCGCGAAGGGGAGCGATATCTCAGACGAAATCTCGTAACGAGATTTTCTCGCAAGAAATGACCCCCGAGATTCCTCCAGGCAACCTCAATAATTATACTTTAATCAAAGTAGCAACGAAAATTCCGTTTGATCCACTCGGCGGCGACGCTTTCCGCTCGCTCGGAGATAAGAGGAACAGAAATTGTGGCAATTACCATTTTCCGCGTCTCGAGGAATACTCGCGGGAATACCGTAAAGTCGAAATGGATCGTCGACTGGAAAAGAAGCGACTTACGCGAAGTCAAGCTAGTTCCAATACGAAACCGACGTCTCTCCGATAACGAGTTTATCGATCTAAACACGGTAACGGACAAAGAGCTTTGGCAAGACCGAATCTTTATTCTATTACATTTCTCTATTTTATTAACTTCGCAGAAAGTATCTTGTATTTCGAGTATTTCGACGCCGAAACAACGACGGATCTTTCTCAATTGCGTTTTTCTAGTTTCCTGCGTCTATTTCTTGTGCCGACGGTTCGTAGAGACAATTTATGATTATACTAAGGAAGATAAAAGAACGAAACAGATCTCTGTACGACGTACTTAAAAGAACTTGTGAAACAAAATTTTAAACGATAAAAAATAATAAAGAATAAATTAAAAGATTTAATCAGAATGGTGTTAAGATTATAAATGTAGAAATAAAAAAGTGTAGGCATCTATAATATTAAAGATAAGAACAATAAACTTTCATTAATATAGTCTTTTGTTAATATAGTCTTATGTTTTGTTAATAAACTTTTGCATAGTGTTATAGTCAAGTTTCTCATATCACTTTGCATTTCTAATCTGCAATCCTGCGAACCCTCGTCAGCTTTATCATAAAGGCATAAAGTCGCCCTTACGTTTAGAAGACTAAAATGTCAGCTCTACTGAGCTTCTCTGAGATAATTAATTCGCGCTTAATCCGCGCGGTATATCCGAGCTTAGCGGGCTCCATATACTCACCAATCTTTTTGAAAAAGCGCGACGACGCGTTTCCCAGCGATGACACCTCTGATCAAAGGGCGACAAATTTTCGTTTGATCTCCGTAACGATGTTTTTCTTTTCGTTCTTTTCACTGATAGGAAGTGGAAGAAGTGATGCGTGTTCAAAGAATTGCCAATCGATACAGGAAATCGCGACAACAGACGAAGATTGGGGTAGAGAGGATCGAAACTCACTGTGGCTTTTCATCCCTCGTCAGGTGTCGCAGGCCGCGTTAAAGCGATTTCAGAGGGAACGGAGAAAAAAAAAGGATAAAAACGAGGCGAGAGAAGGAAAGGGAAAACGGGAGATCCACAAACAACATATCGGTGCCTCAGCTGCCTTGACTACGCGAGAAACTCTGAAAACTTCATCGTGGGTTTGGAACTCCAGCTCGTCTGTCTCTCTCTCTCTCTCTCTCTCTCTCTCTCTCTCTCTCTCTCTCTCTCTCTTTCTCTCTCTCTTTCTCTCTCTCTTTCTCTCTTTCTCTCTCTCTCTCTCCAACTCCGTCTACTTTTCCTCCGCAGCCTCCGAGGCCGAGATAATTAAACTAGTATCGTGTGGGAGGGCGAGAGTGCGAGAGTTCTCTTCCCGCTCTGTCAAAAGGAACGGAAGTCGAAATTGCAACGCGTTAAAAAGGCTCGCGCCCGAATATGCCGGGCACGACGATGATGAACGAGACTCCGTTGCTCCTAATTCTCGCGATGATTGTTTTTCTCTGCTCTTTCGCTGTCGAATGGTCAAATCGAAAGAAAAAACGAATCAGTTATAATAAAATCAGACGAGTATCGCATAATAATTCGATGGTAGCTCTCACACTATGAGATCCGCGAGTATCCTTAGGTGCTAAAGCTACTATTAATAGGTAGCATTGAACCTTGAAAAATTAGAACAAAGAACATAGAGATGCGCGAGTTTGTTTGAAAAAAATTCAAGATACAGGCATCTTTGACGGAGACAGAGATATTGTAAAGAGAGAAAAGATCTCGCGTTATCCTCGGGGAGTACACCTCGGGAGTTAATATCGATTCCAAATTTGTCGAAGAAAGTTGTTTGTACATCAGCCGAGAGAAAATGTTCGCTTGTACACGACGGCGCTTCAAAATAAACGCCACGGGAGTAAGAAGCGGAACATATAAACTTAATGCCTGGAAGTAGAGAAGAAAGATTAAAGAGAACATTTTCTCACCAGCGGTATCTCGATAACGTAACTTCGTCCTGTTCCCGTTCGCAAGAAGCTATACGGCGTGCAATAAATAACGCGATGTGTTAGCGATCTCGAGCGGAAAAAAGAAGACGATGGAGTTCCGAAGCGATACGCAAGGATAACACGACGGCGAGACCGGCACCGGCGGCTGTCGCGAGTTGCCTTGCTCGCGGTACTTTACGGTTTCGAATAATATCAAAGTTTTATAGGTTCGCTTAATGTCATCGCGCCCAGACGCCACCGAGGATCGATACCGGTTTCCGCGGGAGTGTCACCCACGTGGAAAGAAACACGGCGTTTCGCGCTGCGCGCTCGACCCGTAGGTCGATAAATCACGCGTCGCACGATGGACGGCGTATAAATACGCTATAATTGAGGCGTCATAACCAGCGATTCAAACCTACCCCTTTGACCCCCTTTGTCGCGTTTCTGCAATAACATGGTCGCGAACGGTGCGCGGAGTATCTGTAACTGCAACGCATAAGCGCGCCGAAGAAAGCTGCGCGTTGCAATTCAATCGGCCATTGAAGAAACGGATTCGTACACTGAGAAAAAAATGTGTTAAAAAAAACGCAAAATATGTTTCATAACTAAAATATTTAGTCCGATACAAACATCAGTTGGTCTAACTAAGCATTAGTTGAATTAACTATAGTTTTTTATTAAAAAATGTTGATGGTTGACACATGAATCAACTATACCTTTTTTAGTGCTATTTAATAATTGTTGAATCAACCATTGGATCAACAACTATGTAAAAATTTAGACCGTACACCCAATTTTTTTTCTCAGTGTATTAAACCCTGTCACGTCTTACATTCGACGACGTAAAAATAAACACAATGCAACGGCAATTGCAATTTGACGATTATTTCATCGAAGAGAAAACGGTACCAAATCAATCAGAAAATCTCGCTATGCGAATCGTCGTCGCGAGAGTTATTCGCATTTGATTGGGTATCGGATCGCGATAAAAAGTTTCTCTTGTATATAACACTTGTGTAATGTTCTCCATGCCGTACGAACTACGAACATTAATATCGCACATCTCACGCGGGAATTCGTCGGGAAGTAAATGGAATTTATATTTCCACATCTGTTGCGAAGCTACAAGACACGCGGGGCAAACTTTCCAAACTATTCATACAAGTGCAAATATTTGCTTCGCGACTCTTTAACTCTCTCGCCGAGAGTTCATCTCATAAAGTGTCGACCGCGACGCTTCCCGCCGAGGATTTGCGGCGGGTGCAACCCTTTTCGGTTTCGCTCGGTCGAAAATCCGAAATTAATTTCAACGGCCGGGCGGATTCGTGCCGCCACTCGTCACGGCATCGCATTGTTTTGAGCGCCGATGCCTGGCGCGACGCCACGGCGCCATTTTTCTTCCGGGTTTACCCGCAATTAAACTCGCGCGGAACTCCGAGACGCATCCAGTCCCTGTAACCGATAAATTATGGTCAGCGACGCCGATATTTATAGTACCATCTCGCTTTCCCCGATAATGTATTTTCTCTGGCTGCCGCGCGGTATATTTATGTTGATGATAATAATGGTAGTTTATGGGAAGACATCGGAAAATATACACCGAGATTTTGGAGCGCTTCCCCTTAATGGGCATTACGTTATTACTTAATGATTGATGAATATTACCTAATGATATTACGAATAAGACGACGGTATAATTTATGTACCTAATTGTCCTGTCTTTCGTACTGCAAATTCTTTATACGCGTCATCCATGTGACACTGCTCTTATTGCCATAATATTTGAACGAGTACGATCAATACTCTCATTTTATACAATAATTATTCCAATTACTCATACAGCTAAAGAAAGAACCGACCATCTTTATATGACCCCCGATTCGCGTTGAAGCGATCGGCAGCTCTGATAAAAATGCCTTCTGTCTGTATCTCGTTGGAATCGTCGGATAAAGCCTGCGGGAAACGTACTGAATTTAATGTGCCGTCGAAATGACGAGCGTTTAATTAATAAGACGTTTGTTTAACCTTTTTGCCACTGGCACGTTTCGTCGCTTAATATGACCGTTTATGAAACATCGAGAACGATAGCCAGATACGAAAAGTAATATTGATCCAAGTTGTAACATAAATATCAAGCGCGTGGAAACATTATACCAAAGAAAATTATAAATAACTTTGAAAATAAAAGCAAACCAATTACTTGCGTCATTGCAGTTTGTGTGAGTAGCCGTATTATATACGACCAATGGCTACGAAAATCAATTGCCATAACAAAAAATATTGAAAAATATAAATTAATTACTGCAATGTTGTTTCTACTGCGCGCAATAACATATAATAGTTTTACTACTTGTCTCTTTCAAGTAAAATTGTCCGAGAGTAATGATATGATTTTTCCACGTGTACGTGGGAATCAAAACTATAAATTCGAAATTCTCTCAACCGATATTTACAAAGACATGTTACTTGCTCACAATAGAACCGTGTAGCACAAAGGAACATATTCTCTGTACTTATAAAAACAAATCTATCGTCCGTACAATCAAGGTAAAAAGAATTACGATCCACTGGATGGACAACGAATCTCTATCGTCATCTATTTGCCGTGTCGGTCTGACGTTAGGACAATTGTTTGCAGTAGCTATACGAGCAAATGGATTTGTCCCCAGGTGCCGCGCTACACCTGGCCCAACAAAAATCACATCGCGCGCGCTGGCCGAGCACATCCATCGCGGGTGGTAGTTACTTACATTTCGTATTCCCCAGCGGAATGCCCCCAATATTCCTATTCGGAATTTCTCGAATAGGGCCGCCAGCGCGGGGTAAATCCGAGGATAATGGCCATCGATCGGACATAAATCAAATTAACCAAGTCAAATGGAATGGGGCGGGAGAGGAAGGGGAGGAAAGCCCTGTAGATGTGATAGATCAAATGCATGAAAATGGGCGACTATAACAGATCGATGATGATATTCGTTCATTGAGCAACGACGTCTCTTTAATCACGCTGACATAAAGGATTATTAATACGTGTCTGTATCGGTGATCTAATAGAAACGGAGATATACGCGGAATTAATGTCTCGCGCGTCGAATATGCATTTATACCATCCGCTCGCGATCGAGATGCCTCATTTTCGGCGACGGTAAGTATCGGACGCGCGTTCGCGCGACTTTCCATTCATCTCGCTTTCGGTTTACCGACCTCCGACACGGCGCCACGTTAATTTGAGGTCACCGTGTGCGTGCAACGCAACTCGCCGCACGCAATGACGCACGCGGCGAAAACGCCAATAACGAAGCGTAACACGAACACGAGCGGATTTCTGATTCGCGACATGCTATTCTGAGCGTCGGCGTCGCTCTGTTCATATGCGCGAGATAATGATCTGTCGCTACGTGCGAATTTTTATGACGTAAATGAGCAAAATTATGCGGGCATGCGGAGAGACGAATGGAAATGATATTAAATTTCGTCGGGTTTCGCGCGGGGATATAATAGCATTTCGCGGATATAATTCATATTGGCATATTTTTCACGATACACGATAAATGTCAGTCATGATATTAATCTAAAGCCTCGTAACACGATCCAATTATAATTGAATTGCGTTGTGCGCGATGCGGCAGCAACCAATGGAAATTGTAGAAGACGAATGATCATAAATGTCTTGCTTCTAATACACGCGTTTCACTCTGAGCTGATTTGCAACGTATCCAAACCAAAGTACGGTAAAAAAAAAAGCTCGTTCCATTCCAAGCACGATTTTGTAGTTATATTAAGTAATCGCGAAAGCAGCCGAACGCAAAAAGCTCTTACGCGCATCGTTGACGCGCGACGCGTGAACGCCCGAAGCCGCTTTTCTACCGCTTTATTACGCGAAACTTATGCATTATTCAGGTGCAACGCGGCGCATGCGGTGCATGCGTGCACCACGCGTTGCGTATCGAACCGTCTAGCGTGCCTGCGTGTATATCGCGCTCCGTCTCCTCCTCCTCCTCTCTCTGTCTCTCTGTCTCTCTGTCTCTCTGTCTCTCTGTCTCTCTGTCTCTCTGTCCCTCTGTCCCTCTGTCCCTCTGTCTCTCTGTCTCTCTGTCTCTCTGTCCCTCTGTCCCTCTGTCCCTCTGTCCCTCTGTCCCTCTGTCCCTCTGTCCCTCTGTCCCTCTGTCCCTCTCTCTCTGTCTCTCTGTCTCTCTGTCTCTCTGTCTCTCTGTCTCTCTGTCTCTCTGTCTCTCTGTCTCTCTGTCTCTCTGTCTCTCTGTCTCTCTGTCTCTCTGTCTCTCTGTTGTGAGGAATTATAAATAAAACTAAATATGGTGCTCGGTATACTTGAAGAATGGATGAATGTGAATATGTTAAAAATGAATGCAGATAAGACCAAATGAATGATAGTTAGAAGTATAAGGAAAGAAATAAAAACAGACATAATAGTAAAAAGTTTGGATGGAACTATAATTGAGCGTGTCGAGATAGCGAAACATCTGGGTGTAATGATCGATAGTAAACTCCGTTGGGAGAATCACTGTGATTATATGTTAAAGAAAATAGGGAAAAAAGTAAGTTTTCTGAACAGAATAGGAAATGATATACCGGCGTACACTCGATGTACTGTGTATAAGTCTATCATAGCGCCTCACTTTGAATATTGCGCAACGATGTTAATAGGCATGGGTGATGAGACGCAACTGAATCGACTGCAAGTGGCACAAAACCGTGCCATGAGAGTCATACTGCAATGCTCGCGATATACAAAGGTAGAATTGATGCTGCAAACCCTTAAGTTTATGAATGTAAGACAGAGGCTAATGTACAATGTATGTATTTTTATTTTTAAGATAGTAAGAGGCATAATGCCAAAACATTTAAGTAATAGGATAGGAATAGTATAGGAGATGTGAGTGGACGGCAAACGAGGCAGACTGAGAATATTAGAATTCAATATCGCAAGACGAGAAGCGCACAGAAAAGTATATTTTATGAAGGTTTGAACATGTATAACGCCCTGCCGATAAAAATTAAGCAATGTGAAAGTGTGAAAGAATTGAACCTTTCAAACGTAGATTATAAGAGAATATATTGTACCTCATGTAGAGGAATTAATTTAACGATATTTTATGTAAAAAAAATAGCCGAGAAAGCTAATAAAGCTCAATCAATCAATCAATCAATCTGTCTCTCTCTCTCTCTCTCTCTCTCTCTCTCTCTCTCTCTCTCTCTCTCTCTCTCTCTCTCTCTCTCTCTCTCTGTCTTTCTCATCTCTCTGTCTATCTCTATCTCTATCTCTATCTCTATCTCTATCTCTATCTCTATCTCTATCTCTATCTCTATCTCTATCTCTATCTCTATCTCTATCTCTATCTCTATCTCCCGTTCGTGCATCGGCGACACGCAGAGATCGGTTACAGTTACAAAGCCGCGATATCGTCGACCGATACAGCGCACGGAATTACACGCGCGGTATATACTACGCGCCCACGCTCGCGGCTCGTATGACAAATTCTGCTCTCCGGCAATCATAACACCGGCGAAAGACGCGATTAGCATTGTCAGCATGAGATACGAGCGGAGACGACGGCGACGACGGGGACGTCAAAATCATCATTCATGCTGTTCTCGCTCAATACTCGAGTTTATCGCAAACGTAATGTAATATAATATGCGCATAGTGATATATTACAATACTATAATAGATTACATTATGTATGGCGTAATACGACAGACATTGTCGACTTCGATTCAGTAGCACGTGAGGAATAAACAAAATGACTTTTTTATATACGAACTTATTCTGCTTTAATTGAATTTTAATTTCGATTTTCCATTCCGCGCCTTTCTACTGCTAAAATTACGAACGTGTCTTTCACAATTTCCATCCGGAAAGAGTAATAAACTTAAAATGGTACAAAATACGGCAAAGAGACTCTAATTTTACCTATGCATTATTCCCGGAAGAGAGAAAACCGTAAAAACTTCCTCTTTCTTTCTTTGCTTCTTAAGTTTCAAAGATATTCTAAAATGTAAGTATGCCGATCAAAATGAAATTTTACTTTGTATTCTTCGTTTTGTGTGTAAAGAGTTCAGAAAAATCTGGGTCACCTTTTGTGACCATAAGGTTGCGTATCGTAAGTAAGCTTCAATAAGCAAATCTGAAATCGTTTCAGATTGCGCAAAGTGAAACGAGGAGTCATCGATAACATCGCGCGGTCACGAAAAATTTTTCTTTTATAGTTATCTTTCTAAGTGTAAATAAAGAAAAAATTCATTATATTCGTCAATTATATGAAATACACATTAAAAAAAACTTATTTAACATTCACTGTGAAATCAATAGAACTATTTACGTTAATTTACGTTAAAAAAAGAAATATATATAATCTTACTTAAAATGAAAAAATAAAATATTGCAATTTTCCCTCCATTAAAGAGACAAAAGGAGAGATTTTCGGACTCTTCATTTATAAACTCTTAAGAATACTTTCGCAGAAAGAAGCTTAGAAAGTTGCAGATGAAGATATAACTTCCTGACTTTCTTTCCTATTCAATATGACAATATTCAATTAATAAAGCATTATTCTGAACAGGGACAGTCAAAAGAGATGACAGTGACAGGAAGAACACCACATTTTTGCACTGTAATACTTGCCGAGTTTCGAGAGAAAGGGATATTGTCTTTTTCATCGAGATACCCAACCAGCGGAATCGGCGATAGTGTCACATCAAAAGGCAATAAGCGTCAATCAATGATTTTAGTAATCCTCCGGGGATCAAGCGGGTGTGATTTAAACGCGTGCTTCGTGGAGAACAAAGTGATAAGGGGTGCGAAAGGGCTTTGATTTATTACCGGTCTCCAAGGACCTTAAACCTTGGAAAGTTAGGCTACGAGCTCTCGCGTCAGCTTCAAATACAAGTATTCATGATCCCAGTGGAGAAATATTTTATTTCAAAATCACGTACCTAATAAATTCTTCGTTTAGGGACAAGTTTTGATCGATCGATATATCGATAAATTATCGAGATTTTGATAAGTAACTTAAGCAATGAAATAATAAAACAGTTGATGTAATTCTATACACATAATAGCCAATTGATGATTTATTAAAATTGATTGATATAAGAGACCGATTTTATTTAATTGATACCATTATCGCGTCGCGAATAAACATTAATGATCTAAAATGATAATATTTTAATAATAATTTCTGTTTTATATTTAACGAAAGCGTATCAAGATTTTAATAGAAAAATCGTGTTTATTTCAAAATTTTTTGCACCGTGCAACTGGTTAAGCTGCCGTCTTAACAAATTCTTACACATACGATGTGTGAAATTTGAACTGAAAATTGCTCCCTTTCAATTCACTGGTGGCTAGGGCCTATTGTTCGGATATAGTAAAAAGGGCAATGGGCAATCACTTCGCGGAGATCCGTCGTACAAAACTCTCCGAATTACGGGTCTATTTGCTCGCAAATGGTCCATTTTGCAGATGATTTGGTCGTGTCGCGTAGGAGCGCTTTTACCATCGATCGAATCAGTACATGTCGGCCGCAAGTAGCGGAATCGCTATTGGTCGGACGACGCCCAGCGCATGAACGTCTTTTTCTCCTTTTGCGCTCGCTATACTCCTCATCCTATCGAGATCCCGAGAACAGTTACGGTTCATTACGTGCCTCCGAGAAAATCTAGAATCCCGGCTTAGCGGAAGCAAATTGGCGGCGCTCATTCGGATAACCGGATAAGTCACTTGTGTTCGCGGCCACGTTCGCGGGAACACGTAACGGAACTGTCATAGAAGTCGGTGCCTTCGAGGGCGATTATCGAACGTCACATCGATTCTCACTGACGGTCGTTGTACGTTACACAATCTGTCGTTTAAACTGGATTTTCGATTTAAGAATTTCCGATATTTTAAGAACTTTCGAGCTCTTTCATGTCTTCGACTTGTTCAAAATCTAATAGCAGACTTTTCGCTTTCTTATATATATTATATCATTTTTTTTTCTCCCGACTTTCCTCGGTATTTCGTGATTTAACAACGATAACTTTAATTACAATCTTAACTGAAATACTGATACTAAAAGTTTAACAAGAATGCTTTATATTATATTAAGGATCTAATATCGGTCTTAATTTTAATGGCAACAAGCAAATTAATTTCGAGCAGCGTTATCGAACTCGAACAATAATTGGGACATTGCGCATGCGACTTCGCAATGCGGAGGCTCGTTAATTAGCGCGGTCGAGTGACAGCCTCGCCATGTGATTCACCGCAAACGCATAAAATCCAACAGGCTACTCTCGTGTAAGTACTTCTTGAATCGCGATTCGAGCGATAGGGGCTTCATAAACTTGTCGCATTGAATTAATTTAAACCCCGCCATTCCCATTCCGAGCGGGACCGGCTACCTGAGTGCGCACTCGACTATATGGAAAATACCATTTGATGGCTGTTCATTTGCATGCTACACGCGCGACATAGTTACGCGACATAGTCGGCGACCTACAAGGCGCGAAGATAAAAGCGATAGGTCGCGCGAGTTCATTAAACGAACACGAGCAGCTTCCGCGGACGAAAAAGAAAGAAAGTCGAAAAAAGCCAACAATCGGCGAGTACGTCTCGTGTATAAGATAAGTCCCTGGTTTTGCCAGGTAATTCATTTCGCGATTAAGCGTACGCAATTTCCTCGTCTTGCCGTACTGACCGAAGAAAGAAACTGGCTAATTTTACGATGACTAAGTCTACGAGTTGAAATTGTACGACAGACAAATACAAAGCTGACAATTATTGCAAAAATCTTTGAAATTTCTTGACCAATTTAAATCTTTTTCCAGACGATTATGTCCAAATCTATGTCTTCGATGCATTTGAATTATGAAGTGTATAGATATTGCGTAAAAAATTTCTAGAATAAAATTCCCGCAAATTATATAACGTTGGTAATATTTTTTACTTCAACTTTTTAACTTGTGTAAAAAACTAACGTCGTTTAGCGGTTTTTAATAACAAAAATATATTCCATTTCCTAAATATATATCTTTACGTGTAATCCTTCAAACACGACGGGAAATACGATTTCAAAAGGATATGCGAAGAATATGCGTGTAATATAATACGTGCCAGTAATCAAAAAAGGTAACGAACAGATTATACCATCCTGTTTTAATGCTGAGCCGAAGTTTGCTACTTTATTTCCGTGCGCATTATAAAGTTTCTCTCTCCGACTCGTCATGAAGGAAATGTCGTAATAAGCGTGCTTAAGGATTAAATTAGTATACTTACAGTAGATAAAATAGCTCCACAAACTTCATCACATCGCCGTGTATTACAAGGTAGCTATAATAAATCGCGACAGACAGGTAGAAAGCTTATTTGCCGAAAAACTCGCGACACTCTTTTTCACAATGCAGATTTAAGTTAATCATAACGTTGTTATATTATTACTAAAAAAAAACACCTTTGTCGTGTTCGTTTTAATTTGTTCCTATGCCCTCACTTAAATCCTTATAATTCTCTGTTATCTCATATGTACTAAATTTTTAAATATTAATCATATCTGTGTTTTTACATGAACAAAAATGTTATTTTTTTAAAACACACCTCAGTAGAGCTGCGTATTTTAAAGTTGCGCTTGTAAATTTTTCTAAACTATACCGATTTGTATCTACTTGTATATTTTACTTGCATTTGCTATACAAAAACATTTATGCCAACGTTTGTCTTACGTCACTCTCTGTACAAGAAAGAGAAAGAGGTTGCTGGGTGCATATCTAACAATTAAGTAATCTTTCCGCTGATAATTAAGTGACACAACACAAATTATTACCTAAAGAATATCTGAATAATTCAACTACTGCTCTCAGATATTCAAGTACCCTGTGTCGATCGGTGCAATTGGTCGGTGTGTCACCATCCGCGGACACTTATCTCGCAACAAGCGTCCGTTGTCGAGTTCGTGCATCGACGCCCTCGATCATTTCGACGTGGGGACTATGCTACATTGTATAGCAACGTTACATGCGCGAATGCGCCGCGGCCACGGCTCTGCTCCGCGGAGAAAAAGTAACCGAGTATGAACGGCGTGATTCAACGCGCGAGATCTCGATCGTGGGCTACACCTTGGGGTACAATGCGCGGTGACTCGTAATTCCTGTGAGGTCCCGAGGCGGGAACCTTCCCTGTGGAATCGAGGATGGGAGGATTCGCTGTACATCAAAGCCGCATAGTAGTTGCTGTTCGTATCGGTTTAGAAATGAATTATCGACGCTTGGCATCGGGAAGAAACGCGGACACTTTTATGCAGGATAGTACGTTATTGATAGTACAACCGGAAAGGGAGGATGCCTCTATGTTAAAAGGAGAGAATAAATAAAATATAAGTATAATAAAATTTCTCTCCCATATACGAAGCTTTCCGAGAAAATTTATTCAGAATATCGGAAAATAATATCTTCTATCATGTTTAAACTTGGAAAATTTGGGCTGCGCTGCGACGGCGACGTATAAAAAGCTCTATACGTTCCCTTTTTACGAAAAATATGGTAAAGAAATTGTTAAAGTTAATAAAAATCCTTCGTAAAATAATAAAATTATCTTTATTCTCTTGAATATAGAGAATATTACATTTTTATTCATATCCGCGGCTTTTGAAGAAAGAAAGGCACTCGGTGAAAAAAACTAAATAAACTGCGATGCAGAATAATGGAAAAGCATGCGACGAATGGAAAACTAATACTCCAATTTTCAAATCTGAATTTTCTGCATTCCATGCATTTTAGATTTACCTTTTAAAAAATAATTATTTGCTTTTCGGTTGTATTATCTCAATAACAAATTTTCTATATATCGATTCTGTCGTACAAACTGGGTTTGATAGAATCCCCTAAAGTTTTAAACCTCAATTAATTGAATATTCCGCTAAGTCCACGTCTATAAATTTAGATTTCAGTAAGTCCTTTTTAGATTGAGACCCTTCGAATCCTCTACCATAAATTTCTAAAATGTCTGGATCGGTCGTCGATTTCCTGGCGATTACGGTAAATGTACAATACTTCCCTACTTTCATCGTCTCCCTCGCAATAACGTAGTTTTCGTTAATTCGCATTTCCTGCTATCGTTGCGCCAATTTCTTCTCGCAAAAGCGCCAGTTACGACCGGCCGGGAGACAATCCGTGATTTTAGTTCTGATTAAGACAAATCGCTTTGCTCCCCGAGGACGGATAACCGTTACACAGGGTGTCTGAAAGGTCACGCATTTTCTGTGATCAGCAGATACGGACAAGTAGATAGGAATCAGTAGATATAAATGAATAAATATACGGACAAACTAAAAAGAATATCGACTGCCTGTAACGTATCGTAAATACTCGTAACAAAAGCAAACACATTTCAAAATCAAGAACACGCCGCATGCTCATGAGAATTTTCGCTATTTCTACTAACAAATAAATCGGATATATATCTCCATTATCAAACATTCACTTATTATGCGTGCCAAGCTACTTAAGAATGTTAATTGCTAAGATAATAAGAAAGAAGCAAAGCAAAACAACTTGATCCGGTGAAACTTTCTCTAAGAAAAAACGTTAGTTCGAATTCAACAAAGAATATGTGATCAAGATAAAACGCATAAGTTCTGGTACACCGTATGTAGCAACATAGATTATCGAACGTCCCCTGCGCCGGCAGTTGGTTCGCGATGCAACAGGCGGCTCATCCATAGAGCCGTTCCACTGTGCTGCCTCCGGCACTACTCCGTAATCATTTACCCGCTTCTTTCGACATTGGATTACCATCGAAGACTTGTCGCACGTTACACGCGCACGTACATACACCTATATGATTATTTTGCCCGTATCGTATAATCCGACCGAATAATAATTAAACAGGCGTATACAGTTTCGTTGTCGACCGAAGCGGGTTTCGAATCGCCGCGCAATAAACGATTAAACCTTATTTTCATAAATTCATCCGCGATCGTTTTACAATTTACAAATGAATTAAATTGCAATCCGAGGCGCGCAGAACTTCGAAACGATCTCCATTCATTTCGGTAAATTGCACGGATCTGCATGAAATTGTCGCAATCCAAATTTGTATTCATCCGAGTTCAAAATTTTCCATCGACTCATGAATAGTTTCGCGAAATAATTTCCTTCTGTCTGTCTAACCGCTTATACGTTTTTACATTTGTCTACTTCTACTTTATGCATTTATGTTATATAATAAATTTTATAAAGTATATAATTGCACTCGCACACACATATCAAAAATATGTTCAAAAAATATATTATACATATACAATTATATAATTGTATAACATAATAGTATCTATATATTTCTTCAAATTTGATATTTCTTATACTATATTTGTTATATTAATAAACATAAGCTATGAATCGCATAAATGTGAATTTATGCACGTAGAGGTACATGCGCATGCTTAATTGACAGTGAACTTGTTGGATTCTGTCACAATCGTTATTTTCAGAGAGAAAATATAATTTTAAGTAACTGTAATCGTGTCAGTAATTGAACACTCGAAACCGGCCGGAACATGAAAGTCTTCTCAATTTCCGCGTTCCGAGCGTAGAAAAGCTTTAGCGAGAAAAGAGAACGAGGCAGTCCGCTGATGAAACAGTGGCAGCACTTTGCGAGATGAAACATTCTGAGAATCGCGCCGCAATACCTTTCGCACTGACAGTTTCACTACGTCTTGGAAGCTTCTGTATCGCGCGCGAGAGACCCGATAAAGGTGCGAATAGCGGTTGCGCGGTTGCGAATGAATTGATGAAAAGATATATTCGCGGAAAGCAGCGAAGCAGGCAGACGATTTTCCGTGCAAAGAATAAATATGAAAGGACAAGCATGAAAATCACCCACGCTCAATTGCGCATTTTCTAAGTCGAATAAAAGGCATCTCTGTCAAGTATCTCTAATGTTCAGTATCGTGCGATAAAATTATTAAAAAGTCTATTCTTTAAAGCAACAAATTTTTCTGAAGAAAAATAAAACAATTGAAACAAATTATCTTCAAAAGGTTTACTATTATTTCTGTCATTTATCATTCATATCTAACGTCATTAAATACGAAAAACTCTAACAAAAACTAGAGTTTTTATCAAGAAAAAACCTGCTTTACGAAAAAGACATATTGCCAAAAGATTGCCAAAAATTTTAGTAGCAAATACGAAACGCAAAATTTTTATAAGATATCCGTAGGGAATTAAAACCTAAGACCCCGCGTAAATGTACGAGACTGCGATAGCGATAGCTGCAGACCGAAGAAAGCGGTTGGCGGGCCGAGAGCCGACTCCGAGCTGGACGGAAGAAAACAAACGCTCGTTAACGAGGCGCATCAGGGCAGATTGAAGAGATTTCCTGCCGCGGTTTAGCCGAGAGAGCGACTCTCTTCTCCGGCCTATATAGAGACCCCGACGTCGACCGGGACCAGAGGTTAATTTATCGAATTAAACGTCGCACAATTGCGTTATAAGTCCGAGTCGCCGGGTGTTTTTGCCGCGGCCGTGGGCGCGTCGCGGATACGTGTTCGTGAGCGTGAGCGTGACGCACGCTCGTGGATTCCTCTTTCCTCTCCCGGAAGAGGAGGGAAAATAATAATCATCGATTTCCGAAGCTGGCACAAACATCGTAATTCTTTCTCTCTTCTCTTCTTTTTTTTTTCTTTCTGGCTAGTTCGAGAAACTCGGAAAAAGAAAAATGTGAAATTTGAAATCCGAAAATTAATATCGATTCGAACGATAATTCTGCGCCGCACGGTTATTAATCTTGAGAAACGCGATTTTTATCGAATATCTTCCTCCCACGGAAATATAACTCCGCGGTCGCAAGTTGTGCGATGCTCGCGAAATATAAACTCACGATGTTGTGTACATACTTTCGTCGGGTAAACAGCGGATACCTTCTTAGGCAGCAGTAATAGGAATGAATATTCATGCGTGCGCGTTTGCTCATATCTCACGTGAGCAAAAACCTGGGTAACTCGCATTTTACATATGTATTGCGCTCAACAAAGTACAAGTTGTATTTTTTCGTATCGTTAAAAAACTAATAAAACTCTTACTATATATATTCTTTTGTACCTGCCCACCTAGTCAGCTATTTATATGCTAAATGTAATGTATAGAAAAATAGAAGCTTGCCTTGTGTTAATTTTCTTCGGAGATTCTTGTGTGAAACCAGAGCATTATACATATAAATTATTATAAGAAATAATTCGGAACAATATTGTCTTGATTTCTTTTTATAAAAATCTTCAATTTTCTGCGAAAAGCAATAATAAAAAAGACTTATATGGAATCTTGTTACTTCAGCTCATTGTCAGACTCGATTATCGAGGTATTTAATTTTAACAGCTTAAAAGTTGCAGTTAACGCTCATTTTTCCGTCGCGAAAAGTTATCCGATATTTACATTACGGCAATTCGCAGTACACGGTTTTCATTTCGCAAATATCGCGATTTTTATGATTGCAGTACACAATTCAATAATATACCACGAGGTATTCAATAAATTGCGTGTTTTCACTAGTTTACTTCGAATTTATTCGGAAATATATTCTTACTATTGATCGATTCGGTATGTCGTAACAATACACTCTGGATATTGTTACAGAACGTCTGTAATTGGAGGCGGAATTTCAGAATTGCGTTCCTCTCGCGCAACTGCGTCTGATTTCCTTTGACACCGAGTGATAGAGGATTAGTGTCTCTGATTACGAAGTCTTCGCCATCGATCAATTTACCTTAAAATTATCCAGCAACCACATTAAGTATTCGAAGTTAATTTTAAGAATTTGTAATCGCATTAATCTTTAATTTAAAAAATGTTATAATCGGATTATTTAAAAGTTAATCTGAGAAGTTTTAAAACTAAGACAAGGCTTGATGATAACCAGTATTAATTTTTCACTATCAAATAGTCGATTCCAAATTCACGATATGTCCTTACCGTTGATTGTTATTCCGTATAGAACTCTATGTGCCAATGCAAAACGTGATTGGAAACGGATTTCAAAGCCGAGTCTTTTTCGCGTATTCGTCCTATCCTCTTTGAGACTTGATAACGAAGAATTGAACAGTATTTAATAACCAAGAGAACATCTAACGTTAAATATGTCAAGATCTCTCACACTTTTCGTTAATAAAAATCCAAACTCATTTCAATACAAGTTTTCATTCGTCGATCGACCATCGGGAGGTATATTCTGCGTGTATTACCGAAAGCATGTGTGATGAAAAACAGATGGAAACCCTGCTATTCCGCATTTTCGCTTAGACACTCGGTGACGAAGGTCTGGCGCCGCTGCCAGATTCCAGGAACAACCTGTTGATCGACCTTCCGCTCGAGTTGTTAACCGATTTATCGGCTTAGCGCCGAAACGCGGATGACTGATACGCGAAGTCTGCTCACGGAATAATTATCGGTTGACACAATTAATGAAGCGTCGCCGTATAGCCGTCGCCGTCGTTGCCGCCGCCGTCGCTGTCGCTGTCGCGGATGCGCCAGCTCGGTGAGACTCGGTTGACGAAATTATATACGTGTTCCACGGTGTTCGTCCAGCTGGAGCCATGCCCAGAGATTAACAGAAGCCGGGGGTTTTTAATTAGCGAACGCGCAAACCACGTACGTCGGAGCGGATCAACTACTAATTTGTTTCTCTCGTGAGTGACTGAGCGAGCGAATCGCCGCTCCGTAAACGCTCGCCAAGACGCTCGTCGCGATACATGTTGTCGGTTAGGATAGGAAATTCATCACAGATTACCTCCGTGTAATAACACGCCCGCGGCGTAATAGTAAAGTAATTATTAGTGGTATTAGCGCTGCGGTTATCGCTACAACGATTACGCATATCCGTTATTTGCCAAATCGGCGGCAAAGTACCCGTGGAAAATATTTTATGCACACTTGCAACATAAAATAGGGTGTGCAAGTCGTGCGTAAAGATGAAAATTCAAGGGTGCGGAGTTGACGCACGAGCCGAAGGCGAGTTTTACAGCACTTGTTGCACAAATAACTATTTCCCGCTGAATTCCTCCAATGGTGCCCGGGGACTAGGCTTTCGTGTCGGATTAGTGAATTTCGCGCACGTGCTCTTACGAAGATCCTTAAACGCCGCGTTGAGCAAAAAGTAAGTCGTAATTAAGTTTCGCCGCATTGCAATCTCGGGTATGTAAGCAAGAAGCATTGTCTCGTTAATCTTGTTTTTTAGCTAATCATGGTTAACGTCGTGTTGCAAAAAATAGTATCTCTAAAGTGCGATTTATGTGAGAAATGATTTACTACTTGATTCGTGTGTATGATGCGCGCAATAAAATCTCGTGGGTATCAATAATGATAAAAATCTTACGATAAGTTGTTTAAATCTCGAAATATAGCTTAATCTGCAACTGCATAGCTGTTGTCTCACTTTTCCGTTCATAACCTGATTCGTATCAGAATATTACGCGCACGTCATTTACATCACCTATTACGTATTTTAAGGTGGTCCTTTCGCGAGAACAAGTATTAGATAAATACCTAACGTTGATATATGTTAAATATACAGTAATAAGGGACATGTGCACGAAAAATCAAGTGAGGTTACCGACACTTTACAAGAAATAAGTTATTCCAAATGTGCGTTCGCGGAGCGTGCCATTGTCATTCTATCCTTGTTTACATCTAACGAACGAGAAAGATAGAACGATGCAAATCGCCACGGCCGAGGTTTTCAACGAATAATACATGTACTTAGCGATCAGACGAATACATTATTCATGTCTTAAAATATTCCCTGAAGTTTCCAGATTTCGTACATACCTTGAAAATAAGGGCTTGCCGAATGTTTTGCTCTGATATATGAGGTTAAATAAGTAGTGGATCCACGCGCATATTGCTTTACTCGTACTGTCATGTCTGACCTAACCTAAATCGAGTCCAACCGCACTACTATTGTGATATTTTTTTAATTAGTAAACAATTAAATACAATTAACGCGTGCGTGTAAAATCATGTTATATTATTATAGTCCGAGAGCCCACCGCAAAAATTTGGGTCCATCGCTTTTATGGATAAATTTACTTGCAAAAGGTAGTTTATAAGTCGTATTATCATAAACGATTGTCAGCCAAACTCGTACCCCCTGCGTTATGAGCAATAAAAATTTATTAATAATTGGATTTCTAAGCGACTTGGGTCCATCGCTTTTATGGACGAAACTTGTTTCATTCGAAAGGGCATCAAATTCCCTTTCAGAAAATACCCGGCTGATTTGTCCTGGCCCCTGCAAAACCCAGGCTGATCATGATTTTTGACTCAACGCGCGAGTCAGATCGAGCGTGGCGTTTGAAATATATGCGCGCCGTAAACAAGGACAGAGCGTCACGCTTTTATTTATACTTTGGATACTATCTAATATCATAAATTTTTAAAGATCATAATTGTTGTTATTGTTATTATTTAACGTTTATGATATTATAATATTGTGTAGGGATTAAGAATATTTTTGATTTTCTTTATCATTCATATTATTATATTTTATATGTTAATTATATACTTTTATCATTTATCATAGTTAAAAATATCATATTTCCAAATAAAAAGTATGGAACTGTCAGAGAACGTAATGTAAATTGGAATTTGGTCGAATATTTCCAAGTTTTTTACATTTTTTTATAATTAATTGAATTTTAACAAAATCATAGCAAATACTACACGGAAAAAATGATATGTAAAAAATAATAAAATTATCAATAAAAGATACTGTTTAGCACTGTAATTTAGTCATTTTACTGAATGTTTATTATAAATTGATGTATGAACCTAATCTTACTGTTTGAATATATATTAATATTATTATACACTGAAAAAAAAAGCATTGATGTGCATATCAAAAATTCATTTGACGTGTTAGTAGTATCTCATTTATTTTATTGAAAAATTACGAGTTTATTATTACCCGTGGCCGAGTTACATAATAAACTGTAAATAGTCATCAGATTTCTGACGATTTTTTACAGTTTATTTTTTTCCGTGTAGTATTTGCTATGATTTTGTTAAAATTCAATTAATTATAAAAAAATGTAAAAAACTTGGAAATATTCGACCAAATTCCAATTTACATTACGTTCTCTGACAGTTCCATACTTTTTATTTGGAAATATGATATTTTTAACTATGATAAATGATAAAAGTATATAATTAACATATAAAATATAATAATATGAATGATAAAGAAAATCAAAAATATTCTTAATCCCTACACAATATTATAATATCATAAACGTTAAATAATAACAATAACAACAATTATGATCTTTAAAAATTTATGATATTAGATAGTATCCAAAGTATAAATAAAAGCGTGACGCTCTGTCCTTGTTTACGGCGCGCATATATTTCAAACGCCACGCTCGATCTGACTCGCGCGTTGAGTCAAAAATCATGATCAGCCTGGGTTTTGCAGGGGCCAGGACAAATCAGCCGGGTATTTTCTGAAAGGGAATTTGATGCCCTTTCGAATGAAACAAGTTTCGTCCATAAAAGCGATGGACCCAAGTCGCTTAGAAATCCAATTATTAATAAATTTTTATTGCTCATAACGCAGGGGGTACGAGTTTGGCTGACAATCGTTTATGATAATACGACTTATAAACTACCTTTTGCAAGTAAATTTATCCATAAAAGCGATGGACCCAAATTTTTGCGGTGGGCTCTCGCACTATTATAATTATTGGAATGCTGTGTGTAATGTTTGTTTTCAATTACCTCACGACGGACTGTTACTTGACTAGCTGGGTCCGCGAAAGAACCACCTTAAATAAAAAGAACTGCGTCGGGAAATCGATACGCGATCGCCCATCTGTCACAGCTGAGTGAGCTTTTCTCGAATCATCGCGGCAGCCGCGCAGCTATCGGAAAAAGAGGAACGCGAGAAGAGGAAGATAATTAGTTTAAAGTCCGTGGAAAGTCGGTGAACCATCGAGCGCGGCCAATTTGCACTCTCACGTCTAGTAAGTGAATATTCTTCATTTGGTTCGCCTCGCGTCGAAGGTCGCCGGGCGCGCGATATAAAACATAAAACCAATAGAATGCGGCGCCAACGGCGGCCGTGCGCTAGCGACCCGCTCGCAAAATGCATTATCAGGCGAGTGGTGGGAGAGAGCGGACGAGCGGAGCGGATTGTTCCCTCGGCGTGTCTCTCGCGGTAACAGTATTTGCGGAACACTTAAATGGAATCCCGTCCCGGGAACCTCACTGTCGCCCGGGTGTATGCCGGGTGTGTGCAAGCGATACTTGCCGTGCATACATACACGCACACACGCGATCGTAAAGTACGCGCTATTATTATGTCCGCGATAGCGCGCGTATAGACATCGTACTTTACGCGAGGGCGAAAAACAAGAGATACAGAGAGAGTGAACGAGAGCGAGAGAGGAGAGCCTACATCCGGTGGCACGTATGGGGATGCGCACTAGAGATATTTTAGTTTACCACTCGATAGAAATATTTGCCTTTTAATGCAAAGATGTAAAAAATCTCTGCTTCGTATAGGAAGCAGATCCCCAGACAAGTCATACCGAGGAATAAATGATTGCATCGAAAACATGATATACTAGGTTTAACGCTTTTAGATTGAAACTGCGTATATATGTATAGTAACTGTGAAATTATTAATAACACTGGCGAGTAATTGCACACGTAGACTGACAAAATAATTTCCTCTCGGAATCGATGATTGCAAAAGTATTTGATAGATAGAACATTCATCGGGAGATTGATGGTTATTACTTAGAACGGACTTAGTTAATTAAATACCAACCCTGGATTTTAAGTAATATCTACCATATCCTATTAGCATCTTATACACCGAGATTTCCCAGCGGTCTACTTCTCGAACCACACAATTTAATGCACAATGATCTCATTGTAGTATAGAGGAAATAAGAGAAGCTGCATTTGTCCTCGTCTAGATTTAGCAGGAAGAAGGACGGATACATATGATGGATAACACGAAGTATCGCTTCTTTAACATTCCAATAGTCTCTAATACTTTCTTTTCTTTTATTGGCTAACGCGTCGATCGGAATATAAGTAAAATGATTATGCGCCGCGAAGTCGCTCGTTATTGAGTGTAGCGTGCACCCCACGGTAATTACACGGGGTGCAGCCGTATGGCATAAAACCGGGCGCATTGTAACGGCTTCGTGGCAATGCATTACCCGACGTATATCGCTCGCCTGACAGTTTATTACTCCGGGCAATAATCTACCCGTTTCCGTTCGCCTCGGCGCGGCGTCTTCCTCCCGTTAAATATTTCTCCTGCCGTGTGTTCGCAGGCATGAAAAGCCACTCCTATATGCGTGGGCGATTCCACGCGAGGCCGCGTATATGTGTACTATGTTGTACGGTAGGATCAGAACGCGTCGAGAAGAAACTCAAATTCGCATCGACATCGGCAAATGCCCGGAAATATAATCTATCTAGAACTTCGCCTTACAGAAAGCTTTTACTCTCTCTGCATACATAAAAATTCGTTAAGATCGAAATATCTTCGGAAAATTTTCCCAGAAATGTGCGGCTTTCAAAGTACAAGATAAACTCATTTAACTTTTTTTTTCTTTGCACCAGAGCATTTGCAAATAGATCTTTACGTAATAATCCGCGTCTATTTAAATCGAATATAAAAAATTCACTAACTCTTTTCGAATCTACATTTCCGATCAATGCAGAAACCCTATTCTGCCTCAACCATAGAAAGACTTAAGGAAAAATAGAACACACTTATTTGGCTTCTAAAAGAACCTAAACATTTAAATATTATATATTCAGAAAACTATTTATTTAAAAAATGGGAGAGAGTTCTACATTTCCTTTAAATATTTTATCAATTTCAAACAACAAAATTTTACATTGATCGTTATTTATAACACATTTCAGGATTATTGCACATACGTATTATCTTGAACGCAAATTATTCTTCAAGTTTTCCAGTGCCATTTTATCACAATTAGCTTTTTCGGATGATGCTAGATTTCGCGTGACACACGGTCCGCAATTTATCCTATCAAATTTATTCGACCTAAATTCGTCTAGATATAATTCATTATAAATTTGAAGGGAGCTCACGATATTTACGATCCCTAGCCGTCCCCGTCCACTCTCATTGCGGAAGACAGTATTATTACAATGTCTGCACATTGTGAACATATTAATGCAACATTACACGGCGCTAGCGCGTGTGTGTCAGTTTCTCGACGACATATTATTTATTATCTCTGCCACGTGCGTGCGAGAAATGCAACGGCGACCGCCTTCGTGCATTCACGTGTCTACGGCTGTCGCAGGCGCCGTTTCAGCGCGCCTCGAAACGCGAAAATCGAACGAAAGTGAACAGCTGGGTCGACATCGTCAATTGACGCGAAGGGTTATCTGATGTTTCCATCTAGCACCGACTTGACTTCGCCAGCAGTGATTAATCGTCGCACTGTTCTGATAAAGTCTCACTGTAATATCCTCACTTCGAGCTACTGGAATACCGAACTGGATCAAGTAATACTTCATAGTGTTTTTCAATGCATTTTTAACGTATAAATATCTATAATTGCTTTGTTTAAAAAATGTTTAATATTCTTTAATTATACCTGTAATTATAATACATCGAAAAGATTTACCATTATTCATATATAACTTCAGATATATAACTTATTACGTTCGCGCACTTGCTTTCTTTGACAAGACGTTATCTTAAATTTCCAACAAAAAAAAGTTAAACCAAATTTTTATGAAAATATTTATGGAAACAAGTACTTGTGTGAATAAAGTAAACAATCTCTCGAAAGACCGACAGGAAATTAAAATGATATAATTATCTAGGTCAAGGTAAAAAACAACTTGTCAATAAACATGACGGTCAATTTATAAAAAATCACGGCTAGATTAATGCAGAGTTTGATTTACGCCTGTTTATATCCTTGCAGCATGTGAGAAAATTAATTTCGCGGTGCGCGCTGACATTCTCGGAAGACGGAACAGGTATCTTGTCTAACCAACAACTAATTATAAAGCATACCTTGGCCATAAATGCTAAAAACGCGATGTATCAGGCGCAGCTCGCGTGACAACATATTATTCGAATACCATTTGCCTCCTATAACGCAGTGCAATATATGATTATTATTTAAATTGCAACAAAAGTGGCAACGCGCTACGCGCACTACAAGTATATCTGTATACCGATACATTATTACTCGCCGAGTCCACAATTATTTTCCCATTCCTGTTCCGCCTCGTTAAATATCTCACCAGAAGTTTTTACGAAAAGTCAATCGTGCACATACTTCATATGTAAATCAATGGCGGTACACATTCCTACATGATAAAGAGAGCTTTTTGCACGGCATAAAAGGTAGCTTCCACCACGTCCCGCTATATCCCTATTTATATCTCCAAAATAATCTATTCTTTTTTTTTAGAAAGAAAAAAATCAATCGTTGGATCGTTTCTATAACATATTCTTATATCTTCATGTGTGCTTGCAAAATTGTTTCCTACTGATCTACTTATCACACGTAACAGAATCAAATAATCCAGTTTACTCCAGTATCGATTCTTATCTTTTATTTCATTTTCATGACTCATAAAATTATCTACAACTCCATCCAGAACTTAAACGTGACTATTTATCGGACTGAAAAAATAACTTTAACTGTGCGTGATGGAAAATATATGAAGATAAATTTCAAATAAAATGCTTTTTCCACAACCATACGCAATAGTAATTTCTTCGTGACAATGCGATATCAGACCAAATGTCGATAGTCTACGAAAAGAATCTGAGATATCTGAGAAATTTAAAAATTTTTTCAGAGTATGGCACCGATAAAGTATGAAAACATATTTCCACTGCAACGAATGAATCTAAGATTCCTTGAAGAGTGCTTTCTTCTTCGAATATTCGATTAGAGATTCCTCCTTTCTCCTGACATCAGCTTCATTCTTCGAAGCCTTTCAGGAGGAAGTTATTACAGAAATGCCTCAATCAGAAAGTACTCTCCCTCTCTTCGCTTCTTCTTTTTCTCTCGTGTCATAATTTTCTGTTCAATGTACGTTTCTCTATTTAATCTTTTTATATGTGAAACATATATCTTGAAGATACTTATCATAGCATCTCATTAGAGAAGCTTAGAATATATCATGCTTTTAGAATATAACATGTTATATTATGCTTTATTTTCTCCTTCTCTCTCTCTCTCTCTCTCTCTCTCTCTCTCTCTCTTTCTGGTTTTTTTGCTTATTTTTTTAAATATATGTATTTGCGATTCTTTCTTTTAATACAAATTTTCCAAAATTCTGTTTTATATAATTACGTTTCTGTCTCAATCTATATAAATATAGAATTATAAAACGGCAAAAAATTAAAGTAGCATTAATAGAACGCAAGATATATTATTTTGTAAACTTTTACAAGATTACAAAATTATTAAAAAAAAAATCCTTTTTAAAATAAAATTGTAAGATTTTACAAGATTTATCTGTAAAATGTAACAGCTTGTTACGAGTTTCTTGATGGAGTGGCTTTTGATAAACATTAATGAACGGCTATGATAAACTCTCCAACATATTTCTATATCGCAGGCTCACATCAGTCATGTAACTTCTTAGGAGAAATCTGATTTGCAGAGCACGAACGTTTCTATTAAATTCAAGTTTCTTCACGACGACGCGCAACGTTCCAAGTCTTCGTAGTACATAATAATTTACTTTATCGGTTTAATACGCTCGTATTTTTGTCCATAATTCCTACGATCCGTCACGTAATAACGCGCGGGCGATCATGTGAGCTCCAGAATGGATTGTCCGGTAATCTACATAATGGCGGACAATGTTGCCAAGTATAGGTGGAACGTCCAGGGATTAACGTGGCCGTCGGAACGTCGGCTTGAAATTTATAGCCGCCATTTTGCCGGCTGTTAATGTCCGGGATAAGTATGCGCGCGTTCGCCGTAAACCATCAAAAGTTGCGAGGAAACGAGACACCGTCGCCGTACCACCCAGGGCGCACACAATATAATGTGCTTCTCGTTTACGTCACTCGGTCTCAGCACAACGATTTGAGAGAAAAGACAACGTCAATTATATCAAATGCCTTGAGCCATTAATAAAATATAAATAAAAAGGAACTACAATAAATAAAATAAATACTAAAAAGCTGAGCAATCCGAATTAAATAAGTAAAAGACACTCAGCTGCGCTTTTCAAAATTTTAAATTTTTAAGAATAACTCTCTATCTATATCTATAAAATATAGTATAACTTCAATGATTGGGGCAAAAATACTATTTTTTTTCAAGGCTCTCATACTCAGAAAATTTCGATTTGCTTTTATCACACTTCTAATAAAAACAAGTAATCACTATTTCCTTATCAGAATAAATTCCGCCAATGAACTTTTCATCCGTTATCAAAGCTTACGTATGCAATTCCATTTAGATCCCGGGACGAGAGAGATAAAATCTTACTCTCAAACATTTCACATTTCTAGTACTTAGCGCACTTTGGAGATACAGATAATTCAACCGCGGCGAGGAGACCGCGAATCCTCGCTGAAGCGCGCTATCATAAAATCGCTGTTCTTAAAAATTGAAGCAAATCCCAAAAGAGAGCGTTCCCGGGGCTCGGGTAACCCGTCGCCGGTGGTCGGGGGTCCGGCCTGCTTGGCGTTCGCATTATTTCGCAGGTCACGATCGACCGCAGTGCGAATGCTGACCCGTCGTCGTCTTTCGGTAACGATCCGCGCCGACCTAACCGGTCGGCCCCGCCGCGCGAGTTTCGTGCCAAGCACGTCGCGCGGTCGGCCGGGGGCTCGTCTAGCTAGACAATTTGTTACTTCCTTATCACTCGACACGACTCTCGCTCCCGCTCTTTTTCCTCCGCTAGCCGCGCTACACGTGCCACCACGGTAGAGAGTACACGCGAACGTGCTACGCCGCGCCGCCGCGCCGCCGCGCCGCTGCGGTCCTGCGGTCGTTCGCTCGTTCCGAGATGAACGAGAGGAGGTGGACGATTTATTAGTCGCGCGCCGAGAAACTGTACATAGATAGGAGTATCGACGAAATATCTTTTTAGTGTAATTCATTAATATACGACTTATCACTATCGCCGTTTATCAGGACACCTATATCATTACATATTCTAAGCTCTTCGTTCACTTCTTGTTTACAGCATGAAATCGATCCTGGTTCAGGCTACTAGATCTCCTCCACACTGCTCTGCTATCGGATACGTCAATGCTCGGCAGCGTCCCACGATCGTCCGCTATCAGTGCTGGATGGTAAGAGCACGATGTTTCCTTCCGGTTACATCGAGCGTTATCGGAGAAATATTGTACATTCGAGAGAGAGGCCTTTTAAAATTTACTTTCAGTTCGCTAACGCGACTCAAATCCTCGAGTGCTATCGAACTAACTTTTTATATGAACGCATAAAATCGCATCCATGGTTGTTTCATTAAACAAATCTAAAATATATGTGATATTTCTTGGATATAGATTTTAGAAAAAAGCATGCAAGAATGCTTAGTGAATCTATAAGTGTATAGATCAATTTTAAATTTACAAGTTATCCTAACAGAGATAATCGGTCGTGTGTGAGGATGACTTATAATTGATGTATAGCGTATCGTTGTCTATCAAGAATATTATATCACCGTATTTAACCTATAGAACTTACTTCCTGTTAATTTACGTAAAATGATTATATTTATTATGACTGGCTTTAAGAGGTCATTAATCACTTAATGACCTCTCATTAATTTTCCCACTACGCGTCAACTATAAAGAAAAAAATAAATATAAATCTAATTCAGACTAATTTCAAATTCAATTATTGTATAAATAGAAAAATAATATAATAATGTATTGTAACTTTTTGTTATAATGCTTTAAAAAATAAAAGAATATATAATATTGTTCTTTTCTCAATAAGAAAATTCTTTGATTGTTAATATTGGGAATGGTTAATATTCCCTCTCGTCTAACGAATATTGTATTATGATTAATTTATATCTTTTAACTACTTTTTTTTAACTATTATATATGTCTATAATATATTACATGCAATTTTATGTGCAGTGTTAAATTTGCACAATTACGGATCACGAAATGAATATATCTAATCTTGCTTTCTGCTTCTCTCTCTCTCTTCTTTCCGTCACCTCGAATGTCGTTCCTGCGATTTAACGTACATACGAATCGCTTTCCGGAGCGCCGGAAGTATGTCCATTCAGGCGTTCCATGAGTTACGTAACCGGCTCGCCCGACCGGCGAATGCACCGCGAGAAAAATTACGGCTGATAAACGCGTTGCATTCGCGAGGTCGGTTGACCACTCTCATGAATGGATATTTATATTGCGGATCGACCATTCGCTGCCGTCGAGCTAAGCGCCTAACTACACGCGAGGCACGTAATTAAGTAACGCCTGCGGTGAGATCATTGATCGCCATCGAACGAAAACGCGATCGCCGAGTACGTCATAGAAGCATGTGCTAAAGGATAATACTATTAAATTTTGAAACAACGGTCAACTCCAAATATTATCAAAATGATCTGCATTTCTTTTTCTTATTACTCAATAAGAAAGCGCGATTCTATACAAGAATCACATCGTCCATTAGAAATGCATGTGCATATTGCAAGAAAGGTGAGGAATATTTTACGTCTAATAAAGAAAAATATAGATACATATATGTATGTAAAATGTAAGTAATAAATTAATAAAAAATTTTAAATTTATATATATGTATACATGATTTTTTTTTAATTTTCAGATTTTTATTTTCTACATATTTTAGTATGTTAACGTTAATCTCCTCCTCTTTTGCGGTTTAAAATATGGTTAAAATATAGAATATTCAAATTATTTAAATTACTACCCTTTACCGCGGCTTACAACCGCGCATAGAATTAATACCAACGATAGGTGTGGGCTTTATAAAGAACACAAAGCACTATATCCATGCTTTTGTAATGCCAGAGTTAATTTCTAAAACCTTAGTCATATACGCGCCCATTTTGTTTCAAGGATCACACATGCACGGCGCGCGTTTCATTCCGAAAATCCGTACACTCATACGCGCGTACGTACACACGCAATTTCACCGTCGGCTGCAAAATTGAAGTGCGCTGAATGGCAACTTCCGAACGTGCAGCACGGACTTAATTAGCGAAATTGTCAAGAAACGAGATTGGAGGTCGGCATTGGCGGCGTAATTAATTAGTTCGCGCGACATTGATCCTCTAATGAGATTTTGCCCGTCGATTATTCCATCATCGGCATGTACTGGCGCTAGCAATTGCCGATAACGCGTGTCTATTTATTTTTCAAGAGAACACAGTGCAAGTAAATTATCGATGCATATTGCAAAGTTGATCAACATGCCACAAGTTTCGCGCGAATTTAAGCTTTTATCAAGTACATCATCGAGAAGAATACAAATTACTATTCTATTGAACCTTAAGCATCTGTGTGTGATAAATATTGCACATAGATTAGCAACATCATTTATTGATTAATTATCTCTCAGAGAAAAAAAATGATATAAAATTCTTTAAAATACTCAAAACTTAACAGAAAGGATACTTCACGCTAGTCTTTCATATCCTTTTGTAAAAAAAAAAAAGAGAAAAAATATGGAAATAAAAAGATTAGAAATTGTTGAATTTGAAATTGTACGCAGTATTATAATACACGACAGAATGAGAGAAATATATTCCTATTCAACGTTTCAATCAAATACATTCTACATTTGCTTTAATTTATGGCATTTGCGACGAGTTGTGCCTACTTAGGCTTCCGTAAAAATCAATACCTCGTGCGAGGTTATTGCCCCGAGTACGATAACAGCTTGCTAAGGATTAATGCACCGTCAGGTTGACTATATATACTGTGGTAATTTCGCATTAACAAGCATTTACCCTCAGTATAAGAGATTCCAAAATGATATAAATGTTTGTAAAGGGCATATTTTTTCGTAACGTCAAATCCAAGAAAGAGACGTTTAGATATTCCGGAGTCCTACTCCGTGCGTAAAAAATTAATGAATTAATTAACTTCGACTAAAATATAATTAAGCATAAAAATTCGATAAGCGCGTTATTGCGTAAATATATTACGTATAGCTAAACAAATGCTATTATATATAAAAATGTAATTTCAAACGCAAATGAGAATTCTGCTTATACAGATAAGGCACACTTATCTGGCAAGCACAATCGAATAGAGCATTAAATTATGTAAGCGTATATAGTGACGCACGTCAAACCGAAAGCTGAGCGAAGGCAAACGTCATTAAATTTGCAATACGTCTTCAACATCGCAGACTACGAATTCGCATGACAATATACGGAAAAATACGCGTCCTAATGATTTCATGACACGCGCGACCCGTGATTGGATATCGGCAGAAATTTCTCGGAAGAAACTTGTCGTCGCCGTCCACGTATATATAGGATTCAATTTCTGTATTATTATTCCCATTCACGTCCGTCGACCGTCCGGGGATCATTCAGGGTCGCGCTGACGGAAATCGCACGAGAGCCGGAAACATCCCCGGGATCCGATAGAGAAACCAAATTTCGCGCGTGGGCGAACGAAAAACTCGGCGCGTCCACGCACGGGGGCTCGATTCGATTAAGATATACAAAGGGCGACAGTTTGCGTGTTGAATTTCAGTTTTGAAAGCGAGCGACTCCGAGCGAGCGAAAGGAATAATAAAATATTTTCGACAAATAAAATGACCTCGGGGAAGGAAAAAAAGAACGGCTCTTTGCGCTGTGCACTGTGCGGACGTTCTGTCCGGCGAAACTAATTTCATACCCTCCGACGCGAACAATTGGCGAGGAAGCGGCTCGTCGGTTTATCGACTGTCATACACTTCAACGTCGAACAGTCGATACACTGCGGCGCGTTGCTGATGGGTACTTCACGATGCGACGCGAATATTGACTGCAGACATTTTCTGGACGAACCTTTACATAGCATTCCGTATACGGCGCAATGTCAAATTCGTGTCGCGCAACAAAGCCTGTCATCAGTCGCTTTGTGTACGGTGCATTATTTTCAGCGATCTCTGATTCTAAACAAATTCGAGTAGCTTTAATTATTTAAAAGTGCGCGCTTTAATGAAATTAAATAATGTTTGCCATTGACTCTTTAATTTTGTTGAAAAGTGTATGTTTTTATTTGAAATTTTATTCAATTCAAAATACGCAATCTTGCTTTCGCAACGTAATACTTTGTGTCAATCAAAATCAGTATATGCTTTTATACATGTATATTATATTTTAAAAGTCTGAAACGTAATTTATTTTATCAAAAATGGAATATTAAATGCAAGCAAACGAAAGCTTATGCTCGATTTCTTATTGTACATATATCAAGAAATTTTATCACAAGTTAATATTTCTGTTGCAAAAATTTAGTTTTTGAAATATCACGAATTTAACGTTGCACTATTTACAGAACGTTATAATGAGAAATCGTCAGAAAATGTGTCGGTATTTAAAATATCCGTGTAACATATATGTGTCAAAAGTAAAAAAGTATAAATAATGATACAGATTATAAATATAACTAATATAAGATTAATAATTATAATTATTAAAATTATAGTAGTGTTTTATAGAATGGATAATATAACCGTAATGAGATAATAATAATCACGATTTAATAAATTAATAATTAGAATCGTGTATACAATGCGATATGCCTTATCTGTATTTTAGCTATAGAACAGCGAAGAGCACCGTTGACTGATAAAATTCAAGTGGAAACGGCCAATCGTGATCAGACTATCGAGGCTGACGAAAAAAAGTTTACACCGAAGTTTACACACACGTCAAAATCAGGATCGCCCTCACTATAACTTGTGGAAGGAAAATTCCTCAGTACAATACCGCGACATGCACATCCATCAAAATCCTGGACTTTCTCCAGGTTGATGAATCACCTAATCGATATTGATTAACCATCGGCCTGTGCCCGCATGGCGAACGATGAGATGAAATCGACGAATCATGATGTTAATTCAAAGATTATATTTATAATTACGCGAATGCAAAATATATTAGCCGGGTAAAATATTGTCGGTACTTAATGTATGATTTATGGGGGGTAATTACGGTGCTTAGTCGATTTACGTCGGTCGTTTTGAAACAGGATTACATAGGATTACCATGATAATCAATCTCTCGCGGAGGATAAATTCATGAATAATTAAAAGTTCCAGTTGTAGCACAATTTCTAAAACTTTTCCGCGATATCCATCATGTATTTTAATAATAATATTTTGGATAACCTTTCTCTTAACTGTCCAAAATTAAATACGAAAAATATTAGATTATTCTCAATTTCAAAATTTTCTTGCTATTTTCATAAAATGCTGATTTCATATCAATTAATAAATTGTAATAAAATAATAACAAGTTTATAAAAATATATAAAAATACATATCTCAATTATCTCTTTAATTATTGTTTCGTCGCTCTATCGACGTCTTGACGTTCCTCTCTATTTCGATACGTTCAATCTGTAGATACGCGATAAGAAGGGGTTAATAAAACTGTGTGCCGGGCATGGCACTTGGACACGTCCAGCTCGAAGATGGCGGAGAGCGAATTTCCGGCCGAGCGGTCGACCAGACCGCAAAATGTCGATTGGCTGCGTCGCGTAGAGTCCCATCAGAATTTCATTACGCGCGCATAAACCCCACGGTCAATTTCAAGCCATGCCTCTGGTACACCTCAAATGGCAACACGAACACATCGCAGACCTCGAACGTTGCGTTCGAGATAATACTGATGCGTATCAAAGCGTTAATATTAATCCTCAGACACGATATCCAATTTTCATCTTCTCTCCTAAAGTGATTATAATGTATTGTAATACAATGTGTTACATAAATTGTATTAGTATACATCAATATGTTATAAATTGTGCTACAAAAGAGAGCATCCTCTAATTATAATTTAAAACAATAGCCCGCCAAAATGTAAAATAATGTTAATATAAATCAAAAAGTGCAATAAATACTTCGGTTAAAAACAATTTTCATTTTCCGTTTGAAAACCTTTAATGTCTATTCATCTGATGCTTTTGAAATGTTAATAAAGCATCCGGTATGGTATTCACGAACTCGGCGGACAGAAAAAACAATGTTCGCGATACAGAATGCAGAGTATGCCGACGGGGCAATTAAATTCTCTGGTGCGCTATTAAATTTTCACATTATCTGCGGATTATACGCGATCGGTTTTTATGTCGTTTGTGAAGTATAACGCGCGATATGTGCGCGTGATGAAATAAAATAGAAATCGCGGTAAAAAAAAGATCAATATTTATGGAACCTCCTGCGCGATACAAAAATCATACGCTAGCGACGAGATCGTTTTGACTCTCCGATGCCCAAAGTGCGTCAGAACGTCAAAGCATTTCAGTAATATGTTCGACATGGCGAAATCGATGGCTCATCATTTGACGTTTCCTGCAAATATCAAACGACATGTGAATGCATTAATACGCACAATTACGGATAGATAAACACGTCATGTTTTACCGCTCAAACGCTGTTTAAACGCTGTGTGACGATTGAATGGCCTCAAATACTGCACCACCAATTTCTCCTGTTTAGCTTATGTCGTAAAGTTAATAACGGCAATTCGCGTTGCAAAACTATAAAAAAAAAAATGAAAGGCAAATTTTTTTTACATGGTGTTTTATCGCGTATTTTATTGTAATGCGTAGTTCGAATATTAGTTAGCAAATTTATAAGAAAATTTTACAAGAGAATTATATTAAAATTATATTGTATTATATATTAAAATTATATTGAAACGATCTCTCTCATGTATACGGATAATATAAATATAAATAATACATCATAATTGATGTTTTATGAATTCATTAACATTCAATTGTCTGTCGAGCTGAAACAAATGGGACGTGTATGATCAAAAGTTTATAATAAAAAGAAATGTTAAGTTGAAAAGAAAATGACAAGGATCGCGTTTAGTTCATATTTAGCTTTCGATCGTAACGACAAGAAAAAGTTTGAAACCTTTTTTAATAATGACACACATCTCAAAAATAAAACACCTTCTCTACTAAGAGAAAACAATATTTAAAAAATATTTGTTAATAATTCATAATCTCACCTAGCAAAATTTCACGCGATTAAAATTTGATGTTGCTTTAAGCTTTTAAATCGCTTTTTTTCTAAAACTACAAATTATTCACGGCTAAAAGTATTTGTAGGAAAGATTCGCGTGTGATCTCCCGACGTATCGGAGCTGTTTTGATATTGAATAGTTCTGTAAGTTAAAACCGACTGTTAGACCGAAAGCTTCCTCGCAGCATTTATTCGACTGGAATGCTGTCGTAATTAACCGTTAAAAAGTTTTACAACCACGCGGAGCGAACTAAAGCGAAAAATGGTCAGTACTTTTTGACGGGAAAGCGCCAGAGGAGAAGCTGGAATCGGATGTTCTTGGCAATTAAGCCGATTAAATATGTGTCAGAAATCTAAAACTAAATTAAAGGGATCTCAATGAACGGTACTTTAATCCGTCAACATATGTGTGAAAAAAAAATTACCTTTTTATCTGAAAATTATTAAGTCCCTCACAAGAATATTTTGGATTCGGATGAGAGAGAGAGAGAGAGAGAGAGAGAGAGAGAGAGAGAGAGAGAGAGAGCGCGCGTTCGAATTAAGTTTCCCGTGTTAATTATTGCCTTTCCACACGATTGATAATCAACTGCAACTCTATCTCGTAAAATATAATAATAACTGCTAAATGTATTATTTAGATGTACATTTGGAAGGTGATGAAGATGATGCTGCTGCAGTTATTACACAGTTACAGCAATGCGCATGAGATTAGCAAGTTTACCAGAATTTACCGAATATATACCGAACGTATCCTGCTTCTGCCGCTCTAGGAAATGCTGGATTACTGGTTTACCGTCGCCGAGGGTGGTTGCACTTCGCTCCCGGGTTTCTAATTTCTAATTACTTCCGCGGTTAAACACCGACACGGATATTTACTCGCGATGCACCCAATTGCGTGATATGTCCGTGTTTAAATCGCGAGATTGAGACCGGCGAACGATACGCGTGCATGCCAATTATCTCAAGTGACCAATAAATTCGGCCATTCATTCGCTTCGTCGCACACGATCTGGCTTGTGGCTGATCGGCCTAGCTATAGGCTGGCTGCATCGCCTACGATAGCGCAGCTCCCGGGATAACATTGTTTATCGCCCTAACGGCGCAAAGTTAGATTAGTTCGGTATTAACGACACCGAACACATCGCAGGCAGCCGCGAGGGAATTGCATCCTCTCGCGACGATTCCCCGGGTAACGATTCAATGTGCTCAGCTCTCAGCCATATACAAACAGCTGCTTTAACGACGCGTCGAATGGATGCTCCCACCACGCTTCCGGTTTTTCCCTCTAGAGCATTATCCACTTTAGCCCCGGCAATTCCTCTCCGAAACTTGATCGACTAATGGACGAAGATGATGGGAAACTGGATACGAAAAGTAAATTGAATTTATGGAATCGCGATAACTGGCCGGGAACTAATTTTTTAGTCCTCGGTAAGAAATAAAATTGGGAATATTGAGCCGGAAGTGTCGCCGCAATTGCGGTAATGTCCGATATTAATCTATCATATGTGGGTCCATGGGCCAAATTTATTGGACACAATCGCTCTCTATTAAATCGGCATGTATACGGATGCACAATGGAAATATATAATAATTCATCTGCACACCGCGCTGTGTATGTGGCATATGCGTCTCCCGCCGGTCCAGCAGCCCAAAAGGGGGCTCGATAATTAAATGCTGGGCTTTCACAATCGCTCGCTCGCGCAGGACACCCGGAATAGCGACGAGCGTGATAGTTACGGTTACCAAGAGTTACCGTATGGCGTATGTCACGCGATCAATCCAGCTCGCGGACAACACCCGACATCGGTTATACAATTTCATTTGGACGACGTGTTTTACGCCTATTACCGTTTACAGCCTCTCCGACTGTCGCGCGTGTGATCATTGCTTACTCACCGTCATAATTCGCGTTACATAGAAGGGATTTAACATAGAAAATTTTTAATAGTAATAGAATAATAAGATAGAGAGAGAGAATATGTCGCGAACGAATATAAAAAAATTTAAAAATCTCTATTATATCTTTTTAATTATAATAATAAATGAGGACAAATGAATGATAAATTAACACGTACAAACAAGAAGAAACATTGTGAGATACATTGTTCATTACACGATGGGAAAAATAAATTATCACGGCAACAAACACGTACCGCTTAGCGCGAAGATAATCAACATTCGCGAATGTTTAGCCAGAGGAACGCTTGACAAATGGATCAGAGTTTCTCGATGAAAGTTAGGAGAGAGCGCGGTGAAGCTAAAACACGTTAGTAAATCTACGGACAAACTGTTACTATCTTCAGATTCCTGAGCGGAACATCGGAGAGGAGCCTCTAATTGCTCCGAGGATTAAGCGAGACGCTGCAATCTGTCTATTCCGCGCCAAGTAAGAAATTTACAATGTTCGTGCTCGCAAATTCCCACAAATCTCATAATTAAAGCCACTTGGCAGATTGCCGTGCTTCGGGCATTCATAAGTTTCGCAATTTGCAAAATGAACAAACAATCTCTCGTATCACACTCGAAATCTAAATTACATCTGGTTTGGAAACACGAATAAAAGTCGTCTTTGAGAGGAACAACAGATGATTAGATTACGTTTTTTAAATTAACGCTCAAATAACGAAAAAAAAGTTCTCTAAAATTGATATTGACTTTTTGCTTATTTACAGAGATTCATTAACGTCTATGTTGATTGGCTATTTGCGTTTGTTGCTGAATATATCTATTTTTCCTTATTTTTCATTATTTCGTTAATTACTAATGTCGACCAGAATCGAGAACTGTAATCATACACGAGAACGTAATCTTGCTTACTTAACTCAAACGCACTTCCAAAGTCTAAACAAACTTACTCGTATCTTCGGTGACACTTTGTACATCAAATTCGCGTATTAAACGCTAATAAACTCGAAGCTCAGGAAACTCTCGCGTCGACGAGTTTTGCAATGCTCTTCGGCATCCAGTATGAAAATCGTCCCTCCGCGAAGACGTGAGCGAACTGCCAAGATCCCGAAGAAAGAACAGGGAATCTAGTAAACGAAGATATTATATACCTAGAATCGCGCTGCTCGATGGCCTGTGTTTACGGTGCGCAATTGTGAGATCCCAAGGGAGATTTTACGAGCTCCTAATACCTTGTTTCGAAGTGTCCGAGCTATTTTCTAGGTCAACGGAGAATACCGTACTCCCTTGGGATTGAGAAAACCATCTAGTCCTCATTCTGTCCCCGTTTTATTCGCTCGCGAATTGTGTGTTCGTTCATCTCCTTTTAGATTTTCATTGCGATACATTTAACCCGTTCGTGTTCAATTAACAAATATATAAATGCAATTCTCTGTGTATAAAATATCAAAATTATTATTAACTGTAGCTAGAAACGTAATTTAAAAAATACGATTTTAAAGATATTCGGTTTCAATGCATGGAAGTGATATTATTAAATTTATTGCTGTAAAGTGTAAAGTAAATAGTTGATTGCTAAGTATCTTTATCAATTTTTTTTCGCACCTGCATTCAAGAAAAAAGTTTTAGTTTTAATGCGTGCGTGCATGAAAAAAAATAATTTTTCACAATTTGTGCATATTCGTCACTTTAGTTCTCTAATTTTTCAATTGACCGTTGCATATGTTAAATGTGCAGGTTCGTTGAATATTATATTCCGGACACGAGCGGAGTGATCGAGTGAATCTACGAAAGATGCAAAATCGATTCCGGTGGCGTTCTATAAATCCGCAACGCGATCCTAAATTTGTCCGACGTCATTCCGGTCGGCTCGCATTTGGCTCGCGATCGCTCCGCGGATTCAGCGACAAATCGATCATATTAGGTTGCGCCATCGTCGACGAACAATGAGCGATCGGGCGTTAATACCGCGATTTGCAGTCGCACGAAGAGGCCGACACCGCCTGCACCCGATGGAATATCAAACAGGTCTGCTGTCTGCATACGGCTTGACGCCGTCTCTTTAAAACTTTATACTCGCCCTTTACACTCGCGACTCAACGCCGCCGTTCGTGATTTCAGTTTGCTTGTTCGCTTTGCTGCATACACGCTTTTTATATAAAAGCTATATCAAGCGTATATTTTTAAAGATTCTTAAAAACATCGCAACATTCGAGTTGATAGCCTTTGAGATATTTTCTAATATTTTTTGAGGTATTATTTTTTAAAATATCTTAATAAACAAATCGCCGAATATGTATAAGAAGTTTTAAATTAATGAAATTTAATAGTAAATTTCTGTGATAAAATTTGGCTTTCGAGATAATGGACCTTCTCTGACTCTATTGTGGAAATAATTTAAACTTGATGTAGCGAATTCATATAACGTTCCGCCACACACAGACGGAATATCGCAGCAGCGTCGGCTTAATGAATTCCTTGTACGGATGATAATCGCGGCAATTAGATAAACGCGTGCGCGAACGGACTTCGAGCAAAAGGATCGTCGCCGGTGGTCCTATCGCGGCCGCGCTTACAAATCCTCCTTAGATCCTTTACCGGAAAGCTCGCTATACGCCGGACATTACTCATTGGTCAACGACGACGACGACGAATGCTGCTAAAAGACTCGAACCACCAACATCGAACCACGTGATGAACCGTAAGCCGACGTTTGTCACGTTCCTGCCTCGATAAAATAAAGAAAAGTCGCCGGCGACTGGGACCGCAATTCCCAGGACGTAAATCGCGAATGTATTAATCTTTAATGCGACGTGTAACTTGAAAATGCTAGACATAAATTTCTCCGATACTTTCGAATGTCGAATTTACGGTAGAAACAAATCACGATCATTAAGAGTCGTGCTTACAGCAAACAAACATAATAAATTGTTCTAAACTACGCAACTATAATTATAGAAAAGGAAATAGCAAAAATTAAAAATCTTAATTACTTCAGTCTTTAATTATTATAATACTACAAATGTTTTAATTATTTTAATAATACTGTTTTATTGCTTTTTTTCTTTTCCGTAAATGTTGTTGATTTAGCAATGTGCATTTGTTACGAGCAAATTCTCTTAAATTTTCTCTATCAACTAGACATTTAATATAAAGTTCACGAGCAAAAAAAGGGGAAGTCATTTTCATTAAATAAGACAATATTGTCGGCGATGGAATGAAGAAACAGCGCTTTATATTCGCTTCCACCTGCTGGGATTATTAGCAGAGAAGTAATTGAGTTTGTGAAAGAGGAAACGCGAGAAAAATCAGCAAGACCTTTGTGTAAAAAGTTTCTTGAATTCATAACTGGCATAATTGCGTAATAAATGCAACGAGCGTAATAGGCAATAAAACGATTAAATTTAATATTCGAGAACATCGGGATTTCTTTAATTTGATGATTAATATCTCATTATTTAAAGAATCTCACGAAACGCGTAAACATCGCATCACTTAATTAAACGAACCTGTCACGTCGCTAGAACAGAGTGTGTACCATTTCGATGCAGTATTTTTAAACTCTGCGTTACGCTAAAACAGCAGCCTTTTAATCAAGTTGGTTTGATGGGCTTTCGATTGAAGTGATCTTGACCACTCGAGATCCAATTCAATTAAATTCTTTTCACGCAGAATTTATGCAACTCGAATCCTGTGCGAATTGCGAACGTTAAACGCGATCAAATTATGTATATCATATCAGCCGGATACACGATCGTTGTTCATTTAATATTCGCATTATCGACGCGAACGGAATAGGTAAAGTTCCCGATGCATTTCCCGCCTTAATCGCATACTTACTTATTTGCTTATGACGTAGTATGCGTTTCTCATTTGCATGTACGCATCAACATAGAGCACAAATTGCCTTGACGACTGCTTAACATCGTGTTTAGCGTAGACACGTTACCACATTGTTGTATAATGCGAAATAATCGCGCGCATATGCAGCCTCTGAATTAGACTAATTTTCAAGAAATTCAAATTCGATCAGACAGAATCAATGATAATAGTTAATTAAAAAATAAACTGAAACATGATTTATATATATATAACAAATGTCAAAACAAGCAATCATTTGTTTCGAATAAATTCAAGATTACGCTGAAAAAAAGATAAATTTGATTATCATCAGACCGTACGATATTATACAGATCAAGTTTATTTAATTGCGATAATTTTTCTACAATTCTATAAAAAAACAAGATACAAAATTTTACATCCAATTACAGATAATTACCTATACATACGATGCGTATTACGAGGCTGTTCCGTTGCACTTACTCGCTTTGCGCAACACTCATTTGTGAAAATATGATTAACTACGATCGCACGGCACTTTGTGCGGCACTCCCGATATTAAACGCGACGCGCAACTCCACGGAATACGACGTTGTGCAAGAAATATTGTTACTAAATTGTATCTCTATACTTTAGTTATTTAATTCGGCTATTCGTATGTTACTCCGCTCTCTCCGTTCGAAAATGAAGCGCGGATTACATACGAATCGATGAAAAGATCGAGACGCGTCGCGCGAATCCAAGCAACATTATACCGGAGTAATCATCAACCGTCGCGACGAAATGACTTCCTATAATTCCCGTTCCTCGCTTTCTGTCTCGAGTGAATAGACCGCGCGAAATATCAGCCTCGATAGCCAACCGTCATCTTGATACGTTGTCGAACGTAAAAGCTTATCAAAAGCGTGCTGATAACCGTTCATTGCAATAATCGTGGCGGAAGATCGCGCTTGGCGTCTCCCGGCAACTTGTCGCGTTCGTATTCCGAAGGGTAATGCGACCTACGCGACGCGACGACCGCTGCATATACCACTCGAGTCTCACGTACCGCGCGAATAACAACAAAGCAATGCAAACATAACGCCGACCGCGTCGAGCGTTCAACGTACGTTTCAAAATGCCGATCCGCGTGATATTTAACCTGCAACGACGAATATTTTTCCGCCTCTCAAATAATCGATTTATTATTGGAATCATGCTGAATTCGCTTCAGATATGCGCATCCGGGATAAAATGATAACGAACTAGTTTAATACGAAACAAAGATAAACTTTATTTTCCTCAAACTTAAATTTGTTAATTCTTTCGCGCGGAGTAATTAATCACTCAAGCTGCGAAAATTAATAACAGACTACGGGTCGATGCACATGTGTGAGCAGGAGTTAAATATTAATTTACACATTAACGGGTCTGAACGCGTCAACGCTACCTTTGATCGCTTTTAACTCGAAAACTATTTGCGACCCCAAGATTTTCAATTTTCCTGCTCTAATTAGTTTCTAAAATACGCTGTTGAAGTATTGCACGGTAGTCGTGGCGTATATGAATTTTTCAGAAAAATATATTTTATTCTAAGGTCGTTACGGCTGATAAAATGTTTAATAAAACGTAGTGAAATTCTCTATTTTCTGCGAACTTTATGTTTATATTAAATACAAAAATTGTTAAAATTATTTTCTCGCTTTCGCGATAGCAAACTCTTGGGACCGATCGATTTTGCTGCCCGCTTCTTATCCGGTTCTAGAAATCAATTTGACGACAGAAGAGTAACAAGTAGCGTATAAAATCTTATATAAGTTTCCAGGAGATTGTCCAATTTCGTTGCATCAATCGGATAAAACGAATACGCTGAGACATATATTTATATATATATACACGCGCGCGCGCACGACCAATATATCGATATATAATATGTATCATACATATGCATATGTAATATATATGTATGAAACTTTATATATTATAACTTCAAATAAAACCGCGGAACTCTCTTAAATGGATGAAACCACAGGAGAGGAAACTGTCTCACAACGCGAACTCTCGAAAAGCGACTTACGCCGTTTTACATGCGTGAGCGTGTGTGTGTGTGTGTGCAGTATATGTGCAAGCCAAGGTAACCACGCAAGCAAAGAGAAAAGTTCAAGATAGACGAAGTGCGCCCAAGAGAGAGAATATTCGAAAAAATATACGAACCACGCTTCCTCTAAATCCGTTCTATTGGCCTTCGATAATCGCATGCAAAAGAAGCTTTTATCTAGAGAAGAAATATGGGGGAAAATATCCGTCTCATTAAAGATAAATTATTTCGTAATTTTAATAACAATTTTTCTTCGGAAAAACTTTAAGTTTCTTAATACTGAAAATATTCAAACGGATTCTTTGTTGCTTTATAAGAGAGAGAGAGAGAAAGAGAACGTTTAATATTCTTCTATTAATATCCAGGAAACTTTTTTCAGCAAAATTTAATGCTAAACTTGATTAACAAGTTTAAAAATACGACAGATACCGTATTCCCACTTAATCTTTCTCAAAGGAAATTGATTCAATATTACCAAACGATTTAATATTATGCAGTGTTAAGATATTAATCTTTTGTTTAAGTCCTTAATAAAATAAATAAATACTTAAAAACTTATTTAAATTTTTAATTTAAATATTTAATTTAATTTAGTTATAGCTAGTCACATATAACTAAATCAGAGATAAAAATATAAACTGAAGAAAAAAGATTGTCGTAAGATAGCAGCTTTCTCTTCTTTGTAACATTAAGAGAATATTACCTTTCTGCATATTGTCTGATAATATGGATATAAATTGCAGGAGTTGGTTAAATTTCTGACAGAAAATTCTATAATAAAGAATAAAAAATAACGTAGTCGAAGTAGATCGTTGCCACGAATGCAACAAAAGGACATACTTTAGTAATGAATCGGCAGATTGTCAGCAAAGAATAACTCCGGAGTCTCCATTTCGAACGCGACGCATTTAATGAGGGTTGAATTCATCACTTGACAGTAATGCTAGATATCAATTAACGGAGAAAAAGCCTTGCGGGTCACTTTTACATCGCCGACTGCAGAACTATAGAACGATCTCGCTGTGTTTCAACAGACAATCAAATAAAAGCATAATTAAAAGCAAAAAATTTCAAACGCGTTAAGTGTCAGAAAGCTGGTTTTCTTTAATATCGGGAAAATGTCACGTTTGCGATTTTTATTTTATTATAAATATTGTTTGTTGATACACTACAATCTCGGTTCTCCAACAAACTATCCAATCACATCAAATACAAAAGATAAAGGGAAATATTTTTAGAAGACAAACCCCCCAATATAATTGGAATGTTAGAAATTTGCATAACTATAAAATTTTCCGACAACTTTCTCTTGTGGAAAGAATGTTTCTTAACATATCGATCCGTTTACTGCAAAATGTTAAGATTATAATTTACCAGACGTTGCTTCAAATGTTACATTCGACATATTTTTGTTCGATCTAGAGAAAACACAGGGAAAATAACAATCTCTTTTCGGATCTAAGATACCATATTTTTGAAAAGCGCTGAGGCGCGAACGATGTATATAAACATATTTATAACTCGAGTATTCCATAACCTCAAAAATAATTGTTGCACTACATTGAAAATCTTTACATTGTGTCAATTAGACAAGAATGTATAATAACAATTTTATAAGATTAAAAAATTTTATTTAAATTTAACAAGGGAATACAAGATATTTAAATACAAAGTTATTTACATGTGTATTTTTTAATGGCCACAAAGAATTACAGAAGTAACAGTACAAAATAAAAATATTTTATTAAAATACATAAATTTTTCTTGTAAAAAAACTTGGCGCTGCTAGACCTCGAAATTTTAAATAAATAAAAACAACAATAAATAAAAATAATTCAGAGAAGAATACAATGGGAGTAATATTAAATGATTATCAGCGTGGATGTGGGAGTGAGTGATATGGGTGTGCGTGACTACGCGGACGGCGGATAATGCGGCTTATAATTAAGTATAGAATAAGTTTATTTATTTATTTAAAATTTCGAGGTCTAGCAGCGCCAAGTTTTTTTACAAGAAAAATTTATGTATTTTAATAAAATATTTTTATTTTGTACTGTTACTTCTGTAATTCTTTGTGGCCATTAAAAAATACACATGTAAATAACTTTGTATTTAAATATCTTGTATTCCCTTGTTAAATTTAAATAAAATTTTTTAATCTTATAAAATTGTTATTATACATTCTTGTCTAATTGACACAATGTAAAGATTTTTCAATGTAGTGCAACAATTATTTTTTGAGGCAATATACATGTTCTCTCTGTAATTGGCGCTCTAACTTAAAGAGATATCATTTCTTTTTTGTAATTGTAATAGATCACTTGAAACGCGACTCTTCTTTTTGATAAGGTAACATAATTTTGTGACGTGTATCACTTGGGTTATAATTTTTCGGAAATAAAGATACTACTGCTTAGATTTTTTCGAGATTTTTCGAGATATAAAGATCTACCACTTGTTACTTAGGTTTTTTCGAGGTATAATACTACCATTTTCTTTTTTTTTTTTAGGTAACAACATATACACTACTATACGTGTACTTGGCGCCTTTTTTTACCTTTTTTTAAAAAAGGTAATTTTGTGCGGATATCACGCCTTTTTGTAGTATATTACGCATTGTATAAACAGTATGTACAGGATAAAGCTATTTGGAGGTATAATACTACCACTTTGTTTTTTTCGAGGTAACAACATAACAGGGTAACAACATAATACATATACACTATTATGCGTGTACTTGGCGCTCATTTTACCTTTTTTTTAAAAAGGTAATTTTGTACGGATATCACGCCTTTTTGTAGTGTTACGCAACTTAATCTTATAAACAATATATCTTATAATTTCATAAACCGTATATAATACAAGGTATGAAGCTAAAAGTGTTACGGACTATTATTTCTAAAGAAAACAACAATTTAATATTTTGCTCAGTTTTTTAAAAATAATAATCTGTAACCCTTTTAGTTGTACACCTTGTATATATTTTTCAATTTCAACATAAAACATAATCGCAATAAAGCATGATTAATATTAATAAGTCGTTAACTGTAAAATTCTTTATTTATTTTTATTTGCGTGTCTTACTGAATGTTGTTCGCAACTGTATATGTACCGATATCTTCAGGTATCGATATTTTTGATAATTATTTTTACGTCAGACATAATTTTAATTCATCCAATTTTTATTATGTCTAAACATAATTTTTGTCCAATTTTTATTATGTCTAGACATAATTTTAATTCAGCGATTTTTATTATGTCATGACATAATTTTAATTCTGCCGCTAGGGAAATTTCAAGTCGATTTTTATGAATCAAGCTTGAATTCAATGTTTAGGTGTCCCAGGTTGCCGATGACGAGGTCCACATAGCGCGCTCTATAGTTTTCGGTGTCCAGGTGTATTAATACCTTGAATTTGATGGCCACGTGTTCCAAGTTGCCGATGACGAGGTCCACATAGTGCGCTTCGTAGTTTTCGGTGTCTACATGTATTAATACCTCGAATTCGATATCTACGTGTCCTACATTGGGTGCGTTCAGCCGATACTTTGCTAGCCTAGCAATCGTGAGCAGTCGCTCGTTTTCGCTCGTTTCCTCTTTTTTGACTTACTGGATTAAAAAGAGAAGAAACGAGCAAAAACGAGCAATTGCTCACGATTGCTACGCTAGCGGAGTATCGGCTGAACGCACCCATTCAGATTTAAAGTTATTAATACACCTAGACACCAAAAACTATGAAGCGCATTATGTGGACCTCGTCATCAGCAACCTGGGACACCTAGACATCAATTTCAAGGTATTAATACACGTAGACACCGAAAACTACGGAGCGCGATATCTGGACCTCGTCATCGGCAACCTGGGACACGTGGACACCAAAAACTACGGAGCGCACTATGTGGACCTTGTCATCGGCAACCTGGGATACCTAGACATCGAATTCAACGTACGATTACACCTGGACACCGAAAACTATGAAGCGCATTATCTGGATCCCGTCATCGGCAACCTGGGACTCGTGGACATCGAATTCAAGATATTAATACACGTAGACACCAAAAACTACGGAGCGCACTATGTGGACCTCGTCATCGGCAACCTGGGACACGTAGACATCGAATTCAACGTATTATTACACCTGGACACCGAAATCTATGAAGCGCATTATCTGGATCCTGTCATCGGCAACCTGAGACACGTGGACATCGAATTCAAGATATTAATACACGTAGACACCAAAAACTACGGAGCGCACTGTGTGGACCTCGTCATCGGCAACCTGGGACACGTAGACATCGCATTCAACGTATTATTACACCTGGACACCGAAAACTACGAAGCGCACTGTGTGGACCTCGTCATCGGCAACCTGGGACACGTGGACATCGAATTCAAGGTATTAATACACGTAGACACCGAAAACTACGGAGCGCACTATGTGGACCTTGTCATCGGCAACCTGGGACACGTGGACATCGAATTCAAGGTATTAATACACGTAGACACCGAAAACTACGGAGCGCACTATGTGGACCTCGTCATCGGCAACCTGGGACACCTAGACATCGCATTCAACGTACGATTACACCTGGACACCAAAAACTATGAAGCGCATTATCTGGATCCCGTCATCGGCAACCTGGGACACGTGGACATCGAATTCAAGATATTAATACACGTAGACACCAAAAACTACGGAGCGCACTATGTGGACTTCGTCATCGGCAACCTGGGACACGTAGACATCGCATTCAACATATTATTACACCTGGACACCGAAAACTACGAAGCGCACTGTGTGGACCTCGTCATCGGCAACCTGGGACACGTGGACATCGAATTCAACGTATTATTACACCTGGACACTGAAAACTACGAAGCGCACTGTGTGGACCTCGTCATCGGCAACCTGGGACACGTGGACATCGAATTCAAGGTATTAATACACGTAGACACCGAAAACTACGGAGCGCACTATGTGGACCTCGTCATCGGCAACCTGGGACACCTAGACATCGAATTCAACGTACGATTACACCTGGACACCGAAAACTATGAAGCGCACTATCTGGATCTTGTCATCGGCAACCTGGGACACGTGAACATTGAATTCAAGGTATTAATACACGTAGACACCGAAAACTACGGAGCGCACTATGTGGACCTTGTCATCGGCAACCTGGGACACCTAGACATCGCATTCAACGTACGATTACACCTGGACACCGAAAACTATGAAGCGCATTATCTGGATCCCGTCATCGGCAACCTGGGACACGTGGACATCGAATTCAAGATATTAATACACGTAGAAACCAAAAACTACGGAGCGCACTATGTGGACTTCGTCATCGGCAACCTGGGACACGTAGACATCGCATTCAACATATTATTACACCTGGACACCGAAAACTACGAAGCGCACTGTGTGGACCTCGTCATCGGCAACCTGGGACACGTGGACATCGAATTCAACGTATTATTACACCTGGACACTGAAAACTACGAAGCGCACTGTGTGGACCTCGTCATCGGCAACCTGGGACACGTGGACATCGAATTCAAGGTATTAATACACGTAGACACCGAAAACTACGGAGCGCACTATGTGGACCTCGTCATCGGCAACCTGGGACACCTAGACATCGAATTCAACGTACGATTACACCTGGACACCGAAAACTATGAAGCGCACTATCTGGATCTTGTCATCGGCAACCTGGGACACGTGAACATTGAATTCAAGGTATTAATACACGTAGACACCGAAAACTACGGAGCGCACTATGTGGACCTTGTCATCGGCAACCTGGGACACCTAGACATCGCATTCAACGTACGATTACACCTGGACACCGAAAACTATGAAGCGCATTATCTGGATCCCGTCATCGGCAACCTGGGACACGTGGACATCGAATTCAAGATATTAATACACGTAGAAACCAAAAACTACGGAGCGCACTATGTGGACCTCGTCATCGGCAACCTGGGACACGTAGACATCGAATTCAACGTATTATTACACCTGGACACCGAAAACTATAAAGCGCACTATCTGGACCTTGTCATCGGCAACCTGGGATACATAGACATCAAATTCAAGCTTGATTCATAAGAATCGACTTAAAAATTCCCTAGCGGCACTTTCTGCCAAGCATAGAGAACCTACTTTTCCGTTGACTCAATATTTATTATATATATACCTAATTTTTACTTAAATAGAAATCTTCCTCCTGACCGATAAGTTTATCGACCTAATTTTGAAATACGCGCGCGATATCGAAACTGGCGATACCTGCGCCGCCAGCGTCGAAAAAGTGAAAGTGACGTTTCTCTGATAGATCGCGGCGTTAGGAGGAGGAGGAGGAGGAGGAGGAGGAGTATCTTAAAAATAAATTTTCACATTTGGACTTTGCGTCGCAATATCTCCGCTCGTAAGGCACGTAGCGGAATATTATGAGAGAAACCCCCCCCTAATTGGACCCCAAGCTATCGATCAAGCCTACTTAGAACTTGATCCGTTCACTCGTTATCGAGATCTCAACATCTCGGGTACTCGCAACCCGTCGCGTCGCGTAAAAGAGTCACGGTCGGTCTCGCTCCGCGTGTACTTGGCGCGAGACACTACCGTGTCTCTTGATCCCGTAGAGTTTCACCCCAATCATGAGGCAACGAATACTCCCTCGTCTTTCAGTAAATCTCAGCAATATCGTGTAAATATTATAACACGCTTGAGCGATTTAAAATGCATCACTCATCGACTATGCAGATGCAAAATACGGTGACACCTTGAGGAAGCAGATACCTATTGATTCGCGCCGACTTCGAGTCGTCGTGATAAAAGAAGCTGAGAAAGAAAAAAAAAGCGCGATTATACGCCGTCTCGCTCCGCAAGAAACATTGATCTCCAATAATTTATGTAACATATTACCCGTGCGCCGCGCACTTGTCACGACGTAACCGATTTACATTACACAGTCAATTTTCATTCGTCGTAAACAAACTCCAATATGTTCCGGCAATAACTAATGACAAACGCAGCAGTTATTTTAATATACGTGTGCAATATCTAAAAACAGAACATATCGTCGATTGGTGTCAGCGAAAAAATAGAGAAGTCATATTATATCAAAGATGGAATGTATGAATGAATGAATGGAATACGTGTCAAAGTTCCGTTTTTCCATTATTTTTCCGCGTTGACAGTAGTTTCATATTATTTTTCCAAAATAACAACAATTTTCAAAAAAATTATAAAGAACGGAAGAAATTACGAACGTTTACTAAGTTTATCGCAAAATAACGATAAAAGCGTTTTACGAACCTGCGTAAGTCGCATTTAAGTCACGAAATTCTTGAAGATAAAGAACAACGATTAAGATATGAATGTCCATTTATGGAGTCACTATTTTTAAGGACAATACAATTAGCTATTTTTAACGGCAACATATTTTTAACGTCTATTCTATTAACGTTGCATCTTTCTCGTTGCGTTAAAGTATAAATTCTCAAAAATATAACTCTCAAATTTATTAAATATTCATTAACCGATAGCTTATTCGTGAGTAAATCTTAAAAATAAACCTTGAAAAAATATAGAATTACAATAAAACGCAATTTTAACCAGATATTATTTTTTGCTTTTAATCTCACGAGTAATTATATCTATCTAATAATTTACTTAATAATTAATTATTTGATAAAAGAAGAACCATTTAACGTACATATCGGATATATTTCGGTGTGCTTTATCACGCTACAACGATAAATCTAGACAGAGTTTGGTTTGATAAATTAATTTTGTTGCAAACCCATTCTACTTTTTCAATACACTTATATTTATGGATAGTAACCGAACTTTCTCTCGAATCACGGTGACAAGAGTATCGTCTCGTCACATTTCTCGCACATCTTCCTAACCAGCAACTGTAGCACGCGGCCTAACAAGGATTCTCCTTCGTCCTTTATCGTAAAGAGTACACAAGGCACTTTCCGCCAAGCGGAAACTATTTTTAGATCACCGGAGAGCTCTCCATTTGGCTCAGCGACACTTCCACGAGGAACTAAGAAAACTGGCAAATACCGGAATGTATCCGCGTGCCATCCCGTATAAATTCCGCGGGTGCCCTCTGTAGAAGTAGTCCATTATGGTGGAACGAACCGTGGACTCAACGGGATAACCGAGAAATCTCTTCAGAAGGCACTTCAAGCGAAAACGCGCTCATCCCGCGAACCAATTGGATAACGAGCGATAAAAATTTTAAGATTTAAATAATCTGCAACGGATGGAAAGCCGGAACGCTCCGCGAATTAATGTATCCCGTATTCGTTTTCGTCGGAAAAATTATGTTTTGTTTCTTTTCATATATAAAGCAGCCTGTAATGAAATTTTTCTTTTTTTTTCTCACAAGATCATCTTAAAAAAAAAAGATGAAACGCGCATTATCAAATTATTAATCTGAGACTGAAGAAACAAAAAAATGAGTTTTGTTATTGGAAAATATCGCGGTATCACGCTCGCTCTATTATATGCTCTTTCAATTGCGTTTCACGCGGCTCTCGGATAGACAATTGTATTGTCTATGGAAGAGTTAATAACAACGCTAAACATAAAAGGACTCACGTTTATCTCCGCCTTTTATTTCTCTTCGGGTTCCTATGTCTCTTCTTCAAAAAGGCTGCCTTTTCTTCCTCTTCTCCCTCGAAGAAATTTCCGAGATCAGTAATCCTCGCACGAATCGAAGCAGCACGATGCTCAAGTTCAAACTACGGAAATTTGTTCCGTTTTTACAAAACAGAAGGCCATGACTCCTGAACGACGGTAACGATCTAGAAAACAAACCAATCACAATCAAAGATTAGATTAGATTAGATTAGATTATAAAATATCTCAGAAACATTATTTATCTCTAGTGTATAATAGCTGATGAAAAAGTGTGTCTTGAGTACAATATAAGTTTCGATAACGCAATGTATCAAGCAGATCTAATTTATCCAATAAATCTTGCGTACGATTTTTTATTAGTAAAATCTTTTATATTTTTATGAGAAATATATATATATATATATATATATATATATATATATATAAATGTATAACGCATGCACAATACAGTCCAATATTGACAAGACTTTTCCAATCGTCATGGTACAATAAAGGTTTTAAAATTCGGTTATTCTATATTTCCAGAATATATGATATTCATACACACATGTACATTTGTATATTGCTGGCATATCACAATTTCGATTCTTATTGAAACGATTGATATCGATTCTATCGATTTCTTCTATTAAAAAACAACTAGACAGATAAGCGAGAATAAATTGATATTTTGGATTAAATAGATAAATTTTATATAGAAGAGCAATATCTCTCCTCTATGAAATATTTAATGGTTAAAACCACAGCTTCTCTCTTTCCATGTGGAATACATATTTAATTGTTTGTGAGATTGTTTAATATAAATCTTGGAAGTTTTTAAATCTATATTTAGAAGAAATTATAAAATTAAAAACTAAACCTATTTATTTAAACAAAAGCTATAAATACTGATCTTCAAACAGTGATGCGAGAGCACTCAAACGAATTGGCCGCGGCAACAAATTGGTGTCCCTTTTTTTCTAACGCACTCTACGATGACAAAGAGCTCTTTACCCAGTACGCGATTTGAGGCGAGGAAACGAGGATTAAACGAGAGATCCGGCGCGCGGCGACTTAATGCGACGCGTAAGAGGACTAATGCGCACAGATTTGTCGAACGTCGTCACGTATAGTCTTACGCATTCAAGTGCGCAGCGAAACAAGTTAATTAAGAGGACCACCCACGGCAGTATTTTCGTTCCTCGACGAGATTGGCGACATTCCAAGTGCGGCACCTCGAGAGTCGATTTTCCGCTTTCGTATCGTCTTCAAACGCCTCAACGTCGACACCTCTCGGAATCGAGCATCGATTTCCATTATCTTTCCATTATAAGAAAGTTACAAAGTACATTTTCATTTTGATTGCAATTGATTAATTTGACAGATAAATAGAGCGATTCGTATTTATTACATTTCTCAAAATGAGAAACAGAAAGAAGAGATGATGTTTTGCGCAATGTAACTCTCGCGAATATAATTTCAATTATATAGATATCATATACGAAAATAGCATTTTTCTTTTTATTATCAAATCACATAACCGTATTACTTGTTTAATACATTAATCGATCGATAAATAACGTTTCATTATTATTATTAAATGAAGACGTAGGTAAGAATGCGAAATAGCAGACATAATTTATAAAAACAAAACTTTTTGCAAAAAGTATATTTCATATGACTTCATAATTATGTGGAGCATCATACAATAACTAAGAAATTGCTTCTTTATTATTTCATACTCTATTCATACTCTATCTTGTTCGGTATTACATCTTCCTATAGCTTCTCTTTCTCTTTCTCTTCTATTATCCTTCGCTATGCATCTGTGAACGCACAATGTAATTTCAAGCTTGACCTGAACTTCACGGAGAATAGTCTCGCATCTATAACTTTATCAAGCTCTGCCCAATTACATAGCCGACAAGATCTCCGGTATGACCAGTGAACCAACGATGATGCCTCACTGTTTAATCCCTCGTAATAGAACTTAATGCCATATTTTACGAGCTCGTAAAGCAGGCAATTAAGATCGCCACGGACCGTCATCGATGCTATTTGGTGGCTCGTCGGGAAAATTGATAGCAAATTAAATGTTGTTCACTCAAAGATGCGCTTGCCATTCTTTTACGTTTATTAATACATAAAACCATCGGAATGTCGATTCAAATTACAGATTCCAACTTAAAGCTACTTTTTCCAGCACAAAGATTTTAAGCAAAATAAATTCTTTTATCGCAAAATCTCGACTTCCAACATTATCTCTCTCGCAGATAAAACCTTGAATTCAATTTCGGTCAAAATTTACTTGATTTTATGATAAATAATGAAGATTCTTGATACAATCCATGAAGGTACAATCACTGTTACAACAATATATCTATCCCGGTTTCGTTCGCTCACACACTGTTTAGTTGTAATCCTACCGTTTCCCTATCCTCCGAGTTACGACGTTAATACGTCGAACTAACAACTTTCACGACAGAACAATGACTGCGGAACGGGTTCTCATTATACCGAGACTAGATTAGCACAGGCAGTTCATTAAGCTTGCGAGCTATATATGTAGGATCCGGGGCGATAAATATTTACGTACTGCCGAATGTGGGTTACGTTTGCATATCGCACCCACGGAAGGATATTAAGAGCCGTTGCGAATACTATGGATCGAGAACGACGGGGGGGGGGGGTACTACTGCGTAATAGTCCTGATAAGGAACTCACTTCCTTCGACTCACGCATCACGAGTTTTCCGCTTTTATCGTTTTGCCTTTGGCCATCAACTCCCCCATTACAAGCCCACGTCCGTTTGTCTGACATATTACTCGCTTATTTAAATACCGTTACCATCTGAGTTCCAACATATCAAATTTCCTTCATCGGAGACCCACTTTATCCTAAAATTATCCTTCCATTATTCTTTACGACTCTCTGTGTTTATTACTGTTTATACATGCGGAATATCTTTCTATCGGAAATTCATATCTCTTTCGACTGTCTCAATGCCCTCGTTCTTGCCTCGTTTTTGCCTCGATAGCTAATAATGTGCCTTCATACATATTATTAGCTATCAAATATTAGCCTTACCTTTTAAGCCATCAAGATTAAGTCCGCGCCTATTTTATATATCTGTCACAAGGAATACGAATATCTGGAATGCTATCGACTGGAAACTCGGAAGAAATTTGGAAAGAAAGAGGTTGGCAGAGTGAATCGAACGCTGAAAAATTACAGGATACATTTGGAATTGGCTAACTTATTGTTAGATCAGCGCGGAAGACAAGCTCTCAGGAATGATCGATGACGACATAATTATTAATCATTTGGTACTTATCACGCGAGCAATATCTCTTAGGAACTTAGTGTGGGAGAATGAATAGTCTGAATGCAAACGCCGATCGATCCAACGGGCAGATATAAAGAAAACTCGAGGGCGAGGAGATATACGAGCGAGAGAAAACTATTTCTATGACAGAGAAGCTCTCTCCAATGCTTGTTCAAATGCTTATTCAGATTCAATTCCGATCGGTCGATGAGCGTGCCCGCCGAGTTTCGAGAGCACGCTCGCCCCGATCCCGGAGAGCACGGTCGTGAAGCTGCGTGGCGTATACAACCGAGAGTCATATAAAAATAAAGGCATCGGGAGATGCCGCGAGAATTCCCAGAATCCCGTTTCCGTATTTTCTCGCCACCGTGCACGTAACATCTGTATATTTGCGCTCTCGTGCGTATCTCGTCCGCGGGATATTGCGATATGGACGTGCCGAAATAGAGAAATGAGAGAGATAATGGATTGTGTGTGAATGAAAACTCGCGGGTTTATTATTATTTCGCGCATGTTGTAATATGTATCCGTAACTCCGCGCATGCGCGGAGAATCTGATTTGCCTCAGTAACCTCGCGGTACACTTTACATCGGGGTTTCCTAATTCGCGGCGCGAGCGAGGATAGAATCTCTGCATTGTACGAGCATTGAATTATTCGCGTTACATCTCATACGACAAAGAGCGTATTGAATTCTATACCGCAACATCACCTCGCACGTTTCATATCATATTTAAAGGGTATTAAGCTTTAAGGCCTTGCATACTCGACGCCCGCGATTTACGTTCTATCGCCGTTGAAACCTTGCACTTCCGATTCGACGCTGCGAGAAGCGCGACGACGCATTTTTTCCCCCCTCCGCCGATCGCCGTATTCGGCAAATGAATGACTTACCTCGCGTGCGATCGTTTATTCATGCGTCGCTTATAAATGAATCATCGCGCATTCGCTCGTGCGCCTCGGATGCGCCACGACTCTCACTTCAATGACAATTACATTCGCTTTCCGCTCGCCTTGACAACCGGGGCGGCCCCAAGGACGTCTTAGACGGACGTCTCTCTCTGTAACATATCCACTAACTGCATCCTCGTTTTCTCCCGCTGCTCCACTTCTATTTTCTTTTTTTTTTTTTTAAGCACCGGGCTACTCAACAAGAATCAAATTCTGAACTTTACGCGAGTTGCTTCCACATCGCTATAAATGCTTTAATTAGAAACTTTACGTGGATTTTCAAATAAGCTAGTTTTAAGATCTAGGCTATTTTTTGTGAAACATAAAATGCAGATATTAACGTTATATTGTTTACTGTATCTCAAATTATTTATTATACTTCCATAATATTCCGTTTATGTTCATCCAATATCGTATTCAATCATAAAATGTGGTTTATTTTGTTACAATTTAAAATTGTAGTGAAGAAAGCGTTCAATTAATTTATCATGGGAAAAAAACACAAACTCCAATTCCGAATCTGCAAGCTTGACAACAATTTTGTTTTGATTAAAAAAAATACAAATTAAGCTTAAATAACAAATATTTTCCAACGTTACTTTTGTCCTGCATCAACATTTACTTGCTACTTAATGAGTTGATGCAACTGCGAGCCCAATCGAGCGAGTTGCGTGGATGTTCTCTATATAGTCTACCTGGCAACTATCGGAAATCGACACTTGACCCAAGACGTCGAAGTGAAACGTAGGTACCTCTTAGTAGGACATTTAGTTTTAAACGAAAGGGTCTGTCGGTCTCTGTAAGTACACGTTCGAGTACTAACTGAGAACTCCAATTCCCTTGGAAGTGCCGAGCGATGGAGGTGACTAAAATAGTAGGAAAGAAAATGACAGGACCGGAAAAGCTCGGAGCTGAAAGCAAAACGGTATGCGAAAGAAGAGAAGGAGAGAGAAAGAAAACACCGAATATTTACGCTTTTATGGCTGGCACTTCGTCGTAGTCGAAAGAAGCTTCGGAATCGACCGAAGACAAACTCTCTTTTCCGGTACTGAATCGCACTGAATGTTGCGCGACACTTGCAAAACTTTAATGAAGCATTCAACTTTGACGATAAAGCGGAGAATAAATTTGCCGCGGCAAATTATTTATGCCTTCTTTTGTTATCACAGAGTGATTGGAAGAAAAAATGGAATATGAAATGTGCTGCTTTGAACAACCTTCAAACGGAATCTTTAAGCGTAAGTTAAAGTTAGGAACCTTGCCGCACAGTTTCTCCTCTCCAAATACTTCGTTGATAATTCAATATAATTTCCCTCAAGATAATTCCCATGCACGAAGCCACGAATAATAATAAAGCCACTCAATAGCTAAAAATCATTGATATTAGAAATCGCATATAGCTTATATAATATATTTCTTTAAATTTTCAACTATCATATAATAATTTACAGATACGATAACAATTAATTTATTGAAATGTATAATTTATAAAATAATTTCAGTCTTTGCTCTTTATATGTAAAATTTTCAATATATACATCTTTCCACGACTAGCATGTCTGAAATTCAAGATAAGTGTGAATCCATTCGGTTTATATACTTTAGGATGAATCGTTCTCTCAGGCGACTCTACTTGCATTTACTCTTTTAATATTAAACTCGATTCACACAGAGGAAAAATCTGCGCGCTCTTCTATCCACAAATCGTCGAACATGCATTCGATGAAGAAAACATCTGAAAATATTTTTACGAATTCGCAAATCGTGAAAGTGGGTAAGAGAGGTAAGAGACAGGCGCCACGAGATGGATCGACTGTCTGCTACTGTATACAGCGTGGATAAGGGTAAGGGGGAAACGATTTGTATGTCTCTCGACGCGGCGAACAGCTGCAACTGTTCGCACGTGAATATCGACACGCTCGCGACGTCGATGACACTAACGATGACATCGTTTTCAACGAAGAAGAGCCCCAAGATGACGATGATAAATTGGCGACGGTTTCCACGGAGGACGGAAAAATCACGCGAGAGCGACGTGCGATTCGTTCATTCGGATCTATTCGTCCGAAAAATATATTCGCACACTAGCGGGACAACTCAGAAGCAAGAAGACGTATGTTAGGTTAACCCTAGGTTAGCTACATGTATGTATAGTTAGTTAACCCTAAGACACAACATGACAATCTCAACTTGACATTTATGAGTTTCATTAATTTGTGTCTCTCTTATCATATTAATAAATATTACAAAGTTTTATTCGCAAAAAGCATACGTTGAAAATCGGAACAATACAACATGAGTCATTACATTTAAATTATTTTGAAAACTTAGTTTATTTAATTGATCATTGAATTAAAACAAGCTCAGGTACGGAACAGTTTTGTAAAGTAAATGACTTGTAATAATCAAATATGGCAAAGTAATATAATCATTTTGTTATAAAAGTGTAACGCTTTAATTTTCGCAATTTTTCAAGATATAGGAAAGTTTTAAAAACGTAAACATTAGAGAATACAAAATTTATTATCTAGTATAAAAAAAGTTAGATATTTTTTAAATCTTTAATTTTTGCTCTTCAAAAATTTCCCACAATCAAAATAAGATTATACTTTTTATTATAAGAATCGTAGAGAAACGTCACTGAATGTAAAATGTTCCTTAACACTCCTATTTCCTTAGAAATTCATTGATAAAATCAGCATATCAAATGCAACGACCTAGTATAAAAATAATTCTCATCAGATATTCCTTGAGTACCAGCTTTACGTTCGTCGAGGAATCAATAATTAAAAGAAAATACGATAACACTCTCCGGGGCATTTATAAAAATATCTTGGCGTGTGCGAAAGTGATCTAACAAGGTTGAGACGTAAGTTCGACTTGCAATGACTTGCTCACAAAGGCGATTATCATCGACGCACGACAAGCGATGCTAAAGCTAATCGATCGCAACGTGGAAGAGGCGCTCTCGAACTGCGTCGCACACCGCATTATAACGTATTGATTACGATCTGCATTGAGCAGATGTAATTATTGTCAACCTTCGTGCCGAGTAAAATGCCTAACTAGCCTTTACGTCGGCCTACAACAATCGCCGAACGAATAACGAGACAATTAAGCCTGCCGGAAGTCGTAAGAGACCACTCCAAATTTAATTGACTCGTCGCGATACGTTCTGTTTCCAAGTTAAATTCGAATCGATTACGTTAAACGAAGCGGACCATCAAGCTGGCAATGTAACGCTGCCCGTCATTAAAATGCATCACAGAACCTGTATATGCCATAGACAAGAAATTACTTAATGCTAATCCCTAACCTGAGACAAAAAGATTCCTATTATTTGTTCGATATTAATTTTAATAACCCGCATCGATATTCAATCTATACAGATTCTCTCCATTCCAATTCCAATTATTCGAAAGTTCTCTTATACAATCAGATTTTTAAAAATATAAAATCTTAAATTTTTATAAAGACGTTGCAATTTCCAAAAAAATTTTTTGTTAATACATTCGTATATTATAGATTCCAAATTTTTATTTCTTTTTTTTCTTAATTGTTTCATTATAAAATTATGTTTGTAAATGTAAATTCACCTCAATTACTATCTTTATACCAATTCGCCGTTGAAGATGTATCCAATAGAAAATTAGAAACTCCGCGCTCAAATCTTCTACATTTTAACTATGAAAAAATCAACTCGATATCATGAGGGGGAGTAACCTTCTTATCAAATCCCACTCTTTTCCAGCATTATGCGCGCGACGGCGCGAGCCTTTAAAGCAAACGATATTGCGAAACTTAATGCGGCGCCTAGAGCGCGGCGTGCGAGCACGATGACGGAAAATTCCTTATCTCCGCGCGAGTTGCAAGTTTCGTAAAAATCAAAGGCCGTCGTCTTGGCCGCGCCGAAGACGGCGATGGAGAGAGTTAGAAATAATTGGCGGGGTCGAGCCATGGCGAAGGAAAGCATTGTAGTAAACTCTCGTTCTTGCGTTCTGAGAAGTCGCGACGCTTACGACGGAAAATCAGATTCCTTTGTGCGCCGCGGAAATGCAAAGGAAAAAGAAAAAGAATTCCTACTTGCCAGACGATAAATGAAAGAAGACGTATCGTCGGCCTTTACTCGCGAAACGCGACGAAATGACTGTGATCTCGTAAAGCCGAGCAAAGGAGGAACCGTATAACGGCATGTCAAATAGATAACGCTATAACGCCATCACAATAAATTATATTTCCTGCATTTATTTTAGTTTGATGGAGTAAAAAACAAAAAAGTGGACTCTACGAGAAAAGAAATTAGTAAAGGAGTTCCACGTTTTTAATGGAAATTGTAATGGATACATAATAAAATAGAACTTTTCCATTTTAGATTTGATATCTCAAAATTTTAAGATTGAATTTTAAAACAATCTTGCCCTTGTATCTCGCTTAAAACTTTGCCAGGATATTGTGAACAAACGCCGGGAAAACTGCTGTATAAACGTCATAGAGAACTTGAGTTTCACATTGCGCGACGACTCTCGTTAATATTGCACGTGGACTGCAAAGCAATAAAGTTTACGCGCAAAACAAAAGTGCTAAAGATAACTCGTTAGCATCCAAGGACGGGGCAAGTAATTAGCCATATCAAACGGAAACTTCGCGAGACATCCTACGAACGCCTCGCCTCGCCTCGCCTACGTATAGGAACAGCAGTAAGCTCCGTTTCCATCGTGACATCGATAATTTGATCCCGATTGTTTCAATCTCGACAGCCACGACAGTCTCGAAGGAGCTTGAAAACATTACGAATGAAAGACTTGAAGACATACCACGTGCAATACCACTCGACGCTGTTAAACCTTTCTTATTCGACATTCCTCCATGAAAAATATTCCATATGCAATTCGATAAGTTTATCAAGATGCACAAAGTATAATTCACGGATACGCGCATTACAAACAAAAATCCGTGTCTTATTGTTAGATGGTTGTCCGGTTCAATTGGCAAACGCGAAAGAAAAACGTTTTGTTTAGAAAGGAAAAAAACAAACGCAAACAGAGTATACCATTTCTAATTCTCAACGGAAACGAACGAATGTAGCGCACTTTTCGTTCCGAGTTCCTGTCCGAGAGCCACGCGATATATGTATATTTAGCTACCGTGACATTTTTCCCCAGGGTTGTCGTTTCGTCGTCGTATCCCTCATCCGCCTCTGCATCGATTTACGGAGAAACGAAAGATGTTTCAGAAAACGAAGAAGTTGTTTCTTATTAACGTAAATGTTTCTGTATTGTTTATGTCGTTTGTGAGATACAGATCCACAATAAATTCTAACCCTCGTCGATCACGTTTTTATGTGTACTTAAGTCTAAACCGACGTAAAATGATTTGCTGATAGTTGAATTCATAATGCACGCAATTTATTTAACTTTTGCCAGTTGAAACGCTCGCTCTTTCTCGTTCGGTTTTTTCTCATTAAAAAATGAGCTGAAGGATGTTACACATCAGCACATTCATGATACCTCGTTTTGCATAACAAGATCTGCACGTCGCTATCTTCCACATTCTGTTAAAGCGACCGAATAAAAACTTTGAGTGCTATTTACTTAATTCAAAATTTTAAGCACTACGAAAATTATGATGCATCAATAATACAGAATCTGTATTATTAACGCATTGCCGCGTATCCTGTATCGCACTGCGCTAATTAATTCTAAACAACTCATCTAACAATATCAAGTCTCTATTCAGCTAGAAACAGATTCAGGCAACCGCTACCAAAATTTAATGGATCGTTAGATATATGATTATCACATACCATTGATACCGTTGAATATTTATTGGAGAAACATTTCGGCATTTGCATGCTCAAGAATCTAATTTACGCCGATTTAATCTGCTGTACTAATCTGCAACTTACCGAATACGCATTTCGCTATGCATATGTTTAGTTTTCCTGTACGCACAATTTGAGTTTCAATATTCACATTCGCTGTTAATCTGCTTGTTTAGAAGATACGCGCCCAAACAAATCCATAAATTTTGTTTGTAATTCGAATTATGATTCTCATTGCATATATATAATCTCTAGTTTATTATTTATTAAATAATTTAATTAATTTCTGCGTTATTACTTCACTAGATATCTCTGTCTTCTATTCTGTTATACGAGAAAAATATAAAGAGAGAGAGAGAGAGAGATCGGGGAAAACTATTACCAATGATATACACTTTTCTTGTTTAAGTTATTAAACTCGATATCGACAATATCGACAATCATATATAAATATGTACTTATGCAGTTTACCCGTTGCCATTTTCACAAAAGTCGCGCGATTTGCAACGTGTATTTGAAATATCTGTTCCATGCTCGTCGCGATGTAAAACTACATTTACGCTTTTTCTTTATCGTAAACATGCAGAAACAGTATTAAAATGCTTTAAATAGCATCTCTATGTATAAAACTGCTTTTCGTAAACAAACGGATAATGGATATGGAAAGTAATATAAAACAATCAAATATATAAAGTATTCGATTAATATTGATATCAAATATCAGGGCATCAGGTAAATTTGACATCGTTATTCCATAATGCAATACTTTTTTAGAATTTTGCTTACATTTCTCTCCATAATCGAATGCATGTGAAAAAAGTAAAGTTTAATAACAAATAATTTCATAATTTAGAATATTCCAGTTTGTGAGCTTGTTAATCAACCATAGGCTACGACAGTTTGCAGGTCACAGTCATCGGCACGTGCCCGAGATACGTAATAAAATTCTGTTAGCACAAATACAATCCGGCGATCGGCGGACGCGAAGTAAACTAGAGCGATATCGCTAACCGTGATATCGCGGAAATTAAAAGAAGAAAAGCGAGCGAGAAGAGAGAGAGAGCCCAGCGAGAGCGGCGTTGCGTCGCCGCTGCTTATCTTCCCGCGGGAAAACAAATTTCAATTATCGTTCCCTCATTAAACCGCCTTAAGCTGCCCCCACGGCATCGGTACGACGCGGCCGACGCGAAACGAAAAGGCGGAAAGGCAACGGCCGGGGAACCCGGGGAGAAAGACAACGGATCGATGAGGGCCGCACAACCGGCGGAATGTATAACGGCCTGTCCATCGCGAGCTGGATCAATACGCCCGGCGAATTTCACGCGAGTCTGAAAGCCACGCGCCAGACGCTCTTCGGCCGATACCGTCCATTTCTACGGAATGCCACGTGCGTTGAGAGGCATTTGAAAAATTCAGACGCAACTTTGCCGCGCGGGACACTGCTGTGCGTTAAAATGGAGTAAATGGTGCAATGAACGAACTGCCAACCGCTATTGTTACAGATAATTGAGCCTTCCGTCGAGTAGAGGTTCCGTGTTTCTGTCACGTACGCATGCTGCATCGATTAAAGTCTCCGGGCTGTTAATTTTGTGTGACGTGCTATTTAAATTAAAAGTAGGGAACGTAAATTTGTAATAAATTAATACTGAATTTAGTAGCGGAAACATATTAAATTAGGGACAAAAGAGGAATACTATAAAAGTGACAAAGTCACTTACTGAATAAGCGTAAGCTCCCGTAAGTAATCCGATAATCCAGTTCTGGTTTATAACTAGATCATTTAAGAATAACAGTAATATTTTCGCGTTTGTAGAAAGATTTAATTACATTATTTTATACGTGTCCATAGAAATAATGATAAATTGACACTATCAAATTTGTCGAATAACTATATTACGAAATTGTATAAATTATTGAGCAAATTACGCTTTCCTATATACATATTTTTTCATTTATTAAATTATAATTTAAAGAGAGAAAGAGAGAATAAATTATTTTTCTTTAGAAAAATTGAGAGAACAAAAATTTAAATTAATTTAACTCCCATAGACGCGTATATATGCACGTGCACCCGCATCGTTGTGTCCGTATTAATTTTACAGAAGCCGGAAAACTGGTACTATTGGTAAATATCAATAAGGTTTGGAACGCAGGCACACACATGGCGAACGTTTATCGTTACATCCCATGCGGCTTTTGCATTTTTCATCGTATACAGCTCGTCGTACATGTGTCAAAATACAAACGAATTGACTGGACACTCATGGCAAGAAAGGATCGAACGTTAAGCAGTCTTTCACGTGACATCAAGCGTTATCGTGGATGTAGAATGTGCAAGAGCTCGTTGCATACATCAGTAAAATTAAACATTAATTGAGTTAATTTTACTAATTAAACGATTTTCTAAGTTATATGTTATTTTCCTTAATGTAATTTTTAGATTCTTACTTATATAATGTACATTATATCGCGATTGTAATTTAAATATATCGCATACTTTATCCTGGACGAAATTTGCATTTTATTCTATATTCGTCACGAAATGTGTTATATGCGAAACGTGGAAGATTTCACACCTCGTTCGACGTAGTGCCTGTACCTATAAAGGGGGAGCGGCGTGCCCGCCTCTTCCATTTCCAGGACAGATAAAAACGGCCGAGGGGAAAAATAAAAATTACCAGGAGCGGTAGGGTAACGAGAAACTATAGGAGCCATAAAGCGGATCGTAAAGATCGCGAAGGATTCGCATTTCCATGCTCGCGTCGACGAAAAATCCGAGGTCGCAACGCCGCGCCGCGCCGCGCCGCGTAATGCAGGGTGCGCGGCTAGTCGGGTTCACCTGCAGCAAGGCAGGGGTGCATCGGATGCAGCGATGATCAATAACTCGAACCGCACTCGGCCGTCCCCATCGACTCGCCGCGGATCTTAGGTTAGTTCCCGCTCCCGTTTCATCCATTCTCTCGAAAATCCTTCATCATCCACGCACGTATTCGAGACACGCAGCTGGGACGCTTATTTCCGGATTTACGGATTCGTGTATTTGTAGAATAATAAATCAGTCATTTGTAAGGCGGTTAAACTATAAAATTCGTTGCCTGAGTTGCATAATCTGTCTTCGGTTGATTTTAAAAGTGCAATCTTGAGAAAGAAAAAATTGCTTTAGCCCTCTCGAATATATATAAAGCGGTTTATATAAATACGTTACTTTTTACAGTCTTATCGCATATCTAATATTAAATATAATTTTCATATTGTATGTAATATTAAATGTAATTCATTTCATGTTTGATAAATAAAATTCAGCACACAGGTCGCGTTAAAATATTCAAAAATCTCGAAAGAAAGTGTGCTATATGTAAGAAATTGGCGAACGGTGAACGTGATCGCGAGGGCGATCACTGTCGGTCCCTATTTTTCCCACCGGTTTAGTGGCGCAATTTTTCTCTTATTTTTTTTTTTTTACGTACATGCGGGCCATAAAAACGTCCGCCGTTATCGCACGCGCTCCGTAAATTCAGGTCCGCTTCGAGCTTGCTCGAGGTATCGTTATCGAATGCAAAATGGCCGTTAGGCACTACGCGAGGCGAGACCGTCGGGCGTGACGATAGTAGCTATCCACAAACAATGTCTCAATGACCACGATTAAGCGCGGCGACCATGCTATGCGCGCGAGCGTATTATCTAAGCAACAACCCTAAGCGATCAGCCTAAACAACTCGCATGCCAGTTCGCTACGTTTCGCATGAACTCGTGAAAATACAGAATGCTCCGCGTAATCCATTAAGTGCAAGCAAATCGTGTAGGTATATATATGATCCACATACCGGGCTCCAATGTACTTATCACTAAACCCTCCGGCTTCAATCAACATTATTTAACAAGAAGCTGCGATCCGAAAAGAAAAAAAGAGCAAAAAATAACAATGATCGAGACTAGCAAAGATCACGAGCGTCGACAATCATTATTCCACTGCGCAGTCTTTTTCACAATGGAATAAAGGCTCATCGTCGATCGCCGTAAAAAGAGAAGCTGCAAACATAATAAGTATTTTGCTGAATTTGAGCAGCGTGTTTCCAAATCGTAAGCCCTTCGAATGAAAAGAATTCCTTCGAAATCCCTTTTCACCTCCGACATTTATAGAGAGAGGGGGAACTAATTTTCCATTGCAACAAGTGGTAGGGATTATTGCCGCGATCGCGTATATACTCGCTTGCTCGCTTCCAAATACGCTCAGGTGGGCGTCACATTTTATCGAGGTGTTCTGCAAATTCTCATACTTGAGGCGAAATATCCTTATCAGTTGTCACCAGCTATTTGTCGGTGCGGGTGTTTTGTATTCGTTAACATTAGCATTCCGTTTTTTGAATTAAGAGATGTCGTAAAAAATAGAAACGAGCTAGTTACGAAATTGTGCTCGCAGCTGTTCCTTTCGTCTAGTTTTAAAAACGCGTGAATGTTATTGAAACGCCAGAGATGCGTAAGCTTGACTTTGATAAAATCTGTGACTTTGGATAATTTTTGGAAAAATAATTAATTGTCTTGTGCAAAAACACACATATAATGATCATGTATTATATCTCATTAAAAAAAGTGATCATATATACAATACCCGTTAAACACACGGAGAAACTGACATGCAATGAGTGACAATCGATATCATTACTGCCCCCTCGTATCTCCTATAGCAATTTTCGCAAAATAAAAATGAAAGGGAGAGAACGAGAGGGAGAATGAAAAGGAGCAAGGATACGGACAAAAAGGGCCAGTACTTACGCTCGTAAATTCCGCGGTCGCCAGCGACGGACGCGTTTTTACGAGCATCGCGAAGTCGGATAAACGTCGGACCTAATGCAGACCTAAATCGAATTATGCGAATCGGAGACGGGCCCCACGAGACAGATAATAGGATATCCCTCGGAAAACGGGATCGGACTCCTTTCTTCCGAGGGAGATTAAGCGTTAATAGCCGCGGCTATATAAACGTACACAAGGGAGAGAATCCGTAAACGTATCCTTATTTCGATCGTTATCTGTGGATTAAATAAGCAGATATTCCTTTTGCTATCTGTATGCAACTTAAATTTGTTTCAAAATAGGGAACGCATTTTATAACGTGAGAAAGATGATTAAACAGCGGTCTCTCGTTGACTCTGGGTTATAAATTACGTTAAGATTGTTATCGGGAGTGTAATTACACCGTGAGATGCAATTACTTTGAGATAGGAATGGCTTTATGAGAAATGCATGTATACGAAATACATGTTTAAAGATTAAAATCGCAGTGATAACGAGCGTTTTAAATTTTAAACAGAAACAGAGCTAAGCAGCGAGATAACTTGATAAATTTTTTAGTATTCTATTTTCTTGAGATTTTTTATCCTACGGAGAAAGTGCAGATTATGAAATATATCTGCTTAAAATTTATGAAAAATAATGTTTACGCATTTCTTGGGCAACATAACTTTTAATATTTATAACTTTTTATTTCGGTGTATTCCATTTTTCATTGTTTTTTCCACGATAAAGACCTTCGGAATTCTTCAGATCTGTCCTTGAGTCTAAGCAGAGAGAATACCTATCTCGTCCATCGTCCAACGTCCATCGCACCGACGCGTCCTAATCGTCGCTCCCTCATATTGTTATTTTAGACCTTTATCGCGTCTCCCCATTAGGCAGTTTCCTTTTAATCCTTGACATGAGCTCAAGAAAAACGCATGGAAATTCCCATTAAAATTTACTACAATCGTGAAACACAAAAAATTTGTTAACATTTCAGCGAAACAATTGAATCGTGTAACAATGTGAAAACTAAACCACCGCGGCGACTTTAAGAGTTTCAGAACTTGGAAACTGTTTCTCTCAATTTATAACGGAAATTGCTTACGTCTAACGTCCCATCGTCACGAAACCGCCGCGTAACTTCGCTCTTCGTACACTTAAAAGACACCCCGTATAATACGGCCATACGAGGGTATATAGATGCTAGAATAGCCGAAGAAAATCGAAGAGCTCTATTCTCAGGACTGCGAACGACTCGGTGTATACTGTATATGCATACCGCGTGTGTCGTGAGTCTATCATGCGCATATAATTCACGCATATATTACGTTTATTATATGCGAACATTATGTATACACACCCTCTCCTACCACGTATATTATTTATCGTATATATATATATATTGTATATACGCGCCCTGTGTCTATTATGCCCGCACATATTACGTGCGTATTACATGTGTTTATCGCGTGTGTTACACACGTGTATCACGCATATTATGCACGTATTCTACGTTTATTGCACATGCATATATCCATCATGCTCTCCGTATGTAGGTGAGCACGTGGCGCTGAAAACTTTCTATTGTATATAACTCGTCACAGTGTCGTGACGCCGCGTCATAAATTTGTACCCAGTGGTTTCGCGTTTCGCAACCAAATGAAGAAGTGTCACAAATTGGAACATGTCAGAGGAGAAAAAGCGGTGGAAACAAGTCAAACAATATTAAAATTCAAGCAAAGCAAACATGTGGTAATATACGTACACAGAATAGAACGTACGGTAGAGCAACGATTGCAAAATTTTCTTGTAAGTTGTGTTAAATTATCTGTTCGTGCAATTGTGAGACAATTACGCTTTTAATTAACACTTAATTAATATCGTGATTTACGATGCGTAAATAACGAAACTTTTCATTTTCCGTAAAGAAAACAATGTAATGCGTATTGAGTTACGATCGAAGTAAATTCTATGTTGTGGAAATCCGTAAGCTTAACCCGTTAATAATAAAACAGCAACGATATCGTTTCTCAAATTCGCGTAGTTTTATATTTCCAATATGTGTCGTATTTCACATCGCATTGATCCGCATAATGGCATTCGTACATCGGAAGGGACGTTAAAGTGATTAAAATCTAATCACGAAAAATACGGAATTAATCAACTGACACGTAGGCAGGCGTGCGGCTTATCGGTTTTCCATTAGAGGACCGGTGCGAAACGCACATGCATATCTCACGACATGCGCTCTCACAATGGGAATGCGTTATGGAAATGTACGCATCGGTCGCACGTCGACTCCGCACGCTCGAACCCAGTTATTCGCGGATCGAGCGAGCGAGTTTGCCGAGTTTACTCTTGCCCCGTGATACGTAGAACTCAAACTGCTTCCCAGTTCCTGAGAGCAATTACCGCCGTCGACTATAATTACGCGACGATGCACAACGACGTGGCGTTTGCAAGGGTCGAGTGCGACCGCGCGTCGGTCGCTAGATAAGGCCGTGACACACGTACACTCCGAGAGGCAGAGGTTCACAGCCCACAGCTCCGAGACGCGGATTCATTTTCTCCTTTTATAGGCTAACCCTCTACCTTGGATTTACAATAATTAGAATTCTACGCTGACGAGCATCTTCGAACGATAATGCGAGACGCAAGGATGAATTTTGACGGTGGCACTTGTACAGAAATGAGAGAGAACTTAAAGTGTTTTAATACATAAGATATTTATTCTTCGGTGCAATTTCAATTAAATTGTGCGTTTCTTTCAAATTTGCGCGTGTGCGAAAGAATTACTAGCTCGAAAAAGTAATCTTACCAGATTTATATTTTCAGGAATATTTTTGACATCACAATTTTCGCCCGATAAAATTTGAAATTCTATCACATTGATAAAATTGCTAAAATTTATTTTGTCGCAAAATTCTGGCGTATCGACAAAATCGTTTCAATTTAGCTCCAGCGAGAATCTCGGAGCAGCTTAACCCGAACGTTTACCGTGCGGACGTCACGGGAATCCGCGAGACTGAGGAAGGTTGTTCGCTGTCGTTCGTAGCGACAAAACCCGTCTAAGCCATGTTTGGTCAACACGCGGGCAGCCTCGGGCTACTACTTCACGTTTGCTCTAGAAACCTATGGCGATGAATTTACGGACGACCCGACCGACGCGACGCGCGCCGACGCGACGATCGGGACAAATACAACGCCCCGAGCGAGTAATTTCTGCAATGTGCGCTCCTATACATGCAAACGTCCTTGCCTTCAGTCCCGAGCCCGACACTCGGTTAATTGTTACTAAAACGCGCGTGACTGGCATGAAGCGAGTTACTTTCAGGATCTGTCGCGAGCAGGTGGAAAATACTAATTTCCTATTGTTGAGTCGTTTGCATACGAAATGTATTTCGGGAGTCTCGGTTCAACAGAACGCTCGCATAAAGCGAACGTCTTTTGCTAGTTAAATATCATTAAACGTCTACGTATTACACATCAAAGAGTGATATGATTCTTTTATAAAAGCGCGGTGTTTTACGTTTTACGAAACATTTACAATGTTTCAAGGTACAGTAAATCTGTAAAAAAAATTGTTTTCAAACGTGACGTTCGTTTAAGAAACGGCAGATTCCTTTCTCACACCTATGGAATAATTATAAAAAGGAATCCAATCCGATATCGAATTCTGAATGAACGATTGACAGCAAAAGTTTGAAAATAAATATCTGAACGTCTTGCGAATTTTGTTCATTACGGAATGAACGGTTGCAGTCTTACGTACATTTTTAGAAAATATGTTTAGCTATTTTTACAAGTATGTTACGATGTCATAGCAGTCATCAAGTTACGATATCATAATAGTTTATTCGTTATCTTGCAGATCTTGCTTATCACAGACGGACTCACGTCTATCGTCACATTACTTCAAGCAGCGTGTTTAATGAAGATATCCTACAGATAACGTATCAATTTCGAGTATCAGTTCGCATTAAATCGTAATATCAGAATCGATAAATTTCAAGATGCCGCAAATATGACAATGTCATCATCGCGCTTATTCATTCTTCAAACGATATCCGCGCGGAAAATGTACTATTATCTGTTGACGTCTTTAAAAAATCGATAACACACGTCACGAGCACGCGTTATCGAGCGCAAGAAGCTTGTGACGAGCACGGAGACATCGTGATTTCGAGAAATCGTTCGGTGTCGCGTTTCACTCGCGAGATTGCGATCATCAGCGGCATCAGAGGAGAACGATTGCCGGCGATGATTCTTCGGTGAGGAAACCGTAGGTCTTCATGGAAAAAGCCCGATTGCGCACGCGCTCCGAAATAAGAGAAAGAGACGAGAGTGGAAAAGAGAGAGAGGACGAGACACGGCGAGACATGCACGAAGAACGCGGAGAGAACGTGGGGAAAAGAGAGAGAGAGAGAGAGAGAGAGAGAGAGAGAGAGAGAGAGAGAGAGAGAGAGAAGCGAAGGAAGGACACGCGCGCAGGAGGTGGAGCAGAGGCCGACGCGTGATGCTGGATGAGGACGAGAACCCAGTGGAATGCACAGAATGCACCCAGCGCACCTGCTTGCAGGCTTCAGCTCTGACTGAGACGACGCGGATCGTGCCTGCGAACGAAAGAGTTTATCCTCGTGTATAGGTGACACGAACACGCCGCAAGATCGAAGGGTGAGAAGGGAGAAGTTGGGGCAGGAGGGTAGACGGGAACGAACGGCCGGGAGGCAAGAGGGAGGAACAGGAGGCTGCGGGAGACCGAGAGGAGGAGGCGAGCTGGACCGCCAGGAGATCCAGGAGAAGTTACAAAGCTCTTCGCGTTTCGCGTCGATAAAGTTTGTTTCGCGCAATGCTGATGGGTTCTCCCGATGGCCCAATCATCGCCGGTCGCGACTTTCGCTCGTCATTCGCGGCTGCTAATTTTCACACGTTATACTGAGAAAGAAAAACCTGGACACGTAGGAAGTAAGCGTTAAATAGGTTAAATTTTAAAGTTTAGATTTAATGCAAAAAGAATGTTATTTGCATCGAAATCTTGTATGGATAACGCTATAAGAACCATGTAAATCATTAATATAACTCGGAATGAATAAGGCTGTGCAATTTTACTGATATAAAAAATCGCAATACGCAGCACGGGAGCGCAGCGAAAGGGACAACCTATAGCATATTCCTATAGGGTTAAAATCGCACAGCGCCGTCTGTTTCGCACACTCAAGAGCAGAACACGCGAGAGCGAGAGAAAGGGGCGTTTTATCTGGCTAAGAGTGAGGCTTATTGACCTGCCGCTAGCCTCCGGCCACGGCGACTTATGGCCTTAAAGCGCACTCGCGACCTCGAAGAAACCGGCCGCGAAATCGCGTTGCCCACAAATCGGATGGCTTTTAAACGTGTTGGAAAACGGCATCTACGAACCCCAAGAATCTGAGGAGGATCTAAAAAAAAAAGAGTATTCTGACAAACGTTTGGAAAGGTTCTCTCCTTGAATTATAAGCGGTTAAAAATAAATAATGTTGCATAAATTAACTATTAATTAATAGGTAAAAATAAAAAACTAACTATTGAAATGTTTAATATAGAAAATTAGAAAAGTATAAAAATAGCGGCAGTAATTAAATTTTCTCTGAAAAGCTCAGCTTCAATAAATTAATTAAAGAAACCGTAGTAGTAATAATTCTTTGCATAATCTAATTTGATATAAGTATACCTGATATAAAAGAATAGTATCTGATATAAAAAATAAATACCAATTTTAATTAATTTACATATGTTGCAAATATTAACAATTAAAGTATCTATTGCAAAATTTTCGTGAGTACGTAGCTTCGGGAAATAATATTATTTTAAATACAACGTTCGTCATATTTGAAATACTAACGGAAAAAAAATTTAATTTCCGGAGTTAATTCTAATTGCTAAGAAAACTTCGCCATTCGATAACTACAGAAAATAAAATATTTATAATCGTTGAAATATAGGAATAATAAAATTTTCGGTGAGAAAATTTCAACCTCGTGAAATTGCTCATCCAAATGTATATATAACATTGTACTAACGGTGGCGACGTTCGATTCGGTGCTTCCGAAGAAGCGCTCGGGGTTAAATTTTGGTATAGCGTATGTTACGTGCACTATACCAAAACCTAACCCCGAGCGTCTCTTCGGACTGTCCTATTAGACAGGAGACACCATATATATGATGCAACAGCTCTTTATCTTGCGGCAAACCCGGTTTTGACTTTCAAGCGGATACACTGTATCACAGTGAAGTGTATCACGCGGTTCGAACGAGTCGCTCGCGTAGATGAAGCGAGGCAAGGCGAGTCCATCGAAACGCGCTTTTCAGATATAACGCCGATTAAAATTCATGAGCTATATACGTAGCACACGATAACGCTCATAATGGATGTCGGCGCAAGAAGCGGGTTTATGCGCCTTGCAGAAAAAACTTGATGGAAATTCATGACACAACGTGTGTTCATTAATCAAAATTGAAGTATGGTCAGCGCCTGCACGATTTTATTTTGCAAAATAATTATATTTGCCAAGTAGATGTGTAAATCTTGTGCTTTAGAGCAACGAACACCTTTGTTAAATGATCGAGTATTATCGAATTTTTATGATGAGACATGTGTTTGATTACAGGCCATAATAATTAACACACTAATCTCGCTTATCTCTCATCTTGAGTAATTGGACTTTCCAAATGCGAGCTATACATTTTGATACGAAAAACAAAAGAATATTACTGAAAGAGGTTTCATCAATCAATTATCAGGTTATTATTATTAAATTATCATAATTTATCAATTGCCATTATTCATCAAAAATTAACGAGGACGCGTAGACCAGATATACAAGATACAAGAAGTTTGAGCTGAAAATTTATATTTTATATAAATTTAAATTAACCAGAATTTATTTTATAATACGTTAACGCAATCTTAACGAATCAATGTGTGATTAATAAGCATCACTGCGTAGAGCTTGTCGTCCGTCTCGCGTGTCCAAGAAATATGAATCGAAAGACCCAGTAGTCAAGACGTTCTCGGTCAGACGGCATCGGGCGCGCGTTGTTTTTTACCCTTTTCACAAAAGCGCATTTAACATTCCCTTAAATACCTCGCTATGGCCGATAAGAATGGGATATAAGTGCAGCGTAGGGCATGCATACGTGCCCCGCGTATATATATGCGTGGGTGCCCGTTGCGGAGCACCACGGTCGGTTACGAGGCTCCAACTCTCGTTCGACTCGATCGGTGCTCACCGCGTGCATTTCACTCGCGTGTTATATAGAATAACCGATGATATCGCGTGCAACAGCCCGACCCGGGCGAGCTATAGTGCATTCACGATGGAAAATAGCGAATTTTGTTGCCGGAATTATTCCGTCTGTCGACACGAAGAAAAATAGTTTGAGCCTAAAGAGACCTTCGCATGATCAATATCATTGCCACGAGCAATGTTGACGTTCTTTCAAGACGGATAAGATTCGTCTCCTTGTTTCTTGCTTTCAAAATAAAATGCGATGTATAATTAAAATGTAATTATTCCATTTTGCTATCAAATCTCGTCCATCTTTTAAATTAATATCTCGTTACTAAGATATTACTAAATTAGTACAATATTTATATAATTATACTGATCTTTTAGTCAATTTAGAATTCTCAAACTCTTTGACACTTCAGTTTCAAGCGAATATAATTTTAAACAAATTATAAAGTAGTATATCAGAGAAATCATTTGTGACGTACATTGAAAAATATCTCATATGAATTAACGGTTTAACCCTCGAATTCCTGATTGCATATTACGCTTACGTGTTTCATTAACTGCGAAATACGCCAATGAACAAAAATGCACGCGACTCGAGGCGAGCGCGACATAATATTTATATCGTAAACGCGACCAACCTCGCGGCGACGATTACCGGACGTAGCTGACGAGCTGCAAAAATCGCGCACTTAAAAGCACGAGGCGTAAAAGCTCCGCGCGCGCATTTTGCGGTCGCACCGCTGCGCTGATCGCACGCAATGACCGAGGCTCATTCGATAATAGTAGCGGGATCGCGCGCGTTTGCATTATATCTTTAAACGACGTCAATTTCGTTCCCGTACCTGCCAGTTACCGGGTTCTAGAATTCCTCCGGCCCGTTCTTTCGCGCTCGATCCGGCCGTACGATAGCCGGGCTTCCGCAATAGTTTCGCACGCGTGCATAATTCGTAATTGGTCGCCGCTCCGGGACAGAAATTATCGACGACGTGTCCGCATTTATCCAAGCGAGAAGTGTGCAGATCTGCTTAACATCGCGTGCAATGTATATAACTAGAGATCGTCGAAAAACAGCGTCGATATTTTATTGTTATTGCAACAGAGCAAAAAAATTTGAATTGATCTCGTTCAAAGCGATAGAAAGATCGAAACACTGTCAAGATGATTAACGCGAAAATTAAATAATGCCCACTCTCTAATTTTGATATATAGATTCTACTGCAAATTTTCTACTGTCTCTTGTTGTATTTATTCGTTTATTTTTCTTCGATAAGAAAAATTTGATAAAAAAGAAAGAATAAAAAGAAGTCTAAAAAAAAATCGCAGGCTTTCAGGCTTTGCCAAGCATGATTGCGAGCAGCGCGGTAGCGGCCAGGCACGTCGATTAAGCGTCGCGTGTGAATCAAGCGTGGGCAAAGCCGTCGGGAGACAATAAAACCGGCGCTTCTCCGCCAGAAACGCTCCTGGAATCCGGCCAGATCGCTTTGTGTCGCGGACTCGCAACTAATGGTCGTTGACGACATCGATTAACCCAAGCTTATTATATACGCTAGAGCAGATAAGAAAGATGATTTTGCATAATGTATAAGATTTATTTTAAGATTTTTGCAATCCCTGCCGTTAAAATTAAATATGTTTTAATTTAAATATCGTTATTTACAATTCACGAAAGAGAAAGAGAGGAGGAGAGAGTCGTCGAATTAAAAATATAAATATAGTTAGGATAATAACCAAATGAACAGTTGTCATAAGCATGTAAACATTCGAATTCAATGTTTTCATATGTATTTACTTGTAACAAGGACACTGCTTGTGGCAGACGAATCAATTTCTGGCAGACGAGATCGAGAAGTGACACGATCGACATAGTGACACGAACGAAATAATTTCTACAAAAGATTAAGAGACGAGTGCTAAGTGCTAACCGAATAAGAATATTATACATAACGTTCTTATTTTAGAGCAGTCTGTATATTTATGATATAGATATATCAACATTTAGAATTTGAGAAAAAAACGAGTTTTTCAACCTAAAGTAAAAAAGAAAGAAGAGAAAGATAAGTAGGAAGAGGAAAAGTAAGTATAACAAAAAATCCATTATTACAAAAAGATCTGGCCGTAGAAAAAATATAAATAAAAATGTATAAAAGAGAGTTGCCGCGTGCGTACTACTTAAGTTATTTTTTATTATATTTTCCATTTGCTGATTAGGACGCGAATAAAAATTAGAAATTATATAGCTGATGCTTCAGGCATCTATTATTACATAGATGTTTAACCTTTTACCAATAACAAATTAATTTGTTATAAGTCATTTCGTAACATGCTGCAAAAGGTACGATTTAGACAACCGGTCGCCTAAATCATACCTGTGGTTTTTCTAAATTATACTGTTTTGAAAGTATCGAATTTATAAATTAAAATAATTAAAAATATAAGATTAATAAAAGAAATCATTAACTAATATTTATTTTAATAATAATTTATCAAAAAAAGATCAAGTAATAATTAACAATAATGAAAAGATAAGGACGTCACTGTCGTGACGTCAAAAATACTGATGTACTTCTTTTAAATTTATAAATGTTTGAATTCTCTGTTTCCCATATTCTTTCTTCCTGAGTTTTTCAAACGCATGTTTGAAAACGGACTTGTTGGAATATCCGTTTGAACAATAATATTTACACAAATCTTCCCGGATCCTACAGATTCTGTCGTGTTAACATAATTCTAAATTATTTGTCACGTAATCTAGAAATGCGTGCGCGCGAGTGTACACGGTACGAGTTTCTAATAATTCTAGATCGTACTAACACGATATAGAAAACCTTGTGATTGTACGATTTAAGAAACTTGATAGATTTTATAAAAAAATCGATTTAATCTTTATAATAATTGCAAATATATGTATATGCAAAAAATGTAAAATATTCTATTATAAACCGTCTTTTATAAAAATATAAAAATTTATAATAAAATTGCACGATGACATTATTATCAGCTATATAAAATGATCAAAGGTTAATATCAGTTTTATCTAAATTTTCAAAATGTTGTTAACACGCACAAAACAAAATGTAACTCGTTAAATTTTTGTTTATATTTCTCATTTCTCATTTATTTCATTTTTTTGTTATTATAAATATTAATTATATTAAATAATAATACATATAAAATATTGAGATATACGATTTACGCGACCGCCTGAGTACGCATTTGGCAACTCTCCTCTATCGTTCCAGAGTCTAATTTCGTAAAAATAACAAATTACAGTTTAAATTTTCGACTTACTGGTAACCAGAGATCTCTGATATTGAATTTTATTTCTAAGTTGTACTGCGCTATACATATAATGACATAATTACTAAAAATCATTTTCAGCATCGTCTCGGAACTAGTATTGCATGCATGCAGAGACAAGACAGAGACAAACATTTATATTAATACTACCCAAAAAGGAATTTCAAGGAAACTACTTAATCTTGAACCACATATACAACTGCTTGATCTAATCAGTTGTCTCAATTACAAATAGAGCTCAAACTATTAATATGGCCATGGACGGATCTCCTCCGTCAAAGAAGAAGAAACTCTGCAAAGATGTAGGAGGTTCCTCAGAAGAAGGTTCCTCAGAAGAAACTTCTCAATCTACAACCTCACCAAAAAAATCCCAAGAAAAATTATCCTCAAGACATTCGGGAAGTTCTTCCCAAGAACAAACTCCCCAACCAGGAACCTCTCGATCTCCGACCTCCCCAGCACAAACTCCTCCGAAAAATCTCCAAGAACAAACTCCCCGACCAGGAACCTCTAGATCTCCGACCTCCGCAGCACAAATCCCTTCGAAAAATCTCCAAGAACAAACTCCCCAACCAGGAACCTCTAGATCTCCGAACCCCACAGCACAAACCCCTCCGAAAAATCTCCAAGAACAAACTCCCCAACCAGGAACCTCTCGATCTTCGACCTACCCAGCACAAACCCATCCGTCGGCAGGAGCAAGCGAGGAAACGGAAGAAATACAAATGTGTCCTAATTGCAAACAACCTTTCATAAAACAAGTATGCATTCTGCACTATATAATGGGTTCTTGTTCTCGGAAAAAACCAACTCCTTCTCCGACCTCCCCAGCACAAGCCCCTCCGAAAGATCGCCAAGAAACAGAACAAAATCCTTTGGCAGGAATCCAGCTTCAAGATCTGGTCCCGATTGTGATCACCTTATTAATACCCTGTCTAAAACGTTATAAGCTAGATATAGAAAGCCAACAAACTTCTTCGGCAGGAAGCTCAAGAACAAGCGAAGAAGTGGAAGAATTACATACGTGTCTTAAATGCGGAGCAAGTTTTACATCTATGTTGCTTCTTGTGTATCATCTGTTAAAAATACATACATCGAACAGTCCTTCGCAAGAACAAACTCCTTCGGCAGAAACCTCTCAACCTTCGATCTGTCCAGCAGAAGACCTTTCTACGATCGATATGATCGACGAATTAATAACCTTTCTGGAAACTTATCGCCAAAAAACAGAACGCTCTTCTTCGGCAGGAACCTCAAGAACAAGCGAGGAAACGGAAGAATCACATACGTGTTCTAAATGCGGAAAAAATTGCGGAAAATCTATTTTCGTGCTTGTATATCATATGCTCGATCATATGTTATTTAAGCATAAATAGATTCGCCTGCCAAAAGGACAGAACATAAGAAAACCAAATTTTGGTACCGAATAACAATAACTCAAAATTCGAATGATGAACTGTGTTATTCGTAAGGTAGACGACTTATCACTATCAAATCGGCGATAATCTTTTTCTTTCTACTCGCAATCAATGGCTGCGTTCAGCAGAAAAAACTCAGTGAGCGCTTAAAATGATTCCTGAATATGATTGGTTTAGTTCTTTACTGGATCTGACAATAAGTGTAGAAACCAATCATAATAAAAAATCATTAGCCGTCAACGAGTTACTTTTTTCACTGAATGTAGCCAATGATGTCGCGAGAGTTTCGTTTGTAATATAAAGTAGGCACGTATACTAATTACTTCTGACCCGCTAATATTTCACGACTCGAGCGACAATATTATCGTTTAATTATATCACAACAAGCTAACAGTATCATTTAATGTGGATAATATGCATCCGCATGCATGCGCGTGTGTTACATTAGTGAATTGTTAGCTTGTTACTAAATTCACTCGTACGAGTCATCAAAAAACATTTATTCACGGCATTTTGCGCTATACGATTGGCTTTGTAAAAAGCAAATAGAAAAAGTCGATTACATATTCAATAGTAAAGCTATGCAATCTATGCTATGGTGGAATTAAACAACAATTCCAACGATAGAGAATTTACCGCATATTTAATGTCTACGAAAAAGTATTGACGTTAATATAAGGTAAGCCAACAGTTAAAGTTCACACCACGTTCGTTTAACGACATATTGCATGTGTATTAATAATTTATATATATTTGGTAAATGTGCATAAAAAGTCAGTACTCATTAATTTTATCGCCACTTAAATATGTTGTAGAGAAGGTCTTTTTGAGTAATTCTACGCAAGAAAAAAGTGGGGAACGACATTGGTTTCGAAGATGTAACAAATTAAATTTTCACAATTTTAATCCTAAAAGAAGTAATTTATTGATATATAGACAGTATATATATATATATATATATATATATATATATATATATATATGTATGTGTATATATATATATATATATATATATATATATATATATATATATACGCACACATGTAGGCGGGAGTGGGTGAGAGTGGGATAAACCTCGCTTCGTGTGGAAAGTTGCAAACCCATGTGGAACCGTACAATAATGAAGAACAACAATTTATGCTTTTGTCATTGTTAAAGCAGAGATAATACTTTATACATATACTTTTTAAAATATAAAATTGTATGTATACTTTTCAATATACTATTTTCTGCTTTAACAAATTATTTCTGTTACAGATATTAAGCATTTTCAAACGATGCTACTTTCTACACGAATTAAGGTCCACCCTCATTCATCCCTGCTTGCGGGGGAGGAGTGGTAGCCTACACGTGTACTGTCTATACACACATATCAGCAAATTACTTTTCTTAAAACTAATGTTACTTTATAATAACTAAAAAAAGTAATAAAATTGTGAAACTTTAATTTGCTATTTCTTCTAAACCAATACCGTCCCCCCACTTATTTCTTGCGTAGAATTACTCAGAAAAACCTCCCCTACAATATTTAAGTGGCGATAAAATTAGTGAGTACTGGCCTTTTATGCACATTCACCATATATTTAATATATAATGTAAATTATTAAAATATACATAAGAAATGCTTGCGACAATATTATTATATGTAACCGATATTTCTTAAAATATTTTACTATAAGACAAATTGCGCATTAATGCTACGTAAAAAATAAATTATGATAAACTCTCCGTTTTCATTAACATTTAACTGACATAGGTTTGTAATGTAGAAATTCTTTTTTTGCGTTATAATTATCTTTCCCTAATATACAAATATATCATATCTAGCATGAATTTAAAAAAATAAAAAAAAAATTATTTTCTACAGTATGTTTTGTTTTCAGAACGTCGCGTAACGCGTGATTAACATATAACTTTAAAATTAAGATTTAATAAATATGACACTGTAATATTTTTTATCTGACAAAATGAATTAGTTAATTACTACAATAAAGCTATCAAAAAATTATTTTAAAAAAATTATAACCAACAATCTCATCATCGATAGACGTAACTGATTGTGTGAAATGTATGACTATTAATGTAACAATCAATTTTATTTTTTGTATTCTCTTTTATAGCTTTAATAAAAATCATGTCATTGCAACGGTAAAGAAACAAATTTAATTTTCTTATCAATTTTCATATAAATTATTAAAATATTATTTCTTTCTTTTATTGGTCGTCTCAAAAGAATGCCTCACGGGAAACATTCGAGTTCAATGTTTTCATATGTATTTACTTGTAACAAGGACTGGTCGTGGCAGACGAAGCAATTTCTGGCAGTTGAGATCGAGAAGTGACACGATCGACAGTGACACGAACGAAATAGTTTCCACAAAAGATTAAGAGACGAGTGCTGAAAGAATGAAAATATTATATATAACGTTCTTATTTTAAAACAGTCTGTATATTTATGATACAGATATATCAACATTTGGAATTAGACAGAAAAACGAGTTTTTCAGCCTAAAGTAAAAAAGAAAAAAGAGAAAGATTAGTAGGAGCAGGAAAAAGTAAGTAACGAAAAATACATTATTACAAAAATATCTGGCCATAGAAAAGATAGAAATAAAAATATATAGGGGAGAGTTGCCGCGTGCGTACCACTTAAGTTATTTTTTATTATATTTTCCATTTACTGATTAGGACGCGAATAAAAATTAGAAATTATAGCTGATGCTTCAAGCATCTATTATTACAAGTTTAAACTTTCACCAATAACAAATTAATTTGTTATAAGTCATTTTGTAACATGCTGCAAAAGGTACGATTTAGACAATCGGTCGCCTAAAACATACCTGTAGCTCTTCTAAATTATACTGTTTTGAAAGTATCAAATTTATAAATTCAAATAATTAAAAATACAAGATTAATGAAAGTAGTTACTGAAAAAAATCATTAATTAATATATTTTTTTAAATAATTTATTTAAAAAAAGATCAAGTAATAATTAACAATAATGAAAAGGTAAGGACGTCACTGTCGTATGAACATAATTCTAAATTATTTGTCACGTATTCTAGAAATGCGTGCACGCGAGTGTACAGCACGAGTTCTATAATTCTAGATCGTACTAACACGATATAGGAAACCTTGTGATTGTACGATTTAGGATACTTGATAGATTTTATAAAAGGATCGGTTTAATCTTTATAATAATTGCAAATATGTATATGCAAAAAATGTAAAATATTCTATTATAAACCGTCTTTTATAAAAATATAAAAATTTATATTAAAATTGCATGATGACATTATTATTAGCTATATAAAATGATCAAAGGTTAATATCAGTTTTATCTGAATTTTCAAAATGTTGTTAACACGCACAAAACAAAATGTAACTCGTTAAATTTTTTTTTATATTTCTCATTTCTCATTTATTTCATTTTTTTGTTATTATAAATATTGATTATATTAAATAATAATACATATAAAATATTGAAATATACGATTTACGCGACCGCCTGAGTACGCATTTGGCAACTCTCCTCTATCGTTCCAGAGTCCAATTTCGTAAAAATAACAAATTACAGTTTAAATTTTCGACTTACTGTTAACCAGAGATCTCTGATATTGAATTTTATTTCTAAGTTGTGTACTGCACTATATACATATAATGACATAAATACTAAAAATCATTTTCAGCATCGTCTCGGAACTAGTATTGCATGGATGCAGAGACAAGCCAGAGACAAACATTTATATTCATAGAAATTCAAGGAAAATAGAATAGAAAATAAAATAGAAAATAAAATAGAATTTCAAAGGAAACTACCCAATCTTGAACCACATATACAACTGTTTGATCTAATCAGTTGTCTTAATTACAAATAGAGCTCAAACTATAATATGAACGAATCTCCTCCCGGATCTCCTCCGTCGAAGAAAAAGAAACTCTGCAAAGATGTAGAAGATTCCTCAGAAGAAGCTTCTCAATCTACAACCTCCCCGAAAAAATCCCCCAAAAAATTATTCCCAAGAAAATCGGACAGTTCTTCCCAAGAACAAATTCCTTCTGCAGGAACCTCAAGAACAAGCGAGGAAACGGAAGAATTACATACGTGTTCTAAATGCGGAGCAAGTTTTACATCTAATTTGTCTCTTGTATATCATCTGTTAAAAATACATCAATCGGGAAGTCCTTCGCAAGAACAAACTTCTTCGGCAGGAACCTCTCAATCTCCGATCTGTGATGGAGACCTTTCTGTGACCGCCAATTTAATAGCCCTTCTGCAACCTTATTGCCAAGAAATAGAACAAACTCCTTCGGCAGGAACCTCAATAACAAGCGAAGAAATGGAAGAATCACATACGTGTCCTAAATGCGGAGAAAGTAGTAAATCTATTTTGTGGCTTGCATTTCATCTGTTAATAATGCATAAATAAATTCACCTGCCAAAAAAATAAAACGTAAGAACACTCCAAATTTTGATACCAAATAACGATAACTCAAAATTCGAATGGAGAACTGTGTTATTCGTAAGGTAGACAACTTATCACTATCAAATCGGCGATAATCTTTTTCATTCTACTCGCGATCAATGGCTGATGCGTTCAGCAGAAAAAGCTCATTGAGCGCTTAAAATGATTCCTGAATATGATTGGTTTAGTTCTTTACTGGATCTGACAATAAGTGTAGAAACCAATCATAATAAAAAATCATTAGCCGTCAACGAGTTGCTTTTTTTACTGAATGTAGCCAATGATGTCGCGAGCGAGTTTCGTTTTTAATATAAAGTAGATACGTACTAATTACTTCTGACCCGCTAATATTTCACGACTCGCGCGACAATATTATCGTTTGATTATATCACAACAAGCTAACAATATCATTTAATGTGGATAATATGCATCCGCATGCATGCGTATGTTACATTAGTGAATTGTTAGCTTATTACTAAATTCACTCGTACGAGTCATCAAAAAACATTTATTCACGGCATTTTGCGCTATACGATTGGCTTTGTAAAATGCAAATAGAAAAAATCGATTACATATTCAATAGTAAATCTATGCAATGGTGGAATTAAACAACAATTCTAACGATAGAGAATTTACCGCATGTTTAATGTCTACGAAAAAGTATTGACGTTAATATAAGATAAAAACCAACAGTTAAAGTTCGCTCCACGTTCGTTTAACGACACATTGCATGTGTATTAATCATTTATATATTTAGTAAATATGCATAAAAGGTCAGTACTCATTAATTTTATTGCCACTTAAATATGTTGTAGAGAAGGTCTTTTTGAGTAACTCTACGCAAGAAAAAAGTGGGGAACGACATTGGTTGCGAAGATGTAACAAATTAAATTTTCACAATTTTAATCCTAAAAGAAGTAATTTATTGATATATAGACAGTATATTTGTATGTATACTTTTCAATATACTATTTTCTGCTTTAACAAATTATTTCTGTTACAGATATTAAGCATCTTCAAATGATGCTACTTTCTACACGAATTAAGGTCCACCCTCATTCATCCCTGCTTGCGGGGGAGGAGTGGTAGCCTACACGTGTACTGTCTATACACACATATCAGCAAATTACTTTTCTTAAAACTAATGTTACTTTATAATACCTAAAAAAAAGTAATAAAATTGTGAAACTTTAATTTGCTATTTCTTCTAAACCAATACCGTCCCCCCACTTATTTCTTGCGTAGAATTACTCAGAAAAACCTCCCCTACAATATTTAAGTGGCGATAAAATTAGTGAGTACTGGCCTTTTATGCACACATTCACCATATATTTAATATATAATGTAAATTATATTAAAATATACATAAGAAATGCTTGCGACAATATTATTATATGTAACCGATATTTCTTAAAATATTTTACTATAAGACAAATTGCGCATTAATGCTACGTAAAAAATAAATTATGATAAACTCTCCGTTTTCATTAACATTTAACTGACATAGGTTTGTAATATAGAAATTTTTTTTTTGCGTTATAATTATCTTTCCCTAATATACAAATATATCATATATCTAGCATGAATTTAAAAAAATTAAAAAAAATTATTTTCTACAGTATGTTTTGTTTTCAGAACGTCGCGTGACGCGTGATTAACATATAACTTTAAAATTAAGATTTAATAAATATGACACTGTAATATTTTTTATCTGACAAAATTAATTAGTTAATTACTACGATAAAGCTATCAGAAAATTATTTAAAAAAAATTATAACCAACAATCTCATCATCGATAGACGTAACTGATTGTGTGAAATGTATGACTATTAATGTAACAATCAATTTTATTTTTTGTATTCTCTTTTATAGCTTTAATAAAAAATCATGTCATTGCAACGGTAAAGAAACAAATTTAATTTTCTTATCAATTTTCATATAAATTATTAAAATATTATTTCTTTCTTTTATTGGTCGTCTCAAAAGAATGCCTTACGAGAAACATTCGAGTTCAATGTTTTCATATGTATTTACTTGTAATAAGGACACTTCTTGTGGCAGACAAAGCAATTTCTGGCAGTTGAGATCGAGAAGCGACACGATCGACAGTGACATGAACAAAATAATTTCTTAACACAAAAAGATTAAGAGACGAGTGCTAAACGAATAAAAATATTACATATAACGTTCTTATTTTAAACCAATTTGTATATTTATGATACAGATGTATCAACATTTGGAATTAAAGAGAAAAACGAGTTTTTCAGCCAGCTAAAGTAAAAGAGAAAGAAAAGTAGGAGCAGGAAAAAGTAAGTAACAAAAAATACATTATTACAAAAATATCTGGCCAGATAAAATATAGAAATAAAAATATATAGAAAAGAGTTGTCGCGTGCGTACCACTTAAGTTATTTTTTATTATATTTTCCATTTGGTAAAGTGATCAAGACGCGATTAAAAGTTAGAAATTAATATAGCTGATGTTTCAGACACCTATTATTACATGTTTAACCTTTCGCCAATAACAAATTGATTCGTTATAAGTCATTTTGTAACATGCTGCGAAAGGTACGATTTAGGCAACCGGTCGCCTAAATCATACCTGTAGATCTTCTAAATTATACTTTTTTGAAAGCATCGAATTTATAAATAAAAATAATTAATAATATAAGATTAATGAAAGAAATCATTAACTAATATTTATTTTATTAATAATTTATCAAAAAAAGATCAAGTAATAATTAACAATAATGAAAAGATAAGGACGTCACTGTCGTGACGTCAAGAATACTTAACTTCTTTCGAATTTATAAATGTTCGAATTCTCTGTTTCCCAAATTCTTTTCTTCCTGAGTTTTTCAAACGCATGTTTGAAAACGGACTTGTTGGAATATCCGTTTGAACAATAATATTTACACGAATCTTCCTGGATCCTGTTGTGTTAGAGTTATGTTAACACAACAGAATCTGTTGTCATAATTTTAAATTATTTGTCACGTAATCTAGAAATGCGTGCGCGCCAGTATACAGCACGAGTTTCTAGATCGTACTGACACGATATATAGGAAACATTGTGATGGTATCGATTTAGGAAACTTGATATATTTTATAAAAAATATCGATTTAATCTTTATAATAATTGCAAATAAGTATATGCAAAACATTCTATAATAAACTAGCTGTTTTTTATAAAAATATAAAAATTTATAACAAAATTGCATGATTATTATCAGCATTATTATTATCAGCTATATAAATTGATCAAAAATTAAGTTGTACCTGAATTTTCAAAATGTTGTTAGCACGCACAAAACAAAAGGTAACCTGTTAAATTTTTGTTTATTATTACTCTCATTTCTCATTTATTTCCTATTTTTGTTATTAAATATTGTTTATATTAAGGAGGTTCGATGGCTTCATCGGAGGGAGTAGTGGGACGCGGGGGTTCTGGAAATAGCGCACTAGCGTTTGAAGTAGTGGGAATGAAGGGGATTGCTCTGATTGGTCGCCGCGTACGTATAATGCGTGCTGCTGTTCACGTCGTTCACGACCGTGGCAGTCTAGCAGACGAAAAATCAAGCAATTTATGCTTTAATAATTAATTTTTCTACGAAATGTGCGGTAACCTTCCCCTTTCTTTCGCTCATTTATTTGTAAATTAAGTATTAAGTTACATGTGCATTTATCATTTGCATTTTTTCTTGCACTTATTTCATTCTGAAGGTATATGCAATATATCATTTCCCATAAAAACCTATGTTAAAAATGCAGCCAGTTTCATGAAATTTTAATATGTTGTTTTGGAATGCAAAATAGAATTATGTGAATTTTTTGAGAATTTTTTACCGTCTCGTTTTGAAAAAAATCTAATCCAAAAATTGTACTTTTTAAGTTTTTGGAGTAGATTTTTTTCAAAACGGGACGGTGAAAAATTCCTAAAAAATTCACATAATTCTATTTTGCATTCCAGAACAACATATTAAAATTTCATGAAACTCTCTGCATTTTGTTGTAGCCATCGAACCTCCTTAAGTAACAATACATATAAAATATTGAGATACGATTTAGGCGACCGCCTGAGTATAATACGCATTCGGCAACTCTCCCCTATCGTTCCAGAATCCAATTTCGTAAAAATAACAAATTACAGTTCAAATTTTTTATACTTATTGTTAGCCAGATCTTTAATATTGAATTTTGATTCTGGGATGTACTGCACTTATACATAGGTATAATGACATAAATACTAAAAAACATTTTCAGCATCGTCTCGGAACTAGTATTGCATGGATGCGAAGATAAAACAGAGACGAACATATATTCTGTCCAAAAAGGAATTTCAAGGAAATTACGCAATCTTGGACTACATATACGACTGCTTGATCTAATCAGTTGTTTTAATTATACAAATAGAGCTCAAACTATAATAAGTATGGACAGTCCTTCTGTGTCGAAGAAGAAGAAATCAGAAGAAGCTTCTCGATCTACAATCTCCTCAAGACATTCAGGAAGTTCTTCCCAAGAACAATCTCCTTCGGCAGAAAACTCTAAATCTCCGTTCTCTTCATCCCAAACCCCTCCCAAAAAAAGAAAATATTCAGAAAGTTCTTCCCAAGAACGAATCCCTCCTTCGGCAGGAACCTCTCGATCTACGATCTCTCCAGCACAAACCTCCCCATTTAAAACCCCTCCAAAAAATTCCCCAGAAAAATTCTTGAGACATTCGGGAAGTCCCTCAACCTCTCAATCTCCGATCTCCTCAGCAGGACCACGCGAGGATACGCCGAGATTGCTTTGGTGTTTGCATTCTGAATGCAGAGCAGGACCTTTTACAGATGAATTGACTCGTAGGTTCCACATGTACACGTTTGCCTGTCTCAGAAATAGGAAATAAAACATAAGAAAACTCCAAATTTTGATACCGAATAACGATAACTCGAATTACAAATGGTGAACTGTGTTATTCGCAGGGTAGGCGACTTATCACTATCAAATCGGCGATAATCTTTTTCTTTCTACTCGCGAACAATGGCTGCGTTCAGCAGAAAAAGCTTAGTGAGCGCTTAAATGATTCCTGAATATAATTGGTTTAGTTCTTTACTGAATCTAACAATAAGTGTAGAAACCAATTCTAATAAAAAATCATTAAGCTCCAACGAGTTGCTTTTTTCACTGAACGTAGCCAATGATTCGCGACGGTTTCGTTTGTAATATGAAGTAGATACGTCGAGAGGTACGTACCAATACTTCTGCTAAAATTTCACGACTCGCGTGACAATATTATCGTTTAATTATATCACAACAAGCTAACAATATCATTTAATGTGGATATTCATCCGTATATATGCGTGTGTGACATAAGTAAATTTTTAGCTTGTTACTAGATTCACTCGTGCGAGTAATCAATAAACATTTATTCATAGCATTTTGCGCTACACGGTTGGCTTTGTAAAATGCAAATAAAAAAGTCGATTACATATTTAATAGTAAATCTATGCAATGGTGGAATTGAACAACAATTCTAACGATAGAGAATTTATATAATGTTTAATGTCTACAAGTATATTAACGTTAATATAAGGTAAAACCCAACAGTTAAAGTTCGTTCCATTTAACGACATTGCATTTATATTAATAATTTACATATCTATATAATGTAAATTATTAAAACATACATAAGAAATGGTTGGGACAATATTATTATATGTAAAAAAACATATAAGGTAAAAACCAATATTTCTTAAAATATTTTACTATAAGATAGATTGCGCATTAATGCTACGTAAGAAATAAATTATGATAAAATCTCTGTTTTCTTTAACATTTAACTGACAAATATCTAGCATAAATTTTAAAAAATAAAAAAAAAATACTTTCTACAGTATGTTTTGTTTTCAGAACATACATCGCGTGATTAACATATATAATTTTAAAATTAAGATTTAATAAATATGGCACTGTAATATTTTTTATCTGAAAAAATTAATCGGTTAATTTTACTATGATAAAACTATCAGAAAATTATTTTTAAAAAATTATAACTAACAATCTCCTCATCGATAGACATGACTGATTGTGTGAAATGTATGACTATATTAATGTAACAATCAATTTTATTTTTTGTATTCTCTTTTAGAGCTTTAATAAAAATCATGTCATTGTAACGGTGGAGAAACAAATTTTATTCTTTCTTCAATTCTAGCATAAATTATTAAAATATCATTTTTCTTTTATTGGTCAACGAATGCCTTACAGAGGAAACTAACAAGAAAAGTGCGAATCAGAGACAAAAATCCAATTTAAAATTCTGGTCCTGGTTCGAAAAGCGCAAAGTTCCATCACAGCTATCATATGATATGTACGCCGCGTCCGTTTCATGTATATTCATTGCGCGTCTTTACCATTACCTATTAGTATTAATTACATAATTGGTATTTATGCAAATATGCGCACAGAGACGGCAAAATGTTTAATGATATCGCTTCGGTAAACGAGAGTCTCCAACGTCTATATAGTCGCAAAGATGCGTCTTCCGTCAAGGCTACACATGCAAATACTTTTATTACCGTTATCGCAATTGTCGCTTATACAAATCACCGTCAAACTGTCGGAATTAACGAGAATTGTGAGATGAACTGCGAATATAGACGCCAAGAAGCTATCGTTATCTTGCAATTCAATTCGGAATTTGCGAATTTATGAACTTGCAGAGTCACATTCCGCTACATCCGCAAATAACTATAATCTGTAGATCTGTAAAGATACACGGATACTTACTCTTAAATTATGCTGGATTGGAGGCATTTTATGTGACAAAATATAATGTTTCCATATCTAAGGATTGCATGAAGTATATAGGTATATACTTAATGTTGGAGTAACACTAGCCGTTTTATATTTTCTATTGTATTCTTACAAAACCAATTCAAATCGTATAATTCGTAGAGAGATGAACAGTTCTGATGTTACATATATCTGTTATTCTCATAAGTTAGAATAATAAGCGTCATTGTTATACAGAATCAACGGTGTGTTATCGGTTTCGAAATGGCAAAATGCAAAGCGATTCAAGTGAAAGTTAAACAGAAGAGAGTCGTCATTATTAAAATATATCGAACCAATCGAGAAGGTATTCCGGAGTGCTGGCTCGCGTGACTGCAGCCTCTTTCTCTTATCGACAGGATCAATTTAGAGCTCGTTGTATAACTCTTCGGAAAGGTAACGCGATCGCTCGCAAAGACCGAAGCATTCCAAATGAAAATTCGACTGTAAGTAGCTTAAAAAGTAAGATTTTATTTGCTCTCAACCCAAAAAGCTCAATTCACTGACCGTACATAATCCGAAAATAATCAATGCATGCATGAATATTATCGTAAAACAAGGGTCTAATACCTATCTATTTCTTCGTGCCGCGCTATTAATTTATCTAAAATTACCTCACAAAATTCACTGTTATACGTTCCGGTAGCTCGACAGTGAGTTACGGGCTCTTTTACAATAAATTATCGTGACATTGATTGTTATTGTGCCGCGAACGAAATGCACGTCACAGCAACCACGGATCGAGTAAGTTCCCGAAAACCGTTTCGTATCGTCTCGTGAAACTCTCCTCTTTCTCGTCTCTCCGATCTTCCTCTCCGACACCTCTCTCTCCTTCTATCTTTCCCTCAACGACTCTCCCGTTCCTTTTTGTCTCTCTCTCTCTCTCTCTTACCATCGCGTCGTATCTACGGGTCGTTGATATCGCTCGCCTCGTATTTTCTCAGATAACGTGCATGCAGCGGCCGTCTGCGAAACGCGGCACGCACTGCGCACCCGTGATAATAATTATTGACAGATGCGACCGACTAAATGCGGCTTTCGTCTCGCTAACGCGCCAGTCGCGGCGGCTTGTTTTACTGACGAAGACGTTACGCGCTTGGCGTGAAGCCAGCGATAAATCGGCACGAGACGTAGAAAGACCGTGGAAAATTAATACCATAATTTCGCAACAACCGAATACTATATAACAATTCTCAGTGGTATAACTAGTAACGTAATGTACAATAATAGATTTCAGAATTGAATTGGTAACAAGATCTTGATAATTTCGAGTGATTCTCGAGTGAGACGGCATATTCATGTGCAAATTATTTCGATTGTTTCTTTAAAATTGAGAAGCATACTACTGACCAAAATATTCGTTATAAAACTTCTTCACTTTTTAAAATTTATGTGTACTTGTACAAGGAGTAATAAATGTCTGTTGAATTTAGTACTTTGATCTTCAAAACGGATCAATGATTTAATGAACGAGACAGTATATTTCTCTATAGTGTAGTATACTAGATATATTGCATCTAGATACTTTACTCACCCGCCATTATAAATCCCGTATCGTGAATAATTGAAGAGCCCGAAGCAATACGTGCTAAGTCCCACGAGGGAAAATTTAGTGAGCTTATCTCTGTCTACGCGGTTCCGTTATAATTTCGTTCCAAAATATTCTCATCAATTTCGGTGATAAAGCAATAAGATATTATTAAGTAATAATTAATTATTAAGATTATATTCGCGTAATTTTTACTGGATTCTTCAATTAAAGAGATAATATGCCGGACTGTGTGTGCAAATTTTACATGAAATTTAATATTCTCTCTGTTGCAGTTTATGAATTTACTTTTTGCTCTTGACTGTTATGAGAGAAAACGTCTTTCGTGTGAGTTATAATTATAACATTAGATAATCAACCCGTAAAAAACAAGAGGAATAAACGAGTGCGTCTCTTTAATATTCTCATAGGTGTTACGAATAATTGAATTAAGAGATAAGTTACATTTCCAGAGTGTCATTTAAGGAGGATACAACAACACACCATTTTTTAAAACATATCAAACAGAACGCGACGGATAAGATACATATAACCTTTTTCGCTCCCTCGAGATGAGAGATCCATTTTCGTTATGAATTCGCCAACAAAGCTGCAGCGAACAAACAATCTTTTCGTGTCATGTTAGGGGCATGAATGTTTGAGTTGTTTGATTCATAGCTAAGCTACAATATAAAATGGATCATTTTTTAAATTTCGTCGATATTAATTAATAATATATCATACGAGAAAACTGTTAGCTGAAAATAAACGTGAGCAAGGCAAATAACATTGGCTTGAAAAGAGATTAATTACACTCGGCTCTAACAGAGCAATGCATTTCATGAATCATGAATGTCTTGAATTAGCATAGCACATGTGAAATGTTCACGTAATTTCTCCTTAATATAATTAAAACCGGGAATTGGTAAAATATAATATTGAAATATATATAATTATAACGATATAATGGCATAAGTTACATTAACATTAGATACATGTAAAACTTTAATTCAAATTTCCGTCATAAATTATGACGAAATGCAACTGATTCACAACGGAACAAAAATCAATATCGAGTTAACATCAAATATTAAAAATTGAATCACCCGGTCTTAATATTCGTGACGGAAACGTTTATAACGCAATTTTCATCGCTCGTATTCAAACGCAAGCGTAAAAGTATAGGAAATAATTTTCCGTCGCGACTCATTATACGAGAAATTGCTCGTCGTGAATAACGTCGCGAAAAGAAGGATCCGTTTTTCTTTCGGGGGCTTTACAATTCTAGAAACGCAGTAACGAAAAACGCAATTGGAGACAAAAAAAATTAAATAAATTGTTCAGTGACACGTCTTTTCAATAGCTGAAGACAAACTTTAAAACTGTTTTTCATTCCTACGAGAACAAGTCGCGGGCTTGCGAGCGGCAAGATAAGACCAACTTCTTTCGTTTGTTTTTCCGTGATAAAAAGCGAAAGCCCGAGGAATTAAATGACTCACGGAAACGATCGCGCAAACTGTGTGCTTTCTATCCGAAACTGATAAAATTTACAACTCGCAAAGGAATTAACACAAAATAACTTTGTTTGAAAATATTTGAGAAATTTCTAAATGTCACGTACTTGTAGAATAAAAGAAAAAGTCTTTTTTAACGAGTCGCACATGTGCCCCTAAAATAATTAGTATTAAAGCAATATGATTATCGTGTTAGAAATTAAATTGATGCAATATAACTGAAGTTGAGATATAATAATAAAGAACGGCAAGAAAGAAAAAAAAAGAGAGAGAAAGAGAGAGAGAAGTTATTTCCGACAGTATATTATATTATAACCTATTGCCAAGTTTTGTAATAACAAAAGTCAATGAATAAACGACGGACGATACCTATGCGGAAAAAATATTATGAGAACCCACATATCCTCCCGTTAAATGCAATCGCCATATAATGCACACCCCTCTCGGAAGTAAATTAAGGTTCAACGTGTGCGCTACGCGCGCACTCATTCATGGAAAACCGTCTACTGCAATTTGCATTACTTATAGTCATCTAATTTATAATGTGCGTGTCATTACATCAAGTCCATTGCTGAATAACGATTACTTACTATTATACGCGGAACATATACCGCAGAATGAGAATTGGCGTGTGTATACTCCTTTCAAATTTTCATACTTGCTCTACAAAAAGCTCAATCAACAGTTTAATCGCGACATTATTTAAAAGCGAAAATCCAAGAGCCATTCTCTCAAATGATGTTTCAAGAACGTAAATAAGGAGCAAAAATTTATTTAGCGATTAACTTGAAATTTTGAATTTGCTCAAAGAGAAAATTTAGATAGAAAATAATTTAAACTTTAATTAATAATACATTACAATATAGAGGGAAAGCTCGTAATAAAGTTTCAAACACTATAAGCACTAATAAGCATATAATTTGTTCATTTAAAAAGATAATATCTGGAAATATTGTTGCAATTGTAAATTAAATATAAACAAAATACAAGTTTTCTAACCGTAGAAATATTTGCGATATTGCTATTGAAATCTCATGGCAATTCATCTAGGCAATGACTATAGCTTCGCAATGCACGATGCACTATAATACGTATACCTCCGTGTTCGTTTTGCTCGCTTGCTAATGCGCCTGCATTCACTATGCATGTTCATTTTACAAAGCGAGTCAACCGTTTCGGAACCGCCAGCTTCGGCAAAACGCCAACGATAAATTCTGTCCAATGTGCCCGTAATTAAATCAATTCGCGATATATCTGAGTTTATTCACTGTAAAGAAACGACCGCGTGTGCTACCTGCTAAGTATCGTTATTACAACAAGTACGTACGTGCTTCTTTGAACGCACGTTAACCTTGTGCGAGCGAAGAAACGGACGATTTTAATGTAAGGGAAAAAAAATTAAACGCCAGTAGGTTTTGCGCTCTTGGAATTACAGACGTCGCAATGCCTCGTTAATATTTATCATATACGAATAGAACTGAATTCGCGACGCAACATAACGCACAAGTTACACGGTATATATATATATATATATATATAGTAAATGCGTGTTTAAATTTAAACTTACTCGCTGATGAAAATTTTGTCGGAGAGATCTAATTAACCGCGGGTAATATTATTAAATCTTTCCGAGAGATAAGCTTGACTTTCGCGGGTGGAGGGTAGCAACAGCGGTGCAGTTCCCGAGATTAATGTATAACGGGAAACGTGCGGTTAGGTGGAAAAAAAAAAACTCGCCTGTTGCTGAAGCGAACGAATATACGAATGCAGCTCTCAGCGTGTCATACGAGGCATTACCATATCACATCGAACGTAATAGTACGGTGCGTACACAATGGTATAGCGAAGTCATTCTGCGCTCCGAACATTTGCGTGACAAATGTACGCGACAATGTTGCGTGTTCAAGTCGACAATACTGATCGCCACGATGAATCAACTCGCCCCCGCGACACCGGTGTTAGGTGAAATGTATTCGCGTATAATAACATTTTCTCGCGCGTGTATTTACAAGTGCACCGGCGCGGCGCGGCGCGGCGCGCCATGCGTTTTGTGCGTTTTATATATACGCTGATATACGAATGCATATTCAAAGTCGTTTGTCGGGACGCTCTGGAATATGCATTTTTCGCCGATATACATTTCGTCCGATACTCGTCCAATTTCCCCGGACACTCGGGCGTAGCTTGGTTAATATAATTGCTCAAAAGACAAATTGCGCGCGTATTCTCACATCCTCAGCCGCAAATACATTTTAATTTGTCGGGCTCTCCTTTTCTTTCGAATATTCGATTCGATGCAAATCATCCTAATCCTTCTCATATCGACAAGAGAACTACTGCCCTACATTTCTCTTAAGAAAATTCAATCTGTCGGGGTCTCGACTATTTTCAGCATAATTTTTTCTCTTTCTTTCAAATCGAATTATCCCAATCTTTCTAAACGGTAAGAACTGTTCCTCGAAACGGAGGGCGCATCGAGCTTACCTTTCTCGAACGCCTCTCCGGCAACGAATACGTCCTTCCGATGGGCGTCCACTTGCAACTTCCTCTCGCGCACCAGCGCAGCGCGGTGTATAGTTATATATACCGGTGCAGTCCGTCCGTGATAAACAAAAACACAAACTCGTGGCTACTCCGATCTCGTTCCCTCCTCCGAGAGGCGGCGTGTGTCTCTTTCTCTCGCGGTATCAATCGCCCGCCGATTCTCCTTCTTTCTCGCGTTCGCTCGCGAGAAAACACGCGGCGCGCGAGCGAGCGAGCGAGCGAGACGACGTATAAGGCGGCCGCGAGGTGCGACGGAGAAAGAGGAGGCCGACACGGAGCGGGAGATGGAAAAAACGCGCGCGAGGAACGGAGAAGAGAAATGATACCGGAGAAAGAGGAAAGAGAGAAAGAGAGAGAGAGGGGGGGAGGGGAGGCACGGGGATGAGCAGAAAAAAAGGCGAGTGATATACAATGCAAGGAGCGAGCGTGATAAGAAGCGAGCCGGGCACCACAAATCACAATTTCCTGCACCGTCACCGCGAACGGGACAGGCGGGGAGGTCGCGTGTCCGATGTCGGCGCGACAATCAAAATCCGCTTCGGCGTCGATCCTCGAGCGACGATGGCCCCGCTCGACGTCAATCACATCATCACATTTCTGCCGCTCGCGGTCTCGCGGACCAGTGGTCGCGTGGCGCGGTGCGCGCGCCTGAAAAACGGAGCGCGCTCCGAAAATGACTCTCGAAGGACGTGGTGCGCGCGCGCGCGCGCTCGCTCGCTCGCGAGCGCGCGTCGCTTAGCGGTTGCGGTCTCCGAGGGAGGGCCGCGCCGAGGGAAAGAGATCGTCCTCTCCTCCACCTCTTCCTCCTCGTCCGCCGGTATGTTCCTGCTCGGGATCCGATCGAGCAGACACTGACCCCGCGCGAGACGACGTCGGTGCGAAGGAGAGAGAAGGAGAGGGAGAAGAAGTACGACGAGAGGACGAACGAGTGGAGCGCGAGGGAGAAACGGGATGGAAGTCGAGTGAGAGAAAACGATAAATAATACGGGAGGAAAGGATGGTGAGAAGGATGACGGGGAGGAAGGGAGGAATCGGTGGTTGGATCGCGAGAGAAAGAGAGAGAGAGAGAACACGAGATCCGTTTCGAATCTTCACTTTCGTCGCGACATTTTTCCCCTCGCGGCTCTCGGACACGCGCGGCTTTTAAAAACTGTGTGTCACGGTCGCGGAAAGCGAGGAAGAATGAGAACCGGAGCGCTTCTCCCGCTTATCGGTGCCGCGCGCACTTGGTTTTTCAAATTTCATGTATGTCCGGGGCACGCGTGAAAAGAACGCGCGATCTTATCGTTCGAGATGCATTATCGGGGAAGAGAGAGAGAGAGAGAGAGAGAGACGCTGATCGCGTCGTCGGTCGGCGGCGACGATGCGCGATGGCGGCGCGCTCGCGAAAGGTAAAACGTGACAACTCGTATCGCGCGCGCCTGCTTAACATATACTGAATAGGTACGTCTCGACCGGACTGTCGGAGCGCCTCCGCTGTACTGACGCTCGGCCGCTCGCCCGCTCGGCCGCCATCGGCTGGCCTCGGCGACCTTCGGCCGCGCAGCCGATCGCGACCGAACCGACGCGTCGCGTCGCCCGGCCGACAGGGCCCGCGCGCTCTCGCTCGATCCACTCGATCGCTAGCTTTGCACCGTGCCAGGTCGACTTACCACGTTCCTTACTCGCTCCGATTTGCCTCGCTATCTGTTAAGACATAGTCGCGCTGTGCTTTTCAACGTTCATTCAAAAGAGTTATTTAAAAAAACGGTAATTTATATATGAGTAAATTATGTATCTAGCACCCCCTGCAACGTGTTTCTCCTTATAAATCTTTACGGATTATATAATATAGATAGTGTATGTGTAATTTACACAGTGTTGAATGTTTTATAGATAAATAAGCAATGTAATTCGTATGCTTTTCTTTCGTTAATTTTAATTAATTAAATTTTAGGAAATTAACATAATCCTTTTCGCATTTTAGAATTTAATGCATGTTTAGTTTAATGCATATTAGCATATCGTATGATTAATAAACAAGATCTATCGATGCGTATACTTAAGAAATTAATTCCCTCGGACTGACCTCACACCAGAATAAGATTTTCGTTGCGTGAAAATTATTTAAAATAATTCATAAGTCATAATTATTTAGTAGCGACATAAACTTATGTCAATTGACAAAAATATTCTCAAACCGAATAAATAATATTTACTTCGCCATATAATAAATAGTCTCATGTACCTTGCAATTGTGTATTTAAATTTTATTTTATCGCTATATTCTTTTTCGAATAATTTATTACGAACGGAATTAATATTCTCGCTGTTTATTTTCTTAAAAGATCAAAGCACGTGGCTAGTGAGGAAAAATACCGTATGAAATACAATACATCGTTGTAACAACATCTTTACACACGGTATATCGTTACGCGACTCGAATATACGTGATATATTAATCGTGCGTTATTAATCGTCGTTACCGGTCTTGGACGTAAAGCACGACAGTTTAAATCAGTTTCCACCTCATTTGAAAGTACATTAAAACAACAGAACCGTGTCCTGCAGCATCATTAGTTTGACAATCGTTCAGTACTTCGAGAAACTGTATAAACTCGCTTAAAACGCGGACTCGTTAAAGTTTGAAACGCTGAATTGTTTTACAAGTACAGAGAATTGTAAATCAATTCAGCACATAATACGATTATAAGGTCTTATTCGCGGGGATGATATCGATTCCTCGTTCTGAATTAATTAATTTAACACCAAACATGATTTTATTATGCAAGATTTTATAATTTAAATACGAGTTTATAATTTTATTATATTCAAAAAAGAATCTCTCTCTAGTCGACGGTGTGCTAACCGCGCACATATCTTGCATCTTTAAAATACAATTAAATTTTTTATCCTCGCGAACTTCTGATCTCCTCAGCGATTTTATTGACGTTAACGGACGTCAATGATATTTCCCTATCACTATATATAAAGGCAACTCCGCATCAAGGCATTGTCAAGCATACGCGCGTTCGCGTGTATACATTATGCAAATTGATTCCATCGATTGGCCATCAAACTCACTGCGCGAAATATAACAGACTTGTTGCACGTTTCAGTAGCTCTATCCCGATCTCTAGTGCGTGCTCGTTACGCGTTTAACTTGTACTTTCTACGCAATTTCAAGAAAATAACGTCATATTAGGAAAAAAAACTAATGTGACGAGTCTTCCAGCAGTGTCCAACTATCCCATTGCGACACTTTAATTGTAAGCGTTTCTATAGAATATGATTTGCATCTAGGCTCGATTTGAATTGCGAAAATAAAAGATTACCTACCCGAACGTAAAAATTAAGAGCATAATTGTATTAAAGTTACAACTTTTGTAGAAATTATATAAAAATTTTACATAAGTTTTATATTAACATTACGGCGGATTACGAGATAGAAGACAATTTGATTTCCCATTAGGGTTCCATACTTGGAATTGTATAGAAAATAATAGTTGCTGTAAGAAAAACGAGGCCAAAAATAAAATAATAAAACAATTCATTTATATATGGAAAATTGCTAAAATTGCTAAATCGTTAGAATCTTCTATTCTTTATATATCATAGTGTATATAAATTTCTTATTCCCCTATAATGTACTCATCGCGAATGCGGACGGTGCTATTTCGGTACGATCGATTTATTGATCCCATCGTTTTGATGATAGCGTTTCTCCGATCGTTTCGATTCCGTTATCGATTACTAGTCGCACGCAATTCACCGCGCTGGCAAAACCAGCAGCATTTTCTCCGAGTTTACAGACGATTAAGGACCGTCATAATTATATTTTAAGAGGCTTCTTCGTGGGAGCGGTGCAGTTGCCGATTACTATGTGTCGCCAACGACGGCGCCGCTCTTCTCGCCACTAATGCGAGTGTCATTATGCGCGATATGTAAGCACTTTTCACGATATTGTCTAATGCACTTTTATTTGACTTAAAAATTTGCACGAGAACGAGTGATTCGTAAACACTTTAAGAAAAAAAATTATTTTATAGAAGCTACGAGCTGTAAAATATAATGTCATATTTTATTTTCGTATATTTTCATTTTGCTCGCATCCGATAGGTAGATATTTGCGCAAAATAAATCAGAATAAGATGAAAATCGGCAGCAAAAATAAATTATTCGATCTAGTTGAGGATCGATTTTTTTTAAACCGGAAATTTAAAAAAAATAACAATTATCGTGATATTCTAATTTTCGCCAAATACTTCGACTTTTACATCTTTCATTAAATGTGTTTTAAATATAATAAGTAAAAAAGATAGAATGTCAATTATATATATTTGGTTTTCAAATTATAATTGAATAATTATTCTTAAGCATTCGTTCGTTTATTGATTTTTAATTTAATATTAAACAAGATTAATGTTGTTTGTAACTCTTTTATCGAGTGAGATTTAAATGTCGAAGCGATGGCGCGTGCTAACGCGATAAGAAAAAGAACAAAGCCTTCAATATCTCTCTTTCTTTAAACCAGAACTTAAAAAACATATATTTTTTATTTTGTAATAAAAAATCCCTTAAAAATATGCCGTGCGAGTGCGAGAACACATTTCTCGCGAAAACAGTCAGGGGAGAAAAAGACCAACGAAGAAAAGGAACAAGAAGACTATCGTGTTTTTAATGCAAAAAGCATAGCGAAGAGTAGGTACCTATTACGATTCGCGGTAAATGATAGGTGGAACGACGTCTCATCGATTCTTATCGCGAGCTCAGCTTTGCTAAAAAGAGCAACAAGTCGAACGAGTTACCTTGCTGCCGGGTAGCCAAGAATCCTATACAGGATGATAATGAGAACCCACTATTTCATGCCAAGACAACCATAATTAGCTCGTTGGTAATACACGGTTGTCGTCGGCGCGATTAGCGCCGTCTTTTTTCGCGAGTAATCTCGTTTTATCGCAAATTTCCGGAATTGGGTAACTGAATAAGAGTTCTCTGATTGCGCGAGCAGCTTTTTAACAGTCCTACTAAACTTGCTCAAAATAGATGGAATTTTTTAAGTATCACATATAATAATTTAATAAATTCATTTCGTTGTAATAACAATTATTAATAGACATTTTTCGCACAAATTGGATACGTTAGATGACTTCGTAGCAGGAGATTATATACTTGATCTATGACAAATCTTTTTGAATTTTATTAATTTACAGAACACTGTCTTTTTTCATATATATAATAATAATGATGTAAATCGACACGTGCAGCTTAATTAGTAATCGTAGTAATTAAATACCGCAGAATTTTAAGAGTAGAATTTAATTGTAACGAATATTGATAGAACGCGCTAAAATAACATTTAATGAAATCCTGTGCAAGTGCCTATAGCAATATATAAATATAATATATTTTCATTGGAGCAAAGTCCATGTTGAGATTTTGCTCCGTGTTAAATATTCTTTATATTACTGGAAGAAATTGCGCAAAAGAAAATAAAAACAGGATATATAAAATTTATTTTAATACTGCAATGATCTTTTTGTTTGTATATCATCCAATATCGTTCTGAGTTCTTCGTCTTCTAGGCGTCCTTCGAGACTCGGGATGAGAGCTTTCGCCTCCTCTGGAGTTTCGGGACACAAGTTTGCTAACGAGGCAATTTCAAATTTATGTAGCTTCTTTTGCATCAACAAACTGCAAAGTAAAAATATTACATTTCGCATATTATATTTATCTTATATATTTCATGATGTTTTATAACATATTACCAGCATTTTCTATGTAAACTTCTATTTTAAAACAGTTTATGTACATTATATATAAATAACTGAAAATTATATAGCTACCTTCTAACGGCTGCGATCGTCTCTTTATTTTTCAACTTTCCGAATCGGTTGGTGTATGTCAAGCTCTTCATGAAAACTTCGGAAAATTCCTGTTCTTCCTCAGCTGATTCATTTTGAGCTTTTCTGTGCTCAAGAAGCATGTATACTTCCGATATCAACAATGTCTCTGCATTTTCAAATTCTGTGAAGGAATTTAGCGCCTTCGTTATTTAATTAATGACGAAAATCTTAATAAAGATAATAGGATGAAGGAAAAGAGGACTTGAAATCTATTTCAAAAACTTCCCTAAATGTAAAACTTTATTTATCAGAAATTGTTAAAACTTAAAATTATTATTTTTTAAATATTATTATAATATTATATATATATATATATATATATATATATATATTATTATTAAATTCCGAACATTTAATATAACTTAATTCGTACTATCACAGTATTCGCGTGTTATTATTATTTCTGTATCAGTTACTTTAAAATAATCATTAAGATGGCTTATTTATGTATTCCTTTTCCACCAGGAAGTCATATATCTTTCGCGTTTTGTTCACGTCGATTTTTAGGAGAATACGGGCCTGGGCTAATCTAAGATAACCGTTCTTCTTGCTTTCCATTATCAAAAGCTGCTTAAAGTCTAAAAAATTAGTAGGCACGATTCTCACGACGGAGCAAAGCTCTCTCTCATCAGCGCTCAGTTTCTCGTATCCTGGTAAACCCTTTATGGCAAGAGGGGGCGCAGTTTTACGTTGCGACGCGCTTCCGAGAATCGGACTGCTGCAGCTAACAACGCTATCGGGCAATAGACTTCTCCAGCTGTACTCCGGATTGTTCAGATACAGCTTTTTTTCCCGCTCGTTCTCCTGTCTCAGTTTACTCAGCTTTTGAAACGTGGGTACGCTGTAGAAGTGCTTGAGCCCGTTTCGCCTGAACTCCAGTAGCCTACTGATATGATTTTTCAGTTCACCGGCGCGGTTAAGACCCTCCATGAGAAAATCAAATTCCATCCCGTCCACAAGCTGCATGAATATCAACAGTCTCTCTGCGAACGGTCTCGTTATCATATTCTCATATCTCTGTATCGACGACATGACCTTGCGAAATGCGATTAGTCCGTGCTCACGTACAACTCTCCGTCTTCTCATGCGTTCTTTCAATCTGTTGTTATATGCCTGCGCTATCGCCGCTTGCAAAGCCTGCCCTAACTCGTAATCGTTGTCGCCCGGTTGAAATTCATCCAATTCGAGATCGGATACCAGCGATTCCGCGTGATTGTCGAAATTCACTTCAAAATCTGACCTAGCCGCGTTATAACCCGCCAGTAGCCTGCTGTTGAACGTGTTCGGGGCGAATCTAGGAGGTTCTTCCAGATCTTGCAACTTGTACATGTAAGGAATCGGTTCGCAACCAAATAAACTCGCTCTGCTCTCCTCAATCCTCGGCAAGCCCGGCAGAGTTTGATTGTTTATGTAATACTGCAAATAATGCGTCTTGCATTCTTCAGCCGACTTTCCATGCATCCTACGTCCCACGTCTATCCAGTTTCCAAAGCCGCATTGTTGCACAACATTCAGCAACTCGAGTTCGTTCTTAGCTGTCCAATTGCTGCCGTCGATCAGGGGAAATTCGTTCTTTATAATCACGTAGTCGTGATCGTTCTTGTGTTCGTTGATCTCACAGCCCTTGGCGAAACAAGAAGGGCATATCTCAACATCGTCGCTGCATATGGCGCAACGAATGTATGGTTCCACGAGAGTAGACCTGCACACGCGGCATTTTGGATCTGAGGCAAAAATTTTATCCTTCAAGACTGACACCTCGACTTCTACGTCACGCTCAGACTTGTCTGTTGGACTCAATAAACAGTCTGAAAGAGGAAAATCGTTACCTTAGCCTTGGCCGCTCGGATGTGCAGGTATTTTAAAGTAACGTTAACGCAAAAAAAACGAATAGTTAGCGAGCTTGTTTAAAACTGTGTGTGCTTAAGCCGAGGATAGTATAAACTACAAGTCAAGATTTAAAAGTAACATTAACATTAGCATGTTAAGTTAACACGTCAGCATTGCTATTACAGCAGCAGATTACATTTGCATTTACGTTCTTTCTTTAGAAAATAAATATCAGTAGAGTCAGAAAATAAGATAGCTGGTTAAATTTGCGTCTTTTTATAATACAATTGTAATCTATCTAAATCTCGTGTTATTTCGAAACCCACGCGATTGAAGTGTCGTCTACAATACACGGAGTAAGCGTGGAGTAAGGAGTAAGAGTAGGCAGGAGTAAACATTTTATAGCCTGTTGTGTCCTGATTAGCCGAGCGTTTAGTAAAAGTAAGAGTAGGAGAGTAAGAAATAAAATTAATTTATTTCGCTTACGCCCTTACGCCAGCTCTCTTAAACCGAAAATAGCCCTCTTACGCCTACTCTTACTCCTTACTCCACGCTTACTTCGTGTATTGTAGACGACGCTTAACGTCACATTGTCAACAAGTATTGCAAAAGTGAGGTTAGCTACAGCGTTTCTGCAAATTTCCGTATAACGATCAGGAAATAAATGTACCTTTCGGGAACTGGAGATCCGCCGCATCCTCCTCTGTCATATCCGTAAGATTAGGATTAGCCATGACTGACTTTTATATTGAATACGTCTCGTATTTACTGTCGATTAAAAGGACGCTGTGGCGCGCCAAACACTCCATTCATCTCGACTCGTCCTCCGTCCACGGCACGATCGGCACGGACGGCACGATCAATCGCGTGCTACACGTGGAGCAGGAGTGCTTAGTGGCGCGATCAAGTGACGGAATAGTGAACGCTTGTAGAAGATTTTTGATCAGCCGGTATAAAGATCTCTCATTATTTTTATATTTTTAGAAAATATATTTTCCCCATATTCTATTTTTTTATATCATTTAGATTCATCAGGTAAAAATTCCGCGTGTTTAATTTGTTAAATTCATTCATTTGAGTGTCTCCGTTTCGTTATAGTTTACATTTTAAAAAATTACGTTGTGACACGTGAACATTGAGAGACACGCGTGATTTTTTATTTAAAAATAATACGTGCAAAAACGTCGACAATTTTTTAACAAGCTAAATGTTTGCAGTACAGTCAGCAATTCGACACTGAATTTAATTAAATTGAGCAGGTCCGTTATTTCACTTAAATCATTTAACTGGCGTATACTAGCTCTAATATAACTCTGTAAAATGCAGACATTGAACTAGGTACGTCCTGATGAACAATAAACCAAGCGTCGCTTGAAAATGCGAGATAATTAAGGTCAAATGCAAAGCGATAACATCGGAATACCTAATCGAGAGAATCCGCGTTGAAATCATTAGTATGCACATTTGTCACCTTTCAATGAGAAAACAATGAACGTGAGACCATGAAAAAAAGCGACGGTTGTCAACGAAGAGAAATCATTATCAGGACGCATGTTATTATATCGATCGCGATATTTTCTAACTTTCGCTTAGAAGCGAATACGTATAAAGTATCATTATAAACGAACATTGTGGCGAGAAAAGTGAAAAGAAAATGTTAAACAATAAGAATCGCGAAGAAATTCACTTATAATATTGTCGTATTAGATGAATAAATAATACGCGCGAACAAATTATGAATGAAAGTGTTCCTACATCATTATCTTTTCTCTATATGACTCATTAGCAAAAATGAAATTTTATAATGAAGAAAAAACCTTAATTAGCGGTATATAAATTTTGTACATATTGCAGACGATTTTGTCAAACTTTGCTACTATTAAAATAATTTTTGCATAGTGAGATGGATTTATAATTCGCACCTATAACGAGATGGTTTTATAATAAAAAAAATATACTATTTTTTTCTGTCTGCTTTATATAGAATTTTATTTTTATTCGCAATTTTATATTCTCTTAAATATTCGCGGCAGTAAGATCTTCGGAACAGCTTTGCAAGTGTATACGTAAAAATAGTATCATTATGCGCACATATTAGCCGACATTTTGTGAAAGTATCGGATAAAACATGTTTTAAACACGCCAACAGCTTTCTATACCGAAAAATGTGTCGCCAATAATAAGAAAAACGGTAATTATAATCTTTTGCGACTTTGTGAAACAATCATTTCTACATCGTTGAACCGTAATTTGGAAATGCTTCTTACATTTTTAGCATAATTCCCTAAAAATTCAGAGTGTTCTCTTGCAAGATTATTCAACCGAATACGATAACTCACTTTTTTGAAGGCGTGCGAAAATTAATCTTACAATTAAGAAACTGAATGTAGAATAGTTTTTACGAATTCATCATTAAGAGAAATAAATTATTCTGCCTATACAACAGCTCTTAACAACCGTTCAATTCGTCCGGAATATTCTGTTACGTTAGAACACGAGGAATACTGTTTATCTTTTGCTTCCTATATGCCTCACATGCGCCCTACGAATGTCTCCCGAACCGCGCCGTCCTTCACCGCGACGCGTGTCCTGAAAACAATAGAAACTCGAGCTATAGTAGCTATACGCGAGGGAAGTTTGTTCCGTGCAGCTCTCTCGCGCGAGCGTGCATTTAATACGCGACGCGAAAAGCTCGTCGCCGTCGTCGCTCGGTCGCGGTTGCGGGAAGTGTCGACGAGTGTTACACGCGAGAAGTCGATTTCCGTGTTTTCGACGGGATACGCAGCCTGCTTAAAAATGGAAACAACGCACGACGTGGAGCCGGATTTCTCGAGCGCGAAGACGCTGCATTTCCGCGAACCGATAGACAAGATCGACGAGGATCCCTCGACACGCCTGAACATCTTCGATACTGTTTACAGAGCAACGACCGGAATGGCAATTAAAGGGTAAGATTTCATGTAAGATATCGTCTGGCTTGTCAGAGAAATTAGAGAAATACTGGAAAATCACTCGGCGAAACTCAAGGAGTTTTATGAACTTTTTGTAAAAACAATTATTAACCTTCACACACACACACACACACACATTGGTCGCAGTATATTTACTAGATAAAACATTAAAAAAGTGTCAAATAAAGTTTATTTTTTAAGTTATTATATTTAAAGTTATAAGGTTATATATAGTTTTTAACGTGCCGTCAACCTCTTTATTGTAGGTTATATGACACTTCTCTCAAAAAATACTTTCTCTTCGATTAAGGTTATATTTAAGAAAATTGTAAGGTTATATTTGAGAAATAGATAAAATTTTATCCATATGTATTTCCTCTAATTTGTAGAGAGTTTGAAAATAAGAAAGCGGAGAGCAAAATATTTTCTTCTCAAACAATTTTGTCCTTTAGTTACATAAAAACATGCTATATAGCAGCAACTGATATTGACTAATTATTTATAGCAAATTTTAATTGTTACATACGAAAAATGGAAGATATATAATTTATTTCTTTTTGCGTTTCAAAGGGTAAAATTGGCTGATTTTAATATAAATCAAGAAAAGAATTGATTATTACATTTTTGCGCTAATTATATTTTATTTTCTTAGGGCCGGTTGTTCCAACCTGTTGGTAAGATAACTAATAGTTAAATCATATGTCTATCTTTGTCTAATGTAAAGGATAAACAAAGACATGTATGCGATTTAACTATTAGTTAGTTTACCAACAGGTTGGAACAATCGGGGTTAATTATGCAGTATAGGGGAGGCACCTCCGATGACCTTGACCTTGACATATGTTGTCAAGGTCACCGTCCTGAGTGACCTTCAGAAAGTTTTAGCCGGCGCTCGTTTTTTATTAAAAAGTTATTAACAAAAAAAAATTGGCGACCTCACCGATTTCAATGACTTTGATATATGTTGTCAAGGTCATGACCACGAGTGACCTTCAGAAGGTTTTAGCCGTCGCTCGCTATTCGTTAAAAAGTTATTAACAAAAAAAGTTTGGAAACTATAGCATATATAGGTGCATATATAGGTTAGTTGACGCGCTTTAAACACTTAAATACTTTTAAAGCGCGTCACTAACCTACATAGGTACGATTTACTGCTTTAAATGTTGTGTTTTGGTAAAGCAGCGATTTTTTCGCAAAACAAAGTATTCTCTGCTTTAACAAAAAAATTTCAATTTATCAACAATTTACTGCTTTAAATGTTGTGTTTTGGTAAAGCAGCGACTTCCTCGCAAAATAAAGTATTCTCTGCTTTAAAGAAAAACGTAATATTAGTCGTTTATGCCTCTCAGTACTAAAATAACTGCTATATTTTCAAAACTTTTTTTGTTTATAACTTTTTAATAAAAAACGAGCGACGGTTAAAACCTTTTGAAGGTCACTCAGGAGGGTGACTTTGACAACATATGTCAAGGTCAAGGTCATCGGAGGTGCCCCCCCTATACTGCATAATTACCCAATCGGGCCTTAATCTATCAAAATCACACAATTTTATTCTTTTTAGAACGTAAAAATTTGACAAAAAATAACCAATTAATTATACATTTTTTCGATTATAATAAAATAAATTTTTTTCTCCAAATGTCAAATTTAATATACGATAATAACCAATTAATTGAAATTAATTTGAAATGCAGATAACAAAATTTTCGACTTACATTTATTTTGTAATATTTCATGTGACGACGAAATATTTCAAGTGTCACAAAATACAAGCTATAATTGCCATTCTCGGTACGGGATAGCTTACCGTTGTTTATATGTATACATGCATGCGGTTACCTCGAAGTCACTGCGCAATGAGACTCACGATCAGGTACCTACATCATATTAACAATTCGATTGTGTCACGTAGAAAAGTGCAATGGAGAATCATTCGATGACAATGAAGCAATTTTCACGGTAATATATCATATGATAGTAAATCATCTTTCACTATAATTAACTTTATAAGAAACGTCTCAATGTTTTCAGCTGAGTTTATTAAATTTCTAGAGATTCGACGAAACGAATAAATGCAAATGAAGGCCGTATTCTCCATTGTGTTTAGTAATTACGAGTGTGTTTTATGAAACGTTTTATGAAATGAGTTGGTAAAATTTACATGCTATATGATGGATACTTAAAGCGTCGGCGAATAATGTTACGTCATCGTAAATTACATTCGTAAACGTAAAACCGGTGTGCTGTTCATCGACGAGAAAAAAATTTCAACAAAGTTTCAACAAAATCTTGTCTTCCGAGTGTCGAATATCGACATTAATCATTCGATTTGACGACTCGTTCATATAAATCTATTCTTAATGGTACAATTGAAAGGCGATGTCCATGTGAAAAAACAAATCAAATATGCAGAATAATGAAGAAACTCCATATGTCTCCGTCACATTGTTTTCCCCTTTTTCAGTTATATCATTAATAACAAACCGTTCTATGTGTAAGATGAAAAACTGAAAAGTTTTCACTGGAAAACTACCAACGACTCTGATTAACCGGATTCCGAGATATCGATTGTTAGCGACGAGAAAGTTAATATAGATAACTGAGTTATATTAATAGAATTTTATATCTATGTCAGTAATCATGATATTTTGTTAAAATGTCAAAACTAACTATACCAACGTAATAGACACCTATCGTCAGCGTGGATCTTCAATCTTACGACTCCGTAAAATACGCAACAGCTACAACGACGTCACTGTTATATTATCGATAGTAGATTGTCAAACGCATTCTAAAATTAATCACGTACGTGACGGCTGGAGCCTAGAGATTTCGTTGCGAAAGAATGTGATGGGCCCAACAGACCTGACATAGCGAGTTTGAAGAATATCACGACACCTCTCTCTCTTTTGATGGAGTTATTCAACCTTTTACGGTTCGGTTACGACTACAATTTATCTCATTAACATCGCCGCGAGCGTTTTCACATAACGGTGCACTAGCGCCGGTCTCGATCCCGATGCAAGGCACTTCATCGCGCAACCAATTTACAGCCGAAGCTGCATATCGTTAGTTAGTATTGCACTTATCTTTCGGCGTCCTATACTGTTAATTCCAAATTTATTGACACGTTAATATTTTACTCTCGATATATGCAAGCTTCTCGAGAAGAGCGAAAGAGAATTAATTCAAATAATTCAAAAATAAATGCAAAATATAGAATATAATCTTTTTATGATGCTTATGAAAAAATTTTAAATGACCGTCGGATGTGCGTGCATGCAGGATGCATAATATCTAATACACTGGATCAGGAAATTTACATTTGTATGTATAATTTATAATATCGATCGCGTATTGCGCGGATAGAACGTGATCATATCTTTATTATACTTAATTTATATGCCAAAAAAATCTTACACGTGCCGATTTGTAATTCAAGCGGAATGTAATTCTATTATAATAGTATAGAATTCTAAGAAGTTCTTCCTGAAGAACCACTCAATCATGGACCTTCGAACTATCTTCATCTAATTTCAGGCATAGGCATCAGGTACCACTTAAGATCGATGAATCGATCGGCCCTGCCTCACAAACATGATCTCTTCTTAGTTTGCGATCGCATCTTCGTTTCGATCATAATATTATGCTCGTCTATCAACGATCACAAAGCTCATGTAAAAACTCTTTTGAAACTCTTTAAACGTCTATCTCATTTTAAATGCAACAGGTTAAGCAAAATAAAATTAATGAAATAAAATAAGGCGTATAAAATTAAATTTTATGAAATATGACTGAGTCGACGTAAAATTTTTATCGTTAAACTCATCGACATATTATTGCTTTTTATTAAAAAAAAAAAAAAAAGATTTCGTAATTTTGATAAGATATTTAACGTAGGTTAAAATGTACCTTAAGTCCGGTCTTATTAAAGTAATGTCGATGAATATTCATGAAGTTACTTCGGTTGAATTCTACCGGTGTTCACGGACGCTACGATTATATGGCTCCAACGCAAATTACGATTTGCGTAAGCTATACTGTGATCGATGATAGCGAGGTCGACTTCACCAAAATGTAGCCTTGCAAAGAACGGATAAAACGACGAAAAGGCATCAGCTGGCAGACGTCGTAAATATATTCAAAAGTGTACAGTTTGTTGATGAAAACCAGCTCTCGGTAAAAACCAACACGATAACCATCAGCGATCTCGTCAAGAATCATTCTTTATTTAGCATCCACTTTCTTCTTATTTTATCATCAAAAATCGCGCTCTAGAAAGTGGAATTTCTAAATATCATTGCAGATGAAATATCGCATTCCAAAAGTTTCAGTTCTCACGTTTTTTGATAATCGAATTAGATATCAGGAATATTCTTAAAAAAATATGTCTCAGTTTTTATCTAACTTGCCGTTTACATTATAAATTTGTGGAAATATAGAAAATTTGTATAATATTACCCCATTATTTTAAAGTTGAATATACAAGAATTTTTTTTACGTACTAATTCCTTTTTGCTAAACAATAAGTTTCGTAGAAGAAAGAAATGTCATACACATTAACATGAAAATTATTATATACAATTTATATATCCAATCAGTATAAATTCAATAAAACCAAAAATATATTTTTGCAGAATTTTAATTTTTTCTTTTAAATTTCCTATATTTGATCAAAAATTATGATGACTTCTAATTCTGACAAATATTTCAACATGAAAGAAATTGTTGAACTTTTTATTATATTTCATTTTCTTGTAAATATTATTTGACAATTCATAATGTAAAAATAATGTCTCATATGCAATGATCAAACAGTTTGACAAGCTCGAATATTAAGAAATTAAGATACGATCATTTAACGCGAAAGGAAAAATGAGACGTGTATAATTTTGTTGTGCGCATAAAAGACATATATTTTCTTATGCTGCATATGTATATAGATAAGTCCTTCGATCTACGATAGCGCTGTCATTATGATAATTTAAAGAGTATAGGATTATGTTGCGAGACATACATGACGATGGAGAACGCGAAACTACTTTCACCAGTCGTTAATCGGCGACAAACCTTTTTGCCACTGTTCGGTCGATTAAAGCAACTTAGAAAGTTAACAGCAGCATCGATCGAACGCGCGAATTGCCATAGTTTTGTCCCAGCATAAATAATTCGTTCTCGCACTTTACTCCATTACCGCACTTAGCGTGAAATATTCTAATTGTGAGTCATTAACAGTTCTTTTTTTGTCTAATATACAGACCGATGACGTAAGATACTAATTAAATCACGATGAGTGGGTCCATATTCTTGCTTCTGTTTGACATTACATTTAACACTATAAACGTGACCGCGTGATTTAGAGTTTTGTTTGTTCGAAATGACTGTAGTTCCAAATTTAAACGTGAGACAAAAGAAAGAGCCAAAGTAAGAGCTGTTGTTTTCCCCCGCAATGACAAAATATTTTCTTCGCTGTATTGTCTTCGCTTACGTTGAGAAACAAGGTTTGGGTACTCTGAAACTAACTGTCATGTCCCGGAAGCAAGAATAACTCCGAATAACTCTAATTTTGTTGCGCAACGTCACTTGTGATTATCATGCGTGCATGCATTCGGTTTGCTCTTTGCGGATGTATACGGAGACGCCAAGCATTTTTCATGGCATTCGAGCAATATCCGAGGCAAAATTTAGAACGTGTAACATTAAAAGAGTGATTTGTTTAAAATTCGTGAAAGGTATGATAATAGTATCATTTTGAAAAAACCTGAGTTCAGATATAATTTCTAGATATAAAAAAAGTGATCAGATAATATTAAAATAAAGTAGGAACATAAAAAAAGTCAACGTAGAATCATATAATTAACTGTTAATATTTTACATATAAACTACAAATTTACATTAAACACCGTTTAATTACATTGATCTATACTCTCACTAAATTTCATAGTTGATCGTTTAAGTATTGCACGCTCCGCTAATTATTTCGAACCCTAATTATTCTTCGCGGAAATTCTAATAACGAAATGTTAATAAATCGTAGCGGATCGTGTTATCATGCTGGTTAACGGTCATAAGACGGTCATGTGACTTCAATTTTCTCAACAAAGAAAATATTTACAGATGGTCTTCGATAAAACCGCCGCTGCACATTACCTGAACCTAACGGTAAAATAAGACCGATAAACATTGGACCGCACTGTGGTAGCGCGCCACTCCTAGTCGACTGCTGCATACGTGAGATTATTTGCATCTTGCACGTATGTATATGCAATATGCATCCTTCGCGTATCCTGCGTATATAATTGACCTGATCCGATTTAATGTGTATTAGGTCAGATCCTTATTTGCGTGAGAGAACTAGACAAATCGTTATTAAAGTCTAAAAACGTGTTAAAGATTGACAATCTCAATTTCCGTTTAAAATATCTTATCAGAACTTTCCCTTTTTTACTTATAAGTATTAAAAACGCTTCGAGTGTACACATAAAATATGCTCGTGATATAAAATCACAAACAAAATAAAAAGAGAGAGAGAGAGAGAGACTGTCAAAGCCTAAGCACAGCAAGTACGTGCGTAAATATTTAGTAATGCCTCATTAAGAAATACTGCACGTGAAAGTCAAGCGTATAATCTATAAAATATGACTGCGTAACGGTGAAGTTATTTATTTACGTAAAATATTTTTATTTTGAAAACAGCTCTCGTCCACAATTTGTGCAATATACGAGTAATTTGAATATATGCAAATTATAATGACCAATGAACTTTCAAAAAATCCCGAAGATTTTTGGTACAGTAATGATTATTATTATAATATATTTCGCGAATCAAGATGAGTATATTCATACCTTAATATCAGAATATCGGCACCAAGTACTTATAACTGTTTACAACACGGTATATCCAATCGCATTTTAGCAAACATATAAAAATGATTTAAGCACTGAATTCTACGACGTGTTATTTATGACCTCGCGGCCGGTTTATGATTATCGAATAGGCATAAGTTATGAGAGTCTGCCGATTTTAATAAAATACTATTATGTCTCATTTGTAACCACAATTCTCAGATTCCAATCACTTATGATAAGCGATGATTTCTGCGAATGCTAAGATTTTGATGAGATAGAAAAAATAGTTATATTGGACCAGCAGCTAAAGTCTGTCACTCGGCGGCTCAATAAATAAAATGTTAATTCCTTCTAGTCGCAAACAAGTCCATTTGCATTGATCTAATTTGAGAGAAATGGAACTCGAACGGCCGTATCAGAACATCGTTAAAGTTTGACTTACTTCCAAGCTATGTAGCAGCTTGTAAACCGGTAGGCAATATGAATACGATATCTTAGTCATTGGATTTTTCTCGGATTTTTACGAGTGCACCGAGACAAGTCAAATGCATATTTTTGCCGCGGTCAGTCTAATCGGTTATCATTAATAAACTGGTTCGCGCGCACCGACGATTGCCAAGTGGAATGAGATGACATGGAACACTGACCGGTTGACTCTGTTTTACAAATAGAAGCTGCTCGAGACGTACTATAGGCGATCGGTGTCGCCGCTCGGTTGTATTAGGAAGAGCGACCATTAACGACTCTTCGATATCGTTTGATAACGCGTGTGCGGCGACTGGCCGCCGCGACATTTGCATATCTGTTACGACGGCGCGACGTGTACATCACCGCCGGATTGCCTCGGGAGTCGCAAATCTCCGACTATAGAGAAACGTACCTACGCTTTATAATCGAAATCGGTTATAACTGTATTCCAAGTGTCACGCCGAGTATATTTTCATATCTGATTGGGCGACGGGTAGTGTGTCCACTCACCGACCGAAGCTTGATTATCGCGCGAATGGCGATGCAGGAAACCGGATATACCGTGGAAATAAAGGGCGTGCTCGCGGCGATTATCCTCGCCATCGTGTAGTATATTTGCCGTATCAAGTGTACCTCGTATAGAAGAAATACCAGAAATCCATTGCGATTATTTGGACCGTTTCGCAATCATAGTCTCGAGACTATAGATTCTTAATAGGTACCTATATAATCACATACATGCTTTAAAGTAAATGTTATTTTATATTTATATTTGAAAAAAACTTGCTTCATATTTATATTTTCTATCTTGCTGTCTCTCTTTCTCTCCAAACAAAACATTATGAAATGTATTCACTCACTACAAGATTCGTTAATCATTTTGCTTTTCAATGAAATATTAACAAGCGTATGTGTGATTTTAGGAAGAAGATTGATATTTTTTATTTTAACGAGTAGGAATTAAACAAAAACTTAGAAAACCTGTATTTCGAAGACGAGAATAATAATCCAGCAAATTAATTTTTCGAATTAATGTCCTACTTTTCAAACCTCGGGATGAGTTTATCGGGACCTAATTTTGTTCAGATTTTTTAAACGTGTATTCGCATTCCAATCGTTTAACTAATGTTAACAAGTATGCCAATAATGTTTCTTGTACATACGATCTGCGTCCCAAATCGAAGCCTACCTGACATATCGATCTTTTAATGTCACGCGCTAACGGTATTTCGTATCTCCCTGTTTGAAGCGCTATCGCACTTGCGGGGATAGAAGTATTTTTATTCAAAAATATCGCGTAAAACAAGAAATATATTATCCGTCAGCTCCAGGAGGCTTATACTTAATTATTGCAGATTGATTATTTGTAAGTCTGTATCGGCAAAAAGCGATCGAGAAATCTTTATATATAACCGCGTGTATTTATTTATTCTCTTATTAACTGATAAATATTTCATTCTCTCGTTAAGTCAAACAGTTTATTTTGCCACGCTATATCGTTTCGCGCGTATCTCTTGCAAAATAAAGTACTGCGGCACTCGAAGTTACGTGTAGGCAATAATTCAAAAAAGTTGCAAAAATCTAAGCCTACATTAATCCTGTCCGCAGCGCGAAGATCACGACAGCATCTGGAACGGATGTTCCATGTTCTCGAGAATATCGACGCGGCGCGATCTATCAACTTTTTCCCTTCAACGTCGTCATTGTAAGGCGTCGTCAACCGAATAATCAATGGAATTTTCTTAATTAATATCGGCACACTTCCACACACTACCGTTCACTGACTTTATTCCAGCTCGACTTTCATCTCTCGCAGACGTTTCTTTGCCGCAACTGCATATTCTGCTCGACGACAACGATGGCAACACGAAGAATGTAATAATGGTCCTCAATTGGATCCAATCTATTATTTTTTTTAAATGCTTACAGAAATTATATACGTTGTTCGCTTTTTCTCTCTTTAAATGCTTTATAAAACTAATCGATAGGCCAATACGCCAAACGCCAATTGACGGAAATAATCGTGTATCGAGGCATTTTGAACTTTGCCTCGAACGAAGTAGTTTCGATATCAGTAATTAAAGTTCGATATACGAACAGGCAGTTATAATATTAAAATAACGTACGTATAACGTTGAATTGAGTCATATTTCAATCCGAGAACAAAATTTCGTAACGTTTATTTAATTAATACTCGGTCGAGTCATGCTCTTCGCTTGAACGAAGTGCATGTGTGTTTTATTCGTAATGAACGAACACAAAGACACGTGCAGAAACGATGACAAATTGCAAAAGCATTCCTCGACGATCGTAAAGGTTTCTACGAGGTTTCTACTGCACGCCGTGTAACCTGATTAGCATTCGCCCTTGGTCATTACCCTTAATAAAGCTTGTACCGACTGTACTCGTAACACTCGTAAAGAAACTTTTGCCATGTGGAAACGAAAGAAGGTGAAGGATGAACAGATCATCAACCGCGATCAAGCGCATCGATTGTTTCCCTTTGAAGCAACATGCAGCTATTGACGTTTATATAAACTTACGTACAGTCTACGTACGATAATTCTAAAAATGTTTTGTTTGAAAAGTAAATTAAGACAACGAAAATTAAACAAAAATTAAAGTTATTATTAGTATGACATATAACACGCAAATTGTAATAGAAAAACTAAGTACATAATATTAATTGAGTTCCATGTATATTATGCAATTTAAGCGACACTCCTTAACACTAACAAAGTTTATTTATTTATTCTCTCTCTCTCTCTCTCTCTCTCTCTCTCTCTCTCTCTCTCTCTCTTTATTTGCAAGGTGAGAAAAGTTATCCTTCAAATTCGAAGCCATAAATCGTTCATTACGTCCTTGCAATCAACGATTGCACGCGCGACTTATGTATACGTAAGTTCAAGCCCTACTAACTGAGTTCTGAAAAGCGAGATTTCCGTCCTTGTTCAGAATGTTCAGAATGCGCAATTGAAGAGTTTCAAGGTTGTTTCTGTATAACGGAGAACTACTTACTATACTTACGTATAGTACTGAGAAGTTCGTTGAGCCAAGTTTCCCAAACTCGACCAAATTCAGTAACACTATACTATTCATAAACTCATTTGCTGGTCATTAAACCAGTCATTAAACTTAACCTTCAACAAATGTTTTTTTAATCCCATCATATTTAAGGAGCGTTGCATGGCCATTGTCAATGATTATTCGTAACATTAATTATAATTTTCTTTGCAAATTTCGCAGCTCAACAGCATATATTTTCGCGACGATTATCAATATAACTTTAGCAATTTCACTTATTTAATATTTTATCAGAATAAAAAAATAAATAAGTGCATTTTTCTCGAATCAAAATCAATCAAACTTATCGCGTAAACTGAAGAATTATATCTTGATATCCTTGTCTAATTTAATATACTTGTGATGAATTTATGTACAATATTTAATTGATATTTTTAATATGACATTTAAGGAAATAAAGATTGAATAATCGGTATACTTTGCCAAATATTCCGAGACAAGTTACGTACGTACAATTGTAGACGGAAACGTAGAATTCTTGGAACGTTCAAAATAAATTACATTGTTAACAGTTCTTGCAATATCACGACATTTACAAATGACCACAATTCTGCACTTACCATAACAGATTTCTCAAAGTGCTCATTTGTGACATGCGTCAGATTCGTCGTGACGTTTCTTACCGACAAATCGAAATCGTCAAGCGCACTAATGAGGAAGTATCCCCTTGTTATTCAAATCGACTGAATTAGTAATATCCAGAGCTTAAACTCAGACTTTAAGATCTACATTTTCTTTCACGCTTTCTTATTATTCTATATCTTTTATTTTAATTGATGCATGGATTTGCTCGTTATCGTATTTGATCGTTAAGCTTACGTAGTACAAGTTACCTCCGTAATTCGTAATAATACAAAAGATATTATTTAAAAAATATTTACAAGACACATAATTACAGAGAAAACGAAAGAGAAGAAAGAGAAAGGGAGAGAGAGAGAGAGAGAGAGAGAGAGAGAGAGAGAGAAGGAAAAAAACGAAAAAAAAATAAAATTTTTTTACATGAGATTTTTCTCTTCGAAAATGTCTTATAGTGTATACTGCGAAAATTTCTTCAAACGTGCCTTTCATTATATGATCTCAAAGATACAAATCCAAAAAATGGTCTGTCTTACCCAAAATCATACCTTCTTTGTGTCTCTATATGCTTTTTCTTTTGGGCTGCGAAATAATGGACACCCTGAGTACATTTTCCTCAGATTTTCATGGTAATTCGACCATACTGGGGAAATATTCTCGCAAGGGAAACGCGGGAACTTGCATGCGAGAGAGAGAGACAGAGTGAGGGAAAGAGAGGACGCGGCATGGAGGGAGAGGACGTTTAAATACAAGCAGAAGCGCGCGCGCTACTTCAGTCCGACGCTAACAGTCCAAACTGATTGGTATCTGGATCACGGAGGAAGGCAACAACCTCCCTCTACGATCTCTTCTTTTCTCTTCGATTTTCTTCGGAAAAGGATCGTCGAATAGATAACGGAAAAATCGCGAGAAGAACGAGGAAAACGTAGCGTGGCCACGAGAAATTTCCGGTTGACGTCCCGGAAACGATCGCGGCTCTCCCGGCTAAATTAAAAGTCGGGACGAAAGGAAGAGATACGGGGCGGAAAGAAAGAGTGTGTAGTTATGTGCTAGTGAGAATCGAGAAAGAACGTACCTCAACCAGGCATAGAGAACTCGAGTCGCGATGACCAACAGCATGAAGCAAACAGTTATTAAGTGAGTTACCGCAACAATTATCAGATACAGCAATAACTATCCTTTACGAGAGTATATTTATTCCTCGTACCTCGTACATTTTTTTCGCTCTAAATGCAACTATCTCTAGTTTCAAACTAACATGATGAAATTTTCACGACGCAGTGACATGGAAAACTATTCTACTAACGATGTTACAGTTAAAGAAATTGAATGCAGATAAATGCTGTTTTCGTAGAGATTAACTTCTTCATAGAAAATGATGATAGAAAAATGATTTTTATGAGATATCGCTTCGCATTATTTGCTGAATTGTACAATTTATATCGACATTTAAAATGCAATTTATCATTTAACAGAAAAGATAAAACAATATTAATAGTATTATATGAATAACAATAGTTGAAGTTGCAAAAACTTTTGGCTGTTCTGCAGAATAGATAAAGCTTTTGCAACAATTGTCGTTGCGTGATATTCATGTACTTTTTACTGCATACTAGACACTACAGACGCGCGCTTCGCGCGCGCTATTTAGCTTTAACATTATGCTATTACTATTAGACTATTAACCCCATGATACACACAACTGTCAAAATATACAATGACAGCTGCAAATGAAGTAAGCGCAGCAAGAGAACCAATCGGCATCGCGGAAAAGTGACAACAATACCTATGACATGCCCTTTTTAGAAGAGGATTGATTCGTTTACTGCATATTTATGTCTTTTGACTGCATATTGAACCATTTATTGCATATTTATGTTTCTTTCACTACATATTGATTTGTTTACGTATATCTATAAATTCTTGAAACAATTTATAATTTTTGTTTCACAAAATAAATCTTTATTTTTTAAGTGATTACAAGGTTTTTCATGAATTAAATTTGAAGCGCAAGTAGATAACAAAAAGTTCCTTCTTATTATATTCGAGATGAACTTTGTCCCTTTTTTTTACGCAAACTTCCAGCGGGGATGACTTTTTAACTTTTATCTATAAATGGAAAACTTTTATATACATTTACATAGACAAGACACGTGTCTGGCAGTCGTAAACGGCTGACGCGCTACTCATACCGGAACACCTTTTGCGATCTTTTTTTCCTTTTATCATTATGTATTAGTAAAGTTTTATCATGGACTACGTGCCCGTGGCTTATGCAACGTTGTTAAAAACTGGTCGTTCAATGAAACTTGGTGAAATAAATGGGAATGGAAGAGTATTTCATAAGAGATGAAAGCGTTCTTAAGCCCCGATAACGAATCGCGATTATTATGCAAATTATATTATTGATCGATATCGCGGGGATTCTCTCTTATCGTTAGGTGTGTGTTTCACCCTTCTGTAGTACAATCCTTTCTAAAAAAAGGCATGTTAAATCGATACTCGCATCTCTCGAAGTCTTCTCGAAAGTCTCGAATTGCTTTGTTGGCTCCTTTCCGCGATGCTGATTGATTCTGTTGCTGCGCTAACTTCGTGAGCGGCTGTCATAGCATATTTTGACACAGTTGTGTGTAATATTAAAGCTAAATAGCGCGCGCAAAGCGCGCGTCTGTGATGTCTAGTGTCTTAAATAAGAAAGGAAAACAATTTCATGAAAAATATAGCGATACTCTTGTGTAAAATACATATATTACGCTCACAGACATTGACACAGTTTCATATCGAATGTGATCTAAATCCGAGCTTCAATTTTATTTATCCAATATGCAAATCGATTCGATATAAAATTAGTCTAAACGTCCAGTTCAAACGTATCGCTAAGTTCAATTTAAGGGTATTGATGCTATACAGTGTACAATACAGATACTCGCAGACGAATCGTTTTCACGTTGCTCCGACCATATCATGATGATTATGTAAGACATTGTTTTGCAATTAAGTACAAGCTTTGCGATGTGTAAATGTGGCTGACACGAGATCTGTCGACACTCACATCTCGCTCTACTCTAATTTGTTATCATGATTTATAGATCAAGATACCAACGTATTATCCATATTTCATATCTTTTTGTAAGATAGTTCTACAATTCTTGTTTTTTTAGTAATCTATGAAATTGATTAGAGATAGCGTAGTTAGAATTTCTATTATACGAATACCGTTTATTTGAACGTTCGATTATCCAAACATGTCATTTAGAAAATGAAAGTAAACATTCGAGTTGAGACTTGAGACTAGCAGCTCAGAATAATTGGAAAAATAGAATCGACGATGATAAAGGCTGTTAAGTTATTGCGTTGTGTTACATTTGTAACTACTGAATAAATGAACTTTCTTTAAGACGTACTCGTCCGATTATCTGAACATCTTTTCGCTCGATTATATAGCTTGAATAATAAATTCTACTGTATATATTAATTTGATATCATTTATTACGTTTAATAAATCAGATATTGCAATTAATATGAGTTAAAAAGCAATGAGTTATTGTCAAATCAAGGCAATCACTCAAGAATCATGATAATATTTTAATCAATCTAATTAGTTTTATAAGCATTAAATTCATAAATTATAATAAAATCGATGCAAACACGCAGTTATATAATAAATTACTTTTGCTTTCGAGCTAAATTACACGTCCCATCTTACTAAATAAATTTCTAGTAGGCTGGCATCCGCATCGGATCTGGAGCATCATAACGTTTATCGGTTACCGTGGAAAATCGCGATATCGACACGAACGAGTCTATTAAGGTTGCGGTTCAGCTATATGCAAATGAAAGAACGTGACATTTTAGCGCAACGAGAAATCTCGCGATTTCAATGCACGCGCAGGGACAGCCAGTGATAAAACGTACCAGGCGTTGATGTTACGCTGAGAACCGGCCGGCCATTGCGCCGCGCACAGACAAAAAAGAGCGGTCGAGTTGTAAAAAAAATCCTCTTCTTCGAAAAAGTATCAGCCTTAGCGGGATTCAGTTACGTTAATAAATATTCATATAATTATGTATCATATGCTATTTTCCTCGACAATCTTGACCTTGCGCTTGACTGTAACAGATATGTCATAAAACTCAGTAAAATTATTCCTTAACAAGTTGTGGCGTAAGGGTGTGCCCGGTGTGCCTCGTGTGGAAAGAGACCGTGTTTATCGCACGAGCATACAGAAAAACGCCCTGACTCGTAAAATTAAAATCGCGTAACAAACTGCAACTTTTATTTGCGGGCACAAAAACTTTTTTTATGATTCGCGCGCAGTTACAATTTGCACGTAGCACGTGGCGAATGAACTTATGTTTAACTTTAACATTGTAGTCATCAAATGCAATTATACATCATAATGCATCATCATATCCTCATCTTTACGATAATCATGTTTGACGTGTACTCTTGAGCGCTGTTTTAGCAATCTTTAACTCTGCAGTCGTCTACGTATAAAGCACAGTTGGCAGTTCAAATTACAGTCATGCTACACTACATAATAACACTAACGTAATCTACTCATTAGTCATTTATTTGAAAGAAAAAAAAAGAAAAAAAAACAGAAAATTGTACTATAATTTACATGCAATTATATATGTATAATTAAAATGATACAATCATTTTATATTTATGTAATTGGAATGAAGAATATTGCACGTATGTTTGTATCTAGTCTGATTGAAAATATAATTGAAATATTTTTAAAATGGATGCGGGATGTGATCATGATTACGGATACGGAAGTAATTTAATGTTGAGAAAGAAAAAAAAAGACAACGTGTCACGCAATACAACGCGTATAGTGCATGGCAAAATCGAATCAAATTCGTGAGCTCATAAGTTATATATGTGTATGATTGGTTCGCACGAGGTGAAAGTCTCTTACGAGATACGGCGAACATTGGAAGTGTTTACGGCTCATGGTGCAAGTTTACAAACGCTTGTATCGAGTTATTATGATGTTACGAGAGCCGCGCCATCGCGACGCAATATGTATGTAAAATTCGCGCGATCCCATTTAACTTCCTGGTCGGATAAACCGACTTTCGGATAAATCGATTTCACGAAAGTGTAAACTTAAGCCATGGATTTTGTCCGCGGCACGTAATTATACGAATATTTTGTGCATAGTGTACCTATAAATGCACGCAATTCCCTGCAATAGTATATAAGGTATATATTTAAAATTTGTTAAATGTAAATTACGCGCTATTATAAACATGCGGGCTTGCGTATAAAATTATAGGAGTATGGTATTTTTTGTAGTATTATACGTATCTCCACGCATAGGCTTATCACTCGTTATGTATTACTTATGCAAAAAAGTAAAAAAAAAAAGATTATGCTCAGCTTAGAAAAAGCATCATGTGATAGAGATAAATCCTCGAGGCTGTTTATCTGCTCTACTCAACATAATGATAACTGGGTGTATTTACATTTCTTTGACCTGCATATTTAACCCCGAAACTTCGACGAAAGTTTCGATAAAAGATCTAAGTTTCTCTTCTAACGTATAGCGGACATTGTTCCCTGAATTTTAGTGTACTTATTGCTTCGATCAAGTAGTGTACTTTTTCTTTTACGTATTAGAAAGTCTAACTATTAGATTTTCTAACAGACAAGAAAAGAGCAAACGCGAAATTTTATTCATGTTGAGTGATAATTCAGTCATGTCCTCTTGCGAAAGAATCTCGTGCATGAAAGAATCAACTCGTGCGTATAAGAATCGCTGACTGAACGATATTTTCACGTGGCCCAGAATTACTAATATTGTATAGTGACATAACACGACTTATAAAATAATCGGTAACTCATATTTTTTAAACAAATTAATATAACAAATTTATAAATCCTATAAATCCCTCCCTATTTTCATATAAATATTAAATCACATATTTATTATAAGTACCTATATATGTATTCGAATTTTTTGTATTCGAAATATTGTAGATTATTTTTAGAAATTCTAAGATTTACACTACGAAAAAATTGTTACCGTAGGTTACATACACATCACATTATCGATAAACGTAAATAGAACACTTGGATGTTAATTTTCGGAACACATACATCGACCATCAACGTCGTAACAGTTGCCGTGTATCGCGAGTTTCGTAAGAGATACGTGTCCGGAAAATCGTGACTTTTTTACCAGCATTATTTCAGATTTCGTAAAATAAGTCAGGCGCGGTCGAGAATTTATATTCCAAACGTGTCCAGAGAATCCGTCACATTCGCGATGGCCCACCAACAACGAGAATCGGAATTATAAATGTTACGGGCTTAAAGGAGGTCTTCCTCTCTTACCTTGCGATTTACGCGAACCGTGAATCGCAAAGGTCGGCTGAAAGACGAAAAAGTCACGCTAATCCCCACGCCAACTGCCATAATTTGATAATTCGTAGTAAATTGAGAGTAAGCCCGGTTCAGCTTAAACGCGACCTTCTCCGATGCGAAAATCTGCCGTTACGCCGTCGTCATCGTTCTCGTCGTTAACGTTGTCCCGCGCCCACTCAAACTGGCCCCTAGTCGACCTCGTTGTCGCACAACGGGAATATCGAAAACACGCGAAAGCTCATGACACTTGTCGTCCATCAAAAGTACACCTCACCTGCTGCTGTCCCGTTAAAAAAATTTGCACACACGATACTCGCATACACGAATTTTTCAAGTCAATTTTAAAAGCGCTTCTTCCGACACTTTACATAGAAAATAACATGCTGATACGATAAATGTGAAATTTTTTTCAATCATTCGCTTCATTGAATTGTGACAATTGGCATACGATTGACTTGAGAAAAGCATACGTGTAATACTGGAAAAAAACATGATTTAAATTTATACAAATTTATATATAGAAATTTTTTGAATAGGTATAACTTTCTTAATTATCTTATTGTTACTTTCATTATACATGTCATATTTATTGGTTTTTATTTTAATCATATAAAAGTATGCGTTTCTGTAAGCAGTATTGCGTGTTAAATCAGACAACACTATTATACTATAATTTTGAGTTAATGAACAATTAAAAGTAGTTGATTTTTTACCAAAGTGTAATATCAAGGTGTATTGCTGCGTTTCCTGGCGTAGAACCTGAAGAATATCTAACATGAAGCATATCTAAGCGACGCATTGGTGCGGGGATTGATTATCGCGTGCATTATAATACTCGCGGAGTCCGGCAATGTGCTATCGTGTAATTTACGAGAATTGGAAAATGTACCGTCATCAGAACTACCCACGAGGAGTCGTGCGATGTCGCGAGTGCGAACGGAGTGTGAACGGAGCCAAGGAATGAGACGCGAACGCATAAAAAGATAGATCAATGAACTATAGCGTACGATCAGTCATTTAAAACGGAGTCGTAAAGATAATAAGGCCACGATACTGAAAATACAACGCGTTGGTCAAGATATACTGAGAAATGAACGTTCATACAGAGGCCGAAGGACTCGGAGATTACGAAAAAATCACAAACAGAAATTTGAACAACCCGCAATAACTGTTTCAAATAATAAGAACTCTACCGATAATTTTCAATGAACTATATTTATAACAGAGAATAACACATATTGTTACAATTGTAACGAAAGATTAACGCACCTTTATCTTATTTTCTTGTTAATACTAATCAAAACAATTACTGCGACAATTATGAATCTAGTGTTAAAAATTTCTCAAAGAGAATACCGAAGAAAGATGCAAATCATCAAAAAATTATGTTACGACTAATTCAATATAAGTATCGGAAAAATATCGGCCGTCAATTCTGTCGTTGATATTGATTAATATTTAGCAGCGTCGCGTTCTCATTTCTAAGAAAGGAATAATTATTTATACGATTGAAGAGAGGTAAACGCGGACGCATCTATTGTGACTCACTTCCATTCCGGAATTAACGTTGCGACGTTGCGTCAAGCGACACAATGTGACGGCACCGGTATTCTAACGTATATAGAGGGAAGAGGGTCAGGAAGACGATTAAGAGGCGCCAGGTCACGGCACGTGAAGGCGATGTCACGCGCGTCTTTCTCGCGCTCGTGCGTCTCTTCATTACGATGCAGCTCGCGCTGCTTTGCCTTTCAGCCGGTCCTGCGGCGACACAGTTTCGCGGTCGCGCGGTATACTCCGCCGCGTCGGGGCACACCAGGGCACACCAGGCCGTCACGTGCGCCGGTGAACGTATCCGCGAGGACAGCGCGCTCGATGGAGGGCAACGGGGTGTTCCGATAACACCTATATACCTATACCACGCGAATCGATTTTCCATGCGACGTGAGGCGTGACGCCGATTACGCGAGCAACGGGAATTGAAGTTTTAACAGGCACAACTTTGCTACGGGATTATCTTCTCGTTTTCCAGGAAATTCAAAAATTACACTCGGTAATATTGTTCATAATTATATAAATCATAAATCGTGATACGCGATCGTGAAATAATCTTATATAAAAAAAAAACTGACTTTAAAAATTCTAACTATTGAAAATCTCAACAAATAAATTTTTTACTGAACATGTTTTGTTCTTTTTCTTATATAAATACGTGAATTAATCGAGAGAAAACTTATATAAGTTGAAGATTCAACCTCATTCTTCATCTTCATGCCACGATTACACGAACATGAGTATGCAACGTCAAAGTTTATCACAGGATCGCTAAAAGTATATTCATTCTCACGTTCAATTATGTCGTCAGGTGATGCTGTTTGCAAAAGTGCACGTGTCAACGTGTCTGAGAAAATAATTATATCCGATATCATAATGACTTTGACATTGCATCCATTAATCATCACTTTTATCTCTATATGATATTATTGAAGCCGGAATTTTTTTATCTTAATAGATCTGTATAAATCTTGTATAAACAAATGTAAAAACGTAAAGTTAGAGAAACGTTATCAAACGATTTAATGAACACCATTAATCGGAAAACGCATATATCTACCCTTCAAATATTGATATGCAAATTATTGCACGTGTATTACTTTTTCTTATTAACACGGTCGTGATTGCATGCGTATACACATGTCAAGTCTTAGGTCATTAAACTCGTAAACTAAAATATTCCACAACGCGAATATTGCTATCAACTCAATTGCGATACAGATACGATCTTATATGTACGTAAATTTCGCATATAGTCGCCTCGTCGATCAATCCATCGCGATACAACGATGAGGCTTGATTGCTTGGTTAGTGACGCGACAAATATGGAATACGGACCGCAATCTCTCGCCGAACCCCGGGGGTAAATACCGCAAAATCAGAGGATAATCATCCTCTAACCCTTTTCCACGACCTTCCGTCGTTGATACGTTGATATATATATACAGTTATTTAGAAGCATGTAGTATAATAACGATAGAGAATAATGAACCGATAGAAATTATCCACGGCCTTTTCTTTTCATTCAACACGTAGCAGTAATATACATATACTAATTTTTCTCGCTTATTTCTGCGAAAGAGAGAGAGAGAGAGAGAGAGAGAAAAATGGCTAATTTTATATAGTATCTCAAAACAAATATCACGTATGAATAGCCAATTTTTTTTTTCTTTAGCTATGTCATTAAATCATATAAATATTAATTAAGGGCCTATTTTGTAACTCTTAACGACTGTTTCATTATCGTCATATATTGTCGTTGCGCAGCTTATTTATCATTTATAATTGTATATATAATATCTGCGCAACGACAGTATAACGATAACGAAACAATCGTTAAGAGTTATACAGAATAGGTCCTTTATTAAATTTATAAATCGTTCGTATTGTCAGGGTCAAGACCGCGCATCAGATGTGGACGATACGCGGCATTGACTCCGATATTACGCAATGGGGGATACTTCGGCGTATGTCGCTCCATCTCGATGAGGTCAATACACTCATCATTGCATTACACGCGCTATGAGTTCCATTATGCGCTCTCTATCATCCTAAGTACCCTCGATGTATTTACGCGCGCGTGCGCGGATACGTCGCGCATTGTCCGCGAGACAAAAATATGTGCGACAAAAATCCATATAAGTAACTGCTATTATATATCGATTATTTCTTACGCAAGTGCAGTCAGTAATTGCACTTTCTGATTGCCCATATCAATGTTGATGAACTCTAGATGAACTTGATTTTTCTCTATTTATTATGTTCATATACGGAGACATTATATATGATGTAGGAGATGAGAGGGAAAGAGTCAATTAGCTAAGATCGCGAACGCGTAGCGAAGTAGAATAAACAATTGTGCGATAAGAACGATAAATTCAACGATAAATTATGACTTTTGATGTTCAAGGCAAATCGATTCTAATTAATCGCCGTCATCGGCAAAACTTACGTAACTTTTGTGGCGCCGTGAAGAAAACAGGAAAGTTTTAACCATTAACATTATCGAATCTATAAAGATTAAAAAATGCCTATATAATAAATATATAGTACTATCGTGTTACGGAAACCTCCGTCTTATCTTATTACTGAAATGTTGCAAAAATCTTGCAAAAATTTTGACGGTAACTCGATAAAGGATAGCATTGCGAAATTTTCATATACACTCGATTTCAATCTGTTTGTATTCCTCGACGCGTTCTCGGACAAGGTCTCAGCCGATTATGCGAGAAACTTAATGCGCCACGATCTCGCGAGATGATCGTAAAAATAAAACACTGAAATGGCGCGCGGCTGGGACGAAGATAAAAATCCGACTGCGGTTTGCCTTTCGCTCGCTGCGCGAATTGTCCGCCGGTAATTCTCTCCGGCGGATAGGAAAAGCAATCCATAAATTCCGACGTGCTTTAGATGCAAGTGGCATTTTACTGCGCGTTCGACGGCATTGAACGTACGTGTACACGCAATATAAAAACATGGAGAATCGATTTTACGTGGGAAATCAATCTAAAATAAAAAAAAGTACCTTTAAACATGTATAGAATAATATTCTATATGCATAATACAAGTCTTATTATCACACAGCAAGAAAATGACTAATCTCTTTGCAATACCCTTATTTACATTATGTAAACGATATGTATAGTTTCTGTGCACAGATATGTATAATATTTCTTCGTAATATGCATAAAGGTAATAGTATATGGGATGTAGTATTCGATATAGCATAATACATTATTTATACATAGACTATACGTAGATGACCAGTATTGTTTCACGTATGCGATTAAACTCGGAAACACAACACAGAATTAGCATAATTATATGGTGAGGATTGCAGCGAGAGGATTTTGCAGTTTGTATTACAAAGCGTAGATACTGTTCAATAGCAGATCGCGTCAATATCTTGTACGCGACTGTGGACACGTGCAGTAACGCTCAAATAATTGCATAATTCTTAACTTCCGTTAAAGCCAAATTTATAGAATACGAGAAATAAGCAGATTTCCTTCCATCAGTCTTACACACAACAACGCGAAGAAATTATGATTTTTACAGACCAATACAAAAAGTATTCCGCGGAGAAAAGTGCGAAATTACCTTGTTATATTGATACTGATATTTTTTTTAATGGCTTTAGTCACATTCTTAGGGATAATGTAAATTTTAATTGTTTTATTTCTTTCACTTTATGATTTTCGTGCAGAAACCCGACATGGTGGAAGAGGCGGTCCGGTTTGGAACGCGGGTTAACGGTGATAGCGGTTTCCGGGTTCCTCTTGTGCATCGCTTTGGCGGTCGCCCTCGGAATTTTGGCGGCCAACACGACATGCAACACCACATCCAGGACCGGTAAGAGCATGGCACTCACTTTTATAGCGCAACCTACAGTGCAACACGAGCCGTTCACCATGCAAATGCAAAGCATTGTTTGAGAAGCACAGAAGCGAGACCAGCACTTTCCTTTCCTCTTTGTAGAGATTTATGTTGAAGTCGTAAAAAACCTCACGCATGTGTAGCTTTGAACGGATTGCTTGGATCTTCTTTATCTCAAAATTGAATCATCAAAAAATACTGAATGTTAGTTTTTTTAATACGTTTTTATCTGAAAATGATGCGCGCGGTAAGATGTACGGGATGAGTCACCGGGGAGAAACAGAAACAAGATACTTAAATATCTCTCTTGAGTTTACAAGTGGAAGAAAGAAACCTATAGGACGCGATTTATATGATTCTGAATGTCTCGAGGATTCTAACATTTAATATAAATTAAATAATGTATATTTTTCTGTTTTTCTCAAGATATTCATTTATTTTGCAGAATAAAACTGTAATCTTAAACGAAGAAGATCTAAACCGTATGAGTTTTGTATTTATGTTCTTTATTTGTGAAAGCCTATTACATTTCTACGTATGATCGGGTTTATTTTAATAAACCCGCTTCCCTTTTGCTCTTAAGATTTTCTCAATTGCGTAAAATATGAAAAATATTAATATAACACTTCTTTTACTTTAATGATGCTTTTGTAACGTCCGAGTTTTCGAAGAAAAAAATCTCATTTTACCTATTCCTAATTTATGTATATCTATATAAATCCGATCCCGCGCATGCAATAGAAAAGTATCATGCACCGACATCCCAAGACGTACATCAGTCTCGTGTTGCGACAAAGACATTACTTAACATCATCCAATTGCATTAATGCCTGAAGCGAAATTGCTAGTGACGAGCAAATCATAATTCCTCGCGACATGGCAATGGCAGACTTCTGTAATAGCTTACGCGGCACGGAACTTGCAACAAAAAATCTGAGGTTTAATCCTTTAAAGTTTAAACTATTTTCAAATCCTGATCTAACGAAAGATACGAAAATTACGTTAAAATTTTCATACAAAATGACAAATTTCTGATGCTTTGAAACAGATAGAATTTTCATTCTTTTGTGTGTCTGTATTGTTGATAAGAGTTGATAAGAGAAGAGAGTCATTTACAAATTAAATGCTATTTGGAGAAAGAATATGTGAAACGCGTAGTAAAAGTTGCTAATAAAAAAGTTACATTCATTTTTCGTATCGGGAAGATGTTAATGGAGATTTTAATGGAGGTATACTTAAATTATACTGTTTTAATTGCCGCTTAGAAGTATCGTCATGATTATTTTATCGATACTTACAAATCCATGTATCGTTTTTCTTTTAAATTTCGAGAAAAGGATCCGCGCTTTTTAACGCAACAAGCGATGAATACATTTACGATCGAAGCCGCTCGGTAACGGTACGTACTCGCGTCGTAAAAAATTTTAACTGTGCGAAAGTAAGACGCGTAATTGCGGTGCGGTCATCGTAAATTTTATTTCTACGTTGGCGCCTCGTACCATGATGCTCCACCCGCTCATTAAACGGGTGAAAGAAAACTGCGCCACAAAAATGCTTCCGCATTGGGTTACACGAAGCTCTATCATTTGATCAGCAACGTATATTTAATGTAACGACGCGTCTTAAACAAATTTGCGAGGAAGTCGGTATAGCAGCCTAAAAAAAGTAACGGCGAAATTCATGACGTGCAGCTCGAAGTGACGTCAACGAGAGAGTGATTCTGACGCATTTTGATATTTCTAGTGAGTAAACGTTGTTTTTGAAAATTACTCATTCGCCGTGCGTGTGTGTTTGCGCTAATGTAACGAGCCGTTAAACGCGTAATCGCGCCGGTTTACGACGCGCACCCCCGTGATCTATAATATTTTGATTGCGCGTCGATCTGGCGTTGAGCCTCGTTACTGACGCATTCGAGGTATTTTCGGAGAGTATTTAAAAAATCGACGGGAGTACACGAAACCTTAGTCAGCGCTCGGTGGTTTGACGCTGCCTTTTCCTACGTGAACATGTGTATAGTGATTATACAGGCGCCATCCGACGAGAAATAATAATAGATGAATCAGCACGCGACGTTTACGAAATCGAGCGAGAGAATCGCAATTATAAATCTTGTTCCAATCTGCGAATATACTTAATAGAAAAATAAACTCTCGTTTATAACGCGCGTTTTATGATAGAGATATTTTTAAAAAAGTTGAAAAAAGGTTGAAATATATAAATCGTTTATTCATATGCAACGTATAATTCTTGCATCTGACTTAGAAAGCTGTTATACCGTTTTTTTTTTTAATAAAATATACATTTTCTTAGAATTAATTTCTCCATATGTCATATCATTATATAAATGTATAGTATTGATTACAGATACAGATAGTTGATCGAATTTTGTCAATACAAAAGAATTATATCTTCTTTTCAAGATATGTAGGACTATTTTTTTTGAAAAGAAAAGAGAGAAAGAGAGTTCTATACATTTTTGACAAAGTGTATTAATTATTTAATTATATATAAAAATATACACCACATATTGCATGCTAGCAATTTGAAACAGAAATGATATCGTGTTGTATATGCAATTTAAGTCTTATCGCAGCTTGTGTGCCCCGATGCTTCGCGTCCATTAATTTGTCGCTGTTATGCATTTTTTTTTCGCATCTGCAAACGCACCTGCATCCGCACGAGAACAGACACTGTTAACGAGATGCTACCATCCACAGCCGAGGCGTTAAGCGGTTCGGAAACATCAAAGAACATGATATCAAAGAAAACGAAATGCGACGATATATGTTTAACACCTGGATGCGTACACACAGGTTAGTAAAAATATACGGTAAAAAACTTAAATTTTTTATCTATCTAAATATAATTTTTTCAGCAAGACTGAATATCGTAATTAATATCTATTAATATATATTTTACTAAAAAGGAGTTTCAATGTACGTAATACCTATTTCATATTAACTTTAAAATATTAAATTCCACACAAATTAGATTAAAACTTAAATAAATAATTTTATCGTGTTTGGAAAAAAATAAATCATATATAGTCAGTATTAAGATATCATACCTTTTTCATTCGATAATCCGTATATTTTTCTTTTCGATATTATATTTCATTAACACTCGGAAATTTTGCACACATAAAGCGAATACTTTTATCTTTATAAAAGTTACTTTCGGTAACAATACGATATGTAATAATCGATTTAGAAAATATTTACTGTTCAAAGATATTTCACCAAAAATAAACTCAGATATTCTATATCTTATATGTGATAAATTAAATCGTGCCACTCGAAGACTAACTATTAGAAATCACTTCTCATAGAGATATTGGATTGTACTAATCTGCTCAACATATACATATCCATATCATAGCCGCTAAAATACTGAAAAACATGGATCCTGATGTGGAGCCCTGTGATGACTTTTACAAATTCGCCTGCGGTGGCTTCCTCGAATCCACGAACATTCCTGACGATAAAACTAGCGTGAATACATTCTCTATTATCGTTGACAACCTCGAGGAACAACTACGATCCAGTATCGAGCAGGAGAGCCCTCCGAACGAGCCGAAACCATTTAAACTCGCCAAAGACTTCTACAAGGCCTGCATGAACAAAAGTAAGTAGCCGCGAGTGCCGCGACATGAAATTGAGAAATGCGACAGACCGATAAAATCATAACAAAATTTAACGAAATCCTGCCAAACTATAAGTTGATCCTACATTTCTCTCGAAAAAAATTTAATTTGTAATTGAGATACTTTTAATACATAATAAATTTACACAAAATAAATGCAATGCAGTTGTTTTCTCAAATTTAGTCTATTTCTATAAAAGCAATTATACCTATAAACGCCGTTGAAGAAAAGATTTAAAAAAAATTTTTTTTTTTTAATTTATTCTTATTTCTGCTGTTTTTTTTAGCCGCTATCGAGGAGAGAGGCTTGACACCATTGCTGAACAACCTAAGGAAACTCGGTGGCTGGCCCGTTCTGGACGGCGAGAGATGGAACGAGGGTGACTTCACGTGGAAAGATTCTGTCTACAGATTCCGCAGACTGGGCTATTCCGTTGATTACTTCATCGATTTCGGCGTCAGTGTCGACTTGAAGAACAACTCGAGACGTTTGCTCGACGTAAGCATGCACATAACAATTTATTGTAAATATGGGATTTAGAACAAACGCCGAATAAAGACCATAATTTATAAGTGTAAAATCATGTACACGTAAGATGAAATGGTGAGTAAAGTGATATAAATCATTATCTTTTTTTAAGCCAAATATATGACATTTGTCTCCAACCAATACACGCTAAATAAAAATTAATAATTTTTACAGCTTGATCAAGCAGCGCTCGGTCTCTCGCGTGAATATCTGTCAAAAGGCTTCAACGAGAAAATCGTTCAGGCATATTACAAATACATGGTGGACATCGCTGTAATTCTCGGAGCCAATCCGGACCGAGCCCACAGAGAACTAAAAGAATCGCTTGAATTTGAAATCAAGCTCGCGAATGTAAGTTATCCTTAGTTGTTAATCGATATGAGATAACTTTAAATAGAGCGTCGAGAAAAAGCTTTCCCTCCTCCCCCCAAAGTGTCAGTCGATTAATATTAAATATGCACGTAGATCTCCCTGCCCAATGAGAAACGACGCAACGTGACTCTCCTCTACAATCCCATGACTGTGAACGAGCTGTCCGCGGCCTATCCTAGCATACCGTGGTGGGAATACTTTAACACCATCCTCGCGCCGCAAGCACAACTAAGTCGGGACGAGATAGTTATCGTAAATGTGCCCAGCTATCTAAAGGACTTTGAACAACTGATCACCATGACGCCGAAGAGGGTGCAGGCAAACTATGCGCTTTGGAGAGCGGCTGCTGCGTCAGTCAGCTATTTGACGGATGACATCCGGAAGAGACAGCTAAAATATACAGTGGAGTTAAACGGCAAGACAGAGAGAGAGCCGAGATGGAAAGAATGCGTGGATATCGTTTCCAGCAGCATGGCAATTAGCGTCGGCTCGATGTACGTGAGGAAGTACTTTAAGGAGGACGCGAAGAACACCGCGCTCGAAATGGTCGATGATATCAGGCAGGAGTTCACAAAGATTTTAAAGAAGGTAAAAGAGAGAGAATACACACAAAAGCTTAAATTTAAAATTGTAAAGAAGATGAGAATATTTGCGATCGATACTTTGACTTTCTCTTTATCTAGGATTGGAATCTCTTAAAAATAAAAAAGTCTCTTTTTCATTCTTTCAGTATTTTTCTCTTTATCTGAAAATTACAACAAATTAGAATTAAAGGAACAAACTAAAAAAAAAATCTCTTGTGTCAGATGTGTCTTTATCAATAAATTAGAATGTTAAAAAATGAAATTTTAGTTATCTATGCTTGATATATATATATTAAGGGATATATGTTAAAGATATTAATTCAAAAATCGCTATCACTATACATTTTGAAAGTTTTTAATTACATGTGTATCTTTAGGTGGACTGGATGGATGAGAAGACCAGAACAAACGCTTTAGAAAAAGCAGCCGGCATGACTTCCCATATTGCCTATCCAAATGAACTGTTGGACGACAGAAAGCTCGAGAAATTTTATGAGGGACTTGAGTTAAGTGCTGACGACTATATAGGAAGCATTTTTAACTTATCCATCTTTGGAACAAATTTCTCATTTGGTAGACTGAGAAAGCCAGTGAATAAGACGGAATGGATAAGTCATGGAAGGCCGGCTGTCGTCAATGCGTTTTACTCGTCGATCGAAAACAGTATTCGTAAGTATTTAACCACGCAAACAATCCCATATAATATCAAAAAATAAATATCATTAGATTACTATCTTTGTGAATTGAATAACTGATGTACCTATATTTCAATAATAAAATCCATAAAATTATATTAATTTGGCTCCTTAGTCTTTTTGGTATTTGTCGCTATGTACTTATTTATTGTTATTTTTTTTCTTTTAGAATTCCCCGCAGGTATATTGCAAGGTGCATTCTTCAACAATGACCGGCCACGTTACATGAATTACGGTGCCATCGGATTTGTCATTGGCCATGAGATCACTCACGGTTTTGACGATCAAGGTAGACAATTTAACAAGGAAGGTAATCTCGTGGACTGGTGGGAGACAGAGACGAAAAAGCGTTATCTCAAGAGGGCCGAATGTATAATTCATCAGTATGGAAATTATACCGTGAAAGACGTTGGATTGAACGTAAGATAAATCTAACATGCCTGTTTCAATATTTATTTTCTTGCTACGTGAAATTGTTTTCATATTTTTCGGCACGGAAGAATTTAATTATAAAGATATATCGATAAAATATGAAGAAACTTTAGCCGTGTTGTTTCGCAACTCGTAATTATTGGTTTTATCTTTTAAATGAAATATTTCTTAATAACAATTAACAAAAACAAAGCTTTCTCTGTGAGGAAGCAATATGGTCATAATTCCTATATTACCTTTCATTATAATGTATAATCTATTCGCTGTAAATAATAGATAAAAACGTTATTATTAACGTTTTAATTACCGCAAAAATAATTATCATACGAGTCAATGTTTATTCATCGTGTTGCAATACTATATATAGAAACAAATAGAAATTAATTACAATAGAATATTCATGTGCGATAGGAGTAACGACAGTGATAAAAGAAGTTTCGTAATGTTCGCACAAAATTATAAAGTCAGCAAACTAGTTTAGTCAGAGAAATATGCAACATTTAAAAAATACGCAGCGTCTTTAAAATGTCTGTACTTTTCGCAGTTCTACGCGAAAAAAAAACACATATTTATTAGAGAAATTAAAACGCACGAAACAATTTTATTGTTAGTAAAATTGTTGTGTTATTCATCCTACAATGTAATGAGTATAAATATAGTAATTAATATCGCAGACAGTACACATGTCTAAAAGATGTCATAAAGATGTCTTTTAGACATCCGTGTCGTCTGGAGATAACACAAACATAAATACCGCGAATGTTTCTACAATTTTTAATGTATGTATAGAACAAATTAACATTTTACGATAATTCTCCGTAAAAAGGGGCTAAATATCGAATTCTTTTGCATAATTTTATACAAAAATATTTCCTAGATTGAAACTTTGTTGCAATATATTTTACATATTTACAGTTGAACGGAATAAACACCCAGGGTGAGAACATCGCGGACAACGGTGGCATAAAGGAGGCCTATTACGCGTATAGAGAATGGGTCAAACGAAACAAGCCGGAGCAGAGACTGCCGGGTTTGCCGTTCAGCCCGGAACAGATGTTCTGGATAAGCGCGGCGAATTCTTGGTGCAGCAAGTATCGACCGGAAGCGATGAAGCTGCGAATTACGACAGGCTTCCACAGCCCGGGCGAATTCCGCGTCCGTGGACCGCTGTCGAATATGGAGGAGTTTTCGCGCGACTTTAATTGCCCGGTCGGCTCCAGGATGAACCCCGAGAAGAAATGCACCGTGTGGTAGAACTCAGGTGTCGGCGAAGTATACCGCGAACGACGCTGACCGACTCCGCTTTTTTGAACCTTAGAAGTTACAATTTTGCATGCCTGTTAAGTACTTCGTTGAAACGATCAATTTTGTTCTTAGCGGCTCAACACTAAATAGACTTACAGCCGGAATGAATGCCTGATTTTCTGCTTCATAAAAGAGACAGGATTGGGTCTCGCGGCTACCAAACTGTTTTACCTTATTTATGAAATTAAATGATTTATTTCTTTTTTTAATTCTACCATTTCCGCGAGTATTTATACTATACTATCGCTTCTAAGGTTAATAATAAATGCAATGGAGTCGTCGATCTCATACTAGCAGGATACGGAGGTAATGTGTTTCCCTCTTACAGTATCCTGCCGTACGACATTGCCGCAGCGGAAAAAAAGTATTCGTCAGTGACGCTGCTCGAAAGCAAGAACTGAAATTTCGCGATAATAACGAGCATGGAAATGGGGAGCGCTCTCCACTGGGAAATCCAGGGAGATCGACTCGACCCGCGCGATTTTAGACACGTTGGGATATACACATACATTATGTATCATTTTGGTAAATTTTTATAAGGAGAAACATGTCGCGGGACGCGCGTCAAGTGTAAATAGAATGAAAATGAAAAAGGAAATTAATTGGTTAAACAGAGTTAAATTGCTTAACTGTTTTAAACGAGGCATTACTGATTCTTGTGCCAATGACAATGTTTGTCAAAGGTTTTAGATCATTACAGAGAAAATTAAGTTAAATTGTGCTCTAATGTAGTTTCTAGTTCGAGGATTTTCATTGTTGGCACGTATGATAAAAAAATGTTGGCAGCTTTGTTAAGAATTCGCTTTTTATCCTTTTTTATTGTTGACGACTTTGTTAAGTCTCGCTTTTTAAAGTAAACATTTTTAAGTATTCTGTTGACGCGGAGATGAATAATAATGGTGCACACTATATAGGATAATTCGCAAAATCAGCAACGAGAAAGAAACGTGAATAGAGCGGCATGAATATTCTTCGATAAATTTGATAGCTTTTTTTTAATGAAGATATTGGAAGCTATCGTTTGTTGCAACTGTTTTACGTTGAGTATTATTTTGTAGTATTATCGAGTAGCAATTAAATCGCGAGTTAAATTTACAGTAAAACGAAATCCACTTAATGTAATAATTAAACTACGCTAAAAAAAAAGTCAAGGTGTCCACAGTTTCTCCCTTGAAATTTGATTCATTGGGAGTATCGTGACGTCAAGTAGCATTAAAACGATTCGTAATTGTCATCTAAATTATCAGATGCAAAAAAATATACGATTCTCAATATTCTAGGACCTACATCTCGTATATATATATAGATAATTTTTATTCTTTGTCGATCGTAAGATTGTTAGTCGTAGAGAATTAAAAGATTACTTAGAACAACTTATTACAAGTATTAAGCGTAGCTATTTAATCGCGAGCGATTCAACCGCGACTTTCGCAATTGCTTTCCACCGTGTTATCCCTTACATCCGCATACACATATTACATTTTTACCTTGCGCCATATCTCCCTCTCCCTCTTTCCAACTCCCTCCCTTAGACGCACTTCTCGTATTTATTACGGATGGCCGATAAGTTAATCATCGAGTTAATCGCCATAAGTTTAAGCAAAAACGTATGTACCTTAATGTATTTTTTGTTGAATGTATAAGAATTTAATACAGGAAAACTTCACGTAAACCTCGAATTGTACTTTTACACACTTCCTAGGAATCCTAGAAAGACGCTTTTTTTCCCGGAAAGTAAAGCAGGTAATTTTCAGCTTGGCTGCGCGAATTGGCGCGCACAAAAATTGAAAAATATCGCGAAGCAGCACTTAACGCTATCACTTACCTCGTCGTCCAATATCTCGTCCAGCAACTCTGCTACGCACCGCCGTCCGATGCCCTTTTGGGCACGACGGAGATAACGAGATGATTCTTCCGATTTCCTCGCAGTTTTTCAACGGAGATGATCCGGCTGCCGATGTCCGGCTTACGGCGACGCGAATCGCGCTTCAATCGCGGTTGCCCTCGCCCGCCCTCGTCCTCGTAGTCACACGAATCGACCGACACTGAACTCGACACTCCCGACGCTCCCCTCACGCGCGATACGCTCGTAAACGGCGACGACTTCGCACCTGTGCCCGAGAAGTACGAAAAATTATTTTACACAAAGACAATTTATCTTCAAAAAAATAGCTCACCATCGCGCGCTTATTATTCGTGCAACGCTAGATTTAATATACTCCGAAATCGTGTCGCTGCATATTTTCAAACGGATAGAGAATCGTGGAACGACGCGACGGCAAAACTTCGCGCCAATTACGGAATGGAAAGTTACGCACGTCGATTACCTTCGAAAAATAGTTCATCATCGCACGCTTATCATTGTTCCATGGTTCACACACATTCAGCACTAGATTCAACAGTATAGCCGACATTCGTGTCCCGACATGCGCGCTATGCTTTTTTGAACGGACGAAGAACTCGAGCTCGAGACGACGCGCCGCCAACTTCGCGCCGATGCCTGAGCTGTTACGGAATGGAAAGTTACACGCGCGTTAAATCAATCGTCCTCAAAGAACGGCTTATCATTGCGTGCACTTATATATATTGTCCCATTTGTCCGTCCAAAACTAGATTCGACACTCCCGACATTCGCGCATCACGCGTTTTCAAACACGTTAAATTCGCGGTACGACGCAGCGGCAACTTCATACCGATACGCCCGAGCCGAGTACGGCCGGTACGGCGCATTACGCACACAGCAAAATCTAAAAACTATTTTCGAGAAATAGCTTTTTGCCATTACTCGCTCATTATCCCACACTGTTTCAGCATGGAACTCAACGTCTCCGGCATTCGCTTCGTGCGCGTTGAAACTTTTTGTCATCGACAGACGCGGAACGACTTGGCGGCACCCTCGCGTCGATCACTGTGACGAGGATCAATCTGAAAAGCAATTCTCGTATTCTCGTCTCGATCGCATAATCGGCATGATGACATCTTCCTAGTTCATATTATGTTCAATATTACCGATCCCGTACGTGGATACCGGGGTGTACCTCTTTTACAAGCGCGACGCAATTTCTTGATGCGAAAGCGAAAGCACGGGAGAGAAACGCGGACGATCCGACGAGCACGGAGGAGCGCTTTCGAACGACATCAAGATGGCGGCTGCGCGAGCCGTGCCGCGCCGGCGCATGCGCGACTCCGATTGTGCGTCTGTCATCGTGTCGCGCCCCGCGCGGTCGTCGCGGCTGATCGCTGATCACGGATTGCGGATTGTGGTCAATTGTGGAACGAAGGAGCGCGCGGCGAGAGGAGTGGGTCGTGGACGTCGTGGTCGCAGGTCGTGTGTGCGCGCGCGAGCCTCGCCAAGTCTCACGAAATTAACGGAAATCGAGCGGAAAAACGTACACGGATCGCGCGCCAGCATGAGCAAGCCGCCGTACAAGCTGAGCAACGTGCTGCTCGGCCACAATGCTGACGTGAGAGCGGTGACGACCTTCCTCGACGGCACCGTCGTGTCCGTCTCCCGGGACAAGACGGCGCGTGTGTGGAAACCGACCGGGTTGGTAGAGTGCATACGTAGATCCTCCCACGGGAACTCCTAACCTCTCGATCTTTTCCCGATTTTCGATCCCTTTCAGCCGTTAAAAGAGAAAGAAACACGTTGCTCTGTGTAACGCGAGGTTAGACGTACATGGACGGGATTTTAAACTGAATGTTGGCGTTAAGAATTACCTTTAATTGCGTTGAATTGTTGGGGATCGTACCGTATAGTGATACACCGTGTTTAAAACGTCTCACTGACGGTTAGAATTTTTGCAGGAGAGGCAACGAGTACGAGCAAACAGCGACGTTAACGGGCCATACTAACTTCGTCAATTCGGTGTGCGTTATAAATCCGTCGGAGAGAGATCCCAAGGGTTACATCATCACCGGCAGCAACGACAACACCATATGTGTCTATGTGGCGGATGAAACGGTGCCTGCGCATACGTTAACGGCGCACCAGAATAATGTATGTAGTTTGAAGACCGGCAAGAAGGAGGGTACGTTTCTTTCGGGTTCCTGGGACCTCACTGCCAAGTTATGGGACGTGAGAGACTTGAGTAAACCGCAGCTGAACCTTGCGGGTCACGCCGCCGCGGTATGGTGCGTAGCAGATTTATCGAACGGCAATGTAATAAGTGGATCGGCGGACAAATTGGTAATAGTATGGTCGAGGGATGGTTCGGTGCAACACAAATTAACGGGACATACCGACTGCGTTCGGGATATAGTTGATATTAAAGAGGACGAGTTTCTGACTTGTGCAAACGACGCCACTATAAGGCACTGGAACGCCAAGCTTGGGACCTGTTTAGGCTCTTACTGCGGTCATGAGAATTACATTTATAGTATAGCAGCTATCCCGAATGGTACATATGTCTATTCGTCTGGAGAAGACAGGACTGTTAGAATATGGTTTAATGCGGAACTGCAACAAACCATCGTTCTACCGACGCAATCGATATGGAGCATTGCTTTGTTCTCGAATGGCGATATAGTTGCCGGAAGTTCTGACGGGGCCGTTAGGATATTCTCATGTGATTCCGAACGATACGCAAATGCGGAAACGTTGGAGGCATTTGAGAAAGAAGTAGCGAATACAACTCTGAATGCACAGCAGGTAATCGGAGACATCAACGTAAAGGAGTAAGTACCCTTTATTTTGAATAAAATGACCTTTTATTCATACGTTATATTTTTTTTATTTTTACTTGTAATCAGTTGTAATAAATTTTTATGTACAGTTTGCCAGATGCAAGAGTTCTCCTACAGCCTGGCCAAAGAGATGGCCAAACAAAAATAGTAAACGAAGGGGATGCAGTTAGGGCATACAGTTGGTCGCAAAGCGAACAACGATGGATAAAAATTGGTGACGTGATGGGTGCGTCCGGCGGTACCGCGGCCACCTCCGGAAAACAACTTTACAATGGCATAGAATACGATTATGTCTTTTCAGTCGACATACAAGACGGCGTGCCACCTTTGAAACTTCCTTATAATAAGGGCCAAGATCCCTGGCATGTTGCACAACAGTTTCTTCATGACAATAATCTCAGTCAATTATTTTTAGATCAGGTACAAATTTTGAAAAGTATTTAATTTTGTATATAATGTCTAATTATAAATGTAATCTTATTTACTGCTATTAAAAAATCATTTATGAAATAGCAAATCTAAAAGGAGAATGAAATTTGTATATTTCAGGTTGCAAATTTCATAGTAAAGAATTCTGAGCCAGCCCCAATTTTAAATGCTGGATCGCAATACGTAGATCCTTTTACAGGAGAAAACCGATACGTTCCCGGATCAGGAACATCGTCTAGTACACCCGATGTTAGTGCACAATCATCAACACTTGGTTCTTCCAATACACCTGCATCTCCCTCCTATATACCTCACTCGAAGTATTTAAAATTTGAACAGGCAAATTTAACTGCTATTTTGGGTAATTGAAACTTATTTAAGATGATTAGATACAATAGAAAGCAACATAATTTTGCATTATTCTTTGCCAGTAATGCTTTTATAAAATTAATTGCAGGAAAGTTACACGAGTTAAATTCTAAATTGGAGACTAAACAAGAAAATGTATATAAAATACCAAAGGAGAAGGAGGATGCAATAAATGAACTTATGAGAAATTGTAATCAAGTGTCCGAGGAAGTTAGGACCAGCGCTATCGGCGCACTGAAGAGTCTTGTAAATTGGCCGAACGACACGGTGTTCCCAGTTCTCGATATAGCGAGACTCGCCATACTTCACAAAGAAGTAAACGATCAACTATGTACGGAAGAATTGCTACCAGTCGTACGAAGGCACATAAAATCCGATGCATTTCGCTGCAATCAAATGCTCACCTTCCGTCTGATAGCCAATATGTTCCAGCATGAAAAGGGAGAAAAACTCGGTTTGGATTATAAGGATGAGATACTCAAGTCTCTGCTGGACCTACAGTCTTTTGGAGATAGACACAATCAGGTATGCCACACCAATTATTAAATAATAATTAAAAATGAAAGAGAGATTTACGAGGGCCTAATCGCATGAATAATTGATAAAATAATCGTTATAAATGCAACTCTCTAAATATTATATACTTTTAGACTTTAGTATGAAGTAATATCTTCCTGCATGAAAAACCGGAAACGGTGTAAGATTTGCAAAAGGATGAGCTTACAAATTGCGATATTATATTACAGGTTGCAATATCGACTTACGTATTAAATCTGATTGTAGCGCTAAGTAAATATAATGACGCACCTGGTAGAACGAGAGCTCTAAATGTATTATTTACTATATTGCCTAAATTGCGTGAAACCGAGGCAATATTCAGAGCTTTAGTTGGACTAGGAACGTTATTAGCTGCTACACTAGATCCCAATGATCGTAATGAATTAATTAACGCTGTGCGACAATCCGAGACTGCTTTGAATGTTCTTAGAACTCTATCAGAAAGCGATCTCAATACGTCAAACAAACTGGTAAACTGTTCCAAACAGATTATCGATTTAATTCTCTAAGCAGTGGGATACGCTGCTTGTAAAATTATGAAAAAAAATAACTTTGCACGTGTATCTATGTTTTGCAGCTCGGTTGCTCAATCGTAAGAAATAAATACATTTTTACAATTAACATTCATCATTTAGATATACTATAAATGCCCCTCCATATAGAACATCCAAAAAAATATCGATTTACATAATAAAAATAAATAAGTATCTTATTACAACGGTTACACTATTCTATACATTTGCGAAATATATAAAGATGTATCTATATAATTTTATATAGATATTATATGGTTTTTTTTTTAATTACACTATATTTTTGCAAGATTAATAAGCAGTACCTGTAAATATAGTTTCTATTTATCCAATATATACGCAATTTATATATTGGTTAAATTCATACAATTTTAAAGTTTTAAATTAATATCTTAACAATTTATTTATGCTCAATTATTCATTACAACTGACCAAGATAAAGTTATTCGACATACATATTGACTGTTTCGGGACTAAGATAAAATGATATGTACTTTAGTGCTTTTACGTACTTTTTTAATTTCTTTTATCGTAAAGCATACATAAATATTTCTTAGTAAACGAACATGTTGTCAAGAAATACATAATACATATTTTTATAATATATATCGATAACACAAAATTCGAAGGAATTATTTCTCCAAATTTTATTATCGATTTTACATCAGAAGTACAAAAATGAATTAATTAACGTGTTTGCAATATAGGAAAAAATTAAAACGACTGTTACACATTCAGATAATAAAAATTGAATTAATTATTACTATTGCCATGGCAGATATAATATCTCAACGTAGAAATGTGTACAACGCATATCTATTTCGTTTCATATCGTCGAACAAATTTGGAAAGTAAGAGACAAAGTTACCTGCATGGAATGTAAATGACCTGCTTAAATGACAATGGATTACTTACAATTTAAGTAAGATAAGTCGTATTTCTAATGAAAATTAGTTAAAATATATATACAACGATGAATATATAAAATAATAATTTATATAATATACACATATATTTGATTAAATTTCTCGGGCACACGCACCCAGTAAACATACAACAGACAACAGTGTAATAGTAGAATATTGTTATTACATTAACGTCAAATATATATATATATATACATATATAGACATATATATATATATATATATATATATATATATATATATATATATATATACATATATATATTTCGATAGTTATATATCAATTTACTCCCTCAATAGCCACGAGTTATTAATTACCACAACTGTTGCAGTTAATTATTACACCAAAAATAACATTCATTTGTATACACTCATATTAACTTCAATTATGCTCAATGAACGATACATATAGTAGTAGATGAAAGATAGTTACAGTGTCAGACCATTTTGGCTCGGGAATGTGTGGATGCATTTCTTTTCTTTTATAAAAATAACTTTCAATATATATCTGAGATCTGTAAGATAATAGAAACAGTGCTGATTCATACAATTCAGAATCCAATTTAGCGCACGAGTTATTACTAGCAATGTATAACTAGATGCGTTTTCATACGAATGCACAGGCCCAACGTCCTCGTGTAGAAAAGTATCTATGTAAAAAATCCGAAGTTGCTCTGATGCAAAGATGTAACGTGCAGGAACCATTATCTTTCAGATTTCTGTATGTAACAGTGACGACGGAGTCTGCTTGACAATAAGATCAATTTCCGATATTTGAAAGCGTTACTTTAATATTATAGTAACATTTATCTCAGGTAAAAAAAACAATTGTTAAAACGAAATTAATAAAAACATTTAATTTAAACATTTAAACATTACATATAAATATATCAAGAAATCAATTGTGACGAAACCAATGAGGAAGTCAAGAGTCCGCATAGGACTTCATATTGAAAGCTTTGGCCCATCAAGGGCTGTGATGTAACGAAACAAGATGTTGAGATTTTTATAAAATAAGATCTTTAAAAAAATCAGAGCACTTTTCTACAAACATTTTTAGTAGGCTAAATATACCTACTATTAATAATAGCATATTAATTTCAGTAATTTCAAAACCATGCCTTCCGAATTGATAAAGAAGAAGATTTTAAAGTAACGCCTTCATGCACCATTTCTGAGTAACTTGGACGCAAGTTCCTTTAACTCCGTTAAAACCAGTGGCAAGCCTAGTTTTTCTTATGAGCAGGAGAGAGAGATTCGGAATGCCCTACAGAAATGCACTGATTCCTAAGATGTATCCTCTCTTAAACTTAAGTTACTGGCATATGTACCTGAGGCGACGTGCATATACCTTTCGCGCATTTCGAAGGTCAGAATGCATTGAGGCAATTACCCGATGTAAGTTACTTTATAGTGTGTTGAAAAACTACATCGAAAATTACTCGTTACAAATGTCGAGTTTTACTTTTTACATAAACTATAGTTGACTATAGTTGAGTAGAAGCTCAGTGGCGGATTTAAGAATCAGTTGAACGGAACTTCGGCTTTTACTTGAGCCAGACTTTAAAAATGCTAGTTTCCGAAAGAAAATATCTGCGCTTTCTTAGTAGCTTACGCGAATATTACGAATAAATTATCGTTTTTTTTTATCGATTTCACGAAACTTTAAATTCGCCCCTGTGTGTATAGAACCTCCCTTAATTTTGTACCACAAAACTTAGCATACTAAGCGGTGATGTTTATCTTCGACTACTTTTAATTGCCTGGTGGGAACTCGTCGTTTAGAGATTACTTCGCGCATGAAATATCGCTTGCAGTAAAATAAACACAGCCTCATTAATTGAAGGATTTGGGGAAAGAAGTATTAAAATATACATATGTATATATATATATATATATATATATATATATATATATATATATGTTCTAGAGCTCTCTTGAGGTATGGCGGTATGCATTATTACCTCGCAAATACACAGTGCTTGAATCCGATATATCTCGCATACCGTTTACAATCATACACGCTAAAGGTTTCTCAAAACTTGGAAGCATAACATCAGAATGTACAATTACAATTGCGCGACTGTTGCGCGATGAGAAATTACGGGATCTCGTTTACAAAATACTTTCAACGTCCTTTGCTGCCACAACAATTCAGAAAAGAGCATTATAAACTTTGCTTCTTCTTTTTTTTTTTACAGAAGGGCATTAACAGCCATATCGTTTACTCTTTCCCTAAGTCACAACACGACTGCATTGTATCAGCGTGATTCGACGGCGTAACATAACGTGCCCAAATTTTCGTAAACGAAAATTTCAAGATAGACAGGCATCGTCGCTGCAGGAATATATCGAAGCATATTATTACTGAACGCGTATGCTGAAAAGCTAATCGTCTAACGAAGAGATAATTTCTTTTCTAATTGATATATATTTTTCTTTCTCAAGTATTAATCCCCTCATTCCTAAATTGTCTCTAAATTTTGGCAAAGGTATTCGTATATTTTCTTCTATACGTTGAGTATTAAACAAGTGTTGCGATACGCACGCGTATCCTTGGAAACTAATCCTTTTAAAACTCAATTTAATCAGAATTTAAATAATTTATATATCTTCAATAAACGTAGCTGTGTACGTAGCTACACCAGGAATGAGAGGCTCGAAAGAAACGAGAAATTACGAAAGGGAAGTGTCGGCGCGATAACTAACTTCGGATGCCTCTAAAATCTACATCTCGGCACTCCCCAAACGCGTCTGTATATTCCATTTCATCTGGAAATATACCGCGGCGGGGGCGAACTTCAGTGCTCGTCTCGCATATCAAAAATGATAAAGCGCATTATCATAACCTTCGATCAGGATTTCCCTGATAATGCGTACGACGGAGAGACCTAAAATTTGTATTGGGTACCCCCAAGTTCGTTTCATTCGGCCGGTGTGCTTGCCGCCCACCTGTCAAACTCGATTCCCGAGTCGGGACTGAGTCCCAGATCAATGGGACTCAGGAAGCTGGGCGCTGGACAATTGCAGGGCCCATTGGGTCGACATGCTCCAATGCACCTCTGGTCGTTACTTTTGTTTTCTCCCCCTCGGTCCCTCAACTCCCGCTCGAAGCTGTGCAACTGCTCCATAAAGTGAAAATTCGGTGAAACATTGGACTTTCTACTACGTACTAGGTTGAAAGCATCGTTCAGGCTGAGGCTGCACTTGTGCATGAGATAAGCCACGGTGATCGTGACAGATCGAGAAACTCCGGCCACACAATGTACCAGCACTCCCTTATCTGAGTTCCGTGCCTCCTCTGAAAAATACGTGACACATCGCGATTTTAATCCTACAGTCGTTAACTCGATCAATTATTACACTGATATTTAACATTTATTTGCCATATTTCACGCAATCAGCAAAATATAAGCTTATTTTATAATGCTTTTCCAAAGTGCGTAACGCGGATTTCTTGAATCAATTGATATAGGAAGATCGAAAAAATACGATATTTTAATATTAATTTTGTTGAAACATTGAGATTTTGAGATGCAACATCATTATTTGAGAGCTATTATGCAGAGTGTCCTAGCCCTGCCACCCGTTAATGGCAGATACCCGAGATCCTAACAGAATTTTCGTCTCAAAATGATCTCCGGTACCTGCCATACCTGACAAGTGGCACGGCAGGTCGTGAGCGAAAATCCTAATACCAAAATGCCGAGGTTATAATAATAGTTTTTAAATGAGAAAACTTCTTTGAACACTTCTCATTTAAAAACTATTATAGCCTCGGCATTTTGGTATTAGGATTTTCGTCTCAAAATGATCTCAGGTATCTGCCATTAACAGACCTGGGTAGGGCAGGTCTGGGACACCCTGTACAATGAAGATTATATGAATGTGTGTGGGAGATACTAATTAGCGATTACGTCAGCTACTATTCTTCGATATGTTCAATGCTCATTACTTAGAAAATGATGATGGAAATGCTAAAGAAAACAATGCGTATCATGACGAATTCGTTTAAATGGCGCTAACAAAGGAAAGTCGGATTGCCAACATTGCAATGCGTCGGGACAGTCAAAAGTGCCAGACCGGCTCAATAGCAGTGCCAAACCTCGCCATTCAGGCTTAAGTATAGCTCTCGGCCTAACCGGACATCCGTTGTTTAATTGTCTAGTGCGGCTTGCCCGCCACGTGGGAAAGTTTCTATTTAGGCGAACCTATTTATAAGAATGCCCCTTACAGAAGCTGCGCGGGGGACCTTCTTAAACAGGAAATCCTGTTTAAGAAGCGGTCAGAACAAGATTTTGACGCGGAAAAAGCTCCGATGCGGTAAATAAAGTTCACATTATTCGCGCATTCTTATGTACATATGTTAAAATAATACGGGACGTGAAAAATGTTGTATCAAGAAAATCTTTCTTTGCTGATATGTGACACACGAAATATTTTACTTGAATTCTAGATATTATATATCACTATTATTAGCATAATTTTTATAGCGAAGCACGCATGTGGACAACGAAATATTCATTGATTAAGAATATAAAATACCAATCGATAAGCTGAGAATTTTATTTTTCGCGAGAAACGCTTGCTTTTTTTACGTTTCACGTAACGAGTTAAACAAATACACTACCTACAAACATGCTTACAAAAAGCAATTTATTTTAAAAATAATTCTTACTCGAATTTACATAGTTTGTTCAATAAAAATGCTTCACATATCGGCATGCCGTCACTCACCTATAAATTGAATCGCTTGCGGGAAGAAACTAGCCAAGTTCTGACTCCAGTGATCGCTTATCGGTATCTGCATGTACTTTATTGAGCCACCACTTTCAAATACGTTTGGCAAATCCGGTGTCACATTGAGTATGTACTGTATCCTGTGCCGCGCTAAAGACTCGCGATCCTCACTATTGGCCGCGTTACCGAGATACAAATGAGGTAAAATTTCCACCGGAAAATCTTTATCTTCCTCGGGACCTGTGGAATACGGAAACACGAATTCATTATTATTATTGTATTACATTTTTCTCTATCTTCATATTCTATTTTTACATTATATCATATAGTATTATATATATATATATATATTATTTATGTATTATATTGTTTTTTATTCATACAAATTATCGTTACATGATTCTATTCAACTACAGTAAGAATATATACACTAAATATCTGCTCACCAATTGAATCACACGTGCTGTCACTGTCAGAATCTGAATAAGATCTGGTTGGTGGAGCAGATATTCGAAGGGATCTAAGGCCCATTAATTCACCATCGTTATTGTCCTGACCTGGGTCACATTCATTAGTGGCTTGACTACCTTCGCACCACTCTGGATATTTATCTTTAAATGCTTCAAAACCACCTATAAATAAATATAATAAGGTAACTAATTATTTGAGATCAAAATCTATTTAAGTGGGTCAAAAACTTTCCAACGCGTTTATTTGTAAAATTTAAGATATGTATATGATAATTTTATTCCACACGATAAAAAAAAAAGTATCAATATTTTCAAATTTCAATTCAATAACTTGCTAAAATTTTCAATAAACCCGTCATTAATCAATCGACTTGGAAATTAAATTTTGCATATAATAACATTTAGAAAATTTTAGTAATCACACAAACACGTTCATAACTCTTCAACATTTACATTTTCTTCAAATATTTATTAACAAGATTATAAAACAAAATTATAAAATAAGCAAGCAATAATTCTCTATTTTGCGCACAATGTACATGTATTAATACATTCGCAATCAGTAAATTTCTCATGTCAAAACAAAACGTTGAATGACTGAATAGTTTTATCTAAAGCCTGATAAAGGCTGGCTATAGAATTAAGTGTCTGGCTCTACCGGAATGTGCCTCCCACATAAATCAATATTTCATTCACAACCAGTCTCCATGCTTCGACTGTTACTTCTGAAAGCCTTTCTATACCAGAATTACCATTGCTGCCTGCGCACATGCATCACACACGTGACAACAAATTCGTGTGAATGTGCAGAGTTACAATTAGCAATTATCCTGTCCCGTTTAATAGTTAAATTTAGAAACATCTATTAAAATCACGCCATTAATTACACAAATTGGTTTCTAAAATATTGTCATAAACATAATAATTTAGCAATGATTGGAATATTGATATTGGTTTGTACGTTTGCAGGTCTCAAATTCACATTTACATTCAATTTATCATTCGGGAACAAAAAACAAACGAAAGCATTCCAGCAAATCCAAATACAAACACTTGACGTCTGGCGCGTTTAAAATGTCAAACTATATCTGCAATCCTAATGGGAATCGAATTATATAACGGGATTAATATTCCATGGGGTAAAAATTGATCTCCCTTACCGATTAAAGCGGCAACGTTTCCACCGCTGCTCTTAAGTCTCCGGCTCAAAACTTGTAACGTTTCACCCTGATGACCCGCGTCCGTCGAGTCGCCGATTAGTACAAACGTCCCCCTTCTGTTCTCGTCCCCGCACAGAAACGTCTCCACTCTGTTTCTCAAATCTAAGCACCGTATCGTGGACAAGAGGTCCACTTTACCAGCAGCCAATCTTCGCAGCATGATACTGGGTATGGTCAGAGGTACCGAGCCTCTTACGTGGGCATCGGAGAAGTCGGAGTGTGCCCTACAGTCCAGAATAAGAAGCTTGTTGGGACCATCCTGCGATCTCAACTCGCCGAACAACCATTCCGGACCGAGAAGGTCCTCTTCCATCGCGCTATCAGGCATCTCGAGTCTCTATCTCGTACCCTCGCGCACACCGTTATGTTTCGTGGTCCTTTCCTTTGCGTCCTCTCCGGGACAAACCAACGCAAACGGCTTCTTCCGAATCTAAACGTTGCGTTCAGGTCACTGTTTATGTTTCTCCCATAAATAAAGAGATATTCTTGAGCCTCTGCGCCATCGAAGTGCAGTCATCGCCGGACGCGGCGCCTTCGACGAACGGTCGACGATGAACGGCAAAACTGTGTCGGAGCGTCGTTACTACTCCGTCAAGACGATTCTCGCTCGTTGTCGCTTGAGAAGTCTCCGGGGTAACGGGGTAACTAACTATAGCACGATACCACCGAGTCCACGGTGCAACACGCCCGCGTGTCAGAAATTATACCGTCCGTTGAGTCGTCAGCCCTGTCGCACGTTCTCCAACAGAAGCGAGTGAACGCGAACCGAGAACGTTGTCCGTGGCGAGAGGTGCGTGCACACACACGCGCTCGTCTCCCGCGATTAATATTTAACTGGATATACGAAAATGGCACTTGGAGTTGAGTGGCGGATATATACGCGTTCCCCGGACGCCTCATCCGGAGAACGATCGCGCGCGACGTTCGCCCGTCGACGGCACGAACGACCGACGGGTTCTCAGGTTCTCACGCGTTGCCATCATTTCCTGCGATACTACGCCGCGCTGCGTATATGTTACTCCGCCTTCTCCTCTCGCTTCTCTGCCGCCGCTGCCGCCGCCGCCGCCACCACCACTATCACCACCACCACCACGACCACCACCGTCGCCGTCGCCGTCGCCGTCGCCGTCGCCGTCGCTGCCGCAGCCGCCACTGTAGCCGTCGTCGTCGCTGCCACCGTTACCGCCGCCAGCTCGTCCCGGTTATCGATCTCCTCGTTAATCAATTAAGACGACGCGACCAATTAACGGCACGGCTGCTGCAAAACGTTTACGCGCCCCGTGCGGCGGCAGATGCATGTGCATGTCCGTCCGTACGCGACCGCCGCGCTCACTCCTCACTGCTCCTCACTCCTCACTCTATCTCGCGCTCACCGACCCTCGGGCGCTCGCGCGCGAGCCGCGAGCTCGCCTCGTCGCCCGCCCCGCGGGCACCGATCGTTCCATCCTTGTCGCACCGCGCCGCGCTTTTGCCCCTTGCCCCCACCTTCAGAGCGTAGGCCCGCCGTCAGCCGTCACGCACACCGCACGCCGCGCACACGCTGGACCGCGTACGCGCTCACGCTCCCGCGACCACCGTACCGCGTTTCCGTATCCGTCCGATCGGATCGGATCGGCCACCAACTGCTGCTCCTCCCTCCCGCTCTCTCACCCGAGTCCCTCCAGCTACTCCAGCATCGCCTCCGAGATTCGGAATTCCTCGGCCGAAGGGACGCCGGAGCCTTCGCAACGATCTGAAGTATGTCACGAATCTCTTCTACCTGCCTGCCTTCTTCTTCTTCCCGCGCTCTTCCTCTCTCTCTCTCTCTCTCTCTCTCTCTCGTTTCCTCGGGTTCTCCTATTGTTTTCACCGATTCGATTTTTGTCCTATCGCGCTCACTCGTCGCAGGCCACACCTTACGAACGTCCGTTCGTCGAAGAATGGAGCGACGGCGCTCGGTACGTCGCGCGCAGGGGTGAGACGCGGCCGGCGCGCGCGACGCGATTCGCCGGCGGTCACGTGAGCCCGCGCGGCCGGCCAATCGCCGCGCGGGCTGACGTCAGTTCATTGACGAAAGATGTTTCCATTAACTAGGCGTGGGTAGAGGCTGGGTCGGGGGTCGGTGCTGACCGAAGTCGCCGTTGAAGCGGCTCGGAGTGCATGGCTTCGCGGCGATGAAGGGGAATGGCGGCGGAATGGGCCACCGCACGTTCTACACGCGCGCGCTCTCTCACGCGTGCGTGGGCGCGTATTATCACAACCCGCGTAAGGAGGGGAGAAGAGAAAGAGAGAGAGAGAGAGAGAGAGAGAGAGAGAGAGAGGATATACACCGCTGACATGCACGCACACTGGCGTGCACGTGCTGCTCCGCCAACAGGGCCGAACATCGACGATCCCGTCACCCCACGTTAGTGTTAGGTTAGTTTAGTTCCTTCTCGATCCTACTCTATACCCTTCCGTCTCTCTCGCGATCGAATCAATATCACCACTCTTTCCTCCCGTTATCTATTTACCGCATATATACCGCGTGTATGCATGTCTATATAATGAACTCTTTCGTCACGCTCATTGTCGAACGTGTCTGACTTGTCGCGATTGCAACGTGCAATTGTCGCGACGTATATATCCGGATATTCCGGATCACCGATATTATCCGGCGTGTTCAATGATTCCCGACCTCGTCGCGGTTACTGGGTCTATTTGTAAATGCACATAATTATCGTCGCGGCGTCTGTACGCGATCGATAAGTCGCGATATCGCGTGTCGCGCGATGGTGTAATTCGCCCGTAGTATATCTAAATCCGTGCAGCGCGCGTTATAGTACGACGAGGTACACTATAATGATTTCCCGGATATACATATATACGACGAAACAATGACCTCTCCGTCTCGCGGGATCCAATCCCGACTTCATGGAAGCGCACAATAGGCTTCTAATATAAACCTGTGCTCCAATATCGGGTGTAGATCTCAAAGGAGCCAGAATTACATTACAATGATTGTAGAAATTATATAAAGTGACTGGCGCGCGCACAAGAATAGAAGTTCGGAATAACGCGTGGGAAAGAAGAGGGGAAGATTCTCGTTCGGATTGGAAAGAAATTTTCAAAATAGAAATAATTATCCTTTTATCACTTGGAAACTTAAGTGAACACGGTATTAGCCTGTGTATTCATAGAAAAGAGTAAAAAAAGAGATATGTTAAAAGATTTAGAAGTAAAGTGTATTCTATATATATATTGTAACATTCGTAATATCGAATGATACTAGGAAGCTTGACTTTACAAACAATCTATTAATAGAAGCTGCAACGCCGTATTGAATTATTAATTGAAACGTATTACATTGTATTACAATATATATTACCAGGAATCTATTATTGTTGATATAGAGACAAACGTCACAAATTGTCAATAGGGCAAAAAGTTCACCATGAATAACCAGTTTTATTCTCAACTTTTGTTCTCCGTCAGTTATAATATACAGGATGTTTTAATTTGATACACGTGCGAAAACTGAAATTATTTATCTTTAAGAATTACCCAGTGTGAACATGAATGATTATAATTGATTGCGAGAGAAAGGGATTCTAATTAATTACAGCTTGAAAACGCGAACGTGTATAACAAAATTTTAATCTCTAGGCAATTTTATGTGAGCTTTGACTCTTAATGACTCATAGCATAATTAGCAAAACGTTGAAAATTATGAATTTCCAGAATCTCCGTGGGTGGATAGGTCCAATTAAAATTCGACAAAGGAAAGACTGATTTCAATCTTGAATGAATTTTTGCCAAATCCGCCTACGTTGTCGGGTGCTCCGTACACCGTTATAGATATTACGATTGCAGTTGCGAAAGGGTTTGAAGCGAAATACGCGCGGGAGGATGGCAAAATATGCCATCGAGTGATACGGCCTTGGCCCTTGCCGTTTACACCGAGTCCCCGTCCTCGGCCTCGCCCGTTCATCGCTGCTCGGCTCGGCTCGGCTCGGCTCGCTCGTTTGTTCTCTTTCACCCTGATGGCGGGAGGGGACGACAGCCTATCAGACGACTGTGCCAGGCGTAGGTCGGCATTCCATTCATTTGGACGGCTGTCGTTGAAGATTTTCGCGTTCGATCACACGGTTGCCGCTTTAATCGCGCTTAAGCGCGCGCGCGCGTGCTCTCTCTCTCTCTCTCTCTCTCTCTCTCTCTCTCTCTCTCTGCCTCGCGAGGGTGAAGGACAGGTTGAGGGTGGGAAATAGGACAGAGAGTGAGAACGATGCGGGACCAGAAAAAGGGGGCAAAGAGAGGGGGATGGAAAAGGGCCGCGGGCGTCTGTGACCTTCCGCGGGTATCCGGACGCGTGCCGACGAATTGGATTCGATCCGCGTGGGTGCCGGGTAAGGTGAGCACCCGACCGTCCTTCCGCGCGCGCGCACCCCTCTCACCCTAACGCTCAATAACGCTCGGATAGTTAGCGGAGGCTTTAACATTAAAGCAGAAGAAGGAAACTGCACTTGTAGTCGAGAAAGCTCGAATCCGTTGATTCGCTTGATATCGATTTCCGGCGCGATCGGCTCGCCGAAGGTGACTCATCGAGTCTGCGTGAAGAAGGAACGGAAGGGGCGACGGGATAGAAACATGAGATGTGTGCGACTTTTTGTTAAAGAGAAAAAAGTAAAGGATCTTCGATATAAATTTATATAAATTGTTTCTGTCACACCAGTAATTTGCAACTAAACATAACGGATCTAATTTACAAAATGGTGTCTAGTTAAAAGACAGTGAATATTTCATATTTTTGCCCTCTCTCACTTTTTGCGGTTTCCTTTTTAAAAAGACGCGTATATAAAAGAGACATAAAACGTTATATATTAATTCCGCTTTGTGCGGAATTTCACTTTTCAATTTTAGTCTAGTATATAGAACTGTCAGAGATGCTGTATATGACACACGACACGACACGACGCACTGAAATTCCGCTATATCATCAGGCACTGTAAACAGAATTTATATCTAGACATAAATCTAGCGCGGTGGAAATGTCAAATATCGGGAAACGTGAATGTTGTACAAACTAGTACCCAAGTATACAAACGCTTGTGCATCTAATAATGTTTTCTCGTATAATAGTGTTCAGAGCGCGTTTTGATGCGTCACAATGAAACGCGTGGGAACAGCGCGGGAAGAATCCTAGATGGAAATAACAGTGCAACATGGCTAATTATGAGACAAACGTAGACGATTATTGTCCGTCGTTGGCGTATATTTCCTACGCCAGCTGTTGCGAAACTCGCAATTAAAAATTAACGGAAGAGATCGAACGTGGGCGCGCGGGTCTCGCCTCTTATTGGTACGCGGCGAAAGGTCTTGCACGATGAATTAGTAACGAATCTCATTGGAGAGTAGCGATGCAAAATTCATGATTCGCTCGCTCGAATGTCTCTAAAGATGATTCCGGGGGAAATTATGTTATTTGATTACACAATGTAATTTATATATTCCTCGCTGCGCCGGATTTAAGTTGTGCCATGCGCGACCGCGACGTCGACGTCGACGGCGCGTTCTAAGGACGCGGAGGAGTCGCTGGTGGTGGGACGACAAAATATCCTGCTTTGCTCTGACTGGATTGTTTTTACATTAATATTTTCCATTAAAACGAACTGAAGAATTTTATTAAATATTACAGCCACGTCACGGGAAACGCCTACGCGCATTATTCCCGGCGATGTATCAGAAAAACAGTGCTTCCAACGGTAGTATATTTAGCGCATTTTCACGCAGCTTTTTTTTTTTTTTTTTTTTTACCGAGTATAACGAGGCATCGCAGAGAAGTTGTTTAAAAAGACGTTAGGTGTCAAGATAACGAAGTAAAAAGATAGTATCGTAAAAATCGTACGCAGCTTGCTTTATCTCTTTCTCTCTCTCTCTCTCTCTCTCTATCCACGAATATGGACATAATTAACGTGCAATTGTAATCTCTAAATAATTTTATATTATCGGCGGAGATAATTCTTATCGTGGTGAATTTGGGGCTCGACAAGAAACGAGGTTTTTCTTTTGATAACTATACGCCCCCGTACACTCGATCGTGACATATACGTCCGCTATAGCGATACGGTATTGTGACACGATATAGTGGCGTCATACCTCAATCGTGACCTTTCCGAAATTAAAGAGAGAGAGAGAGAGAGAGAGAGAGAGAGAGAGAGAGAGAGAGAGAGAGAGAGAGAGAGAGAGAGAGAGAGTACTCTCATTCGCTATCACCTGCTATCCGGTGACAAGCCTGGGAATATACCATTCCGTTCGTGTGTGTGTGTGTGTGTGTGTGTGTGTGTGTGTGTGTGTGTGTGTTGTGTGTGTGTTGTGTGGGCGTGGGTGTGTGGTGTGTTGTGGTGTGTCTGTGTGTGTTGTGGATTGTGGGTGTTGCTTGTGTGTTGTGTTGTGTGTGAAGTTTGCAAACGTTCCCGGAAGCATTGTACCTTGTGAATCCGCGCAACGTTAACCGCATTTTGCACAGCGATTCCCGCGAAGCCCCGTAATCCGCGCGCGCGTTTGTAAAAATGTCATTTTCAACTTCAAAAGGCACACACGATTGCCCGCGACTGAAATTTATTTCTCGGAAAGTAACTTACACGAACGACGGCTAGAATCGGTCTCTTTGCGATGTCATTTCCGTTTTAAATGACATTTCGCGGTTACTAATAGGTCAGCAGGTATTTATATAAGTTTGGTTTTTTTACAGCGACATTACGTCTAAAAACAACGCTTTGTCGAGTCGTAATTAGCTCGGAGTGGACAATCAACATTGAAACTGATGCAATCGGATCAAAGGTTCTCGTTTTCGCGAACATTTCTTTTTTAATGAGAAAAAACGGTTAAATGGCAATTTTCCTAGAAGTGAACTTTTTATCTCGTAAATGAAGATTCTTGGGAAAATCTTTTAACTATATTTTCTCGCGTACATTATCTCGTTTTCAAGTGTTCTCTATAATGTGGCAAAGTGTTTATCAAACGATAACAGCATTAATTATCAATCGTTTATGGACGTTGATGCTGAATCGAGACTAAGTAGCCTATTGACTTTAAAATGAAGTCACGCGTAAACTGACACGTTTGCGATGTTGCAATCGAACATTCGCCGCGTTCGTTTTCACGAAGCTGCTACTTTCCCCCTGATGACCATCGTAAAACGACAAACATGGACAGTAGACATTAAACCTATAATTAAACAGTAACGCGTTACTTAAAGATAAGCGAGTTTTCGCATAGACGGATGAAATAATTACAATAATAAAACACCCTTTTTAACTTAAAAAAGTAATTATTATTGATATTTTACAGTTCTACAATAATTAAGATTCAATTCTAAAGTTTAGAGAATTATTAATCAGGATTGATAGCTTAAATTTAAGGGAACAAAAATTAACTGGTGCTTCGTCGATTTAACATCAGCCTTTCTACTCAAATGATTAGACCCAATTTAAGGTCCAGAATGAAACGTTTCTATTTGGACAATTAAACATCAAGTAATTAAGGAATCTATCTTTTGGCTTGTCGGCAAATCGTCAATCTACAATATAGGTACTCCGAGATATAATTGTAGCGGTCTATAAAACTGTCGTGCCATATTTCTGTCGCGTCCAGGCTTATTTAAGCACTTTGCAATAATCTCGGTTATCGATTATTTATTTAAGCAAATTAGAATACTATCAAAATATCGCGGTACGTGTATGGCTCTCTAACGAGATCAAGATTTTCGCGGTGTATAATAAGTAGCGGTGATTTATAAATTGGATGTAGAGTGCATCCCACGTTGTCGTTTTACGTCATGATAAATATCGCGCGTCAATTCCGGGCTCGATCGCGAGATGAACGTACGTACGTATATACGTATAAACGAAAGGGAAGCCGCGCGCGCGTGGCGCCGTTACGTATACGTTGCAAGCGCCGATTACGACAGGTATACGATAATGCGTACGGCGGGTTGACGTAAGCGATAGACCCGTCTGCATGATGACCTTAACAGGTGTGCGCGTACTTAATAGGCATGGCCATTATTTCGCGATGCACTCGGAAGTCCCGGGCTCGCGGATGTTACCCAATCACGAGTATATAAGCTCCGCACGCGCGTGCACGTTTTCGCTCTTGTAGGATACTACGGAGGGATACTGCGTGGGCAGCCACACGCACGCGGTATACTGACACAATAAAATATAAAAATATGATGCACGAGACGCGAGAGAGCGATAGATATGAGATATAAAATCGCCGAGACACGCGCGATAAGATAGTAACCGCAGGAAGTAACCAATTACAAAGTACACGTGACTAAAAGATAATACAGATGCGTGCATGGTCGTGTTGCATAATACAATAGTAAAAGCTGCACACTCGTCGTGCGTTCTTTATTCACGTATTTCGCGTATTCGCGGCGGCTCGATTCACTCGCAAACGTTTTTCACATTTGTGCCATTTGTGGGCTTGAAAAAATTGCTTGTCCGCGAGGAAATTAACAAAAGTGACGAAACAACAAATGCTGTTGACGTTTTCATTTTTAGCTGTTTTAAAAACTGAATGTAACATTTAATGTTTTTCATATTTAATGTTTCTATATATTTCTGCCATTTATGTTATTTGCAATTTCTACGATTTCTGTTTGCCGATTTTAATTTCGCAGAACTCCCACGATCATATTGGGCTTTTATTATATAATGCTGTTTATTTTACTCTCGCAACTGATCAAATATTACTTTAAATTTCACAAACGTCAATTTATGCCTTTCATTTAATCGCAATTTTCGGTAAAACAATCTTGGTTGTAATTTTTCCTCGTTACATTATTTCTCATTACCGTTATTCGATACGTCTATACTTGGATGCTTCCTATTCAGTGGAAAAAGGCTGTCTAATTTTGACATTTATTTGTTTAACATAACACCCGTCCTTTTTTCGTAATAAATTCAACGCTCATGTAATATTTAATCTTCTGATAACAGCGCTCTTATTTACGTAGTCCGGCGTGAAATTAATTAATTAATTACGTTGCAAAATTAATTCCTTCGTCGCCGAGCCAGGCGCCCAGGCGACGTTAATAAGATTAGCCGCGAAGAATCGCTGTCGTAGCTCCGTCGACGTTATTTACCGTATAGCCAATAGATAGCACATATAGAGACATGCATGGGCAAGGTCGGTTGGAAGCTATAACTGGTTTTCATAATTTATTACGATTCCCTCGTGTGCCCCGCGCTCGGCGGACCCTCCTGTTTCATTCATCGTAAGGAAAACGTAAAACGTAATGTAATGATGAATCGTTGGGGCCTACGACCGTCGTCCGCGCTCGCTCGCTCGCGCGCGTACACGTGCAAGAGCTCTTAGCAAGAGGTAAGATAGTAGTATTTCTACTCGTGAGTCCATTCAGTCGTTTCCGTCGACCCAATCTACCGTTACATTCTATGAATCGGAAACGTCGGCGATAAGGCACGTTTATGTGGTTTTCTTTTATTGACTCACGTCTCGCGCGGCAGCCTCGCGCCTCATTGAATATCGACGCGACGCTCTCGCGACGAAAACGACGTTGAAAGGCCCTCCGTAGGAATAAATACACGTCGTGACAACGTGACGGTATCCGCGAGGAATCATTTTAACGGGCGATTTGCCCGATTCTGCACGTCCGCCCGGGGATCTCCTCCTCCGGGCCACGCGCACACGGCGACTTGGCGTATATGCACGTATTTTTAAACGATGATCTCAGTGCGCGAACGCCGCTGTCGTTTAATCGCGCGATAACTGACCCGCCGCAACGTGCTACGGTAACGAAGAACCGTCGGTTGCAGATAACTTGCCACGCTGCTGAGAGGTCGTTCAAGTACGAGACGGAAATCGAATGATTGGTGAAACCTGATAGGGGGACAGAGGAGAATCCGCGAGATTAACTTGACGCGCTTGCCGAAGAACTTGAGAAAATTAATCTCAAAGTCGTGGATATTATAAGATTTACATGGATTCGAAGAACTAGTAGCTTAAGAAAATTAATTTAATCTCATCATTTAGAATCGTGAAAATTGGTTTAACTTTTTCGAGTTCTTCGACAAAGCAATTTAATGACTTCTGCGTTGAATTTTACTTTTGGACAATCTGAATATTGTCAGCCAATGGAAAGTTTCCAATGTTTTTTTTTTTATCTTTCCAAAATGTATACGTCAGCATTCACTGTCGGTGAACGTAATAGGAGCTAAAAATTGTCTATTGTAGTATGCATGCACGATATTTAAATTGCTCAAAAGTCTGTACGATTAAGCGATTGTTTAAATTAGCAGCTTCCTCTATTTCAATACTTCGATATAAAAATACACATTGCAGATATATGCAGACGTTTAATTTCTTTATAACCTGTCACAGTTATATCTCTAGCAATTTTATAAAACATTTTTCATGTGGTGAATTATTACTATCAATTATCACTTTTAATTCTGTTGGATATACCTATAAATGTGTAAATTATTTTTACTTGAAAAAACGAACAAGGGTGAATAATCAATAGCGACATGTCGAAATTCAGTGTAGTTTTTAGCATGAGGCATGTTTTTAACATGAGGTCTGTATTTGGAGCTCCAGACGAATTGTTCGAGGAAGCGAAACATCCGCAGGAAACGTTTCAATTGCTTTTGCCTGAGTCAAAACCGTTCTGAAGTTTCAACGTTTCCATGCACGAGCCCGAAATCGCAAGTGTGCATAATCTTGTTAACTTAGTTCCACGATGTAAAAAATATGCGAGATAAAAATTTTCTCGCATATCAAAATTTATTAAAAATAGATAGAAGGGAATTAGGAGAGAAAAGTTAGAGGTAAAGCGATTTCTTGAAATTACGTCACTCTTTGCCATATTTCCCAGAATAAATGGTTTCCTGATTGGACGATACATCTCGCAGTCGTTTATAAAAGGAATTTTATTAAAATCTCTTTATCTGCAAATATTGTTTTATTGCCGCATATTTCATTAGCTGCGCAAGTCGTTTGAGATGTAATTATGTTTTTCGAGTTTCGCAAAATAGCTTTGTTATAAGAACAAGCACAAGGTTGAATCTTTTTCAATGCAGTCTTTATTACCTAAAATTATATGCCTGGGCTAGAAATTAAATATTTTTTCCCCTAACGTGCACGAAGCCTGGAAAAAGACGGAGCGCGTCGATGGCGATTCGCGATATCTATTTTTGCTCATGAGTTGCCGTAGTGGAAAACAAGGTCGTTAACCCGGGCTACGAGTACTGGTGGATCGATATAATCCGTGCAAGAAAATGAATTCATCATGCACGAGGGAAGCCTTCGTATAGTTTCCTTTTTGACGGAGTGCCTAGAATTATTTTATCGATTCCTTTTTTTCATTGGTTTCAATTATAGGCATACTTTTTCTTCAATCGTGATATACAAACATGTAATTTGAAAGGTAATTCCATAGTTTCGTCGAACTTTGTATGGACATGTTTTGTGAGTTGTAATTAAGGAGGCTCTTACCCGGCTGCTCTAATCAATGTAGCAACCGAAAAATTATCATTAATAATTGGTTATAAAATTATCGGAAAATTAAATAAAAAAATAAATAATGATTTTTACATAGTGTAAGAGTAAGTTATATGTTCTATTAGTGTAAATATTAAAATTTATACAATAAGTCAGTTGACTACGTCAGTGCTAAAGAGCAGAACATGCGCGTGTCACGTGTCACAACGTCGTCTGTAGCAGTCTGCAGCTAAGTGAGGTGTAGCCGTGTAGCGTTGTAGCGAATGATGCGATGAAGAGATGGAGCCAAAAGAAAGATATAACGTGAGAATGCTGAGAGGGAAAATGAAAGGAAAATTCGCGAAAATAAAGGTTGTCGATGCGCGAGAGAATAATTATGCCGCTACCATACAGCGCAGAGAAAAGACATGTGCAAGTGAGGTTAAAAACTTCGCGCGATTTTGACACTCGGAAGATCATTCGCCTAACCTGTCGTACGTCATATTAAAACTTACAATATCTTTTATAACTCATCGTCAACACCAAGTTTTCTTCTTATCATTAGAAAGATTATTATTTTAACTACAATTCCTTAGTTTTTTGTTTACCTGGCTCGCAAACTTGCCAAGAAAATACATCACTTCCGGTAAAAATTTTAGTGTTTACCATATGCCCTGTGTTAAAAATGCGAATTTCAATACTGATATTTTTACAGTTTTTATCGTCAACCTATGCTCAAGTTTTGGGCATCGGTCCGTTGTGGTTCACTTTACAACATATATTAATTTCATAAAGATCTGTCATATTATGATCGAGGTAAGAGCCTCCTTAAAATCATTCAGCGCCGCTTGTGATTCTTGTGGAATAATTAATGGAAGACAAAAGAGTCTCTGTTTTACAAATAATTATGTTACATATAATTTATTGGATGTAAAAAGATGAAACGCGTACATAATTATAACGGTCTCGGAAATAAAGACAATTATAAAATGTATCTCGGAAAGTCTGCATGAAAAATAATTATATATATATATCAATTATATAATTCGACTTTTCAGTATTTAGCTTCGCTCTCCTAAGAATTGCTTTTTCAAATTATATCTCCACCGATATTTCATAATTTCTCAATCTTTTATACCTTTCAATCTTTCATTAATTCATATATGTATTAGCCTTTTTCTTCGATATAAGATTTCAAAGTATCGGATATATGTTTCACAGGAAATACCGTCCCCCCATTTTAGAAACAGGCTTGTATAAGTTAGGCGCTGAACTCACGAAAATTCGTCATAGTGCCGCAAGTGCATCGGCAAGAGAAAAACGATTATCGAGCCTCTGGAGCAGCGCGTTTTCGCAGCCAGATGCGACGTCGAACGCGCGCACGCACACGCACACACGCCGGAAGCGGCCCTAAGCCCATCACAAGCGCGTGCACGTGCGTGAGTGCATTCGCGTTGCACGCCGCGTACGAGGGTGTGCATACATGTGCGTAAACACTACTACGAGAGGCGGCCCCAGGTTGACAGGAAATGGTTCGAGATAAGATAATGAGACCCCCCTCGCCTCCCCACCGCATCCGGCAGCTTTCTTTGCAGCGCCGGCTCTCGTACACGTTATAAAAGGCTTCTTTATACGCCACTTAGAGGGACAGGTACGATTCATAGCATTAAGCGCGTAGGACTTTCGACGCAGAATGCGACCGTCCTTGTGCGAAGGAAACATAATTAAAGAAATGAATGAGATAAAAATAACTAAGTGGGAGTCAAATGAAAAAGAAATAAAAATAAATCACCGAATATATACAGCAACGTCAAAGCAATATTCTCGGTTCTTCTAAGGAAAAAGATTTAGGCGGAGAATAACCGATTGGTTATTGTGTAGGCGATACTTTGTTTCTCGAAAAAAAATTAAAAGAATTTTTATATTCTTAAATTTAACTCTATATATTTTTATAAAATCGAGCTTTATTATCTCGGAGCATCTTCGCGATGCTTTAAATAAAATTTTATTCTCCGCCAAAATAGTCACGCTCAACAAAATCGTTATTTCTTAAAAAATGTATCTTACTACACGTATTTTTGTACACGAGATTTATGTCAGAATGAGAGAGATTAATTTCCCAAATAGATATATATTATATATACGAATGTTGCTTATTCGTATTGAACGTTTTGCATTAAAGATGCTATTATTTTCCATGACGACAGATAATAACCGCCGTTTGTTGGGATTCGTCAGCGCTGCCGTGACTAACCGCATCCTGTTGTCAGTGATAATGAGAAAGGGATGGATATATAACCGCGCGCGGAGAGATTCTCCGTCGGATTCCATCTTTCGTTCTACAAATAGGTGTGTCGACGTCTCGCGGTCATCGATCATTGCTCCGACTTACGCCAGCGGAAATCCTAACTCAATTGCCGCTTTACATAGAGTACACGTGCGATTAGCCACCGCGAAACGAATCACTTTTGCCGCACACTGACGATATCCCTTTGTTTCCAATAATATTGCGCGAACGGCTCGCTGGATATACGCTTGTGCTGCTTGTAGCTTGGAATAAATATCAGATATATTAAATCGTATATGATATTTACACAAAGGGGAAAAAGAGAGACAATATTGCGTTTATCGATAATATGTCGAATGATCAGATTGGCGCGGTAGATTACAACATGTTCGGGAAAATAACTGATCTTTGTGCGAGAGTATTGCGTTTCTGGAAATGTATAAAATAAACGTTATTGCCTATTGATGCTCAAAACGAAACATTGCATAATTATTTCATAAAAGAGACGTTTTAAAATTCGATCTAATTTTCTTCTGTCCAGTGTTACATTCTAAATTATCTTTTTTTATTATCCCTTCATCCCACTAGGTGGGTCGTTTTCGTCCGGGCGAAAATCAAATGTAGTTGTAACTTTTGAAAACGGTTAGAGAGGGCGCCACTGCGAATCCGTAAAAAAAGTTATGCTCCCCGAGCACCCGCCTACCGAGTTTCAAGGCGCCAGACCCTCCTTCAGCCGTCACAGGAGACACGTAATTCTTGAAAAAACGAGGTTGGCGGCGAACACTTAAGCACTTCATTTCAAAATAATTGCATGCAATATTTTTTTTATGAAAGGTACGTTTTTCCCCTTCAATTTCTTTTTTTATTCATTTCGATATCTTTATTTGTCTTAAAGTTATGATTTTTTGATGAGTAAAAGATGATTTTACAAGTTGTAGTTGTAGTTGCTCCATTTTTTAAATACAAATTATGTGAAAAAATTAAATTGTTTATAATTTTATGATTGATACTTCAAATTGAAGGTTTGAATTACCTCCATGAATTTTTTCAGATTTTTTGTAACACTTTAACACTTAAAAAAAAACGTCAGAACGAAAACGACCCACCTATGCGGCGTAAAGGTGTTAAAAAAACCTATACGGACAAAGGGTTATATATATATACATATAATATTTTATTTTAAGCGTTTTATATTCTCTATTTTAAAATGTTTTTATCTTTCGATTTACGTAGTATAGGCAAATATAAATTTGCCATTTCCACAAGAAATCAGATAGTATGCAATTGATGATAGCGGTAATGGGCAATGGTCAAATATAGACGAACAATTACGGTAATAACCATAATTAATTGATCGTGGCGCTCTGTTTATACCCCGAGCACACAGACGCCCGCGCGGACAAACTCGGCAATCTGAAAAATTCAGCCTTAATTGAAATAATGGTCAATCATCGGGGCAATCAGGCCGGTACTTGTCCACGCACCCATACGATAAAACATTCAGATCTGTAGGTGGGTCCGGATGTTATTTCTTTTCTTTTTTTTTTGTTCTTTTCTTTTCGTCCTCTCCTACGCTCCTATACGAGGATGACCGTAGGTTTCTGTCTGAATATGGGCGCCCGCCTATCCCGCTCTCAATGACTCTCGAAACTGGTGCGCCCACATTCCTCAAGACACGCACAACCCACGACGTAAACTCTCCCGCGCGCGTTCACCATCTATAGCCGTAAAACTGCTCATCAGGGTTTCGCTCTGGTTCCCCTGCGTTCCGTTGTTCTTAGACGATTCCGTGGAGAGGGACGAGTACGAAGGAATTTAGACCTCATCCGCGGAATTATTGAAGTGATTCATCGGCGATCAAAATCCACCTCAACTCGTTCGTCAAAACTCGTCTCCCTTTTTGCACGGATATTACACACAGCTATAGATAAAACAAATATCTCTCGTTTATTTTAATTAAAAAAAATATTTTATAATCGAGCAAAACCATAGCACAATGCAACAACTGACGTAGAAATAATTCCTTATAAACAAAAATAAATAAAAATATAGAACGTGTTTTTTTTTATCGTTTACGTAGATACACCAAGAAAAATAATTCTAGACACGAAGTTCTGAACACGTGCAATCAAATTAACAGTCGATGGCTATAATTACTGTATAGTCGAATTCACAATTATAACGCTTCTTGAATGATTTATCTTATTGAAATTACGTCATTAACGAGAGGCTATTTTTATATCTTCCAATTTTCTCCCAACCGGAAATTTCACGTCTAACTATAGCCACTACGGAAAACGTCGCTCTCCCTATAACACAATTCAGTGAAACATTTTAGAACACGCGTTACTCGAAAGTCCTCGTTTTCCGGGAAATTGCGTTTCATTATCGTCTCCTTCTATCTTTTTCCTGTATTACTGGGCTGAAATAGAGATCGCCACACAACGTGTCTACGTGAAAACACGTTTTCAACATTTTCTTAACAAGATCTTTTCTGTATACCTATACAGAATGAATGAATCGATTGTTTTTCCTTCCCCTGAAGCGATGTCTTGACAGTTAATGACACAATCGGGTATGTAACTCGAGGAAAACGTCCCGCATAATGCGAAGCATATCCGCTGTCGACACTGGCTGCGGAAATGCAGCGAGGACTTCTCAGAATACATGATATAAAACAACCACGAGGACAGTTCTGAGAAGGTTCGCCATCTTCGCCATACTCGCGACCCTTTCAAGGGTGTCCCGTGAAAACGAGTGAGCCAGGCGTGAGAAGATCTGGCCGCACGAATGTCACAGGTAACAATAAGACAGGGAAGGGAGAGGGGAGTCGCATCAACGTATTGAGGGCCAAAAAGGGTCGCTTAGAGCCACTTAATTTATTTGGTTCGCAAGATCTTCATTGTCCACGAAACCTTGTAAATATCTGTTACTTTCTGGGACTTCCTCCCGCGCGCACAATAAGATGAATAACTTTGGGAGGGTCGACGGAGAAAGGAACTTACAGTAACGATTAAACGAGATGACGTTTAATACCCTATAAACAACTTGGGTAAGATTTCGTTGAGCGTATAACACGTATATTAAACGCTGTAGGACCCACGATAGGTGGACAAACGATACCAAAGTAATCAATGAGGGGGCGAACACAGGAGGGCGGATAAGAGGGCGAAAGCTGTAGATAGACCATGCATGCACGCTTCCCGCGCCCACGCGGGAATAACTGGTGACTTCGTCGCTTGCCGTGTAGGATCTTATTATTCCTCCTATATAGCATAGCCGGAGGCCGGACCTTGGGAAGGAAGGATCGTGCCGAATCGGCGTTAATGGAAAAAGTAGGGTCAGCGGGTGGTGCGCGCTGGTCGGGTGGTGTAGCGTGGTTGGCCCCTCAGCATCGATTTATCCGGTCACCTCGCCGCTTCACTCGGCTGCAATTCGAGCGCGGAACGATGTAGCTCGGGCTTACAAACGAATTCATATACTCGTTGCGAAATTAAAAAGTTTGGATTCCGCTTCGCAAAGCGAGCGGCGCTTCCGCGAATTTTCTATACAATCGCGAACACCCCTGGCTACGCAAGTTCGTAGAGCTATATGGCGCACGTTATATAACAAAGTAGCGAGATCGTTAAGTAATTGTTATCAAGGAACTAAAATATTATTTTAGCAGGATAATGCTAACTCGGTTAAATTATCATCGTTAGATGTTCCCCAAGCGTGTGCTGTAAAGTTAAAGCCTGTTTAACTTTTACGATATCCTAGAGAAAATTTACTCAACTTACGAGTTAATTGCGCGAGAGACCTAAATATACATTTCCGACGTAGAGGCCGCGCGATAATTCGATAAAATGAAGTATGCTCCGCGATATATCGGCCAAGGCCGTGCCTCGCTTCGGGGAGGACAGGATTCCTCTCCGGAGCGAGGATACAAAACCGTGATGACATCACAAAATGATCGGTCGTTATTTGTAAATGTCAGCTTACGCCGATGGCATTGTTGCCCGTTGGAACTCGATCTCCCGCACATGTACATATACACGCAGGGACGCGGCTCGAATTGTTTCGAGCGGCGTATCGGGTGAGATAATTGGTCTCTCGTGTCACATACTTTTGGGTACGATGATAATTGAACGGGGGAATCCATTGACAGAAGAGAGCGCGTGCCGTTTGCGATACAGCTGTGTCAATCGTGCAACACACGCGTTCCGGCCGTAAGGAATTTTCATTCGCCACTTCGCTGCAGGAAGCGATTCATACACAACGAAACACGCGCAGCACGGTCCACCAAGGTCGATTCGAGAAGACCTGCAAAATTCAATTTATATTTCCGACAGGTAAAAACCTGACAGATTTGCACAACTGCGCCGCGAGAAGAGAAAAGCGTGCTCTGAAAGATAATTTTTCCTCGTTCGCACAAGTAGCCGTTATGTGAGAAAGAAAGCGGCATTGAAGGGGACTATATATATAGGTGCAATGGTATTTATAAAAAGACTAATGATAAAACTATTATAAAAAGTACCTCCTCTGTACTTTGTCCAGATGGAAAAACATTAATTAGAGACAGAGGAGCTGTACTTGCAAACCCTGTTTCTGACACTTATCTTGTTTGCGTCAACTGATAGCTTAAGATAAATTGATTTCTCTTATATGAAGGAACGAGAATAAAAAGCGAAATTTTTTAATGTGCGATTCTTGATTATTTTATAATATCATGTTTTTTTAATTGAAACAACTTTTAGTTTGATCTCTCGTCGAAACGACGGGAGGGGAAATTGGCGTGTAACAAAACTCGTAGGAGTTCTCTCTACAAGTTATTTATTTTTCCTCAATGTATTTACCTGGTGATAAGACTGAGATGTATTACAAATCCGATATTGTTTGCCGAGCAATATCGATCTCGGTCAACGGGCATAAGAGGAATTTCAATAGCCGCGCGTAGGATGAACCGGGCGACCGGAAATAACGCGGTTTCACTTGCCGCTTGTATAACCGACAGTTATCGCATGAAAGTCTCGCTCCTTGGATCGTGCTCCTCATCGTATTATAACACAATCGTGCATTGAGACGCGACTACGGTTATTTCGCACGTTTTGCTCTTTTGTTTTTTCCTTCCTTTCGCGACAAACAAATTAATTATTTTTAATTTTTGGGACTGCGTGCTTCATCATTATAATTTCAGTTACTTCGTAATTATAATCATTATCCAAATAGCTCTGATTAATTAATTAAAATTATTTCATATGTTTCTCATTTTATTTTGTGGAAGTTTGCTTTCACGTTCGCGCTTAGTTCGTATGCGTTCGAGCTTAGTTTATTTAATCGAAGGTAATTAAAATTAATTAAAACTCTTTTTTTTTTTTTTAATTTTTGATGCATGACAATTTGAATTTTTTAAAATAATATCCTTCGCGTCTGGTATCTTTAGCGAGCTACGACCAGTCTTCCGATCGGTGAAACTGCGCAAATGTTAAGAAACATGCGTCGTAAAATAAAACTCACGTCACCAAGGGCCGACCCTTTGATTACTGGAGCTTGGGCGCGTAAGCCGGCATAAATTGCCGATTACCGTTGCAAACAGCCACTTCCGTCGATGAAAGTAATTAAGCGCCGGCGCGGCGTGGGCCGCATGACGGCATGACGATAATTCTTGGAGAAGCTCCTCTCTCGCTCTCTTAGTTCATTACGTAAATCGCCGCATAGCTCTCCCCGCGAGCGAACGAGCGACGTTACACAAACGCAGCGGGGATCCTCAATTTCCGTCGTATCGCAATAATTCGCCGGCATTCCGCCGCGGCTCCTCCAACCGCGATGAGCGAGTTTCTTAATACAAAGGTCGATTCATTGAGAAATCAGCTGTACCGAGTGTTTCACAAGTGAGAGACTCCGTCGAATGAAATCCGTAAGAAATCCCCGATGTACGTGTGCTCCGAATTACGTCCGAGATATAACTCGCTCGAGATAGCTTTATTTTGTTCTATTTTTTTATCGCCGAAAATTTACTCCAGATTTGCCGAAGAAATACAACTTATGCGAATAGTTACATTGCGCGTTACTTGTGAAATATCTTGTACCGCGAACCCATTACAAAGGAGTCTCATTCATTGTACCCGATAACTTCGTTTTATTTAGACTCGATAGCCGAGCTCCGAATTCCGATACTTGCGCAGAGAATCCCTTTTACGGAATAGGCATGCGACTTAACGAGTCCGCTTGTAACGTTACACAACGAATTTCCCTAATACGATCGACGTGAAAACAGGCCGTTGGGCAAACAACTGTTTTCGCAAACACATCGATAGAATATTGGCTCCACCTTTATTGGGGAGAAACTCTCGTTCACTTATAAATTTAATTTAACTGCAACCCGATTCTCTGTGTCTCTCTTTTTTTATTTTTTTTTTAGAATAGATGAAACCATGTTGGCGTGATATGTGTAGGAGAAAAAAATTGGTTCCGAGAAAAATTTAACGTTTACATTCTCTCCGTGTGGATTAAATATTTTATTGCGCAATAATATTATTTAAATAACCAGATATCCTAATTTAAGAGTAAGCGCGAGGGTCGTATTAATTTTTCCCTTTTTACAACATCACTGACATTTACTATATGCAGTACTTCCCAAATGAAATCACACCGCCCACTTGTTTATACGAAGAAAAAGTTTTTTTTATTGAAAATACAGATGCACAAAAGAGAGATTTTAGATTTTTTTTCGAGATTAAACATTTGAAACCTTTTTACGCGAAATATCTCGTTGGCTTCACCATGTCATGTGAGCATATTTCATAATCGATGTGTACTTTTTCGCTCTTATATAAACGAACGAGTGTCATTCTGCTACGAAATAAATTAATATTGGATGAATATTATCAGCAATATGTAATCAGCAGGCATTATGCCATACGATATCGTGAAAAGCATTTAATGTAATTTTCACTCTAATTAAAATTCTATCGAAAATTACGCTGGTATTAATAAACTTTTCAACTGTAAATTTAATAACAAGAAATTAAAAGTATGAAGAGCGAGAGAAATGTATAATTTTCGATGAGAAATTCTACTTTATAGAACATTAAAAAAAAACATTAACAACTTGTAACGACAAATAAATACATTTCTGCGAAATATCTGCAATCTTAATAATCGCGAGATAAAAGTACACGCATGAATCAATGCGTGACTGGAATCCTTCCATTCTTGACACTTTTATCAGCCGTCTTCGTATCAAGCCGGTATCGCGCGAAAAAAAAAACGATAAGCGATCTCTCTTGGCGAGAGACGTTGCCCACGAGGGTTCGACGAACGTCGGCCGCACTAATTGGCGTAATTAATTGCAAACTTGATCGCGATGAAAGTAAGCGCTTACGTAAAAGCGAATTGTCGAGATGCGCCTCTGTGACCGACGACGAGCGAGAGTTCGCGCAAAGGCCGATAAAGATCGATTACTTCGCGCGAAATAGCGACAGTGAAATAATGTTTAAACAATTTTAAACGCCGAGATCGTCCGATTTTCGCTTTATATATATATATATATATATATATATATATATATATATATCAGCTGAATAATATTTGGAATCGGGCGGCCACGCGTTTAACGCTAAACGCGACGCTAAATATAGGAAGATAGCGGCTAAGTTTGGATCCGATTAATGCATTCGCGGTACACAATTATCTCTTCTCGTGTTGCAACGATAATAATTTAGCGCGAGAAATTTTACGTTTAATAAAATATTGCGAGAGAGAATCTATAAAGCCGCGTGTGGACGAAGAAGCAAGTTGTTCTTATTTTTAATCGCACTTCACATTTCTTAGCATATGCGTCATCCGCGGGATAAATTTGCTCGACATGGTATCGATTTCTAATAGACGTCTGAAGCTCGTTTATTAGACGTAGACTCTTTATAGCTCGATTTGCGTAGTATGGCATCTACAAAGAGTGACATTTTATCGATCTCGAAACGATACGAAAATGTACTCGCGTCTACCTACCTACGATTCCGTCTATCATATTATTGTCTATTCTATCATAAAACTGTGACACTTAAATCCGCTCTGTTAAACTTGAAGCAGCTTCTAAAATTATTACTTTCTCAAATGATCTCAATGTGTTTTTCTTAGTAATTAAAACTAATTACATGACAGATATCTTCAGTATCGGCGGTTACAATCTCTAGATGGAGCCTACGAACGGACACCCGTTATAACACTTCGCGCAAATCAGTTATCACATATCCGCTGGTACTAAAATTCCCTGCAAAGTATCGATTTAGCATTTCGTTAAAATAATTGACTTGAAAAAATTGGCCAGTTTAAAATAATCGAGAGAAATAATTAATTTTTGTGTTTTAAACAAAATATATAATATATAGCAATGTAAAGTTCCTATCGTAAATTTTATTCTTTTTCTTATTAAAAAAAATATTGAAATTAAAATTTAAAAATTAAAATAGGTCCAGATATATAAATAAATAATTCTTATTTTAGTAAGAATAATATATTATTTCGAAATTCTCGCGGCGATTTAAAATTATGTAATAATGAATATCCCATGCAATCAAGTTTCTAGATATTTTCAGAAGATGCGAAGAGACAGGCAAAATTGTTTGTTTCGTATAAGAATGTTTTTATTTCATACGATTACAATATCAGTTAGGACAATATACGGAGTATTAAGCGCGTTTATTTGTCGTCTATAAACAGCGAGTTTCTATTACAGGATAGTGTAATGTCTCGTTAAGCTTTGTACTCCATACCACCTCTCTGTCTACCCTGCGAGTCCCTAAAGTTTGTTCCTTTAAAGAATCGCAATGGAGTAGACGTTGACGAAACTTTACGAGCGCGATGCGAATTAACGAAGTATAGATTCCGCCAAAGTGACTTTTCGTCGAAGTCCAACTCGAACATCCAATCGCTAAAATATAATAAAATAGAAAACCTACAAATGACAAGAGGACATCCACGACAACACAAATGAAGAATGACGTTCTCTTCACGACGACGATTCAACGTGCGGCATATCAGGGTTTGTTCGGGGCGCTTCTGGGCCTCTTCGGAGTGGCGTACTTGACACACAAGAATCCGAAAATGATCAACACGGCGACGACAGCCACTCCGATGCCCAGCCAAAGCTCCCCCCGTACGTTCAACTTGTCGAGGCCGATCTCGCGAAGAGCTAACGCGCCGTCGGGCGGCTCGCACGCCGTCTGGATAATGATGTCCTGCCGTTGGATCTGTTTGGGCTTGCAATTGGCCAGTTTTCCCACGCTCTCGCTTTTGTGAAGACGCGGCAGCAGCAACGACAACGACCACTGTATCGGGCTGACCTGCTGATACCACGACGGCAGATTGTCCAAGTGCAAAGTTGCCCCACCGGCTAGGGTCATCTCGCCCAGTATCACGCCGGCGAACAACGCCGCCAGATAGGTCCACTTGCACACGTGCGCGAAGAACGTGCAGATGAGATGCTGCAGCATCAGGTACAGCAGACCGACGGCGAGGTAGTTCCACAACGACGTCAGGTTCTCGTCCGGCACGAGGTGCAGACCCGACATCGCAAACGCCGGCGCCAGATATATCAAATAGATCACGCACCAGGACGGCACGCTACAGATGAGCTGGAAAACAAAACGTATTTCCTTTATACCTTCCGCTAAGATATGATTCGAGATCTCGACGAATCCAAGCTTACCTCTACGAGAATATACATAAATCTACCGTACAGCCCGTCCCTGATGTCCCTCTCCACGTTTGGCCTGCTGCTGGCCACGTCGCACATCGCCAGGAGGCTCAGGGGCCAAAAGAAGATGCCCAAACTAGCGTAATGATAGCCTATTCTGTCTCGTAGATATAGATTCGACTCGCCGGCGATGTCCCAGAATATTGCACCGAGTAGAACACTGAGCGACGCGGAAATGACGATCTTCCGCAACAGTCTTGTTAACGTCCACGGTTGACTGTAGATGAGCGTTCGTAACAATAGCGCGTAGAATTGCACAAATATATTGGGGCCGGACATCGAGGGCGGAAGTGCGCCGGGTGGTCCAGGATCACTGATCGGAGGTAGCCTCGTTCTGGCCAGCTCAGCCAGGTGATCTATCCTCTGTGAGGACTCCAGCATCGCTTCCGCCGACAGGTCATCCAGCGTTACTAAATCAACTGAAAAAGAAAGAGAAATTGTAAGGAACGCCATTTTTTGGAAAATAATTTTATTCGCAATTTCTCAAGAACATTCGCCACGTACGATAGTAATCGGACGGGTTCTTGAACGGCGGACAGGGAAACTCGGCGAGCGCGAAATATGGCAGCATGTCTCTTCTGGGTCCGGAGTACATGACTCGACCGCCGGACGTGAGCGCGACCCTCGACATCATCGTCAGGATCTCGTAGGTGGGCGGGTGCAGGGTCAGGACGACGAGACGCTGGCCGCGGCTGGCCCACTGCCTCAGGTACTCGATCAGAAAGAAGGCGTCGAAGATGTCCAGACCGTGAGTGGGTCTGTCCAAGGCGAGGATGTGCGAGTCCTGAAGCAGCCGGCAGGCGAGGGCCAGTCGTCGGGCCTCGGAGGTCGTCAGGGTGTTCACCAGGCAGTGCTTGGTCGCCTCCAAGCCGAGCTCCTGCATGATAGCCTCGGCCTCGAGCGTGGTCGTGTTGCGGCCGCCTCTCAGCAACATGTAGAAGCTGAGAGTCTGCTGAGCCGTCAGCCCGGGGCTCAGGCCACTTTCCGTGGGTAGATAGGCGACGCGCGATCTATTTTCGTTACAATATTGATAATTGAATGAGCCACTCCGGAAAAGACGGCATTTTGAATAAAGATTTCAGATATCCGGGAGAATAATACCATATTAAATTATCATTGATCATTCTGTATCCGGATGTCCGGATTAGCCGGATAACTCGAATTAACGAAAGAGAAAAATAGGGTTTAGATAAAAAGGAGATAAAAGGATACTTTGTATTATTCTCGTATAATTTTATTGCGCGATCATCGTATAATCGCGCAATGAAAATTACTCGATACTTTTTTATGCGTGCAATCTTCTAAAATGTATGATGTTACTAAAGATTGTTCGGGTAGTACGGAGAAAAGTTACAGTCCGAGATTATGAAGCAATAATTAAGTCGGCAATTGAAGCGATAATTGAATAATGAGTACCGCTCGTTATTCACCTTATTATTCAACTCTACTTGAAAATTTGTATGCTAATACATTCGCTAGTTACAGCCTGTTTCGCTAATGTTGGTTACCGTTAGCCATAGTTAATTAAATCTTCCTTTTCTATTTGGATCGTAGCCGACGCTATAATTTAGAAAAAAAAACGAAAAATCTGCAGTCGCGACTAAATTGAGGCTGATTCATATTAATGAAACCAGCCATAGATCTCTTGTTCAGTTATCCTCATTTAACCATTTTTATTTCTTATATAAGTTTATTGTACATATAATTTCTAATGCAACTGAATATCGTTTGACAGCAAGAAACTACCAACATTTTTTTTTTTTACTTTAAAAATTCGTATTTATTTTTGAAACGATAAATCCTACGGAGTAGATAAGAAAGAAGCGTTTCTTGTGTGTGTGTGCACAAGGTATAGCATTACCAAGGTAGCGTAACACGTTTAATGGTTCACTGCCACGTTACAAGAAGGCGTACGCGTGCAGCAAGAAGATCAGACAGTACCTCAGGCTGCGTGCCGATATGGATCTTCCATTGAGCAGAATATCGCCTCTTTTTATTCGCCTCCTGCCCGCGATCGTCTCGACGATCTGCGTGCCTTCCTTCTCGGTAGTCGCCATAATGGCCAGCACCTCGGCGGCGCCGGCCTCGAGGGTGATACCACGAAGAAGCGGCAGCCCGTCCGAGCCTGCAGCCTCCACGCCCCGCAGCTGCAGGTGAGGATGCTGCAGACACGGCATGGGTCTCATTGGCAGCGCGTAACCTTCCGGCCCCATGATACCGTGTCCTAGAGAAACAAATGTGTATCTGCGTATCACGCATAGCATTTCGAATTTCAAGTCAAGAAATTTAAAAAACTGAAAGAATCAAAAGATTCTTCGACGATGATCTTCCGTAAAATCTTCATCGATTTAAAATCGATTTCGCGAATTTGTGATAGAGAAGAAATGGCAGAAGAGAGAGTAATTTTTGGAACTTAATGTTAACATCACAAATGAACATTAAAGATGCCATGCTCGTTTATTTTCGTTTATTTTTTTCTTTCTTTTTTACCGTGCGCTATATATCCTGGATCGATCGGCGCGATGCTGTGTCGCCGGTTGGTCCTGATCGGGCTCTGCAAGAGATTAGCCTCGCTGGCGCTTCTCAGTCTCGGATGGTCCCTCGCGACAGTTAACTGAGAATGCGCTGGCTCCCTCGGGACAGCGTGGACATGCCTGAAATCCGGATCGCTTCTGGCTGAACGCATAATCGAGGTTGTATGTACCGGAGCACCTGATGCATACCAAAGTAGAACTTTTAACATACCGGCATCGTCGCGCCACTACAAAACGCAATCCTGACGATTAATTTTATCCAACGACCCAAATTAAATGACAACTTGTTCAATATAACAACATAGACAATTTTTAGAACAGCTTAATAACTTATCTAATAAGCATTCTAAAAATATACAGAATCTTTTTTAATGAAAAATTGATATGGAAGAGTGCAGTAGAATAGTATGCAATAGAATTAATCACCGCTCGTACCTGCGTGCGACACGCGTCGTCCTTCCTCGCTGGAGTCGTAGCCGCTCGAGCCGTCGCGATTCCGCGAGCTGGGCGGCAGGACGCGCGGCAAGCCGAACTTCAAGTACGTGTAAGAGTTGTTGGCCAGCGGGCTCTTGGGTCCGTACCGCGGATGCCGCAGGATGCTCTGCACCGTAGAGTCGCGCAGCTGGAAGTTTCCGTACGGCAGCGGCGACTTCTCAGCGGAGCCGAGTGCGGAATCCGTGAAGTCGGAGTTCAGGTTTTGCCTGCGAAATCGCGGAAATGCGTATACCTCATGCGCGCCGATTCCACCGTGCTTAATATCCATTCTATGTATACAACAAGATGTTTTTTTTTTATAGTTAATTAGATGAGAGAGAGAGTTAATTAGATGATTAAAATGCATTTTCTGTTTCATGCGTATAAATACGCGGAGCGATTCGCATTCCTCTAAATCTCGACCGCAGATTATTTAAAAGGGAAAATTGCTCAGAAGGATGGTAATAATGAGGATTTGAATATCTTTCGTTAATCGTTATATACGTGCTGATGCAGTCATGCACGCTCGATAATATTCCGGCGTTTAATATTTTTAACGATAATAATGATACCGTTGAGATGTAACGCATGAAAGTGCACAGTATATATTGTAAATCAACAAGTCCGATCGGCAATTCCTTTCACGCGGCGTGCGGCAAAAAAGATGACGCTGCAGCATTCGCTTTAGCGTTCCGCCGCCGCGCGTCGGTCAGGCTTGGATCGGACGACGTACGATGCGCGGGGATACGCGGATTACACGCTTGCACTTCAAGTACAAGTGTTCACCTGTAAATCGACCATGCGTGCAGATCCTCGCTGGCCGGCGGCTCCAGGCCCCTGGTGTCCAGAGCTCCCGGCACCGAGTACCTCCTCTCCAGCTCCCAGGCTTCCGAGCCCATATTTTCCGGTGGCTGCACAGAGATTGCAGATGTGACCGGTTAAATTTCCGCGAATTAATCTCAGATAACGTATAATATCTCTCCTTTTATTTTAATTACAACGCTTTAGCGCCGCCGAGGGGGAAAGTAACGAAAAGAAACTCTCTCTCTCTCTTTTATTTAGTTTCAGTTGCAAATTCGATCAGATCGAATCAATTGGCCGAAGCAAATCACTTTGCAGTTTTCATGATATAATAGATATATTTTATTTGTAATGGAATCATTTAACACACATAATTTCGATACGCATGAAAATATTACAAAGAAAACAAAATTTTATATACTAGAAAAAGACAGTCTCATCGTATATATATATTCTTGGAAGTTCCAATATTCTTCTCCGAAGGATCGCATAAAACATCCGGTGGACATCCGTTCGCGGCGAGCAAAATAAATTACGTCGGAAATTTAACGAAGAAACTCTTGCAAACGCTTTCCTCGCACGGAAGATTCTCTCTGACGCTCGATATGAATTTATCGTTACCGCCACCCCGCAAGGACGACCGCGCGGGATCGGATTTATTGCGCAACACGTCGGGAAGGCTGTTATTAAAGCCGTGTATCTGCTCGGCTCGTCCTGGAAGAGTCCTGCGAGAGTAATACGTGCCCACGGTCGACGATTCGACTCGCAAACAAGCGCCGAGCAATTTCAAAGGCGCGCCGATTATACGGAATGGCGTGGTTCTCAACGGTGCGTACCCCGTGATCGGATACAGCCGTGTCCGTCAACACGGATTTCGTGACGAATTTATGCCCCGTATCGTTTAAACGACGAGAAAATCAAGAAGCAAAAGAGAAAAGCCCTTTGTCATCGAATATATATATATATATATATATATATATATATATATGACTATAATATTAAATAAAGAACCCAGCTAGCAGAAAGACGTCTTCTAAAAAACGTCTTAGGTCTAGTTTCACAAGTGTCGGTTAACTTTTAATCTTAGATTAACTCACTCTTCGTCTCCTTCTAACGTCCCCCTTAGAAAGAAACGAAGAGTGAGATAATCTAAGATTAAAAGTTAACCGACACTTGTGAAACTGGGCCTTAAAGACACCACAAAGACGTTTAAAAGATGAAATAATTTTTCAGACGACTTTTAGAAACTTCTGCCAGCTGGAAGAGCTCTTTTGATACGAGGTCGCAACAAATGAAGGATTAGGACCTTCAATTGAATATAATCAGATTTTACTTTTCTAATCTTCATACAATCGTTATCCGAAAATATTCGAACGTCATCCATTTCTTTTGTTAAATTATCACGTGACAACTTCGCGCCCGATGTATTTCTTCCCTTGGAATTTGACTCTCCATACTTTGTCTCGATGCGTTTTACCGATCCTTCGGATTCTTCTCGACGGCAGAAAACTGCAGACATTGTATATAGTATCCCGTAGTTCCCGCCGGCGAACAAAGCGGGGACGGCCTCGTCGAATTTTATCGCGATGGAGCAAATTGTTCTTGCCCGTTCTTGCTCGATCGTCCATAAAGAACGGAACGTACAGACCGCAGAGAATGTATCTCCCCGCTGGTACACGCCGTGTAGTCACGGTGCATACTTGTCTGCCCGCTTTGTTAAGCATCTATAAATATCTCCAGACTTTTCATGTTTCTTTTCCGTGTATATTTAGATAATTTCCTACTTCTCTGTATCTCGATCATTAAAGTATTACCGAGCAAATTCGCGAATTACGTCTCTAGAATTATTGGCTTGCTTAAATATCACGTCGTGACTCGAGATAAGAACGTCATTAGAACGTCAGTTTTAAGAGATTGTTACTTACTTTTTACGCGCACAAACACCCATTCGAGTTTTACATCTTAAACTGATATAGATAGTGGTCAAAACCGCGATAGAGACAGTAATCGGCACGTATATTACTGCCGGAAATTATCGCCTGCGGCAATAATCGTATACCGTATATAACAGTACGTTTAATGACGCAATTATATGAAAAGCGGTGCGGCAAAATGTCAGCTAGTTGCAGGCTACCAAAGCAGGGCTATAAACGACCGGGAAATCGATAACCGACAGGTTTCCGTATTTCACTTTCCTCTTAACCGGCATTTTGGATCTCTCGCCTTTACGGGCCACGAATCTAAATACTCGCTCGTTAGATTGTTATTACATCATGGACTTTCTTTGTGTGCAAGGTCTCGCATCCTTAATTTGTCGCATCTCGCAGTCGCGTGGAGATCTTGTCTTATCGCGCTATAAATAATTTCATTTGCTTCCGACTTTTCGCAAAACATACTCGAAATAGACTGGCTCAAGTTCAAACTGTAAAAATTTCATTTTTAAATAATTACAGCAGATCTTTCTTATTCTATCCGTTATTCCAGCAATTAAGTACTTAATTACTTGACTTTATTATATGTATCTTATCTTACTTCGTTCTATACTTTAGAAGCTTTACATAAATTTGTTATCGTATTATATTTTTGCTTTAATAATATTTTAATCGTATACGTAAGATAAGCTCCGCGTTTCAATCTCACGTTGTTGTTAAATACCGTAATTTTCTTCGTTTAATAGTCGTCTAATTATATATTTGTCGCTTTCCGCGTTCCGCGTTACGACGTCGTGCTCCACCGAATAGCTGTCAGGAACTCATCACCGTTATCGGAAGATGAGGGACACTCGCTTCGTAGCGCCGGGTATAGGATAAATATCCTCGGCATTTGCGCGAGGATACGTGTACGTATGCCGCGAAGGAAGTGAACGCAGCATCCCATTTAACGGTGGTGCTCGCGACCTAAAAACGCGCGCACCTGTTTCATTGCCATTGCCACACACGCCAGCTTTTAATATTTTTTCGCGAACACACTATTGTATCTTCGACGCTTGAAAATCCGTTTTGTACCGGGTGTTCGAAGAGCGCAAACTCCCCAGAAAAACATCCGGGATAGAACTCGCATTTACCAAACAGAATAATCGAAAGTTTCAACACTGGGATCTCCATTTATTAATAAAATCTTCGTAGAAATTAGATTGGTACATATATTTCCGTGTCGATGAACGATTACATTTTGATAAAACTTTAAAATAGCGACATAAAGATACAAAGTAAATTACGATTAGACGTATCGCTTTTATGACGCACAAACACAACAAAAACGCTAGATTACTTCCAAATAAAAGGATGGGTGTCGTTAATCTCAGACGCTGGTGAATTAACGATCTCCATTATTCACACTGGAGAGCAAGTCCCATGGTACTTTACGCCCTAATGAATTTCGGAGCAAACGTGTACTCGAAGATACCCTTACGTGCGTTTTGCGCGAGTGCGGATGTACTCCGCATAAGATTAAATTAAGGATGATTAAATTAATCAGCAGCATCTCTTCCTGCCTGTGAGAGGGGATCGACCTTGCTCTCGATGTGATGTAAATCGAACGTCGTCGATTATTTCAACCTGCTTGCGAAACGCCTGCTTGCGAAGAAACACATAAACCATCTGCCTCATCGCTTCGGCGCCACAACAGGTTTTTAATTCGTCTTCGCGTGTCAGTTTGCGGTACGCGTTCACGTTTCCGAGTTCCACGCGAGTGCGAAAACGTATCGGGTGTCCGGCGAATACACACGCGTCGAGTACATATGTCAAGCTATCACGTTTCAAGTCTGCAAAAAATTACGGCTATATATAAATAAGCTGGCCACGAATCGTCGCTTGATAACAAAGATGTAATCTGCTAAAACTGCACAATTGTCATAAAAATGCTTGTGCCAAGGAGTTTATTCTAGAACTAAAATGTCCAAGATTTCTTCGTCTCCTTCGCGGGATTCTTTAGAGGCAGACGTTCAACCATTCACTGCCGATCAAGTATACGCTGTACCCAACTTGTAGAATATTCTCTTGTACAATACTCTTGTAACAGGTGCGATTTGTTGGTATTTATGACGATTTAATATCACGTCAGCGCAGATGTTACATTTACGTCGCCCAGGTGGAATGCGCAGAATTACATAATCCATTTTAGCGCGAGCTTATAGAATCACACTTCGGATGATACATGAAGGCGCAATTTCTATTTACCACAGATGCTGCTGGAACGACATTTTTTCCCCTCATCCCGGAGTTTCCCGTTAGAAGACTGACTCATCAGCGAATCCCTCGAAACTGAGCTGGCTCAGATACAAGAATGTTCATGCTGCGTTCTCCCGTGAGAACCAAGCAAGATTGAAATCGCACACCATATCTTATCGAGAAAAAAAAAGAATGCTCTTGCAGATCGCCATTACGTTGTATTTGACGAGAGTTGTGATATTCTTGGTGGAAAACGGAATTATTCTGTGGCAGATAGAAAGACGCTTGCATCTCGTTTAGCGTTTATAAATTTTAGTTAATTTTCCCCTTTCGATAACTAGTAGAATCTCTAGCTTCGCTCAAAGCGGATGTGAATCGCGCGTAGTTTTACTGCTAAACAAGTGTCGGATTGATCGAGAACCAGAATGTTGTGTCATACGACGCCGGCGCCGTGTGCGCGCTGGATTAATTCGCGCCCGCAAAATTAGCTGTGATATCTTCCGCGGTGCCTGTCATAATGGTGACTGCGATGTAACACGTGTTCGTCAGTGAAGTCATCAACGGATCGTCGCTGCGAAACTCACGCTGTATGTACGTTTGCAGCTACGAACAGCTGACATTTTTAACTGACAAGAAATAACGGTACGATCTGTATTATACAAGGCCCAAGCAGCATCAGATCCTTTTTGTCGCACGAACACGTGGCCGACTTTTTTTTTCATTTCCAAAATGCTCACCAAAATGCTCTACCATAGATGCCTGCCGCTGAATATTCAAAATATATACAATTTATTAAAATAGTGAAACTTAAAAATATATAGAAAATAGAAAAATTGTTAGATTCTAAGAGTTTCTAAATTTCTAAATTTTTCAATATATAACAAGCTTCGCTGAGTATCTGTTACAAATTCACGTAGCAAGAATGCGATATACATATACATTATAACAATTCCTTCTAACTCATAAATTCCTTATTAGGATTACAATTTTCTTATCATTTTTCTTTCCTACATGTTTCTATTTACATAACAGAAGAATTGTTTCTATTTATGAGTTTAGTCGATGAAAGATTTATTTCCGAATGTGGGACAACGGTGGTCGAAGTTCACCTGGGTCTTCGTGTCACCGCAACGGGCGACCGACGAGATGTTCCCGCATAAGCAGTATACTTAATGTATGTACCCGTATATGAAAGGAGAAAGAGCCTGCGGGTTTGCAAGCGCGATTGCGTCGACTTCTGCAATGACAATGGACGCAAGTTTCCCGCTGCACGTCGAGTAGTCCTTGCTTGGTCTCACGATCGTGCATGGAATATGATTTAACCCACGCGTGATTACGGATGCGAGACATCGCGGACTTGGCTAACACCGTTCATAAAGAACATCTCGGAAAGAATAACGTCGGTGTCGCGGCGGAAATTTATTCTGTAATTAACCCGGCGTCTCTGGAGAAGATTTTCGTGATTTACGACGACGTTTACGTCGACTTTATAAGTTGTTGTTTTTTTTTTTTTTTTTTTTCGAAAAACTCTGCAAATCAATCTTTCTCGCGGGTATCGCAACAGAGGATCTCCTCGAGGTGCAAACACTTCGAGTGCGTGAATGTTGGCGCAATGTTCGAATAATTGCGTCTCGTATCGGTGTAATATAGCGACAGAAATATGTCGCGGTGAGGTCCCCCACGTCCTTTTCAATTTACGTAATACGGTGATTTTTTTGCGGCGACCGATAACCGCCTCTCGCGGGGCCCGGTTAACTGTTCATTTGCATATCCCGTTTCTGCAACAGTTGTATCGAGCGACGACCGTGCGTTTTCGCGGTATGAATTCACCATTAAACGCTACTCGTGCGTCGTGTCCACTCATGTCCACCGCGGCTTTTTGCCGGCTATTGCACGCGCGCGCAACTGGATCGCCGTTTAATACATAGTACGAGAAGGAAAGTGCGGATATGGCCGCGGCGATATGTTCGTAAAGGCCGGCGATGATACGCTCGGAAAAACGGGCCTGCGCTAACGCGTATGCCTATTGCGCGCAGCTGAGCATGTCGAAAGCATGCGGAAAGTGACGTCTAATATCTCGCCGGACGTGTACGCATGTAAGTACTTGTACTCGCGCGCGATACCTGGAAAAATCGCCCGCGGTCGCGTGATCTCTCTTACAGCGATCGCGACTCCGCGGTCACGGTGCTTAATGCGATCGAGTCGAGGGGTAAACGGCTGAAAACGAGTACGTTTGCTCGGAATTTAGAGATACGTGCGAAGAGATCTCTTTTTGAATAATATGCGAGTCAAGTATTTTCCTCTAAACTCGAAAACGCGAGTATTAATCGAACGTGTTGCCTCATATGGAAAATGTTCAACGAGCTGGAGAAGAACCGAGATCTTTTAACTTGGATCTTTTAAGCCGCGCAGCTAGATCGATTTTAGTTTTTTTTTTCCCCTCGCGCACAGACGGATCGTATTTGTGGTTTACGTCAGATGAGTGAAAATTGGAAGCTATTATAACCGCGGAATGTCTCCGCTTATTTAGAGGTCCCTCCGGCTCTCAGCGAACGGAAACAATATCTCGATTTCGTGATCTCCAGAATCCACTGTGAGACTATCCCACGCACTGATTTCTATAGCTTATATGTTTGTACGCCAGTGAACCGTGCACCCGTGTCCGTGTACCTAAATAAAATACCACCATGGCCTGGATCGTTACAGTGTTACTGCCATAATTACCCGTACACGCAACGCGCTTGGAAACCGTGATGGAAAGTCTGCCCGCCGAAAACCCCGTCCCGCCGACCCACATAACGCGTGTGTATTATACCTCAAACGATCCGAAATGCGCACTCATAGCTAATTATCTCAATTAATTAAACGGCAGTAATCCCCGAGATTACATCTTTTAGGAAAAGAAACCGTGTCCGTGAATCTCGCTTTTTATGTCTTCCTAAACGTCTCTCAATGAGAGAAACGCCGCACCAACGAAGAATTATAAGAAAAATCGTTTAATTCACAATTCGAGAAATTAATTAAAAATGCTTCGATTTAGGGAACGAGATCGGAATAATGATCGGAAGAGACGCAAATCATATTTAACTGGAGATTATATTTTAATATCGTTGATACAATTAATATCAGCTATTTGCGTATTATTAATCAAATAGAAAGTATTTTCGTTGCCATTCTACAGATAATATATGCCACGCTCAATCATAATAAAATTTGACAGGCGGCTGAATGCCGATACGTACTTTTACTACTTCATTATAAGCGATGATGGGCATTATCGAGCGGTAAAACTTGAAGGGAATGCAGGATATAAGCGAGGTCAGTTGTCAGACTTTTCAATATTCCACCGATGCAATGCTGTACCTGTCCTCCCTGTCCTCCCCCTTCCCTTTCCTGTCCCCCGCGAACGAAGGAAGACGAAAAAGGAGGGAAGATCCAATTGAAATTGCAAATCACTCGATGCACCGTGCGAGGAAGCGTCGAAGAGTGCTCCTATATGCGCTCGTTAAAGTCTCCCGGAGTGACTCCGCGATTTCGCCGGTCGTCGCTCGGAGCCGTTAATGAAAATTTACGTCAATTCGCGATACGATTGTTGCATTCGACGTATCCGCCGTGTTCCGATCGAAGTGAACGGATCGAACGAGAATTGAACCCGGCCTCACCTTTCCGCCTCGCGATTGCCGGTGCCTTGCATATACGCTAATGTGGAAACGCGCGAAGGAAGTAACGGGTCGGCGCGAACGCTTTTGCTTTTTATTAATGGAGATGAAAGGAAATACGCCTTGAGAGAAATATTAGATGAAGATATATGTCCTTGGAGAAAGAAAGAGAGAAGAGAGAAAGAGGGAGAGAGGAGGCTGAGACGGCATAAACAGATACCGAAGACTTTGCACTTTGGATTGAAATTAGATTGGACTTGCATAGCAATTTAATACAGTGGATAACTATCCAATTATTTAATTGATTTAAAAGTTGAAATACTTGAAAGAAGAATGGTAGAGTGCAGTCACATAATTTTGATTAAAGCAAGATCGAAAGAATTAAGATTCTGGCTTTAAGATCTAGGCCGAAAGGATATCCGGCGGTTCCGGTATATTTCTTTCTATTGCTGAAATAGACGCTAGCGTACTCAACTAGCGTACTTAGCGAGGAAAAATATAGTCTATTATTATTACTTTTTCCAGCGAAATCCAGAGAAAGAGGACTCTTGGAGTAATGTCTCCTCGTTAACAACATAAATCGGACGCTTTCAGATCGTTTGTATAATCTAATCGAGTAACATAATCTACCCACTCAGGAAAGTAAAGCATTATCTTTGCATGTAATACGAGTGAAAATAGTGATTTCACGCGCACATGATGGAAAACTACGCTACCGCGCTTAGTTTAGAATGTGGCGAAATATAACACAATGAGCTGCGGCGTTTTGCAACACAAAGTATCTTCGCGTCACGATAAAAATTAATCATTTGGTGTTAAAATACGGAGAGAAAAACGTTTTAGTAACATAAACTATAAATCATTCTTTTAATATAAAATAGTTATAAAATTATCATCAGTACGTGAAATGCATGACTAATAATTTTATATTAATATAATGATTGTTATAAAACTTTATTTATTCCTATACTATAAATTCTTATAAATTCTTATATACTATAAGTTTATTTTTCTTTTATAACCTCACACTTTTTTATATCGATTTTTTTCCCCAAATAAATCGGCGGTAGCTTTATTTACTTTATTATATAGTTCTTTCTGTTAGTTTCTGTCTCTTTCTTTTAGCGATATAAAAATCGAGGTAATATATGCACATCTCGTGTTTTATGCGTCGCATCTTCGTGGGGCGCTTGTCAATGGGTTTCTTCCTCGACAAGAAAATGCATATGGAACGTTTGTAACGCTTGCATGCGAGCTTTTAATTCACGGTTCAACGACGGGGAACCTGATTTTGCATAACGAGAAAGACTCGCCGGCACGGTGAAAGCAACAGGTGATTAACAACCCGACCACTTTTTCGAAGGCGGTCGATCCGCTCCATAGATTCCGGAGAATTTTAGAATGTGCGTTTTCGTTTCCGAAAACACCGCGCGACATTCTCCAGCGTGCTGTATAATCAGACACGCACGCGAGGCTCTCACCACGTGCAAACAATTCTTCCATCTTTAACTAATTATGCCATTACTTCGAAAAGTATGCGGACGTAGATTTCCGAATGAAAGTATTTTTGTATGGCATAGAAAATGTCTCAACAAGCTCCTCGCTAGTTCACACATACTATACGTTTACACGAGCGTTACTTCTTTAGTAACTTACGATAATTCCTTCGCGTAAATGGGATTTTGTAGTAACTTACGATAATTTACTCCGCGTAAACGAGTGATATATCGTAAGTTACTACAGAAGTAACGCTCGCGTAAACGTAGTGGATGTAAGAAAAGACAGGAAGAGTGCCCAAGTTAACTTAATTTATCAGATTATCGACAATTATCGGAAATATTATAATTAAATATTTTCTTCAATTCTACGAACTTAGAAAAACATTCGAAAGAAAAGAAAAACAAGGCGTTATTTATTTATTATTAATCTCCGAGATATATATAGTATTATAAAGAGGGTCCCTCTTACGAGATCGGTACCAACTCCCCTAAACTCAGCTTTATCAGCAAAAGTAGAAAAAAAAAACAAATTTATTTCCATTCCGTATGTGGAAACCCACAAAGTCGGCATCGTAGATAGAGACGAGCTTTTGTGGTGAGCACGTTCGAAAAATCGCAGAACACGCGCGTGAGGGCGACTCGGCGTTCGCAGCGAGGATCACGAGAAGAGGAGAAAAAGAGAGAGGGAGAGACAGAACGGAAGGGAGAAGGCGCGCTGCCGCGCTCTGATCTTCGTGACAATGACTCACCGGCTGTGTATTCGCGCTGGGCCTTCAACCTTGGAAGCTGGAAGAGTCACGACGACGACGCTGCTGCCTCCTCTCCATTCCGGTTCGTCGTCCTCTTGCGCCGATCGCCCGCGCGCCGGCCGATCGGGGTTCCCGCGACTTCGCGTGACAGAGAAAAGGGATGCACTTCCCTTGCGTGCCGGAGGACCGTCACCCGCGGGGATGAGAAAAAAAGAACGATCCTTCTCTCTTGGGCGACCGCGTTACCGCGACGCCGCCGCCGCCGCCGTCGTCGTCGTCGTCGTCGTCGAGATTCTTACTCGAGATATCCTTCCTCGGCTCGCGATCGAAGCGAAGCGACAGATATCGCGCGACTCGCCGGAGTCCTGCCGGAACGCTGGCCGCCACCGCTGACGGAGGAGCCCACCGAGGCCCCCACGAGTTTTCCCTCTCCGGGGCCCTCACCGGTACCCCACCGACGAGTTCGCAATGGCGTGAACGCGCCGGGCCCGCACGTCGCGCGAGGTAGCTCGCGCCCATCCAGCGTGGATCCTCTGCGCTTTTTTACACTATCGCTTCTCGTTATTGCCTCTTTCTCGCGCATTTCTGCTTTGTTTTACGTATACGGCGAAATGTATTCGAGTTAGTAGATGGATGTTTTTAAAGAGGAGCAAAGGAATAACTTAAAGGTAGACTTTAAATAAAACAAAACAAAGTAAAAGCGAAATAAACGTAAATTAACGTAAGAAACTTTAAATATCTTCATCAAGCCCCTTCTTTCTTCAACATTTATCGGTTGATTGAGGAGCTTATCGAGGAAATATTCTCTACGTCACTTATATCTATTCACGAAGAATACACATCTTACAGCAACGGTACCATTAATTAAGATTTTGATTTTTTTTCTTGATCATTTTGGAATAGCTATAAGATAAAGTACAGGCGTGACACATTTTATATATAATATAATAAATATAATAAAAATACAAAATGTATCCTTTACACATCTCGTCTTCCAAATCAAATTAAATGTATTTATAAAATCGTATTTTTAACATTCTTTTTATCTCGTTTGTAATATACAATTATAAAATATAACAATTTATATAATTCGCAGCTATTGATTTATATTTTTTCTTTTCTGTAACAAAAAAGAAGGGTCTCGATGAAACATGGAGAAAATGTTGAACGAGGGCCAACTACCAGGTTTAACGGGTTATCAAGCAGAAGTTTGATGGGACAAAGTTCGTGTCCACACACACAAAAATACGTATTTTTACGGTATTATGCAAACCGCGATCAAGGCATCCAAACAACGATCTCATCTAGCTCGTGCGACGTTGAGACGCGTGCAACGCGCTGCTTACGCCGATGGTCTCGCTCGGGGTCGGTCCCCCTCCCGTTCGCCGGGCCCGCGTCGGAGAAGACATTCACCTCGAGGACTCGAGGAGAGCCAACTCCCAGCCGGGCAGCCAGCCTGGTATCGTTACCTGCTGGCTTCGCGTTTCTCGCGTCCCCAGCCTCGCTCGAGCGAGTAGTCCAGTATAGTCACTCTTTTACGCGCTGGTCAGTGCGCGCTGCAATCCGCGCCGCGGTAGCACGCGCTTTCGCGTTGGTGCATTATCGGCTACCGTCTGGACTGCCATTTTGCGGGAGGTGCGGAAGATCATCGTGGAAAATCGACGCGAGTGCGGGAGGGTCTCTGATGGTCTCTTTGTTAAAGTGTACGCGCGCCTCTGACGGCTCTGACGCACGGTGTCCTCGAGTTCCGGACACGGTCAAGTGCGCGACGGATGGATGAATCCGGCGACAGTCCTGCGCCTTGGTGTCTTCCGCATGTTCTTTCGGATGTTACTTATTATTTCTAATATTCTGTGAGAGAGTTCGTACGTTTCCTTAATAATTTCCTTACTAATATCGTAATACTTGATTATCATAATTAATTTGGAATAAGCAACTATTAATTAAGAATAGACAGCTATTATTAAGGATAAGATTTTGAGATAATGAGCACGAAATTACGTAAATAATAGAATAAATTGCAATTAAAAATATGTATTATATTTTGGGAGAAATAATTTTAGAACCTTTTACCTTCGTAGAGCTCCGTAGATGTTACTTGAGGAATGTAATCGTGGGTACCGAACGTAACAGCGATTCCCAAGATGATCCCATCCGATTGCGTTCTGGACATATCCAACGTGTTTCATTCCACTTCGGTGGTGATCGAAGGTACCTGCCTCAACAAATCCGAACCTACGGCGGTGCTTAGAGATGTATCAGCCCGCGTTCACGGCGGAGAGGTCTTGGCTATTCTAGGGTCGAAGGGCTCCGGCAAACGAGCGCTCCTCGATGTTATCGGTGAATAATTCCAACCATTCTTCTTATATCGTAGCGTTCTGCGAAATTGCAAAAAGTATAGATTAGATAATCAGCCCTTTACAATTTTATTAAACTTTACCCACGACTAGTTTCTATTATCATATTTTTGCGCCGCGCTATGATGAGAAAATTCTCATAAAAATATCTCTGGTTAAATTTCATCGAAGATAAATAAAAAAAAATATAGAAGAAGAAGACGATAATGTCTCAGAATCAAAAGTTAATTTAAAATAACCTGGACTTGAAATTTTTACTAGCTGGGAGGGCGGAGGGCGAGACGAGGGGTCGGGTCACCCTGAACGGCAACCTGCTGACGCCGGAGCTGTTCCGGCGTCACGGCGGCTACGTGGCTCACAGGTGTCACCTGCTGCCGAGTCTGACGGTCCGTCAGACCCTGATGTACGCCACGTGGCTCGGCAATCTAAACAATCGCGAGGCCCGGGTGCGGCAGACCCTCGCCGACCTGGCGCTCTCGCAGGTCGCCAATCGGTCGGTGAACGACCTCACCAGGCCGGAGTATCGGCGGCTGATGCTGGGCGTGCAGCTCGCCAAGGATCCGACCCTGCTGCTGCTGGACGAGCCGACCTGGGACACAGATCCTCTCAACACGTATCTCATCGTCTCGATGCTGTGGTCCTACGCCACCAGACGCGGCTCCATCGTCGTCCTTACCATGGAGACCCCCAGGTCCGACGTGCTGCCGTTCGTCAGTCGCGTGACGTTGCTGTGTCTAGGTGCGGTGGTCTACTCGGGACCCACCAGGAGCATGCTGGATTATTTCACCTACATCGGCTTCCCGTGTCCGGAACTGGAGAACCCCTTGATGTACTACCGTAAGTATCGCACAAAACGATGTTACTTATCGGAATAGAGCTCCAGTTAGAAATTAATATTTGTTGTTCTAGTAATTATTATTATTTCCCAGGCAAGTCCTTAAAGTGTTTTAAAAAGCTGACTGATTTAAATAACGACAAAAATACTTTTTAAAATAAAAGAAGCAACTCGATATATTTTAGAACTCGTCGCTTTTCCAGTATGCTTGTCGACCGTCGATCGCCGTTCCCGAGATCGCTTTTTGGAGTCCAATCAACAGATATCGGTCTTGGTCGAGAAGTTCAAGGTGGATGGAGTGCTTTACATGAAAGAAGGGCCGCAAGTGCCGCACAGCATGAAAGATACTGCTCTCGGTATCATGCATAAGGGTTTGGGACGCGGAATCAAGCCCGGATGCTTCTCGACTCTTCTGGCACTATATTTGTGAGTTATAATCCCGAATTATAATCATTTACGAAAGTGTAGTCTCACGTTATTTGAACAAAATTGAGGCTTAACTAGAGTGATAAATTCTTCGAAGTCAATTTGTTCTTGGAAAAAATTTCGTCGACAATTATAACTATAAAAATTATAATTATAAATCTTTTAACATTCGATATTATCTTGGCATCACGTGTGTAATTGAAATAAAATGATTTCCTAGTATAATCGTATAACCGTATGATCTATCGATAAAATTAAGGTCGACAGTTTTAGGATAGATATCTTATTAATCATTCGCAATCATATTGTTACATTTAGACGAAGTATGGCGACTACATTCTCATTCAATAAGATCGGCCTGGGACACTTTGCCGCTCGCCTGCTGTTACTGCCATTCGTCGTTGCTCTAATGAGCATACTGTATTCGCATTCAAGTCCCGTACAATCAAGAATCTTCTTGCAAACCGGTGGCTTGATCTTCAACGTCTTGACGTTGTTTTACGTTGCCGGGATAGCTGCGACGTCGCTTTTGTGTAAGTCGAAAAGCAAATTAATCAAGTAGAACAGACAATAGATGGTTTTAGTGTCACAAATCTCGAACTTAAAGATATTCAAAGAATATTTAAGGTTTTTTTGAACTCTTTTCTATTCGTATTGCTGTTCAAGATATGTTGAAGTGCATTTTCTTCCGATCTACAGCATTTAATTACATAAGAGTTGACACAGTTCCAGGTTTCCGCGCAAGGTATTACCAAGAAAAGCGAGAGGGTCTTTACGGTGGCGCGATGTTTTTGACCGCGTACACCATGCTGAGTCTTCCGTTGAGTTTCATATCGACGCTGATAACGATTACAATCCTGATTCCCATTCTGGAGCTAGATCTCACCTCGTGGGCGTACGCTTCCGGTATTCTGTGGTCCAGTTACGTGGCGGCCGAGCAAGTGACGGTAGCCGTGCTGATGGTGGTCGGTAGGCCCGTAATCGGTGCCATCACGGTACTGTACATGACCCTGTTGTCCCTTGTGGTCGCGTCGGGCGCGATTCGTAGCCTGAAAAACTTGCCCTATTGGTTAGCGATGACGACGACCGCGTTACCGACCAGATACGCATCTCTGGCGCTGAATCAGCTGGTCATCGACACCCCCCTCCTGTCCAATCTGCCCTACAACGAGAGCTTTACTTGTCCTGGCATACCCGAGCTTTGTAGGTACCCTGATGGCAAGACTTACCTGATAGAACGCCTTACCAGAGAGGGCGAGAACATTTCCGAGGTGTTAAACGTGGACTTGAATCTGCTAATCTCTCTAGCGTTCGCCGTCGGTCTTATTATATTGAACAGCGTCTTATATCTGTTGCCACTACCCGCTAAAGTGAAGGCAAAATTCAGAGAATAATGAATTGTTAAATATTATTAAATCCACATTTAATGTGATCGTCACATTTAACGAAATTCAAATATTCGAATTTGATGCCGATTGGATGGTGTACGTATCACACTTATTTAATTTAAACTCTAGGCCCGTATTCTGAACGCACTTTTACCGATAAATGCACGTTCAGAATACGGGCCTTAGTGTATATAAAATTGTAAATAACATAGAATTAGGCGTATCGATCAAAGAAAAAAAGAATGCATATCAAAAATATTACAAATTTTTATTTCGTATATTACAAAATCATTTTATCATAATGCTAATTAGTATATATAAGGTAATTTCCCTTGCTTGCGTGACACATCGTAAATCATTTTAATAATTCACAACAAATGGAAATATATGTACATTTAAAAAACGAATTAACTATTGTGTACGATATAAGAGTTGCAGTTAATATAATAGGTACTCAATCAAGCATTATATATATCTATATATATATAAAATCATAACATTTACCCCTGATAATTTAAACATTAGGATATTTTACAGGAAAAGTATATATATCTATGGAAAACAAACGTGTCACCGAAACGTTACTATACAATATAATTAACAGCTCTATTTATTTTTTAAATTGCACATTTATACCTTGTAAAATATATTAAAAATTTACTTTCAGGCAACCATCATGGTATTGAATTATATCACATATCACATTTACAATTTGTGAAATATATTACAATTTATAAGTCTCCATCTGTAACTTGCCCCATCTCCTTAAGATCGTCGGCAACACTGAATTCACAGCCTGTCGCACTGATAATCTCGCTAATGTCGATATTATGTGCGATCTCAATAAGCTTTAATCCTTCTCCTTTCACCACTTCAAATACCCCGAGATCTGTTATAATTAAATCTACGCATTGCTGACCTATAAAAAAATGTTATAAAAAAGAAAATATTATATAATGTGACTAGAAATAATACAAAAATATTGCAAAATAATTAGTCGGTACTTTAAAGTACCGACCAACATTAAATACTCAAATAACGTGTAAATAAAATTAAGAAAAATTTTGAAATTGTTGGAATTGAAATATTACGGGTCCTTACCTGTGACGGGCAATGTGCAATTCTTCAAAATCTTCGGACTTCCGTCTCTGGCCGTATGTTCCATAGTTACCACTACCTTTGTAGTCGCCGCGGAAACAAGATCCATGGCACCACCCATGCCTTTTACCATTGTACCTGGTATCATCCAGTTAGCCAAATCCCCGTTTTCCGACACTTGCATGCCTCCAAGAATAGTCAGATCAATGTGACCTCTGTGTGAAAAGTACAGCTAATGCTAATAAGCACATTTTCTTTGATACATATTCTAAACATATATTGATACATATTCATATTGATACATATTCATATTTATCATGAAACATGCTAAGCTTGAAATAATCTATATATTATCATATACCCTCTAATCATGCCGAAACTCTCGTCGCTACTAAAGAAAGATGCGCCGGGCAAAATCGTTACAGTTTCCTTTCCAGCATTGATAAGATCCGCGTCGACGTCATCTTCGTCCGGAACAGGACCCAACCCAAGAATACCGTTCTCTGATTGCAACGTCACTTTCACACCCTTCGGGATGTAATTACTAGCAAGCATAGGTATACCGATTCCCAAGTTTGCTGCAAAAATTTTCGATTCATCAAGAGCAGCACTGATAAAAAGATTTGAATTTGATAATTTGATCAAAATCAGTGTATTTATTTTTAATCCAAATATTTAAAAAGTTTATATTTTACACCTACCATACATTCCATCCTTAAATTCGAGAGCAGCGCGCCTAATAATCATATCCCTCGCTTTACTAGCCGGTGTCACTTTCTTAGGCTTCATGGTTTGCTTCGTCGAGCGTTTCTGCAAAATAAAAAAATAATTAGATTTATGAGACATGCATATTTACGTAACTATAAATAAGCATGACGAGCGAGCGAGATAAATAAGCGCCAACCTCAATCCGTTTTTCATAAGATAGCCCCTTCACAATTCTGTCCACGAAAATGCCAGGCAGATGAATCTGATCGGGATCTAATTGTCCAAGTCCGACGATCTCCTCCACTTCGACGATCGCCACTTTGGCCGCCTTGCACATCACGGGGTTGAAGTTCCTCGCCGACTTCCGGAAGACTAGATTACCGGCGGTGTCGGCCTTCCACGCCTTCACGAGCGCGAAGTCGCCAGTGATGGCGGTCTCCAGCACATAGTTTCGCCCGTCGAACTGGTTTACGTTCCTCGCCTCTCCCGATATCTCGGCGTTGCCGTTCATGTCGTACTTTATGACGACATTACCCTCCTGTACGATTGTACCGAAAGCCGTGGGAGTGTAGAAAGCCGGAATGCCGGCGCCACCCGCTCTCACACGTTCCGCCAAAGTACCCTAAGTGAGCCGTTATGCGACTTGTAAAAATTTGCAAGATTTATGGGTGCACCCTTTCTCATCTTCAAAGCATTACCTGCGGCGTCAGCTCAGCCTCCAATTGGCCGCTGAGATACTGACTCTCGAATTCAGGGTTTTCACCCACGTACGACGCGATCATCCTTTTGATCCTGTGCTCCTTCAGCAATATACCCAGCCCAAAGTCTTCGACCCCAGCGTTATTCGAAACTACCGTTAAATCTTTGGAGCCCCTTTTAAGTACGGCTGCTATTAAATTCTCTGGGATGCCGCAGAGGCCGAATCCACCGACCAAAAGTTTTGCTCCATCACGTACATCGGATACGGCTTCCTCTATGCTTTCGAACACTTTACCGTCCCCTACCGGTGTCTTCAACTTCTCTGTCTCTTGCTCCGCTTCTGGGATACTTGCTTTGATAGAGAAATTATCGGTGCGTACCTGTTAAACAAGATGTAAGTTAGATCAGTTTTAGAAATATTTTAATGCACAAATCTTCATAAAAAATGCATTACACTAACATCTGTGGCGAGATGAGACATAAATATTCAGAGATTTGAAACTATACATGGCACAATTAAAAACATAATTACTTAAAAAAATCAGTCAAAGAGAAAGGAGCATCGAGCCGTGACAAAATAGAAGTGTTATAAAATTCTGTATCAAATATAAGATACGTACATCAAGGCTTGTTTCTTTCTGTCGTGAATTTTGCAGGATCGACATTTCGGTGCTGATGCGTAAAGTTAAAAACTAACAAAATGCTCGGCGACGAAAGAACGGACCTATTATATACAAAAAGGAGGGTGGAGGGGGGGGGAAAAACGGGAGGGGAAAGGCGGAAAGGAAGGGGAAGCAAGAGTATGTAATTCCAAAATTTTTGATAACTGTTTTCGACACTGAAGATGGTCCCATAAGGGGTCGAAACGTTTGTCAATTTATCACAATACATGCTCCTTTCTCTTCGACTGATTTTTAATCTTGTGTGAGCCTTTTGATTTATACTTAAAAAAAAAAATCCAAGATTTATATGAAATATATCAAAGTAACATATCATCGAACAAATATCTGTTTCCCGAAACAAATAACTAAACGTCAAAAGATATAATTACACAATATAATTTTGCATGAAACGCACGATGCGGATAGTTGCAATCATCAAACTAATAATAGAGAATTAAGGCAACTTTTTTCCGGCGTAGGTTATACATCGTATGTCTGATAACCGGTGCTTGGATAACGAGAGTCACGAGTCACGCATTGTTCACGTACCCGTAATATCCTTACGGGACTCCGGGGACCCTTGCTCCAACGTAGAAATATACCGCTGACCCCTCTCAACGCGAATGCCATGATCACCGTATCTCAAACGCACAATTGTTATTCGCAACAATCGCAACACGTATGCGGCTCGGTCAGCATCGGAGGTTAAGGCGCGAGACGCGGGACACTGGCGACTGGCGATATTAATCCTTTCCGGAATAACTTGTTCGTTTCGCCTGTGTACTTCTGGCTTTGGACCTTGCTGTGAACAGGTCTCGGGTCTCGGCGTATACCGAAATGCCTGAAATCTCACAGCGATTTCCCAGGAACTTCGCGTTGCGAAATTTAACCTCGCGTCAGGCCTTCACCAGTGTTCACGAAGGCATGGACGGCGGTGATCCGGTGACCAGCGACCAGCATTCGGTAGCGAATATGCAGCGATGCTAGAAACGCAGTCTTGAGTCTCGAGTCTTGATCTTGATACGATAGCATACGATAACATGTGGAGGGGATAACTCTCGTAACTGGCCGTACTACACGTACACAACTGATACACACAAGTGCGTGCCGTGCCGAGTAAGCCGAGTTGCTCGTTGCTCCGCTGGCGTCGATCCCGCGCGGCGACCGTCATCTACCTACAGACCGGAAGACCGGGAAGACCCGCACGACCCGCACGTGGCCAAATGCGCATGAATTGGGATATGAATTGTTCTTTCCTCCGTCGTTGGATTGGGGAATATATGAAATTATTTTTTATTTTATTTAATATAAAGACTTCAAACAATTTTAATAATGCCAATTCGCTAAAATTACAATAGTCTATTACGTTATATGTTCGCAGATAATGTTTCAACGAAAGACTGATATACCTCATCGTTATCTCTCCGTCAGATAGCGAATGCTAACTTTTCTAGAGAACGCTAGTATTATATTCCATAAATAGCGATATATCAGAACACTTGGTTGCACTCCGATGTATTTATCCATGTGTAGAATGATTAAGTAAAAATCAGCGTAGGTATATATATCGTTTACTCGACCCAACTGGCCAAATTTATTTAAAAAACGCTACATTTCGACCGTAGATTTCGGCCCTTTTCAAGCGTATGGATATATAAATTATTGATTAGTTAAGCATAATGCCCAAACTACGCCAACATCTAAAAAATAATTTGCGCGTTGAAATCCAAAGAATTAAAATATAAGAACGTACGTGTTGGAACGACATATACTTATTCATTAGTCGTTCGATTGTCGAAGGACTTGTCAGAGGCGTGTCACTATTCGACTGATAATGTATATAATGTATCAGTCGAATAGTGACACGGCTCTGACGAGTCCTTCGACGATCGAACGACTAATGAAGTAATGAATGTGTCGTTCCAACGTACATTATTCTTATATTTTAATTCTTTGGATCTCAACGCGCAAATTATTTTTTAGATGTTGGCGTAGTTTGGGCATTATGCTTAACTAATCAATAATTTGTATCCATTCCATACGCTTTGAAAAGGACCGAAATCTACGGTCGAAACGTATCGTTTTTTTAAATAAATTTGGCCAGTTGGGTCTAGTAAACGATACCTACGCTGAATTTTTTCATTATTCACTGGCGATTTAAATTCTCATTTGGCTGTTATTAAGTAAAAATCATGCGTTTGTTACAAAGACTTTATTTCTCGGGACTAAATATATAGCTTCTCGCACACTTTTACGTTTACATCGTGTAAACTTACATATGTATTAAAATATATTAATCTATTCTTATCACTATAGTATAACATTTTCCGAGTGTTCCCCGCAGAACGTCTGTCTAAAGACGTAAGGACATCTAGAAAACGTCGTAAAGTTCTTAAGACTTCGAAATTACCATAAAGACGACTTTAAGGTGTGGTTTTAAAATATGTTTACGAAGTCTCTTGTGTGGCATCTTTTAAACAACATTTTCTGATGAAGTAAAAATTAATTACGCGGACATGCTTTAACAGGAAGAAAAATATGAAAAGCCTTAAAGCCTAAGAAGCCTATATAATTGCTTAATAAATCGGTGTATCAATAATTTTTATATTTACAGAATTTTATTAATAATTATAATCTGTCTCTTATTATACATATAATAATAGACATATAATACATATGTAAGTATAAAATCACTGACGTACTGATTTATCAAGTATAATTCCAACTTTAGTCCTGTTTTTGTTAATGTATTTTCACAGAATTTTATCTTAATTGCGTGTGCCCAAATTGTTGTGACACCAAATAATGAAAAATATCAGAATTATAGCTAAATTATAACTCTTTAAACTGTCTTTAAAAAGACGTTTTCGAGATGTCTTTTAGACACGCCTGTTGTTTGGGTCGATGAATATACTAATACGGCTCGTGTTAGAATAATATCGTCGACGTCGATACCAACGCGATGACGCCGTCTGATAATGCCAGTCAACATGTTTATTCTGTCGTTGGAATAATTAATACCAATCGTCGCTAATATTAAATATTGTTTTCTGCATGTTTTTCGCAGGTCGATATCGCTTTGAATAAGCAGAATCGTTTCGCGATCACAAGGAAATCGAGATCGGTGCTTCAATACATAAGAGAGGAAGAATTTTACGGCACACAACTTAATAATACTTTTTTAATACAATTTAAGATTTTTAATATACTTTAGGATAATACTTTACAAATAATATTGAAAGTTTTCTTTTTGCCGTCGAGGCAAAAAGATCCTCCATTATAAATTTTCAGGGCAATCTGTAAAAGATGCCTTCCATTGTCTTCTTTTTCTTCAATTTGAGAAAACGCTCTTGCCATATGACACAATGTACAATATAATACGCGGAATATTGCAGATTTCAACCTACATCTTCGCCGCGCATTTAAGACCGAATACGCCGAGTGTTCAATTCTTCCGCATGAGAGTTTAAGGAACATTCGCAACCAAATCATTTTTTTTTTCTTTTAAAAAATAAACAGATTTTGAGAAAGAAATCACGACTGGCGCTAAACGCGCGCCCATGAGTAGGCCTCTGGATCACGATAACACGAGAATGAACGAACGTCGTTTCTCTCAATTAGAAAAGCACTCCGTTGTATACGTTCACAAAAATACGAGTATAATTTCGTCGTCGATCCTCGCGTCATCGATGCCGGCCCGCTCTGGCATCCGTCACGGCGCCCCATAATTCGATCACAAACTCGTCGGTAAAACCGAAGTCCTCCAAGTCGGAATTGTCTATCGCCTCGGCGAAGTCTATACTATTGCATTTACCCTCGGCAAGTTCCCAGATTTGCGTGGCTGCAAATCAGATGTAACAACCGAATATTAGTTTTCGCGAGTCTTTGGTAAAATAAAAAAAAGGGGACAGAGCAAAAAGAAAGAGGAAGCACAAATCTAAAAAAAAAAAAGTAATTTACTCGGAAAAACTACACTTGTTTTGTTACACTCGCTTAGGATATAAGTCTTGTATCACATCCAAGTTAAACTTACCTAACTCCGTATCGGAGATGCCCATGAAACTCTCCAAGATAGCGTTAATCTTCTCCACGCCTATCGTAGCAGCATCATCAATCTGCGCAAATGTTTACTTTATTATTTTCAATTATCGCTCGGAGTTCGCTGTTATTCATTCATGATAATAAAGATATATCGACGCATTAAATTAAATGATACCGAAGCGTTATCTAAAATAATTCAAATCGTAACTCGTAGAGGAAGCTGATACTTGTTTTACCAGCTAACACACTCGTGTTTTTGAAGACCAATATTATCAAAGAAACGTCACTCTTGATAATATCTACTATTTGTTTGCCTCGCGAGTCTGCCACTTGACCGCGATCTCACCGTTCTTGTTTTTCTTGTTTTACACACCTGCTCGACGATTTGCGCGCTACCGTCGGCCCTGAATCTCAGGGTCTCCTTGCCGGATCCGTAGCCGGCCTTTTTTCCCTTCTTGAGGTCACCGCGCGGCCCGATGCTACCGAAACCGTTCTTCTGCGGCTCCACTAGCCTCAGCGTGAACGTCGAGCCCTTCGGTATGTCCTTCAGCATCCTCGCCACCTCGAAGTGCCGTCTGCCCACGAGGCTGGTCGAGTCGATCCTCTCGATGTGATCGCCCACCTCGATCACCTTTATCCTGTCGATCACGGAACCCTCCTTTATGCGCTTTATGAAGGCGTAACCGGCGCCGTTGTCGGTGATCGTCAGGCCCAACGCGTCGTCCGTTTTCACCAACTCGATTTCTTTCGGTCGACCTGCGCCAAAATTTTTTTAATTTTTTAATTTTTTTTTGCTATATACGACTTGCATTTTCTAATTGCACGAACGTATAATGCTTATACCTTTTCTATGTGCGAATATGAAGTCGCCCACGCCGATTTGTCCGCCTAACAGCTCCGTCATGTCCACTTTGTGCGTATTAAGCGTGCAAAAGAGAATCTGGAACATCATACTCTCGCTTAATTGGTCACTTAACTCACCCTTGATGGAAAAATCTTCGTCATCTTTACTCATTACAATTTTACTATTTCCCTCTTTAATATTTCAATTCTTTATATACAATATATTAAATATACTTTTGTCGCAGTGCCATCTAAAACGTTTCTCTCTAGATTTGATATATAACTCCTTTATTTAATCAACTTGAATCTGATCAATATCTAATTGAAATTTTACTGCAAACGTTCTGTTTAAATTACACTGTTAAATTCGTAGCATCAATTTGTACTCAATACTCAATTTCAATCATTTTTAATTATTCGTATAGGTCGCCGCTGCTCCTACTCAATATATCATTAATTTAACTAACAATAAATCAGTAAAGTAAAATAATGCTATTTTATGTTAAAATGATAAATTTCAACACATATAAAAATAACAAAATGTTATTTAACTCGAGGTATTGGTTTAAATTTCATATTTAACAGTGTACATCCAAACTTGTTTTTCTAACTATCTTCATCCGTTGTCGCGATAAAGCGCGATACTGCGATGGCTTGTTTAACCGAGAGAGATTGCGAGAGAAGCTAGACCTCCCGCGTTCAAGCGACCCATAACGACAAGCGACCTGGTTACATCGCGGCGACCGCGTTTACATGACGAATTACACGTGGCGCTCTCTCTCTCTCTCTCTCTCTCTCTCTCTCTCTCTCTCTCTCTCTCTCTCTCCTCTTTCTCTCTCGCCTAGCCGAGACATATCCGCCAGGTCGACGAGAGACGGTCCGTGACCGGCGTTTCCTGCGTCCGGTGTCGTTTCTCCCTACGTGGGTCGCCTCGCGCTGAAAACACCGAACGGCAGCGCATCGCGCTCCATTACTGCATCAACTCCGACGACTTCGTCCCGCGTTACCGATTTCTCCAAATACAAAAGAGGACTCGCGTAGATTTCCGAAAGTAACGGAAATATTCTTACTATGTAATATCTTCGCGCCCGCGTCGGCTGGACATCTCGAGATATCCGAAAGAAGCGAAACTAGACAGCTCAAGATAGCTTTACTCCAGCGAAAATAAAATTTGCGAAAAAGCGGACTCGTGAAAATTGAAAAATATTCTGATAACTGGTATTAAACGAGAGAACACACACACACACACACACAGAGAGATATGCCGTAAAATTAAAATAATATAAAATCTAGGAACACAAAACTATACTAGTCGGCATAAGTTACAACGCTTATAAGAATCAACTCTATCGCTGCTACAAAGAAGCAGTTTAACGAATTAACGACAAGGTCGAGTCCTTCGATCAGCGCCATCGAATCCTTTCTTTCCTCGAGAAGCAAGTCCTAACGCGCGAGCCATTTCGCGACGTTTATCGCGGCCTTCGCAGCCTCACCTCCTCCGCGGGCATGTCGTAGCGCTCGGCGATCTTCTGGTACAGCTCCCGAACGTTGCTGAAGTCCGATATCAGCCCCGTGGGACTGCCGTGAGCCAGTTGACAGTGGAAGACCAGCGTCGACGGCCTCGGGGGCGGCGATCTCGTTTGCTCGCGCTGATGAAGAAGAGGAGGCGGAGCGCCGTTACCCGTCCGACCACCGTTATCGCTCGCGCCGCTGTCATGACCGTTGTCACTGCCGGCCTGATGTTGATGATGATGCTGGTGATACTGCACGCCGTTCGCAGCTTTCTCCGTTACCGGCGATCTCGGCGTGGCCCGCGCCTTGAACAGCGGCATCCTCGTTCTGCGCGAATAAATTACAAAAGGAAGACCCCGTTATACACAATCCGGCGTGACGATACTCCTGGATTCTCATTGCGAAATTAAGTTATCGCGACCGGCAGGTTGATAACGGAGAGACGCCGCGATTATAATCCACTCTCCGATCCTCTCGCGCTTTTATCTCGTGGCGGAATCGACATGAGCCCGACAGTGATGTATGATATTATAAGCGTATTTTTTTGAAGGATTTATATAATATAGTCTGTAAAATTTTTTATATGGAACGCTGCAGACAATAGGAATTATTTTAGTCGAGCCACACACACACAGAGACTCCAAATTATTTTAATCTACAATATAAATTGTAAAAGATTAAAGATTTCTCTAATACACGATCCATATAATTATTAATTTTATGGAATACTCAGACAGCAGGAATTATTTGAGTCGAGTAAGACTAAATTATTTTAACCCACAATATAAATTAAAGATTTCTCCAATATGCGATCCATATATAATTATTATCTCGATCGGCACCGCAAACTCTAAACAGTCTAAACAGAAGTCCAGCAATCTTTTCTCTACATTCCGAAGACCGGAGTATATTTAACCAACGCAAATAAGATATCATTAAATTTCGAAGCTCGAAATGCGTTTCAGATCATTTTTTATTTTTTCCGTTGCGACCGCACATATCAGCCTAATGAGGAGCGCAGCGGAAGAAAATGAAGTCCGCGGATAAGAAGTTAAATTACCGCTGTATCGTGCGATCGAATTAATATCCTGCAAATGTGCCAAGTGCCAATGTGCGTTCGATTCTCCGGTGCAATGGTACTGACATTAGATATATATAAGAGAAATGAGAACCACACGGGATGAGCGGGAGGCATACGGTAATTGCAATCCACGCGTATAGGAAGATAAAGCAGGTATCGGCCACATGTTACGTCGTCGAGAGTATCTATTACGTACTCGCGCATTGATCGATTTTTTCTCTGTTTTATATATGCTTATCTCCAAATCACTTTTGTGCGAAATCATTCTGACGAGCGCGGCGGTCACGCACCGAACAGCGCGCGTATTAATTAAGCACGCGCCTCTCGGGCGCGACGTCTCGTTATCTTCCTCGGGAAACCGACGTCTTGCTCTCTCTCTCCTTCTCTCTCTCTCTCTCTCTCTCTCTCTCTCTCTCTCAGAGAAACCTCGAAACGTCTTTTTAAGCAAAACCGAGTCTTCCTTGTCGGACGCCTCGTTTGCGATTCGCGCCACCAAGACGGTAAATTGTATAGCGGTCTCTTTTCACACGGTATTCATTATTCGCCTGAAATCATCTTCTTTCGACGAGAAGTAATGTTTTACGTACGTTTCCCTCCGCCTTTTCGTGGCTTCGAACACACCCATACCGGAGATTTTACAAGTTCTTCTCGCAAATTTATCTAATTTTCTTAATTAACTTGATTCGATATCAGTGACAGATTACATTATTTCTTTTGTGTAATCAGTGTTCGATGTTAAGAGTACACGAAGTCGATATAAATATGTCTGACGGAATCCCTGTCGAAATGTCTGAGAATCGGATATATGCGTGCGACAGTTAAGCCTTATTTAATCGCGCGCGATAACAACTTCACGATCGCGAGTCGAATCCTCTATAATAGCAAGCGACAAACGTTGGATTTGATTGTATTATTGTCCAGAACACCACCTCGGAATTCCGCGATTTAAATCTCAAATTCCCAAATAACGTCAATAACTTACTACCTGGGAATTTGAGATCTAAATCAGGAGATTCTCTCCGAGGTTCCGGACAATAATACAATCAAGTCCGACGTTTGTCGCATCAAACTGAAACGGCTCGTATTTACAATTCCCCTTCTAATATTCTACTTGTGTCGTTTTCATCAGTCCGTAATATTTCATCGCGCGCGCGCTCGTCCGAACCATCAGCAAAAGCTGCGCGACGGTGTCCCGGCGTCACGCGAGTGCGTTGGAAAAACGTTGTTCTTGTCGATCCATCCACGTTATGCAATGAGGATAGAGAAGCACGGTAGGAAAATACGGCAAAACTACCTTGCATTATTCGCAAACTGCCTTTCGTTATTCGTCTCAAATTTTAAGCTAACATGACGCAATCGTTATCCATATATTATCTCACCAGAACACACTTCTTCTCGGCTGTAAATAGCGCAATAGGCCAGGTAAGTCGAGAACCGGTCCGGATTTTGATCAGTCTGATAAATGCAGCATGCGCAAAAATAAATTCGCTGCGCTGTATATTTTTGACGACACGATAATTATAAAGCTTATCTTTTATCATCGGCGTTAAAAATTAATTGAAGTTTCGCCCTTGATAGAGTGTCTCAGTTCCTTTTCTTCCAAAAGAGATATTTAAATTTTTTCCCAGCTAATATTTTAATTAGCAGACGTATCTCGTATGTTGTAAATAATTTTATTTCGCAAGCCAACGGAACGGCGTTAAAATCTGCGATAGCGATATATACTTGCATGCGATGTACTCCGAATAAACGGCACAGGCGGACTCGGTTTACAGATCGTTGGCGTCGTCATCGCCAATCTCTGACTAACTATAAGCTATCGCGGATTTCGTAAACGGCTATTCTTTTACGACAATGCAAATTGCAAACGACGCGCAATATCGCCATTCTAATTGTCTCCGATTACCGGTCAATCGTCCCGATCGAGTCCAGAAGGAGATCGTGCCGCGCATATCGTAATTGGACTCCTCATCAAGCTCGTTCATCATTAATTGCATGCGCCAGTAACACACGATGAACAATTAAAATATTCACGACGTGGTCCAGGAATAATTCCAGTAAGAAATAAAAACTGGAATAAACACATCAGTGTGTAAGATATTTCTATTAACTTATTACATTTCGGAGGGGACTCCTACTCTGCAAGATCCATAATTTTCAGAAGACACGGAAAGAAACGATCGAGAACGTTAATGTATTTAAAATAAAGGCATTCTATTGTCATTTCTCTCGAAGAAAAATTATCGTTATACGATCGCACGTTACTCCTCTTTTTCTTCATTAAATTTTGCCTCGTTCTGCCGACTAATTATAACAACATACGCCGATTTATATTTAGACGTAGGTGCTGGATCTAGTATTTTGCCGAGTCCCTAACGTTTGACATTTATTCCACGGTGCGTTAGCACCGGGGGAACAACTCTCTCCCGAGAGCCTGATTGTTCAACCGTCCGGTCGAGGCTTACTCAACAAACGCCGCTTATCGCGTCTCGCAATTAGCGGCAATACAGCGCGATGATAAATTTCCTCGAAGACTGACGTCGCGAATCGAGCGACACGTACACGTAATTACGCAACGTGTAATTCCTGATCGTCGCGCGAGACAAACGAGATAGGTAATGTAACAACAGGTTTCGCACGAGTATCGGGACGCAACGCGGCGAAAGTACCGGCGTCTCCTGCTCCTTTTATTCATTTATTTCTCCAACAACTCTCTGCTCCAGACAAGCTTGTCGGCCTGTCGCCTGTCGGCAGTTTTCGGGACACCCTGTACAACGGTGTACGCGTCAATACCGTAACGTTACGAGCGAGTACACGCCGGCGAGTACAAATAACACGCAACGCCCGTCCGGAACGCGCAAACCGAGAAGACCGGCCTCTCACCTCTTCCTCGCCACGCGCACCTGTCCGTATCCGTATCCGCGTCCGTGTGAGAGAACGCAACGAGAGAAAGAGAAAGAGAGACGCGTCGGGCACTCTTATCCACGTAGACGAGCGGCGATGGAGCAGCAATCGGCCGCAACGCGCTCGTCGCCGCAACTGGCAGCCACCGGGACCTAAATACCCCTTTCTTTTCGCTCGTCCGCCCCGTTATCGTTTACCCGTTATCGCTTCACTCGTCTGTTCGATCCTTATCGCGTTACAGGCGAGACTCGCGTCGAGTCGCGAATTCGGGATCAAATCATCAATCGGAGATCGATCTCGGTCGTCCCGCGAATAGTGAGGAACAGAAGCTGATGGGAATTTATCTCAGGAAATTAAAGACCGAAATTGGATCTTGGTTCAGCTTCTCCCTCATCACGTTAATTTTCACGATAAGAATTTGCAGAAAGAACTTGGACTCCTGTTTAGAATTGAGAATTCAGAAATAAGACAGATGATTTGAAAAGATGATGTTAAGACACGTTGAGCGTATCGCTTCATGGATCTTTATCGTTTTGCAGATGGTGAAATTAGATGGGTCGTTTAATTTCTTCCCTGTTACATCGACCTTTGCGGCGAGAATTTGGAGGAAAAAATTTGGGCTCTAATTGTGCATAACTGACGATGAGAATCCAGAAGTCAAACAGATAATTTAAAAAAATAAAGACATATCGGGCATATAATTTCGCAGACGCTTTGGACCTTAAACATGTTTATAATAGCGCACTTAAAAGCGAATTCCTTTCTTCATTCGCCATTCGGCTACGTTGCTAAATGGGTACCAGTATATTACCCGTGAAAACGCAATAAGTAACCGGCGATTCGCCTCCTTTCTGCGAGATTCCCGTCGCGCGTTTTTATAGCGCTAAATCCATCAAACGCGTTTTTACGTCGTGTTCTGAATGTTGAACTGCGCAATTAAAAAAAAACAATACTTGATCACAGCCTGACAGTTAACTCAGTTATAAACGGCTCATTCGTTCACCAAGTCGCTTTTAATCGAATCGATTCATTTTGGAAAGGACTCTATTCCAAAATCCATAACTTTCAAGAGAATCGGAAAAGGAAACAATCATTTATATATAATATATTTAAAATAAAGGCATTCTATATTACCATGTCTCTCAAAGAAAAGTTCTCATTGCTATCGCACGTTACTCCTCAACGACTTATCTGCCGTTCGAGGATGTTTGCGCTTTGATTTTATCTTCGAACAAAGTCCTTTCTAGAATAAACGATTGCGTCTCTCGTGTGTGCGACGATTCTGTATGTATACCTTAAAGTTCTCCTTTTCACATATTTGTAGAGCCACCTCTGCGGTATATATCCGAAAAAAAATTAATATCACCGGGAATCTCCTCCCTAAGGTAGACAATTCTAACGGGTTCCACCTGTTTCCTCCAATTCGTTTTAACACCGGCGGCACTTCCTTCGGACACGGGAGAACATTACGTGTGACGGGTGAAAATCGCGCGAGGCCGATTTCACGAGCTCGTGTGCCACCGTAACCGGAAAGCAGCGGCGAGAGGACTGATCGCACAGGGCCCCTTCTCACATCGGCCGGCCCCCCTCGAGCGTGCCTGCTTGGTGCTCGTCGCTGCGTCACAATGCTAACAATGAGGTGCGAACCGCGCGAGTCTTCCTCTGCGAAAAAATTTATTTAAAAAAAATAGTAAAGATGGTATTTAAAAATATATTGAAATAATGAAAAAATTTGTTTTATCATCTTTACCAGTAAAGCCATTATGTCCCGAAAGAAAATCGTTATTTTTCTTCGACTCGGTATACGAGGCACGTTCGTTTGCTTTAATGAACAAATGTTTGAATGACGAACAGCGGAACACAAAAAATAGTTTAAATTTCCTGGTGCACTGTGTCGTAACGTATTAGTATGTAAAGTACGTTTCGTCAAGTAAATTATTGTTAATACGATTATACGATTATATGATATTAGCACGTATTAAGTACATACTCTCTTTCGTATATTTAGACAGATCTTTTATTTAAGCTTCGTTGTACAATACCTATAAGAAAATTATCACAAATGGCATCGTATCGTCGAGTCGTTGCAACGATGCAAAATGCGTATCGTACAAAACCGTACAAAAGATCGTGGGAAATTTGTAAAAATGTGAACACTCTCGCCGGAATTTCAATTCGTTATACGTATATAATACTATAAATTCATATACTCATACTTACCAATTATCAATTACTGTCCCGTTAAAAAATGCGAGACGCTTATTTTGAAAATATAGTATATACTCCAATATTATATTTTTCCTACGGATAAAGAAACAGATTCATTCTCCGATTTGAGATATTTTCGAAACCGGACGCGAGCCACTATCAAAGTGGTCCCGCGTCGCGATCAGGGTTTATCTCCGACAGATTGCACGTGTAGGGCCTGTGTAAACGGAAAAATCGACGATTAACGATGGATTTCTTCTTTCAAGTTTCACTCTTTCCATTATATTATTAGTATAATAATATTAATAATATCGTGGAAACCTCGAATATCAAGGAAAATGACAACATCTCTTTCGTCAAGTGTATCCAACGTAGCGATATCGCGAGATATAATATCTTGCCCAAGGGCCAAGTATTTCAAAGATAAGCGCCGATCGCCCAGCACCGCTCGAGTATTGTCCAAAGGTATATCGGATAAATATTGCATAACAACATATTCGCCGCATCGCACCTCGTACAAACAGTAACAACATAGCGCACTTGTCAACAAAAAAACTCAAATGCACTATAGAAAAAGTTCAGTCTATATGGAATCGCTTGGAAATTAACACGTTTATACTCTCTAATTTGCGCGCGAATTACGCTACGCGAATCTCAAGAGTCTAGACTCTTCGACTTAACACATTGTGGACGAGCCGCGTAAATTCGTATAGTTGCCCGCGAACATATACGATCGGATAACGTTAATTGGTATAATTTGTACACGTCGCTATTTTTTTTTTTTTACGTATCGCGAAATTACAGTACATGGTCTCATAAGGATGTAACGAAGCAGGATGCTTACATACATCACGATGGCCCCTTATATTTTAATTTCTTTAAGTAAGTATTCCAGTCCATAATGTGTTAAGAGTACGCACGTAAGTATGTATATATATATAAGTATTTATGTAGTTAAGTATTTTTAGGGTCTAAAATCTCTCTTAAGAGAATTCCGAGACGGGAAGAACGCAGATAATATTACGTTTACGGCCGAAAGTGACTTCGCGAAATACGTATACGAATGCTTACACCCTATTCGTTATTGCTTCAATATATCTGCATGTCAATTAACCATATCCTCAATTAACGAAAACGAGCATCTAAAAAGTTTTATAAAAAGGATACAAAGACAAAAACTCGCTCGCGCGAGTACGTGATTTCGTTCACGATCGAGCGAGAAAGTTTTAGAAGTTACGGGCAGCCAGGTGTAGCTCCGGCTGGATGACGAACACCTTCGAGACGTGGCCGCAGTTGGACTTGTCCTCCATCGCCAGGTAATTCCTCATCGGCACGAGCAGCTCGTCGTACGGGTCCGTGTTCAGCTGGTACTCCTGCATGGCCCGATAGACCGCCTTGAAGGGCGGCTGCTTCTGCGAGTGGAACGTGCCGCGGGAGCCGTGCAGCACCAGAGCGCCTTCCCTCTCCGCTTCCGCGCACACCGACATGTACATGCAGTGGTCCGGCCGATAGTTGTACCGGCACGAGTAAACGTACAGCTTCTCCGGATGATAATGGAATATTATGTTGATGATATCTTGGTCGCCCCAGGTTATCTTCAGTCTGTACTCCTTGTGAATGGGAATCACGTATTCCGTCCACCGGAACTCCCTCATTCTCGTCAGATTCATCAGCATCACCCCCGAATTGACGCCGAGCTTGCCGTAATACGGATGCTTGGCGAATCGATTGTACCAGCCGGTGTTGGGATCCTCGTGCTCCGGACTAAGGGCCGCCAGCTGGCTGGCGTTCATCTTCCTGAACTCGTCCCAGACCTTCTCCGGCGGCGCCAAGAACAGGGTGTCCGTGTCCACGTAGAGCACCGCGTCCGTGTCGTTTAGCACGGTCTGAAATGTTAAATCCCGATACGTAAGTCTGACCGCGCGTAAATCTAACGCTCGCGGCGGACAACTCTCGTTGCCAGCTCACCGGTAGGAACAGTCGTTGCGCCGCGCAGGGCTTGAACAGCTTCTTCCACATCGCCACGTCGCTGCCGTCCGGGAAGGTGATGGGCCGCACCAGGAAGTCGAAGGTCTTATTGGATACGAGCCGCCACTCCGACAGCTTCTCGCTGAAGGCCGGTATCAGATTCTGCTCCGCCAGTATGACGAACTGCAGGGGCCTGCTGGCGAAGACCAGCGCCGATTTCAGCATGGTCAGGGCCTCGTGCAGCCTGTCCCCGCACACCACCACGCATATCGTCACCTCGCCCGCGGACGCGGACGCGCCACCCGGGGACGACTTCCTCGTGAGCGCCAGGCGCTCCCTGCTCGCGGCCGGCTGATCGTATACCTTGTTGGAGAAGTTGGCGGTCACGTTGAGCAGGATTATCAGCGCGGCGAGGATAAGGCACAGCAGGAACAACTTGTATACGGATTTCATCGCGTCGCCTCGACGTCGCGTTCTATGCTTCAAACCGTGCAAAATCGCGACATGGATTAGCTGCGCGACGTCGGCAGTGACCTGACCGCATCTTGGACCCCTCCTGGAAGCCGACGATAAAATCCGCGGAACGTTGCGGAACACAACAGCGGATCCCCAGTGTCGCGTTAGTTGACGTCGCGTCTCGCGTCGTCGCGTCGTCCTCAAGTAATGGCGAGCGCCATATTTACGGTATAACCTCCCGCTTCCCGGTCAAGTGTCATAAACACGGAGCAGTTGATGCGCGCCACTGTGCCCCCACCGATCTGCGCAAAGAATTCATTGCACGTCGAAATTACGTATACGGTTATAATACGGAATGCAATTTAAATAATGTACATTTTATGCGGAAAAAACGTGTTTCGATGGTTGAGAAAGCGTTCGTAAATATTAAAGTGTTTGATTTTGCAATTCGAGCGTTTTACGTTTACGTCTAAAGTTATAAGGAGTTCTCGAAGTAGCAGTTATTCTTATAGAAATTTTGTAAGAGAGAGAGTGCCACTTCTTACCCAATTATATTTCCCTGATACTTTGCCGATTTTTGAGAATTTACGTGTTTATAATAAATATTTCTCGACATCGGGGTAACCAGTGGTGCTGAGTGATGCCGATAATTTCTATAATTGGTAAAGTAGGCAGCAATATTACCGACGTCAACAGACTGCACAAATTTAAATTCTCGGAAATTGCCAAGTACCAAGAGAATTATAATTAGAAAAGAGATGACACTAACTAAAATTCTAAAAACTGTGACTTTCACTTACTCGCTCATGAAACTTTTATTACATAATAATATAATAATAGTTTAATGGTTGAATTTTGTACACACCATTTTCCAGATCCATCATATTTTTAATACTAGTAAATTAACAATTACGTTATTATTAATAAAAAAGAAATAATATAATTGATTTAATGTTGTAGTTGATACACCGACGCATTCTATTATTGAGATATTATTTGAGAAATGGACACACAATATCCATTGCATTTTTTATACATAACGATAACAGATAGTGTTACACGCTATGAATCCGACTGTATTTCAAAGACACTAATTGCTTTTCGATGCTACTAATAATCTTCCAGTCCACATCTTGATAAAATAAAGTATCGAAATCGGGATGGCCCATCATCGCTTTTAACGTCTTTTTTGCATCATTCCTGCAATTAACATATACATTCATCGCGCGTCTATTCTATTATTTTGAAATGACGCACATCTAAGCATCTTTGTCAAAGACTAATCCTTTGTTAAGAAATTATTAATAAATGATTTTTAAAGAATCACAAAAAATGTACGTAAGACGTACGCTGTTATTATAGCGATATATTCTCGATGGATGCGTATCAAGAGAGTACCTACCTTGTTTCATTATTACCGTCGAGAAGAAATTTAGCACACATTGTGAATATCTTACGCCGGGTATCCTTGAGATTTGGATTCGACAATAAACACTCCACTCCAATAATATTAATTATATTATAGAGCAGTCGACTCACAGTCGCTCTTATCAACGGGTTCTTGTGACTGTAGATAACAAAGACGGCGTTCAAAATTCCATACAAATAATCTACTGATTCGTAACGACCAAAAAATCATTAATTGTAATAGATATTATATAACGATGTAATCGTTGCTTTAATCAAAGACGTCGAAGTCCATTCGATCACACCTAGCACCGTGCTCGCTGGTCAATATCCGAATACAAGTTGCGGGAGGCAGGTGCGACACCATGGAGTCCAAGGCGCGTTGAGCGTCATTCCGGATTCCCTTGTTCGTGTGCGTGCTCTTCAGAAGCAACGCGGACGCAAGTTCGTCGAATTCCGGTCTTTGCGTACACTGGACCGTTTTGTACAACTCCATCGCTACCTGGCAGACAGTTCTAACGACGTGCGGCCTTGTATTTCGCAGCAAACTGCAATATAACGTTTCATTGCAGCGAGCACGTATGACAAAGAGAGACGCGGTGGAGATGCTCGAACGACCTGCACAAGGTTCGGTATATACGAGGCATATTGGAGTCCAGCAATTCGGGTTGAATCCTCGAGATGTGCGTTAGCTTTATCAGAGCCGATACGCTGCTCTGCCATTGCTCCTGCTTCAGGCTCTGCATGGCGTGTTTCAATGTCTCTTGCGGACTCGCAAAGTCCTCTGAGGTTTCTGTACAATCGCCCTCCAGTATAGGCACATAGTTCTCGTAATTGGCCGTAGGATTAACGTCCTTCGGATATCTGCTACATGAAAGTGTCGTACAACATTTATTATTATTTTTATATATTTAGATGTATTTCATTTGTGATTTGCTGATTCAAATAACATTCCTCCTCGTACTGAAATTTTAGTAAAATGAGTCATTAGAAGTTAAACATGCCCGATGTACCTGTCAGATAACGTGGAAAAACGCAAATCCCCCGAAGCCCCGGAATACGTTGCTTCGACAAATTGTGTTTTTGCAATTTGCGATGAATTTGCATTCTCATGCTGAATAGATAAGGAAGCCGTTTCCGTCATCGCGCGTGTGGCAGACTTACCTTTTTTTTTAAAGACAGTTTTTATCACGAAATAAATATCGACACTCCTTAAAAGATTTCGTAATCAGCTGATATGTTCCTACCTGCACCTTTGCACATGGGACACGTGACATATTTCTTGCATTCCGTATGCGCCATTGTATTACAAATATATTTACTGGAGCGTGACGCGATTACGCAGGAATTATATTTCAAAAAAATCTTTGCCTCTAAACGTCCATTTTAAACACGCAAACATCGCCCGCATAACTTTCCATAAAAGTATTGCATTCAGATAAGTTCAAGTCGATATTGATATGCGTGAATAAATTTGCATTAACGTTCGATATTCGCGCACAATTTTGATAAAAACTTCAATAAGAATCGATAGAAGTTATGATAACGGCAACAACGTTATGAAAGACTGCGATTGAATATATATGCGACACAGTTGGACACTAAATTAAGAAAAACACCTTCGCACTTTCTTTGAAAATAATGTTCTTACGATATATACATTATATATTATTTCTCTATACATTAATTATAGAATCGAATCTATAATTAAAAAGCGATAAAGCTATAAAATGTAGCACAGTCGCATTTATCCTAATGAACAAGATAAATTGGTCCTTCGATAAACCGCGAGATAACAAAAGTTACCTCGCTTTGTCGAGAAAGCGCTTTTCGTCGGCTAGTCGCGATTTTCTAGCCGACGAAGTATGGTCCGGTTCGATGACATGTCGCATGTCGTCTAAATATTACTTAATACACTTTTCAGTTCAGTCCACGAACGATCGAAGGATAACTGTATATTCGTCATCCTTCTCACTTTATATCGCACAGTCCCATTTTCTATTTCACACTATATTTTTGCGGTTCCAGTTCGTCTCGCGAATAAAAGAATTTGACTATCCTTGCTTACGAATGTCCCCTAAAAAGAGTATCAGTTCCGCGTATCACGACGGCGGTTTCTCCAGCGAGATATTATAATCCAAATGATCACAATGTATAGGACACTGATAATACGACACCGCGCTAGCGTGGCCGGATCTTCCCGATGTCATAGGCACACCTTGGATCCACTGGTCCTGGGCCGGATCATAAATTTCTACTATGTTTAAAAACGTCGTACCGTCGTATCCTCCTTAAAAAAAAAAAGGAACCATACGTGTATATCATTTTTTATATCATGAAAAAAGATTCTCTCTAAATACAGGTTTCTCTTTATCAAAGATTAATAGAGTCATATTTACCCATAGCGTATAGTTTGCCGTCGAGGATGGTAACGCTAAGAGCGCTGCGAGCAATAGTGACGCTGCTCACGTTCTCCCATACATCGTGTTCCGTGTCGTATCTCTCTACCGAATTCAACTGCGATTTCCCGTCGTATCCGCCTATAACGTATATGTACTGCCCCAGACTGGCCACACCGGCCCCCGAACGACTACATTTCATAGGCGACACCATCGTCCACTCGTCATTCTCGGGATGGTAACACTCCACCGAACTGAGCCGGTCCTTGCCGTCGAAGCCACCGATTGCGTACAGCAGTCTGTCAGGAGAACGAACGTACATTTTACATTATACAATAAATAGATTAAATATATTACGCGTATCTCGTTGAATGAATACATGGAAACAATGTTTTAAAATAAAACGGAAGGTGTATGCTATTTATATTTAAGAGAAACTAATATTATACGACATCTAAAATATTATAATTTATATTAATAACATAATTAGAATGCTGATGTCATAGCTAAATATGATTTACTTTTAAATTTAAATTTAGTCATCTATTTTTCATAAGTGACTAACATAAGTGATTAACAGTATATCACTTTTGTCACTCAACGAATATCGGCTGACAAGTACTACCTATTCACCACCGCTACTCCTACACCTAATCTCTTGATATGCATGAGTTTCACACTGGTCCACGTATCTTGATCCGGATCATAGCATTCGACGCTGTTATGGTACTCAGCGCCCGCGCTGCCACCCACAGCGTACAACAGACCATCCATAACGGCGACTCCGACCCTGTTCCTCGGTACCGACATCGGGCTGCACGGTCGCCACTGATCCATCATTGGGTTATACCTGTCGACCCAGTCGCTGTCGTACCTGAGAAAAGTCGTGCGAGTCTTTTAGATATATTTCGAACCTGTTTCTTAAGCAGTCCATCAACTAAAACTTTTCATGCTACCCGATGACTATATTTGATATATTATGGCAGTATCTATACAAACTTTGGAATAAATTCCTTAATTTCTTAGGCATTTTGATTCCCACTTTCCAAAAATAGAATTTTTAGATACAAAGTAAAAGGAATTCATTACCTCAGCTTGTTAGTTATTATTTTCTATTAATATGATTACGAAGCAAACTAAGAATTAGTCGAATCAGTTTGGGAAAAGTGCAAAAAGCTTTCACGAAATAAATATTTTACATTTAAAATAATTTCTATTTCTAAAAAATACAATAAGAAAATAGAATCCACCATAAAGTCATGTTAAAATTTTGAAAAAATGTTTGTTAAAAGAAACAAAATGTATATATATCTAAATAAAATAATTTAAAATCTATAAAATGTAAATGGAACTTACATGGCACTTTTTGATACCAAAAATCTAGCACTGTGGTTTTCGTAAAATAAAAACAGAATCAAAGGCACAATTCTCTCTAACAAAAATATCCTGGAGTTTCAATAAAATTCCCTTCCCTTTTTAAGGCAGAAAAATTTCTTGAGAATTCCAGGTAATTTTCCAAACACCCCATGGTATAGCGCTAAAACGTCGAACACGATCGACGATCGACGTTCAGGTGCTAACCTGCTTCCCGGTGAATTGTGTCTGCCGCCGACCGCGTAGAACATCCCCTTGAGGAACGCGCCACCCAGACCGGATCTGGGGACGATAAGCTTGGCGTGCTGCGTCCACGTCTTCTCGTCGGCGTTGTAGCCCTCCAGGACGTCGAGCGAATGCTTGAAGAAACCACCGGCGATGTATATTACCCGCCGCGTGTTAGGCGTACGCTCTTTCACAACCGGCTTCTTGTGCAACGTCAGGTCTTTGAAGATCTGCGCCAGATACTCGCGACACGCCGGCACCTTCTTCAGCACGTCGCAGTTCTTCATCTGCTCCCGCAGGAAGTTCGGCGTGAGGTACTGGCAGCGTACCGCGTGCAATATGTGCTCCATCTTGGGCCGCCTCGCCTCCTCGTTGTACTTGACCCACTTCAGCACGGCGTTGTAAACCTCTCTTTCCTCCTGCACGTTCAGTTCGTCCTTCCTGATGAGCGTCACCAACTGTATCGCGGATAACTGCAAGAACTCCTCCTCCTGACATATCTGGTTGAAGTGCTGAACGATGAACTGATTCGCCTTGTGGTACAGATCGTGGCAGCCGTGCTGCTCGGCGAAGTTGGCGATTCCAATCGCGTTCGTGGGATCGAGTTGTCTTTCCAGAAAGACACTGCACGCATCTATCACATTGCTGACCTATATCGAAATACACGTTTGTCAAACGTCGCGTCACATCAACAGAAAGATCCAAGTCCCTAAAACAACTTTATGCCTATTTGCTATTCCCTCAGAATATATATCTATCGACACAATTCTTTTCTTCGCGATACGTTTTCTTTTATCTAAAATTGTCTACGCACTTGGAACATGGTAGCTGCCGACAGCAGCGAACACACGGTAATCTCGGTGACTCTTATTTGACCGGTATACATGAAGTACATTAACCGAGCCATCGTGGTTGGACAGACACCCTGGAGCTTCACCCTCGTCATCTCGCATTCCTTCAGTCCTCCAGTGAACATCGCCTGGAATTTCAAGGGCCGGATCAACATCGATACCTCGCTGACGCGCCCGACACACGTTCCACCCAGCTGTTCAGCTTACCTTAAAGTAGGGACTAGCAGCTGCTAAAATAACTTTATGCGCGTGGAACAGTTCGGAGCCAACCTCCAGGATCACGTCGGTCAGCATGTGATGGCTGCGCATCATAAACATCATCTTCATGGTCTCCTTCAGGTAGTTGGCCATGCAGAACGTCATGTCGCCGAGATCGCCCCGATTCCGCTCCGTGTTGAGCATACCCTCCCAGTCCGTTTCCTCCCCGGACGCGAGCGGAGCGTCGCCCCGGGGCTGGGAGCCGCCCCGGGCCTCGTTCTTCCGCCGACAATCTTTCTCTCCATCCATTAAAGTAGAGCTGCAAGAGAAGCGGAGAACCGCGGGAATTGCGCCTTTAGATATTTACATACGTTCGCGTCATCGCGCGCTCCTCGCGCGCCCGGTCCTTCCCTTCTCGGAACTCATTAATATCGCGCGAGGGGGCCTGGGGCCTACGCGGGGACGTCACCGCCGCGCCGCGCGACGCGGACGGAAGATCCACGCGCGCGGCGTCGCGCACAATAACAGCCGCCAGCCGCGTAATCAGCGCGACGCGGAAGCGTTGCGCGTGACCGCGGGACGTTACGTTTCCAGCCAGCGACGGGTCTCGCCGTCGCCGTCGCGGAGAAAAACCGTCTCACGGCACGCGCGCGCGCACTCGCATAACGCATGGCACTTACCCGGCCTGCCAGCCTCGCCAGGGCGATCTACTTGCGTCGAGGAGTCGCTGGGCGCGAGAGCGAGACGGGCGAGCGCGAAGGCGGCGCGATCATGTCTCGCGATCGATCTCGCCGATGATGCACGATGACGCAGGCATCTCCTCCGGCCTCCGGCTGCGGCCGGTGCGGCCCTGGCTCCGATAGATGTGGCGTCACCGAGCGAGCGAGACGAGCGGACGGACGAGCGAGCGGGTGATTTGCATACGCACGTGTTTCGCGACGGGCCGACGAGCGTTCGCGGGCCCCGGATCCGAGCGGCGCGTGGGTGGGACTCTTTCTCGTAATTATAGAGACGCGATACGAATGGATACGAACGGGGAACGCTACTGCTGTCACCAGTGTCACCGCGCGTCGGTCGGCCGTTCGCCGTTCGCCGTCGCTGCGTCGCTTCGCCACCGTTTCGCTCCGTCGCATCGCGCCGGCGGCGGCGGCGGCGCGAAGGCGCAAGATCGCTTCGTCACGATTTGTACCGTAGATACGCCGGTGTTGTACCTTTGTCCGCGCCGCCGATAGCGGCATCGGCATCGGCCAAACACGTCCGCGCCGGGCTGGCTCCGCTCTCTCGGCTCTTAGTCCAGCGCGGCCCTGACGGTGACTCGGTAATAAATACGCCCGCGCCCGACGGCAACGGCAACGGCGCGTGGAGTCGTGGAGGACGCGGCCCTCAATTCAGAGATTACGCGGTGTCCCCTGAGCCGTCGCCGTCGCCGTCGGTCGTTCCCCGGCGACCGGCGAGCGAACGTCGGGGGACCCCGGGGACCGATTTCACCGATTCCGCGAAATCGAGATCTCGCCACGGAATATCGTTTCGAGGACGTGGGAACGAACGCGCGCGGAGATATATATGTCCTCCTGAGATTTTCCCGTCGCTAAACGAAACCTTGGGTGCTTTCCGTTTAGAATCAGTGACACGAGGAACAACGAGAGTCGACACATCTCGTTCTATCTCTCTTGGCAATCTCTATCTTTCAATGAACTTATTGTGTTGACTCGTGCCACTAATTATAAGTGGAAAGCACCCCTTAATTCTACGTTGGAGTCCCGACCGTTCCAGTGAGAATCTGGGAATCAGGATTTTCTTCGGGAGGACAGACTCCCCATTGTCTTTCGTTCTTGAGATTCTTATGTCCATTTCTACCAATGCAGACTAACTTTTAAATCTTGTTGATTCAAGTGATTCAACTTACTTTTTATCCTTTTTCTAGTTTTAGAAATTAGAAAGCAAGATAAAAGGTAAGTTTACTCTCGATTCAACTTACTTTTTATCCTTTTCTAGTTTTAGGAATTAGAAAGCAAGATAAAAAGTAAGTTTACTCTTTCTCGATTTGACTTTTACTTTTTATTCTCTTTTTTAGTTTTAAGAATTAGGAAAAGATAAGTTTATAGTCTCGCCTCAACTTACTTTCTGTCCTTTTCTAGTTCGGAGAACTAGAAAAAGATAAAAAGTATAAGTTTACTCTCGATTTAACTCATTCTCTTTTTATCCTTCTCTAGTTTTCAAGAATTAGAAAAAGATAAAAAGAGAGTTAAATCGAGATTATATAAAGTCGGTCTACATTGGTAGAAATGGACATTGAGAGCGATTCGTATCTCCCGTCGGGTCGACGTGTCCGTCGGCACGACGCGTCCGACGCGACGACGACGCGGCAAGTAGAAAATCTTCCATTTTTCTCGGCCGTACGTTTTACGACGCTCTCTAAAGATATATCGTACAAGAAAATCCGTACATATTTCCCCCTCGCTCTTTTCCTATAAAAATGCATTTCGCTTTAGAAACGCTTTTAGATCGTATATACCCTCGCGTATTGCAGCACGATGCGACGGACGGCGAACGGCGAGCGGCGAGCGGCGAGCGCACAATGGAGTTCGAGATGCGAAATAACGTTCAGCCCAGGAATTCTCCGCTGCAATTCTTTTTGCTGCGACAGACGCCGGGGATTCCTCTCCTCGATTTCGCAGGAACGACGACGACGACGACGGTGCGCATTCGTCCTCTTATCCCAGCCCGGGTACAAACGAGGGAGGGATTCCGCGCAGAGGGACGGGGGGGGGGAGACGGACCCCGACCGTGAATTACCGTGAAACAGCAATCGTGACCGTAGATGACTCGAATGACTTGCGAATTTCGCTTTGCCGCGGGACCGCGATATTTCGCGCGTATATAATCGAGCGAACGCAACGGTGTACTCCGCGAGCGAGTCAGCTGTTCCGCATCCCGCGCGGTTACGCGGGGCTATATACGGCAAACGGCAACGCGCGGATTTAATTGACCGTTCGACGGTTCGTCCGGCGCGGCGGCAGGACGACGGACGAGTTATTCGCGGATTCCTCGATCACGAGCATCACGAGCATCTATGAAAGACGGATATCAAACAGATGGTCCGCGAGAAAGACGGGAGCGAGAGAGGAGGGAAGGGGGAACACGAGCGCGATACCGCGTCCCCTCGAAGGAACAATTATATTCGTGAAAAAAGAGAACACTCGTCATCTCGTCAATCTCATCGTGCGCGGGTTGCGGGTTGCGGGGTGTTCGTCGTGACCCGACGCGACGGACAGAATGTGGGAGAACGACGGCGTCGCGCGAAAGAGATAAAAACATATTGTCGTGTCATCTTTTGGATTACGCGTTGTCTTTAAATTGCGTCTTCCCGGGATTGTCGTCTCCGCTTCGCTCACGCTCGAAGCTCGAAGCTCGAATAGATACCGAGGCGAATTTCATTGACGATAACTGTAATAAGTAGCTGTGCCGTGTGCGCGATCTTTGAGAGCGACGCGAAAACCGTGAACCGACGATTCTTGCGAATCTTGGAGTGAATTCCGACGCGTGCCGCCCTCACTCGGTCGAGATCGATACCCGGAGAACATTTTACGACGGCTCGAAAAAGTCGTCCTAAAATTTTGAAGATATATCACTACTACTACGTTTACGCGAGCGTTACTTATTCTGTAGTAACTTACGATAATTCCTTCGCGTAAACGGGATTTTGTAGTAACTTGCGGTAATTTACTCCGCGTAAACGATACTACGTTTACGCGAGCGTTACTTATTCTGTAGTAACTTTTATGATAATTCACCCGTTTACGCGGAATAAATTATCGTAAGTTACTACAAAATCCCGTTTACGCGAAGGAATTATCGTAAGTTACTACAGAAGTAACGCTCGCGTAAACGTAGTATTTGAGACATATACTACGTTTACGCGAGCGTTACTTCTGTAGTTAACTTACGATAATTCGTTCGCGTAAACGGGATTTTCCATCGCGTAAACGGGATTTTGTAGTAACTTACGATAATTTACTCCGCGTAAACAGGTAAATTATCGTAAGTTACTACAGAAGTAACGCTCGCGTAAACGTAGTATAATGTTTCATCTTTGAGACATATTTTATTTGCGATTACTTTGATGTGATAATTATAGTCGGTAAAACAGTTCAGGTGGCGCGCGCGCCACACACACACACACACACACACACACACAATTATTTTTTTGTCATAAAATAATCAGAATAAACCTCTTTTCTGAGAAAATAAAAAATATCCTTGAGATCTCCTTTCATGCCGAATCTCTCAGCCATTATGCATTAAATTAAGAAAATACCGCTGCGAAGGTGGAATATTAATTACTTTTCCTCGCCACAACGTTAAATTTCATGATTAGACTCTTTCGCGATTTATTTGCATTTACATTTTTAGCCTAACAGATTCCACGCAGTTCGTCTGTGTAATATTTCACTACTCCTAAAAAGAAAGAAATAAGTCTGTACAGAGTACGCGTGGACTGAAAGAACTTATTCTTTTACGACTTTATGCCTCGCACAATTTTTTGTTCTTATACCTCATCGGCTACCAACGAATTGCGTCAGAGGATTATTATTATATACATTTCACGCATTCTCGTCTTCGTAAAAATATAACTTTCGCACAGCTACTCTACCGTTCCCCACTCTCCTGTTCATCGTCGAATCTCCGGATAAGGAAACCGATTACGATGATAGACGCGGTATATAACTCTGGCCAGTACCACCGATACGGTGTGATTCCATCCGTACGCCTCGTCTGACAAATAGGTATATGCAGAGACAGAACGTAACGTATTTCGTTCAGGAGTTCGGGTGCGAGCCGAAGGACACGTCCGGGAGATGCGTGAACGTCGGCTCCGGTACCGGGGAGACAACGAGGAAGGTTCTCCTGCCGGTTCTTAATCGAGACGCGGTGACGATAGGTGAGAGAAAGGCGACGACAGGCCCCACAGAGGCCCCGAATAAAGAAACCCGTTAATTGTCAATCTTGTGATCTCAATTAATCTCAATAGCGCGATGATTCGATATATTGTACACAAAGGTACGGACGTTTCCGAGAGCATGGTCGAGTACGCGAACAGGATCCACGGTGTCGACGGGGTGCTCGAGTTCGAGACGTTGGACATATTCAGACGAGAGACCTGCCCGAGAAGTACGTCGCCGAGTTCGACCACGCGTTCTCATTCCCCGTTTTGCATTTCTGCAACGACGTCCGGTAAACGCATCTGACTTTTCGTCCCGCGCAAGAGAGAAAGGCTCCTCCGATATACTACACAGATCCAAAAGTGTGTTATTTCAGCCAAAGTCCTTCTTTCTTGCGTTTTAAATCATTTAACGCGATTGAACGTATCAACTTTTAATTTAATACGATTACTTTGATCTCGGTTTAACTTACTTTTTATCCTTTTCTAATTCTAAGACCTATAGAAAAAGATGAAGAGTAAGTTAAACCGAGATCAAAGTTAATCTGTATTATGGTAGAAATAAACATAAATGACATAATTATGTAAGAAACGTGTAAAAAGAGCTTCAGTAAACGCGTCATTTTTAGACGTTTATGACTGTAAAAATAACATACTTGGAGATTTGCGGTAAATGATATTTTCCTAGACGCTATTGCGACGCGATGAAACGCTTCTCGAAGGCGACATCGTTTCGGTTCGATCTTCAACGGCGAAATGGTGTCGCGTTGACGCTTGTATCGTTGTTTGATAATATTTCGGTAGATGCAGGCCTCAAGAAATAATCACGTTTATCTCCCCTAACGGACAAGGATTGGAGAACGTTTACAAAATGCTTCGACCCGGCGGCATCTTCCTCATGCTATGGGTATCGTCTCACGACACGTTTAAGATTCTTGAAAACATGGCAGAGAACAAGTGCTTTGCATCGTATTTATACGTGAGTATCGCCGTTTAACTGGTTTCTCATTTTTTTTGCGACGTGCCCCTGCTGCGAGAGTCGCTAATCGTTATGCCTTTGCGTTCACGTGCGGGACGTGAAGAAGTACGGCGTGCCGTTTCCACATTCGGAGAAGCCTCAGATGGAGCTAAAGGAGTTGCTTAGGAGCATCGGTTTTAGGATTCGACACTGCAGTAACCGTGAGACGAACTTCGTCGACAAGAAGCCGAAAGCTTTTCTACGTGAGCACGCTTGAAGACGCGGGCGAGAATCAAACTTGTGCTCGACGTAAATTTTATATATTCCTTCGTTGAAGCGTATGCGAGTCCACGCTTGATTATTTCTTTTCGGTTCCAACAGCCACTATTATATCTGCCTTTTCATTTTTGCGCGAGATGCCACCCGACCGAGCGGAGAACTTCAAGAACGAGTTTGTACGCGAATATACGAAGAGAAAATATACGCGTGATAATGGAGGAGCTGGCGGTGGACCTGTACAAAATACTGGTAGTGTACGCACAAAAGCAAGTATTATAAAGTAGATAATAATTATGTATATGTGTAATATTGTGATAAATTGTTACGTATAGGTTACCTAAGTTATAGAGATCTCATTATCGAAGCGATTAGTGTGGTTATAAAGTATATATATCTTTCGTCGCATGACGGATTACAGATAAGAGATAAGAGAAAACTCGAATGTTATTAAATTCAGAGGAAAATCGGGGATGTTGACGGCACACTTTCATCTTGCGATCTCTAATGCGTACTCTTAATACGTTCGATTTGTTATTTAACGAAAATAAAAGGATGCGGTGTGTGTACACATATATGTATTATAACTACGCTTTGAGATAATATATTTATTTCTTATTAATATGGAGTTTTTTTTTCATCAACAATAACAGTGTAGCAGTAGGCGTAACAAGAGAGACGAGGTAGGTTACGAGGAACCTATCCTAATGTCGTACGCCAACAAGTCACCGCGGTTGGAAGGGATCCTCGTGGCGTCTATTCCTTCGTTCGTCACAGCACGACGCCGAGCTATCGGTCGCCAATCGTCGGGAGAACCCGCGCGGTCGCGGCTAATCCAGACCGTCTTCTCTACGCATAGAATCTTAGCGATTTAATCCTCGAGCAACGTTATCGCAGACCGCGCGATCTTATCATATCTTTCATATTTCATGTAACATTATAGTCGATAACACAAACACGACGGAAAATATCGCAAACATGTGTCCCGTGTCGCGTTTCAAGATAAACGCTTTATCACGATCTTGATATTCGCATCAATATTTAAGAACGTTCATTTTCCGTCGTTTTTGTCAACTTTGTTTCGTGCGCGTAAAGCTGTAATATCAGTTATTAAATGCACAAAGAGGAAGGAGTAGTAGTGCATAATGAGTTAAGAACGGGCCGGCACGACTGTTCGAGGATTAAATCGTCATTTCACGTGTTCGCATTTAATAATGTGCAGCGTCGAGAAACGAGGTACACGCCACGGTAACCCATTTGTTTTGCAAGTTATACGAACGGAAAAGCCACGCGCTATGTTAATCTCTTACGATTAATTATTCCGTAAAGTCTAAAGCCCCTTGCACAATGCCAGGCAACAGGCAATAGGAACAGGGAATAGAAATCAGAAATCATGTATAAATGCAGAATAAACAGTGACACAGGCAATAGACACAGAGTTTCCGTCACGTTGGAAATTCTGTGCCTATTGCCTGTTGCCAACCAATCATAGCATTCGAATTTTTTAGGTTGTAATTAACGATTTTTTGGTTATTTCCTGTTCCTCTTGCCTGTTGCCTGGCATTGTGCAAGGGGCTTAACGCGTTACATTACGTTACAGTCGATCCTTCCTTACCAAGTGACAAATCAAGACGTAGCATGTTGGAAGGGAAACCTGTAACTGACTCATCTACGAAAGATTTCTTAAAATTTCTCGTCGCGATTGTGCGTTGACACGTTAAAGAGCACGAAAACGATTTAACTTTGTAGCATAATAATTTACTTTTATCGGTCCAGAGCCTGCCGATATAATTTCATAGCGACCGAGCAGAATGTTATTTCGTAAACATGTAAATGGAATGCATTATTTATATGGAATAATATACCATTTAAATGGAACGCATCATTTAAATGGTTACGAAATAGCAAGTTTCTGCTGGCAATTCGCCACTAAATTCCATCGGCAGATTCTGTTACATTTCCGCTGGCATTCTGCCGACAAAATTTATAGCAAACACTTAGCGAAGTGTGTTTCCAACAGATCTGGCTATCTGCGAAAACAGAAGATAAGAAAATTGCGTCAGCTATCGAAAATTGTGTCAAAGGGATAACCGAAAGAGAGTGGTAAGCAAATTACTCGGCGAATATAGAGCGATATTCGCTTGGCGAAGACAGACAAATGCGGAGTCGACACCGGACAAGCAGCACATGCGGGACATTTGCATATTAATTCATCACTTAGCAGGATAGGACCCGTTCGTTCGACGATATCAAATAGTGGTATTACTTGGCAGGATTTCAAAAAATCAACGTAACAACAGTTCAAATTATGGCAGTGCTTTGTAGAATAATCTTATTGCCCGTTAGTGAGTGAATTAATACGATGCCATTAATCATCTCGCGATAATGATAATGAGGTGAATCCAATCGTGTGGGATCCGATAACTCAATCCGCCGTGAATACGCGTTTCTCGAAACCTACGGACTCTCCTTTGTTCTAAATTGGTGTGTTCGCTTGCTTCTCGTCTTTTCCGCGAGTTTTTCTTTCTTTTTTTTTTGTTTTGTTTTTCTTTTTCTCCTGTCCTCTCTCGTCGTCTATTACTCTATTACGTTCACTTACGATGATCTCGCGATTTTTCCTTCGCGTAGATAATGCATTCGGGCCGTACCCGAATGTGTTTCTCCCTCGCATCGTCGTCGAGAACGAGATGCGCGGAGAGACGGTGGAAAGAGGAGAGCGAGTGCACTCCACGCGATCTCGAATATCGGAAACTGAAGTATCACGGAGAAAAAGGCGTAGTGGAAAATGTGGTATTATCCTCGCTTGTGTATAGGCCGGCAATTCCAGATACATATATATACATGAATATATATATAATAATAAGTATAGCTATATATTGCAATGAGATCAACTCGAAGAATACTTTGGATGGTAAACATTCGAAGAATATTTGATAAGTTATCGAACGAGAGAGCACAGATACCAATATTTATTTAGAGCGACGGTTTCGCGAAAATTATTTGGAGATTCTGCATATCGTTCGTGTACATCTCTTTCCCTCTTTGAGAGTGTTACTATCGTTGCTATCACATCCAGAGATGCAAATTCCAAACGGCATTCGTCGTTGTCGCGACATAGTTGCGATCGCGCGGAATTACGTTACGGAAGGAGGTCGCTCTCGCGAAGACAACGACAACGAGATAAGTGCATTTTGCTCTTATCTTTCCGCGTGCGTGTGACGTCTATAACAGGCTCTTGTTGGCGCACAAAGAAGTAGGGGGGCTCGACCTTTAATTCAGTGCAATAGTGTTCCTTCAGGGATAGAAGACCTAGTAGAAGACGCGTTATGTACAAGGGAACCTCGAGGGATTTTTCCCGGGACGTCCTGTTTTCCCCTCCCGAGAGAACGGAGCAACGGAAGACGTGTAAAACGGAAGAGAGTTAGAAGGTGCGGTGGAGAAAGACCCTACTGAACCAAATTATCGGCAGAACCCACACACACGTTATACGAGGAGAGAATTACAGCTTATATAAATTAATTTTAATAAGTCTATCTTTGATTTCTTTAGGCGCGGGTGACTCTAAACTGGCCCCCTATATGTTTGTATTTTGATCACTTCCTGAATTAATTGCAGCACAGATTACGCCTACAGTAGTCTGCCGTGAACGCGTTGTTTTTTATTTTATTTTATTTTATTTTATTTTATTTTATTTCCGTGAGAAGGTCCGTCTCTTAGCTCCCAGCTTCCAGGCTACCCCTGGCGATCACGGTGTGACGGGGGTGAGCGGGTGTTTCGGAGGATCGATGAGAGAAGCGGGCGAGCTGAGCGGTGCGTTCTGTGATGCAAGGACACCACGTGTCCTTTTGTAAACGTAGGCGAGACGCGGACGCGTGTGTTGCCGTCTTTTTTCTCTTTTTTACATGCGTGCGTATGTGCGTGCAGTGTTATCGGCGGAATCGTTTAGCGCGCTCGTTAAAAACGCGCGGCGTGTACTACGCTGAGCGCGGTACCCGGATGGGATGCGGCTTGCCCCTCGCGAGGTGCAATCATTCAGGACACTTTCATCGATTTCGTACGCGCGGCTCCGACGCGATGCGCCTCGTCGCGACGCGACGTCGCGCGTCGCGCTGACGCACGTGGCACTCCGAGGGAACACCTTCGGGGAACTACCAGACACGACCTACTTAACGAGAGGACAATGACGCTCTAATTCTACCGGGAAAAAAAGTGTCAGTCCGCCCGTCTCCGCGGCGGCGGCGGCGGCTCGTCCGCGCCGACCGTCGCGTCGGCGACCTCGCCGCCGCGTTTCCCGGTGGGAAAAAAATATAGTCGCACGTATACACTCACACACGGAGAGATACTATACCCGCTAAGGACTCGACGAGGAATTTAGTTTAAGTTCTTCTGAATACAATAGCGTACTACCGAGGAGAACTATGAAACTAAATGTCTATTAATAATACTCTATCGTACAATATAACGTAGTGAAATATTCGAGTACAGTGCAGTACTAGTTATTTTTAAGTAAAGTATCTTTTTTTTTGGGCGGATACGACTACTCCTCTAAGGCCTCGCTCATACGAATCTCTTCCCGTTCTCTTTAAAGTTAATTAATTCGAATCTCGTCCTCTTGTTTTTTTTGTCTTTTTTTTTTAGTCCCGCGCACATCCACGTTCTACCTGTCTAAGTTGAATAGTAATGACTAGACGTGAGTTTCGCCCCCCCCCCTTATTTTCATCAAGTGAATCGAAAGAATTCGATAGACGAAGATGGGAGACGTGCACATCGATCAGTAACAATTATTCAATTCCGATAATGTTTCATTTACAATTCCTGAATGAAATTTCGCCTATCAGTCTAGTAAAATCCGTCGGAAGGAATCGGTAAACTCGCCGGCCGCGAAGCGGGGTCCCGGGGTTCACCGAGTCGCGCGGCGAGCGAACGAACGAACAAGGTCGTCGTCGTCGTAATACCGGACCCCGCGGCGCTTATCTAGCTAAAATATACATTCTACACATTCTCGCGTGCCGGATGAAAGCAAACGGTCAATCGCGAAGTTAATACTGATGTTTGGCACTGCTTCAGGAGACAAATTTGCTAGGTCGCGAGGGATCCTCGCGACGTGACTGCGAAAAAGAAGATTTTTCTGTTTCAGGTGTTCACTCCCGGCCCTCTTCTTGCCCGAGGCCCGAATCTCCGGTATCGAATAACCCGCGATTACGAATTGCGTTTAACGGGACTTCGGGTTTCGAATTCCGTCGGCTTCCGAATCCTATACCCTCCTGGCGCGATAATTAATAAGATTTAATGGATATTATCTCGCAGTAAGTGGTCATTCTACGCCGAGAGTCCATCGAGCGAGTCTCTCTCCTTCCGCAGTCACAGAAATTATTAAAGTGGCAGTATAATATGCAGTCCAATTCGACGAGGTTCGGTAGACCAGCGTTTCTCAACTTTCGCTACGCGTTACGCCTTGCCTAATGGCGAAAAGGTATCCGGAATAAAAGAGTATTCCGCCGAGTATTTACAGTATTCGTACAGACGAGGGATCGAAGGAATGACAGTCTGTATATCTCGAGATATTTACACTCCCCGAAGGGACGATTATTCTAGAACGCGCGGCCTGTCCGAGTTTTTATTCGCGAGCGAAACGCCACACCCCGCCTCTCCATCGCCACCGCGAGAAAGAAACTGGAGATAAATGGGGATAAATGTCCGATGCTGCGTCCATAAATCATCGCGTGTTCGTTGTATTCGTGCGCTGGGTGTGCGGCTAATCGATCGCCATCGCTAGGAGTCGGTATGGTGCGAACGGTTGCGGATGGAGACCCGCTCGATAAACTTGGGACAGACTTTGACCTGGTGAAACGCCGTTTTTTTTTTTGCGTGAAACTAAGTTTGAGAACCGATAAATTTTGAAAGAGAGAGCTCTATCCACTACGTGCTAAGAGCATGATCTCGAATCGTCGAGGATCGGAGTTGAGAAACGCTGCAGCGTACAGTATCTGATACCATAGCAATCGAGAGAGACTCACCCAGGCTGCCGGTTAATGTAGAGTTAAAATGTCAACAAGAAAATATCTTAGTATGTGTCTCGCTACCTATTTAAGACATCACTACTAGAGTTTATAGCACTTTTGTTTATCCTATATTATTAATGTACGTAACAACGTATGAACAATCAAAGAGATCTATCTCCGTCCTCTTTACCTCATCTCCTCCCCTCCCCCCACTCCAACAGCAAAAAATTCTTCCCCTTTTACTCGCATCGCCGTGTGCCTCTGGCTAGTTCTTAATTTCTCTGATAAACTGTCGGATTCCTCTACAAATTGACCTATAAATCTGATATTGCTTAAAATCAATCAAAGCCCCTCAAAGGCTTAGCGATCCTCCAAAAAGCCGAGCTGCTTTCAAGAACTCTCCCTTAATACGGGGCGGTCTCCTATCAAGGGGGATGCAGGTCGCGATGATGGGCCCTGGCAGTTAAGATGGCCTTCAGCTCGGAGTCCAGCTGCTTCTTGGTTCGCTCGCTGACACACTGGCCGCCCACCACGGGCTGGGTCAATCTCGGCGACGGCAGGTCCGCCATCAGCTTACTGTTGTCGCGATTCTCGTGACTCCTGGCGCGCCGTATGGGCTTCTTGATCGGCAGCGACGCTTCCTCTTGGGCCTTCTCCTCGCCCGGGGAACGGCTCAAGGAAAGCGTCATTTCCTGATTCAAGGTATACGTTGAACCACGACTACCACCACCACCACCCCCGCCGCCACTACCGCTGCCTATAGCCTCCGACGACCTGGTGAGGTCGATAGTCCCGGAGCCCCACTCGCGCGACAGTTTCCTCCCGATGGCGGACGTGAGCTCGCTGTTCGGCGACAACAGTGGGCTTCTGGACACCTGGTAGCCGGCCGAGTGCGGCGGTCTCAAAGTGGCGAACACCGGGAAGGACTGGCCTCGCTTGGCCGGGCTGCGAGAGTATCTCGGCGTCGGCACGCCACCACCCCCGGCAGCGGAATCACGACGAACGGTCGGCGTGCCACCGCCGGTCGAGTCGCTCCTGGTAGGTGCTAACGGCCGCAGATTGGCACTGCCGCCGAAGGAGCTGAGATGCGGCGGCGGCGATCCGCCGTCCCCATGGCTCAATCTACGGCCTACCGTCTCCAGCGGACTCCTCGCGCGCAAATTGGTGCTGCTGAGCGTGAACTCGCGCGGCTTCATCGGCGCGTCGAGACTCACCGGCGACAATCCGAGGCGAGACGCCGACAGATTCGTTGAGCTCCTGCTTTTCTCCGATTGCTTAGGGCTTCGAGGCATCAGCGGGCTCTTGCTGCGACTCCTTTCTCTACCTTTTCCGAGCTTCTCGTCCTTTTTCACCGTCTTGGTGGCATCAGGCTCCTCGGGTACTGTCTCGATCTTCTCTTCTTGTTGTACTCTGAAAGAGAGATAATTGAATATTTAGTAGTTTTGCTGCACTAGTTTCTGATACTCTTTCCTATTATTTTGATGTGATTGATTATGAAAAAAATATTGGGTTTTTTGATAATAAATAATTATCAAATTTTTTATTTTGACATCTGTTTGTCATATTTTGGCAATAATAGTTTATCGGCACAGGGAAACATTGTTTCGTTTAATTAACTTGAATATTGCATTCCCTTACCTTCGGATTTCTTGAATCATCTCGAAGAACTGTGCTTTGCTCTTACGTCTGCGACGTTGTTCATGTTCCTTCTGGAACATGGAAACGTTGTAGATATTTAGAAATCAAAGTGAGCGTACTGTCCATAAGTTCGCAAATATGAATTTTCAAGTAAACACAAATTTCTCTAATTTATATTATATTATTATATGTTTCGAAGCTTTTCGGTATTTATTTTAAAATGCTTCTATCAAGATTTCGTTCGCGAACTTGTGGGCCATTTAGAAAATCGAAGGCACGCACTCGTTTGACACTCTTCTGAAAGAGCGACGCGATTTGGCCCTGTCGCACCGTGTGCACCAATTCGCGGGCGGCATGATGCGGCGACACCAGCTCCACGCAGTTGATAAATCTGTACAACTTCTGCGAGAAGAACATGACGTTACGGCTGCGCCAGATGGAATCCTCCGGTCTGTGCCGCAATCGCGGCAGCGTGTACTTGTAGAAGAGATGTTCTCCTATCAGTATTATGGTACCGAGCACCACACCCATCCCGAGCAGGCAAAAAACCCCGGCCACGGACGCGACTCCTAGCGGCCTGGGTTGACCACCTGGCTCGGCATCTATTGCACCTATCCCTGGTCGATCGCTCAGACAAGGTAATTCGCCATACCTGGAATTAGCTCGCTTTATATAAAGTGTTTACCTCACTGATTTTAATACTTTTTTTTTCTAACCATATTGATGATCTCATTGTTATATAAAAATGTATAAAATATATAGAGAGAGAACTAATAGATATAATATTTATTTTATATATATTTAATGTATTTAATAAACGTGTGTGTGTTTAAGACACACATGTTATTGTTCAAATAAATTAATTTTATATGAGATGATGAATTTTTAATAAGATAAATAACACACTTATGTGCTTATATTTTTCTCGAACAGTTCACATATTCTGCGCGCGTCGGACTTTATTTATCACTTAATGTATTTTCGTCTAACGTAATTATCACGCTCCCGTTATCACGCAAATAAAAAGAAAGTCCGCACGCGAACCGATATCGATTATCCAATTTTTGCACTTATTTTTGCGCATCGCTCACCATTTTTCCTGTAGAATGTCGAGCAGCCCGTTACTCGTGAAATTTGCTATAATTTTCGATATGCTCTCCTTCAGGGGGTGTCCTCTCGTAAGCGCGATTGCGTAAGTGTCCTCGTTGATGGTATCACCGATCTTCTGCAAGCGGCAACCGTCGTCGGTCGCCCGATAATAATCCAGAATCGGCGTGTCCGCGATCAGAATGTCTAGGCTGCCGTTTCTCAATTTTTCCACGCCCTCGGCGACGTCCGACAAGGAATATCGAGCCATGTGGGACCATAATTGCGGATTCGCTCTTTGCACGTAATACTCGGCCGCGGAAGCTCTCGGTGCACCAACTCTTTGAGCCAACAGCTGTAATATAATGCATTCAAAAGTCTTAAATCCATGCCCGAAAATTAGATAGGAACAAAATAAATATTTTTTTTTTATTTAAACTCTATTCAAAATTGTTTTGTCCATAAACATATTAAATAATAATCCCAGTGAACAGTGTCTCAAATTGAGACATATTTAATTTTTTAATTAATTATAATGAAACAGACTTAATATATCGCGAAGCTTTAAGTTTTTCCCTTTTATTTTTTATTACATAAACTCGTTTGTAAACAATCGCGTATTTATAAAGAACCGAGATACTCACGCTTTTATCATGGTAATTGCTCACTGAAGAATGAAAAAAGAGACCGGCGATAAGGGCGGCTATGTTTGCCGTGTACGAGGCCACGAAGATGACGGAGAAGCCACCCCAAATGTTGATAAGGAACTTGTTAGGCCAAGACTTTGGCGCCTTGAAGGCCACGAGGTGGCCGCACAGAAGGCCCCACATCACCCACAGCGCGGAGGCGATGGAGAAGTTCTTGCTGCGCTGCCTGCCCCAGGGATTCAGGCCGAACGGGCTGAACCATTCGTAGAGCGCGACGGCGATCGCGGTGAAGTTTAGCGACGTGAACACGGCAATCCACAGCTCTGTGCTGAACGGGAACAGAAACGCGAGCAGCGGTATCTCGGAACGTAGCTGCGGCGCCGTGACTAAGCTCACGCCGCTGAAGTAGTACGGCGTGGTGAAGTCCACCACTTCGGCACGATGGGTGGACACGCTCAAGGCCGCGAACGACATCTGCGCTCGACCGGCCACCAGCTCGCCCATCACGCCGTTCCACGTGCCGTTCCGGTTGTTCCGTTTCCCAAATAGCCCGTCCTCCACCAGGTACAGATTAAAACGAAAACCGAGCTCGTGCGCGACCACGGTTAGCAGGTCTATACTCAGGCCGTAGCAGCACACCACGGTATTACCCTGTCGACAAGTGAGACCGCGCAGACAGAAACCCTCTTGCAGATGTGTGATCATGGTGAACGGCGACGCCAGCGCGGTCACGATGCTATAAATCGGCATCCCGATCTTCTCGCCGCCCTGCTCGAGATACGCCGGCATGATGCCGCCGCCCGGCCAGATTATGGTATCCAAACGGACTTCCCGGCCTCCCTTGATAGTGCCGACCTTGGTCCACCTGTTAAACATTGATTACATCGATTATTCCTTTTAGCAATATGATTATCTTAAGATCGAATCGAACCTCAATTGAGTCTTATTCCCGGGAAACCTGACGGCTTGCAAATTCAGCAACTGAAACTCTGCCTTGTCCTTAGAGATTTGTCCCATTGATTTCCTCAGTTTACTCGTCAAGGTCGCGGATACGTTCTCCCTCGCGTCGCTCGTCATGAACTTAGCATTACGTTCCGGGAAGCATTCCGGTACGAAGTGCTCTCTGAGCTGCAGATCGCGCATACGACTCAACCTCGTCTTTGTGTCCAGGAAGGTCTCGTCCAATGCTTGCGAGGTCTCTCTCAGTATTCTGGTCAGTATGGTGTCGCCATCCATGATCCTGATACCGGACGGCCTGAGCGCAAGCATCCCGATCGGCATAAAACTCTTGGAATTGAGCTCCTTGTCACTCGCGAGTCTCCCGACCTCCTCCTCGTCGTCAAAATTAAAGCCCTTGTCCTCCCGCTTGGTCACGATCTTCTCATCTCGCCACCTATATTCTTGCAACCGATGTATGTCGTTGGCTAGGCTCGGCAGCGGATTCAGCGGCGGCAATGGTTTGTCGTCCGAAGCGAGATTCGTCGTTCGCTCCAACAACGGTGAGTTCTCGTTGGCCGCAACGGCGACACGCGAACTGTGAAGAAGGTGCGAACTGATGATGTTGGGCTCGTTTGGTCGCAACTCCGCCTTAAGATCCAGCCAGAGCCACAAGAATCTGCCCGAGAGCATCTCAAACTTGTTGGCCGCACCGAGGATCTTACGGGCGTTGCTCAAATCGCAGGCCATCACCACGACTCCACCGCTGCCGCTCTCTTCGGCTACCCGCCTCAGCCTCAATCTCAGAGTTCTGTCATTCGTCGGAAGGTGTATGATCGCACGAGGTGTCAATGTCGGTGGATTCGTTTGTAGAAGATTAGTGACGGGCAGGAGAGTAGTATCGATGAGGAGGGTGAACGCATGCCAGTTAGCCCGATGCATTAAGGCGGCGGCTGCTGCTCCGACCTCTTTGGGGCTCGAACCTATGCGGTTCTCAAACCGGCCGAGATTTCCCTGTAAACGAAAAATAATTCACATTTTTGCATTGCAAAACATCATACAATTATGTAATCGGATCGTTCTGCGCGCCGTCGAATTTGATAATTGTTATCGGGTAAATAAGAAAAAATGTAGCTTTTTCTTTTTTGTAGAATTAAACTATACGAGCGACTATACGAGTTCGTAACCGTAGATACATACACACCTGGCGAAGAAAGTCTCTGTGTGTAAACGGTAACCACAGAGCTGGAAGATTCAAGGCGGCAGCAGCCGTAACAAGAAATCTGGCTGCCGATCCTCCCCCTATAATAAGGCTTAATACTGTCTTTCCGCCTTCGATGTCTGTACAAAATTTGTTTAACATTGACAAGGGGTATAACAAGGAATTCGTCGTCACGGGTGTCGTTCTTGTTTCTATATATGACACATCCATGTCCGCGTGAAAAGATTCCAGTCTCGCTTGCTCCCATACTTTCTGTACGTCTGCCTTGAAAGAGGTCTGAGGCTGAGTGAAACATACCACTATCCGCCACGATGCGTAAGACGATCTGAGCCTGGCCTTCGCCGCTCTCAGAGACTTGGCAGCGTCCGCAGTACCGGACACTGACACAGAAGTCCCTAACAAGAGGAGGATTACAACTCGAGTATAAGAGCCAGGCATCTTCCTCAGTTTTCCTTATTCTCCCCTTCCTCTTTTTCTATTTAGCTTTTTTGATATACATTGCTGAAGCGTGGGCCTAATCTGTAAGAGACAATATTTTTATTCAGAAATATTACTTTAAATGTATGTCATTAATATATGTCGTTGATACATGTGTCGCAGATAAGCTTCTACTAACAAATATTTGTCAGCATTCTGCTAATATCATCGTGCGCACGATGTATAATTGATCTCAAATCATTAAATTATACTTCGTGAAGAATTCTTCCAGCACAAGATACTTGCAATTATATATCTCGTACTGTGTTATAAATATATGTAAAAAAAAAAACTTCACCTTCGTACGTACTACGAAAAAATCGTGAATCCAACCAATAATTTGTTAATATCAACAACTGATATGTAAAAAAATTTATAACAGTATCTTTCACCTGCCAGGGATATAGAGTTACCCTGTTCCACTTTCTTTTTTGCGGATATCAAGATAACATTCTCGGCACCAACAGGCACATAATTTCGCGTCACGACAGTGCGCGCACTTCGAACGGGAGAGATTCTAAATCACATTCTAAAAACTGTGTGATCCGTATACGCGTTTCGGAGGATGCACAAAACAGAGACGACCTTACCTCTTGACGGAAGGTCGCGCGTCCGGTGGGGGTTTAAGAAGAGCAGAGCAGGGATCGCTTTTTGGCCACCGCCGCATAATAGCTGTCGGATGTCGGGTAAACCGTGTCAATCCGTCGCGAGGCACTCGGTCAATTGGTCGGTGCGGACTGCGGAGGACACGGACGATCAGCCACCCGTCACTTGTCCACCCCCGGACAATCTACCCCGTGCGTAACGGCCATTTTCGCGAGAGCAGCCCCTCCCTTTAAATTTCATCCCTGTAGCATCCCGTGGTCCACACGAGCGCGCTCGTGGCCATACTCCATGTATTGCGCCTGTCTTCCCTTTGTATACGTGTACGTATGTACGCGTATGTCCCTGTATGTATCGGCGGCGGCTCTCTCTGACAATGCCACTAACACTCGTAGATTTTGCTGACGCCTGTTATAAATGTCTCTCACAGTGTCCTATGAATTAAAAAAAGAACAGATTTCTTGAGCTCCTCTTAATACGAAGTGTCCCGGAAGTCGTGACCTGATTTCGTACTCTTGGGACAACTCGGTTCCCTTCTTGAGCGATATAACTGGAGAAAATAACAATTTCGAATTGTTGTAAGAGATTGATGATTGAAGATAGTGTTATATGCACACAAGAGCTGAAAAATAAAAATAATATAAATCAAGACTTGAGGGGTTCAACGCTGGGAACTTTGGGAATGTAAAAAGATAGTCGGTTTTTATTTCACTGTTAGTCCGCACAACTTTTGCGATTTTAAAAGTAAAATAAAATGTTCTCAAACTACATTTTCGAGGACTGCAAGTAACTAAATATACTTATTATTATTATATCATTAAAGTACAATTGAATTTTGCTTCTTGGGAACTTTAGTTCAAAAGTTACAAGAAGCTAAGAAGTTGCAACAATGACCTTTAAGTTTACTTGAGAAAAGTTCTTTTTGATTTAATCAAAGAATCTCTTTGTTAAAATTAAAACCAAAAAATGTTGAGGCACTCTCTGTGCATTGAAAGAAAAACCGAAACTATTCACATCGAAGTTTGGAGATGAGTTTTATCAATTGTAGTCTTAAGCTCCTTTTGTATAATATATTTTATAATTCTATTAAGTTATTAATAAAAATAATTTTTATTAATCATAAATCATAAATTAATAAATATATTAAACACTGCATTCTATTAAAAAATTCTTTCTTTACTGGCATCGTTACCAGTAACGGTATTCCGTGTTTTGAATTATTAAAGAAAGTAAAATTGCACAATTATAACATAATACGCCGCATACGATATGATTCTATAAATTTCGTAACAAAAAGAAATAATTATTATCAATTTGATATCATCGTTATTTTTCGTAGGTAAAATAAAGTAAAATGTAAATATCGTGACGTACGGAATACCTCTACAGCAATCCTCGAATCTTCAGTGGACAATAGTGCAAAGTTCTTTTCGGCCGAAAATAGCTTCGTATATTTGGGATCTTCTTTTTAATGTACATTTGCGTTATATACATATACGTTACGTCGCACTGCCATAATTGAGGGCATTTTAACTAGGTTTACAAGGCGTCGAAACAATAAGGAGACGCGTCTCGAAGCACTGCTTCGCCGAACTCGCTGCCGCCTCCGAAGACTTTACTTTCTCTCTCATGCGCTCTCTTATCTTTTTCTCTCTCTCTTTCTCTCTTTCGCACCCTGTCTTTCTCTCTAAAGCTAAAATAACATAGTCGGAATGTAGTTACATGGATGCAGTTATCCCACAGATAACGAGATCTCCGCCCCACCCTTAGCTCCCCTTTCCGCTAAGAACTAAATTAATTACAGAGACAGGTTCTCGATAACGGATAACGATCATTAAAATTAGCTAAATAGATTTTGCTGCGACGCATCATTCTCGAACGTGCTCCACGCATTGTTCAGCTCCATGAAAATCAACTTTGCTATATTCTCATTTGCTGTGCCCGCTTGCTGCAACACAAAAAGAGATACGTTGAATTTTTTTTAAATTAAAAACTACTTTCACAAAATATGAATTGTTTAAATAGCAAGATAATTATCCGCTGTGTGTATATTTACATTGTATAACTACATTGATTTTTCTCGTCGCCGGTTTAATATTTACGCGCTGCTTTGTTATAACATTGACTCTCGCAGGCCACAGTGGACGATCTGGAGGACCTTAACCATTTTTCGCTCATAAGTTTCGAAAAATTCAATGTATTGTAGTTTTCTTTTCCGTTTTCAATTGATCGTAAATTTTCTGAGAATTATGATGGTAAAATCAGAATTTGTAAAAAAATCATTACCAAAAAATACGCGTTAAAAAATATAAATGATAGTTTTAAACATAGTTTAAAATTTCGTTGGGGTCCCTGAGACCCCAGTGTGGCTTTCGAGGGTTAATATTTAAATGTTAATTAATAAGTGATAAAGTTAAGATACATTAAAAATACACTTGTATTATTTAATATTTAGTAATATCAATTTCATCAGCAGTAAAAAATGCAGATGATTATGATGAATACATTACTGCTATTATTGATTATTATCTATAACATCTATTGGAAAATTAAAAAACGTTAATATTTCATGAATAATTTAAAAAATGATAACATTTACGCGATAAAAAAGATTATGTAAACAACGATATTCGATGAGATTCAAGTACCTTATCCGGATGTACAGCTAAGCAAGCTTTTCTGTAAGCCTTCTTGACGTCCGCAGCCGTGACCAATTGATGCATTTCGCAACGCTGCCACCTCTCAGCCTCCGGCCATAGGACCGTGTGTAACGAGCAAAGCAGAGCCCGCAAATTTCCTTTCTTACCCTCCGTCCACTCAGCAATTTTCATCCTGTCGGGATCCATCGACTTGGCCGCTTCCACCTTTCGCATCTGATTTATTGTCTTCGGGCTGTCCTTGTCCGCTTTGCGCGAGCTGAAGAAGTTGTATCCCTGGCTACCAAGCAGATCCTCGAACGCATCGCCGCTCTTCTCCTTCGGTTTACCGCCAAACGCGTCCGAGGTGCCGCTACCCGCGCCATTGGCCTCGTTTGTCGCCGCGTTGGATTTGTGCATTGCGTTCGGGCTGGAATGGATCGGCGTACTTGCAGGCGCCGGACTCGCCGACTGCGGGGTATTCGAGTTCCTCGACGTACCGTTCCAGCTACCTGCAAGACCGGCGCCCAATGATCCGGCCAAATTGGCAAATGGATCCTTGTTAGCTTGAGCGGCGAAGTTCGGCACGCTGGCATTTCGGGGGAAATTTTCCTCGGGATTTGGACACTTCGCGGTATTCGGGTTCGTGCTGTTGCCGAGAAGATTGTTCGAGGCGTTTCCGCCCAGCGGATCGAACAGCAGATCGTTGACTTCCTTGACGTTGTTCGACGTTGTCTGACTCTGTCCGAAAAACAGATCGCTCATGTTCAGATTGCTATTGCTGGGAGTGATGTTGCTCCTCGTCGCGGAACTGTCGTGTCCGAACAGTAAGTCAGTCGGGGCGTTATTGTTAATTAAGGGTATCGAATTGGCGACCTCGGTCTGCGGCGCCGACACGCCGAAACCGCCCAAGAGATCGCTTTCGTTCTGACTAGAACTAGAAAATATATCTAATCCTGGATTTGCCGCCGCGGCGGCGGGAGTATTTGAGGTATTATTGGTATTGTCCGGCATGCCGAGGTTCAACAAATCAGCCTCCTGAAAGCTGTTCTCTTCGATCTTGCTTGGCTCTTCCTCTTTCGGCTGTTCCGGCAGTTGTACTGCTTCGTGTTGTGAAATCTTGTCGGTTTCATTCAAGGGTACTTTCTGAGTCTGCAATAATGTCAATTATTATCGATTATTAATCAACTTTCCAACATTTTCCCCTACTCTTTAACGCTAAAAATACTAAATAATTGTGTATCTAATAAATGATTAAAATAATAATATTCTACCTCTTCCTCATGAGGAGATGTCCTAAAGTTCTCCAGAGTTTCCTCCATTTCCAGCGTTGAACCAAACAGCGGACCCGGCACGGGCTTGACACAGGTTTCCGCTTCCCACGGCGACGGCACCCTCGACAATTTCGAATTTTCCTCACCTATCATGACATTCAGCACAATGCGGAACTTGCCGCCAATCTCGGGAGCATCGTCCAAGTCGCGTTTTTCGAACGTCAAGGCGCTCTCGGTGATGGGCACGTAGCCAGTATGGAAGTGCAGGGAAGCGATTTTGATGCCTATAACACGGCCGAGCTGCTGCCTGGCGTGGTTTATCACTAGAGTGACGTCACCGCGCACGGCCGCGTCTCCCAGAATCAGGCAGACCTTGCCCTCCATCATTCCAAACAGCTTCATTTCCTCGTAGTTGGCCTTCTTCGTCGTGAAGACCAGCGCGCCGTTACTGTAGATCTCTATGTACGGCCGGCAACCGTCTTTCGCTCTGGTGAACAACGGCACCGGTTGTACGACAATGGAACGGAGGACCAACGGCTTCGTGTGCGGAGGCCGGCCGCCACTGAGCATACTCATGTAATTGATACTGCGCAATTCCGAGGGTTGTAAATGTGGCGGCTGGCAGCGTCTCGTCGTGAACAGAGCGATCGCCTCCTCGACGGTGGTCAGGGCTCTGCTGTAGATCAATAGAGTGCATGCCACTGTAGCGCTCGCCCGATACCCGTCCTGGAAAGACAAATCAGTAGGATAATCGAGCCGTCACTTGTTAGTGAACGTTTGATCGCGCGATTTGAATTGCGACATACTCACATTACAATATAGCACCACCACGTGATTAAAGTCAGCGTTCAAATACTGATAGATATCTTGACAGATCTGGTACAGAGCAAACAGCATGGGTGCATTCGATTCCGGAGTGGCGTAGGCAAATGAACAATCAATGTGCTTGCCGGGGAGTCGCGTGACGCTCGGCCGGCCGCGGGACAGATTGTATAGTTGAATCTTGGCGGGCGGCGGATGCCTGGCATGGAGGAACGCTCTCACGTCCTCCACGTGATTAGCCCGATAGGCAGATTCGATCCCGTCGGCCGGATACGGCATAATGAGTATGCGCGACGTCAGATAACTCGCGTCCAGTTCCGTCCTGGCCATACTCTGTTGAACGGTATGCATCACCTTGCTGGAAGTGTCTTTCAAGTTGCGTAGGATGCTTCCGGCGCCACCTCTCAGCGAGTTGAATAGGCCAGTTGTGCTCTGAGTCGCCGGGACCTTGGACACTACCGTCTGCACGGGCGCCGGTCTTGGCGGCGGCATCGTTGCCGGCGTGGTGGAACGAGGAACTGGCGCTGGCGTGTCCGACGGTGGTGGTGGTGGCGTTGGACGCGGGGGCGGCGACGGCTTGATCGTGATTTCGATCCGTGCCGGTTCTCTGGGATCGAAGTCGTTCGATTCGGCGATTGCCGCCAAACGTTCCAAGAGCTGCGCTGTCGTCAGCCTCTGTATGGGCGAGACTTGCAAACATCCCTTCACCAGATCGTGTAGACATGCGTACCGTGGATTAGGCGGTAACGGTGGATACTTGCCGTTCACAATTGCCAATTTGTTGCCTGCGAGATAAAAAATATTTTAATAAATACTATCATTATGATAAAATTGGCATACATATTCAAGCTTGAAAGTATTTATCTTCAACAACAGTACATCTTTAAAAGAAAGTTATTTAAACCTATCCTTTCTAATAATCCCGTGTTTCCACATTCGTTATCAATTATATATCTATGTTTTGATTAACTCAATATATTTAGTAAATCGCCGATTATCTCACCTTCGGGAAAAGGATGCCGCAATGTAACTAAAGAATATAATATACACCCTAAAGCCCAACTGTCCACCGGAGGCCCTATAGGGTCATTGTTCCACGTATCCATCATTTCCGGGGCGCGATACATGGGGGTTGTGTACTTGGCCATTTGATCCTCCAGTGTGGCACGTTTTTGAGCATTCCATGACGGATCGGGTAGTATCTGCTGAGTCGAGGCGCTACCAAAGTCACAAAGTTTCACGAGGCCGTCTCTACCGATCAAAAAGTTCTCCAGCTTGATGTCCCGATGCACGAAGGGTTCCGGCTGCTGGCTGTGCATGTGATGCACCGCACGTACCGCTTGATAGGCTATCTTGCACACCTGGGCGAGAGTCAGCGTATTCGCGGACACGCTCCTGAGTATATCCGCTACCGTACCGCCGGGACATAGCTCGGTGACAACCAGGTACTCATATCCTTTACGCTCCTCTCGCTCTAGTCGTTGAGCATATAAGAACTGAATAATATTTGGGTGATTCGACAGTCTCTTCAGTGTTTCTATCTCTTGTATAATGGCTCTGTTTGCATCTTCATCGGCGGCGATAAGTCTCTAATGATAAAAAATAATCTTTGTACAATACAACATTAAATTGCAAGAAGAATTTACGTGAATTAGTTTACTTACCTTAAGTGCGTATTCTTTTCCCGTAGCAACATCTTCTACCGCAAACACCAATGCCCATCCACCTGTTGATACGATGTTTGCCACAAATTATCTAAATGTTAATAATGATACATAATTCGATTACGAGAATTATATCTCTCGCTCATGTTTTTCATATCATGCGCATAAATAAATGTCATTTATTATGCCTGTATGATAAAGCAACGTCTGTTCATTTTACAAGCTGTACTAATTCAAACTGTTAATTTCTACAAATATTCACATTTGAGTTAAGTATTAAACACAAACTGCAACAACAAATTTAAAAAAAGGTCCTTTTATATATATGTTCATAAATTCAACATGATTTAATAATCATCTACCTTTTTGAAATAATAACTTTGCAATTAAAATTTTAATTCACATACTCTAGACATACTAGAATTCTATTTCAGTAAATATTAACAAAAATGGTCAGCATAATCCACTTTTAAAAATGTAAATTTAAAGAAATAAAAAAAACTTGAATTATGTATAACATGCATCTACATTATTTGGTTTTTAAGAAAACATAAACTTGTTGATAAACCAATGTCTTGCACATCATAATCTTTAACGTGCAGTAAAATATAGATTGAGAAAGTATAACGAATGAACAATAGTAAGCTATATTAACGCAATCAATAGATTCTAAATATAATTAGAAAGGAATGTCTAGACAGCTTCGCCGCGCATTCACAAGGAAGCTGCGAGCTCAAGGACCGAGCAAATATCGCCTGCATCTTAAAACTCGTGTTAAAGCGATCATCTTAAAAGAAAATAGACAAAATAGATCTTTAATCGACAAAATCCGATCCAGCGAAACGTGAATGCGCGCGATAAGGAATTAAAGAAGATAAGAAGCGTTGACGTCAGAACACTCGGAACAGATTGTCCGTGACACGCGATTGGCGTGTCTGGCCGCGTGTCAAAACACACGTTGACACGTTTGACACATGACAGGCGAGCAGATGTCACGCGAGAGCGAGAGATCGGCGAAGGTCTGGCTCCTTTCTCCTCTCCTCTTGCCGCCCAGCGCGATTATCCGGCCTTTTTTTTTTTTATCGCGACGCGAGTAAGGCGGACCGCGGTCCGGCTATAATCGCGGATTAGGTGGTACCCGCCCGGAGACGAGATCTCTGACAGGCACCCGAGATTCCGTGGTGGCGCCAGCACTGCCAGCCTCCACAAGCACTCCACGGGAGGATAAGACGGATAGACTCACCCTCGGCGATCAGTCGCGTCACCCGCAGCTTCACATTGTTGATGTCCAACGTCTGGCCGACGTACTCGTTGCCGCCGGTGCCGCCGTTCAGGTACCCGAGCGCGGACCTCAGGTAGTCCGACATATTTCCCTGGAACCTGCCTCGGTGGGCAACCCCCCGTGGATAGCGGGATAGCCCACTCACACTCTCTCTCTCTCTCTCTCTCACAGTCGCGTCGTTGCGGACAGCCGATACCGTGCGGCCATATTGGCGCGGCGGTAACGTCGGCGGCGCGCGCAACCGGACCGGCGCGGCCGTCGCTTCGGTGACCAACTTCAGGCGCCAACGAGATCGCGCTCGTTAAAAAATTCCGTCTGCCGATTTATCGAATGCTAATAACTGCAAAGAGACATATTTGTAATTCATATTTGTAATTCAATAACACGCTCGACTTTTTACACCCGACTCGACAAATGTTACCTTGCGTGCGAGAAATTTTTCAAAGAGAAACGCGTCGGCGCTCGAGCGCGACGCCGATCGTAAATTACGATTCTCGCGAGCCCTCGACGCGCTTTTATAACGATCCTCTCTAACTCGTTCCACTTGCTCACACGGCGTGCAGTCACGCTGTAATTCCTTGCCGCGAAGATATCGCGTCCGTTTAGCGACAGAACAAAACAAAGAAATATGGCAGACAACGAACGTTTCGAGCACTCTGAAGTTAGGACGAAATAAAGCTTCACTCACTAACGTATTTTACACTATATATCTCCTTGAATTTTGCAGAAGTTAAGTCTAAAACACAGGAAAAAAAACTTTGTTTTAAAGTTAGATAAGATGAAAATTAATAAAATGCACGAGTTGTTGATAAATAATCGATAATTAATTGACGATTAATGAAACCATTCGATAAAGTTTTTGCTGACAAACTCACCGATTCCTTTCGCGAGGGATTCTTCTGAAACTTCAAACGAATAACCACGTTTTCGCGAAGCGCAACTTGCGCCGCGCGCGCGCGTGCGCGCGTACGTTCGTCTGTCGCGTCTGAAGTTAGGCGCGCACGTGACGCGCTCGAACATATGTCTTCAGGCGCGCACTCGCGCAGGCGTTAACGCGGACGCGACAGCGACGCGACGTTCGTGCCAGTTCGTAGTTTCGTAGACATTCGCCTTTGTTCGTGCTCTTATATGCGCTTTCTATTTATTGCCACTTGCTCTCGTATATAATCGCGACGATTGTTGCCGACAATTGCTCGGTATAAGCTCGATGTATATCTGTGTCAATTAGTGTTGATTCGCAGTCTAAAGGGAGACAGATATATGTGTGCGATACAGTATACATATATATGTAGATGTGTTATTTTTTAAGCGCATGACTCGCTGTCAAAACGTTCAGGTCTGTTGAATTTTTTTTCAACGCGGCCAACGATTTAAGGAAACGCCTTTCTAAGAATAAATGTAGGATTACGATGCAAAAATGATATACGATCAATCTAAACTTGTGCGATACGCACATGAAATTTTATCTTCACTTATAGCAGAGGAGTACTCGTACTGCTATCAGTTTTTTTGTCGTAAGATATTTTCCTGTCCATTTACCGTCGTTTCTTTTGTCTTTTAGATTTAACAAGACTATCAATTCCCCAAGATGTCTGAGGCGATAAGGTTCACAAAGTTGAAAACGACGACGGATCCAACGTTTTGGGCAAAATTTGCAGAACTGAAAATAGACAAGTTGAAGCTGGACGAGAAGTCCAAGATACATTTATGGGGAAGTTTTTCGCTTCGACCGAGGGACGAGGGGAGAACCAATCCATTGACGCTTGATTGTACATCGTTTAATGAGTGCGTGCCATATAAGAATGAGAATACAATTCATGTTTTTGAACTATATTTTGCAATGTAATGTGTCTTTAATTAACGGTAACGGTTAATAACGATGTATAAATCCTATGTCGACATAATAAATAGGATAAGCTCCATTTAGACGAATTTCAGAAATCTGGAGAGCACTAGTCACAATGCTGGAGTAGCTTGCCACGGCTACATGATCAACACGAATACCTATGAAGCGTTCAGACAGATAAATCCCGAGAAGTTTATCGACACGATGGGCCAATGCGTTATCGATAGTATCAGGGACGGCACTGCCTTGCAGGAACCCTGGCAGCTCTCGGTATTCCTAGTATTCGCTTATTCAGATCTGAAGAAGTATAAGTTTCATTATTGGGCCGCGCATCCAGCTCCTTTCTCATTACCGGGAATTTATTCGGTCGCACCGACGAAATTCGCATCCGGCGAATTCACGTCCGGCCAGATAGATAAATTACGCGAAAGCTTCCTTCAGCTGGATGCAAGATCGAGGAGCTTCTTCACAGTTTTCGCGTCGGGAAATGATGACTTGAGCGTTGATGACTTGTCGAAGGGAGTGCTACGTGCAAAATCAAACGAAAGAGATTTACAGCAGGTACAGTCTGATGAATTTGTATACTCTCATTGTCTTTTATATATTTGTATCATATGTAAGAAACTTATTATTGATAGATTATTAATAGCTTATTAGTAATAAATGAAATCGTTAATATCATTAGGGTGAAGTATACTTTGCATTTTATGATCCTTGCGCAAGTGCAGAACCTGGATGGCCCTTGCGAAACCTTCTGTGCCTATTGTATAGGCATTGCTCTTCGTACTGCTTTACAAATGACGTCAAAGTCTTGTCTATAAGGAGCGATAAAGTGGAGACTGCGGTTATATTTACACTTAGAATCAAAGAAGATAAAGACATGGAAACTACTTCCGAAGAGCACTTGGTAGGTTGGGAAGCTAACGTAAATGGGAAAATGGGCCCTAACATCGTGGATTTATCCAACATTATGGATCCTACCAAGTAAGTCTGAGTTTTTCAAGTCAATTAACAACGATTTTTATATTTACAGAGGTTTACGAGCGCTATTTATTTTGTTTGTGTGTTACGTTAGACTGTCAGACAGAGCGATCAATTTAAATCTGAAATTGATGAAATGGCGCCTTGTCCCTGATCTAGATTTGGAAAAGATCAGTGGTCTACGATGCCTTCTATTGGGCGCCGGTACCCTGGGATGTTCCGTGGCGAGAGTACTTCTTGGCTGGGGTATCAATAATATGACGCTCGTAGATAATTCTACCGTTTCTCACAGCAACACGGTGCGCCAGAGCCTGTATACGCACGAAGACGCGGTGCAACGTCGGCACAAAGCGCATGCTGCGAAAGACGCTTTACTTAGGATACGTCCTAGCACGGCAAGTACACGTCCACTGAACTTGTTGCATCGTCAAAACGATATTTTGGCGAGGAAGGCAGTCGTCGATAAAATCATTTTATGGCGTTGCAGAATGTGGAAGGTGTGATCTTGCATATCCCCATGCCCGGTCACGTAGTCGGCCAGAGTATGATGGAGACGACCAGGGAAGCTGTGAGCAAACTGCAAGAACTCGTAAACAGCCACGACGTGGTGTTCTTGCTTCTGGATTCGCGAGAAGCCAGATGGCTGCCAACCCTCATGTGCGCCGCGACGAATAAGATAGCGATTAACGCTGCTTTGGGCTTCGATTCGTATACGGTACAACGGCACGGCATGCGCGATCTTTCCGATTCCGACTCGCCTAAATTAACGGTACAGAACCCTGCGGGGTACGATCTTGGATGTTACTTTTGTAACGATGTGACACAACCCGGAAACGTGAGTACATATTTTAACATCGTATCAGATGTCGTGGAAAAAATGTATGATATAAACTAGATTATAAGCTAATTTAATAAAGATTTATTTTAATCCTGCGATTGTTATTTTCATTCTGATTCTAGTCCCAGACTGATAGAACGCTCGATCTGCAGTGTACCGTAAGTCGGCCGGGTTTATCGCAAATCGCCGCGGGTTTGGCAGTCGAGCTACTTATGGCAGTAACGCAACATCCCCAAGGGTAAGCTGAATTTAAATATAGGCTGACAGTAGATTTTGGTTATATGTGAGAGATTTCAATAACATTTAATAACGAACGTATACATAGATCTAGTTTAATTTAATTTCATAATGTTTAGAATTTTAGCTAGAGCGCTTATGGATAACGATAGAGACGATTGTCGAGAGAACGTCGATAATCCGCTGGTAGGATTATTGGGTGGTGTACCTCACACGATACGGGGCTCGCTTTGGGGCAACGAAATGAAACTGACTGTTACGCACAGATCCCCATTCTGTACAGCTTGCTCGACACCTTTGATCGAGGAGTATCAACAACGCGATTTTGCTTTCGTTCTTGGCGCTTGCAATGTGCCAAATTATCTCGAGAAATTATCAGGACTCGAGGAAATACTGAAGAGACCCGATCTGGATGAGGTATATAACGAGATATACGAGCAATTAAGCGTATTAGCATCTGAGAAGTGTTACAAAACTATAATAATATTTTTGTATCATATCATTTTTATATTTCTTTATATATAGGCTCATTTCAAAATCTTCTTACTTTAATAATTAAAAATTAAAATAATACATTTTAATTGCTTTACATATGCCGAATGATTCATTCGTATTGTGTTTGATGTTACATACACTTTTCAATTTTCAGTTATGTTATACAATCGACACTTCGAGCGAGGATGAAGAGTCGTGAAGGAGCGGCAAATTAAATAATACAGGCAAAATGATAAGATGCGTACAAAAGGGAAATGTATTAATTTTAGTTATAAACTACTTGCACGATTTTTTTACGTAAGAATATATAATATTTTATGCGGAATGCCATTTTGAAGAGGAGGAGAAGAACGCGTTCTCAAACTAATCAAAGTTTACAGTTTGTATAGAATCAAAAACTTTAGTGAAGATTGTTAATACAAGAGAGATATATATGAGCGATGAAAGTCTTTGTGCTTCTTCAATTCTATATAACTGTCTATGTTGCATATTTTACTTAAAATTGACGCATTATGTGTTATCTGTGATGTATAATTTTATTATTATTGAAATGTGAGGTAGATAATTTTTATATTGCGAATGATAACTATTTTTGTTCTCGCGAAACGTTCGAACTCCTTATATTACACAAGTACTTATCTTTTATTTAATTTTTATTACAGTTTTTTTTATTTCGCAATTGAAGAAATACACGTATAAGATATATATTTCGGTATAGGATATGTGAAACTACGATCAAATTATCGCGCGTTAATGTTAGAAAATAATTAATGTATCTTTAATCAATGTTCGATCTATGGATGTCTATTATACGTTGTTTTGTAACGCTTATTCTTACTCGTTCGTTGACTTTCCACGTGTTTTTATATCTCATCGTTGCTAATAAAAATACCTGTAAGCTGTTAATTTTGAAAGTGGCACATGGAAAAGTTTGAAAGTCTTAGGTATACCTCATAAATTTTTGTACATCAATATCATTTTCAAATATAAATTATTCACATGACACGCCATTTGATTTTTTATTATATATATAAAATTTCCCAATTAATGTTATACTATATGTATATTAATTATATAATACAACATGTATATTAGTTTTGATGTTATACTATATTTTGTTTAATTAAATTAAGAAATATTTCAGAAAATTATTTGAAGAGTTTCGAAAAATTGGCTGAATCACGCGAGCTTGAGCCGTTGAAAAAAAATTTTAATTTTCATTATATACAACACGAAAACCTGAATTTTCAAAAATCGATCGTCAAAAATACATCTATAGATTCCATCTATTCTACGGGAATAGATTTTTTTCGGTGGAAAAAAATGCGAGTTGAGGCCATCCCGCCAAACGTTTTTCCATTCCTTCCGGAGGTGTACGATTATGAACTTCTCTCGCACGGTTCATCTTTCCTCTTTTTCTCTCCAACGTAAAAAGTAAAGGAAGAAAGATGAACCGTGCGGGAAGTTTAGCTAAGAACCCTCTCTAGTATATCGATCACGTCCGCCTTTCGCCGGGCGTTACGAGCACGAGCGAGCGCCTTTAATACGTCAATACGAGTTTAATATTTAACGCATGAGGTGATGTTTTGTGGGACGTTTCGCGATTTGAATTGAAAGGACGCCCCGCGCGGAGTCCGGAGGGTCCGGAGTATCCTTCGGACGTGAAAAAGGCACGCGTGGTCCACGGTCCACCGCTCCACGCAGATCACAGATTCCGGCAGTGTAATCCGTGAACTTTGAACCGTGCTCGTGCTATCGGCGCGGAATCGGCGGACCGTGTTAACGCGGTACGCCGTCGGTTGTGCGCGCGTGCCAATGTCGCGAGAGTCCACGGAAGAACGTACGTGAGCTTCGAGAGCGATGGCACCGGGGCGGAGTAACGTTATCAACGGCAACCAGCTCAGGAACTCCTCCAGCATTTCGTACAGGTAAAGCGACATATCGATCTGGATCTCGCAACATCCGCGGAGTCATGTCGATGTCAAAGGGCATTCGTCTGGCCGAATCCCCCGCACCGACAGCCCTTCAATCGAGTCCCTGCTCTGATATCTTATTTATGGTGTTCGAGTATAAAAAAAAAAAAAATGAAAAAAAGATTAATAGGTTGGGAAGCCCCCCGTCTCTACCCGGAGCAAATGCGGTCTGAATATTTAATCGTCCGGTAGATTTTTAATCTCTTATGCTCATTTCTCTACCAATGTGTAGATTGACTTTGATTTCGGTTTGCTTACTTTTTATTCCTCTTTCTGGTTCCAAGAATTGATAGACAATAAGTTAAAGTGAGATTAAAATTAATCTATATTGGTAGAAACGGACATTAATCCATCATGGTTGTTCCTGGCACTTTAGCGCAGCTTAATAATCGTTTGATAATTTTATTCTATATGTTTGGAACGTGTTGTAGATTTATGCGTACAGTCTTCTGTTCCACGTGGATTGTTGCAAAGCGGTCGGTTTGATGCCTGTACCGATGACATTTGACAAACTATTTGTGAATTTTATGCTAAGGATAGTCGCGCAAAGAACATATCGGTGAGATGTATAACGTTGAAAATTTTGACTCTGCCCAGTATGCCGGGACCACATTTGCCCTTCCAAACCGCTGGAGCTGTTCCACCGCCGTTGCCACCTCGCCAGCCGGCGCAAAGTTACTCAGGGTACAACGATTACAGACCGTATGGCTCGAGCTATGGCTACGGGAATTATGGGAGCTACGGGTACGGAGGTGGTTACCGAGGTTACGGTGGATACGGATCTTTTGGTAGTTACAATCCCTATGGCAGCAGCTATGGACAAATTGGAGGGCACAGCGGTGACGTGGAAAACAGGTATGTTGGAGAAAAGGAAGTCGTTTATTATAATATTGAACTTGAGGATCGACTACTTACGTATTATAATATAAAACAATGAAACGATAAAAATATAACTTTCTTGGTATGTACTTGAAAAATGTGACGATTCAATCTCAATACACTTGAAATCAAGAAAAAGTATTACACGTAGTCGAAAAGAATAGATCTAATTTAAATTAGAAGAATAAATAATTTAAATTAAAGGATGAATCTAGTTTAATCTCTCTCTTTGCCAGTATATATTGTAGTCTTAAATTTTTGTTTGAAAAAAATCTCTTTGATTGCGCCTAGGAGATCCTTTGACCAAAAGAACCTGCTTTTCATATTGCAGATTTCAACAATACGCGGAGGAAAGCACGAGATCGACTTTCCGTGTGGTGGAGTCTGTGTTGCAGACATTTTCGTCAATCACGATGTTGCTGGAATCAACGTATTTCGCATTGACGAATTCGTTCCGAGCGATTTTAAGCGTGGCAGATAATATCGGTAGACTGCGTTCAACAGTCGGCCAGCTATTGAGCACGTTTGCTTTAATCCGTGTCGTGAAATGGATCTACAGAAGAATTTTATTTACGCTTGGTAAGCCTCTTACATAACCGAGACTCTTATCTGTTTACATTATTTGCGGTTATCATCGTTTACTCTATTGTTAGGTCTTCAAACGCAAAGTGCTGTTGCCGAGGACTTGTGGCAGCAGTCGGTGTCACAGCTAAACGGAGAACGGCCGACGACTACGTCGCCGACGAATGAACGGATTTCTCCGTGGATGAATATTCTACTCCTCGGCGTGTTTGTCGCTATTCCATATCTAATTCACAAGATAACGAGTAGCATAAGGCAGAGTCAGATAAAAGGTAATTACTTTCGCATCTCTAAGTAAAAAAAAGGGTACACAAGATTTAAATAAATACATATAAATACGCGTGATATATTTTTATAAGTAATGATCTACGTCTCTCGTCACTAAACTTCCGTCACTAAATATCCTGGAAAGATATCTAATTATTTTTATCAAAAATTCTATAAAAGACATTTATGTAATTGAAATTTTTAATACTTCAACAATTTATATCTGTTAAATTTACAGTTAACGATCCGAAAGAATGGGTGAAATGCGAGGATCCTGTATGCGTCGCGACAGCGATGTACGATTTCATGGCGGTTTCTAACGAGGAAATGAGCCTGAGAGCCGGTCAGAAAATATGGTTGGCGCCGCGCTCCTTGCAATCTAAAAGCATACCGGGTTGGTGGATAGCCACCGACAACAGGAACGTCGGTTTGGTGCCTGCCAATTACGTAACTATAGTGGGACAATTGAAGAGGAAATCGGAATCAGAAAGCAATGGAAATGTCACCGCATCTACGGTAATTCCAACTTCCATGCCAAGTGCGACCGTTCCCGGTGAACAGATGAATACGCTAGAACCTAACGCTAGCCAACAAAGTACTGACTTCTCTGAGAATAATATTAAAGATGATCTCCTTTAGTCCAAATACACTGGGAGACCATCGATCTAAATTTACTTGTTCGGATAGTCACGAAGTGATAATGTCCACCTTATAATATATGGCCTACTATGCCTTTATAGAGGACATGACTGATATAAAATAATATTAACAAAAATACGCGCCATATATTTACTGGGTGTCAAATAAAGCGCGGTGAGTCTTTTTCAATACATGCTTGAATTATAGTTACGAAAGTCGGTTTACTGAAGTGATACTTTATGATTTATCTCTATTAGGGGAAAATTCACCGATGACCGTAAAATAAGAACGGTTTCGGTATCTTCAATTTATAGTAATATATTACCTTTCTATATGTTGTTATTGAAATAAAGGAGAATTTGTAACATGCATACATTTATAAGTTTAAGCCTTTGAATATTCAATCGGAAGAGAAGCAGCAAACTCGTATCATTTCGCAGATATCGGTGCATAAATAATTTTTTATTTCTTACAATGAATTTTTGCAAATGCGAGATATTTCAATCTTGCACTTGCACTCAGCTGTAATAACGCTTGTTCAACGAACACTCGAGCAAAACGTATATCAAAACTGTATGATTTTTTTGTTCATATAATTGTTTGACTTACAACTGCTTGCTCATACAAGAAAATCGGTAACTTGCATGTCACAAGCTCTCTTTGACAGGGAATATTCGCAATGTAGTGTCACAATCTCATGTGTAAAATGAAGCACAGGGCAATACAATCGCGTTTGTCTTTAGAAATCAAATTGTATAAAAAATAACTACAATATTACGCTAATAATTTTCAAAATATGAGATGGCTCCAAATTACAGAACCTCTGAAAAGTATTTGACATAAAAAATCATTGACGATTATAGAACTTAAAGTAAATCCAACGTGTAATTCTATTTATAACTGCTATATCTTGTAAACGTACATATACCAGTTTTTAATTTATATTGACTTCAGTATGAAAAAAATTAACTGCTTTAATTGGTAAAGCAGTCTGCCTTTTCTGTTACCGATTTAAAAAACCTAATCAAAATATACTAAAGTATAGACGCGATTGTTCGGGAAAAGCTATTATATTATTTATAATATATGCAATTATAGAATTTTGTACATTTTTTGTAATATTTTTTAATTTAACTATTTTTCCTACTCCATTCAGTGTTTTGTATTGGATTTGTAATGGAAGTAACTTGCACGCGCGCGCGCGCACGCACGCGCACACACACACACACACACACACCCAATTATGTACATATATGATATATTTATAGGCACATTTTTCTTCACAAATTGGAATTTAAGATATTGAATTTGTGAGATTCAACAGTCCTAATGTATTCTTCAATGTTGAGAACGTTTCTCTTTATGTCGTTTTAAATAAAATTTACAAAATTTTATTATACGTTAATGTATTAAAATGTTGATATTTATGTTTGAAGAGTCTAATGAGAATTGATTCGTATTCATGACTTATCGGGAAAGCGTTGAATTACCGCGTAAAGGAATTTAATATAATAAAACGTGTTTTGCCGTTAAGCTACCTATCAATATGCTCTCAAGAAGCTGAAATCGGTTGGGCACGTATAATGGATTCTGATCGGAATTGTTTAGTTATTTCCTAGATTTCTATTGTTTTCTAGGGAAAATGGAATAATTCCGATTGGAATTCATTTCGAAAAATTCCATAATATGTGCCCTTATCTAGTTAATTAGGAACAATAATCACACGAAATTTAGATAGGCATATATCGATTTGGACGATTATATACAGCACTAAATACGAAACAAAATAAAGGATATAACTAATGGATTATTGAATGCTCATCATTAAGGAAATCACGGTTGTTCGAAAATTTCTAACATGCGCACACATATGCAGACACATACACCCACATCTATGAGTTTTGTTGTGAAACATTTATTTTGCAAATTCCAAGAAGTTTAATTTATAAATTAAACTTGGAATATATAAGGCATACGACGAACAATATAACGCAGATACCGTAATATTTTGCGGACTCAGCACCTGTATAGGAATCATATTCTACAAGATGCATGATTTTCACCAAAATTTTCATAAAATATATGCTCCCTTTTGGTAACCTCAAATTAGAGATCTGTGATGTGCTGATTGTTTAAAATAAATCGTCCGGATGTAAAAATATGCCAATGCATGGGACGTTTTCAGCAAACTGATACAATACAAAAATTGCACACTATTTTGGCATATTCACAATCACATTACGAGTTTCGTACAAGCTTGTTTATATCGTCGTTCTTCAAATTAAACAACTATCTTAAGCTAACTAAACAATTTTCACTCATAAATTATAATTTAAGAATAAATTTTTATAAACACGCTCACGGCACTGATTTCGTTTAATCGTTAAGGCGCGCGTAATAACATAAAATTTGCTAACTCATGAATCTCTTACAACTTACTCGACTAAGGCGATTTAAACAGTTCTGAAAGCGAATTAAAATAATTTTAATGGCAGCTTCAAATACGCATTTGTCAAATATTACATAAAAATCTGAAAGTTAAAAGAAAAATTTCATAAACATTTAATAATACTAAGCCACTCTGTAGATTTGGAAATAAAACAGAAGTTTATAAAGATCAAGTTTTGTTGCTTCCAGAGCAATTTAAACTTTCTGAATGAAGCACGCCGATAGATCTTCTAAATGCTGAATTGTTCTTCATTCCTCTTGATAAATGAACTTGTCAATGCTGGCAACAGTAAGACACATTTATTATTCCAAATCACACATGAACCGTAGAGTTTAGTAATCCCTTAAAACTTTTTAACTCAAACACACGTACGATATCGTTCTGTTTTCAGATCACAAATAGAAAACGGAAGTTTTTCAACTTCCACGTGAAAAAGTTCATAATTGAGGATTTCAAAATATATATATGTATATAATATATATTATGTATATATATCTATAGTTAGTTTTTTGGATTTTCATTGTCCATGATGTTAGTGGTTTTAGATCCACTAATCGATATGGTGCTTTCGTCAATATGCATATATATTATTCGGGGTCAATATATATACATAACGCACTTCCGCTTCAATAAAAGTTTACTCATTTTCTAGAAAAAGCTAACTAATCCGTCGTGAATTTTTTTTAGAAGAATCTCGGCGCCCACAAGCAAGTTTCCAGTAACATACGACTAACAGTAGGAGACCTTGTATAATTGTTTTATACACTTGTATATTCATAAATTTGCACTACATAAAAACCATATATATATATTAGCCCTCTATACCCCACTTAACATTCGGTCTTGAATTTCCTTAAGTAAAAGATTAACAAAATAATTAAGAATATTCAAGACTGACAATAATTAGAACGCAAAAAAACTTAAAAGGAATATATCAACACTTCAAGTTCGCGACTTATTTAGTTTCGACAAGTGAAATCGGCGTACCTGAACATCTCAAGCATCCTGTCTTTCAGAGGGCTAACGATATAACACAAAATGTACAATACGATATTTGTGATAACGTGATGACATTCGCCATTGTTCCCCTACACTGCTATTTCCACTTGCAGCAAATTTGCGCAATCGGTAGAAGAATCGTCGTAGAGATTGTCGGTATATCTCCATATTTGAAATGTGGTTTCACGCGAACACATTATCAAGTTGCCTTTACACGCAGTGTCCCTGAGTCGAGCTTACTGTGGGCAACACGATATTCACATCGCACCTAAAATTACCATTCAGCGTCCCCGTTTGCCTTTTGAAACACATAGTCTTTCCCACTTAGATTCATTATACCGTCCTTCAGATAAAACTTCCACTTATTTCGACTCCTTGTGATCTGAAAACAAAACGTTATCGTGAATCAGAAATAATTGAGTTCGAAATAATTTGATTGCAAAAATTAACTGTAAATTGCTTTCATACCTTATCGTACTGACAGACGACTACATTGTCAGTATCGAAGAGATCAGCGGGATCATCGTCCGTGACATCATCTTCGGAATTAAGGGGTTCCTAATACAGACAATTCTCTCGTAAGACAAGGTTCACTCAAGTTACTTGAAATTTACAAATATTAACCTCTTCACGAGCCGCCGCCTCATCATTCTCTTCCTCCTCTTTTTCATCGATATCCTCGTCATCATCATCATTATCCTCTTCTTCCTCTTCATCATCATCGTCAGTAGAATCACCTACTCCTCCGTCTAACTGATTTATATTATTTTGCTGCTGAAAAAGTGAATAATGTACGTTACTTATAATATGTGTATGTGTATGCATGTACTTATCTATTTATTCATTATCTTATCTTTTGTGTGTTACGTTCTCTCGTATCGTATAAAATATTCTACTCTACCTGATTTTGAGGCGGCCTTTGCGCGACAACGCTGTTTGTACTTTGTGTGACCACTTGAAGAGGCTGATTTACTTGCAATGGAGTTAACGTTGCTTGTCCTTGCAGCGTAGAATTCACGTGCTGTTGCAACAGAGTCGAAGCTAAATTCGCTGGAAGACCCATAGCGGCGGAAATTACCGGACCAGTTAAAATCGTATGTAGCTGGTTTGCTAAAATAAAAAAAAAGAAACAAATATTTATTTTCAGAGATAAATAGCTGACGCGTGCGTGTGTTTTGCAAATTTCCAATATAATAAACTGCGATAATATAATAAAAAATTACATTTATATTTTATAAATCTTTATGTAGATTTGTATTTTAAAAATTATATATAACAAGATAAAATGTTCAAATCAGTTTAATTCATGCCGCACAAATTGTTCTTAATGAAACACAGCAAAATTCTCACCTTGAAGAGCAGATGCAGGAACTTGTATGCTTAAAATCCGCTGTGGTCCGTCCGGAACGCCGGGTTGTGGAGGTAAGGTGATCTGTATCGGCACTTGTCGTTCAAGCACAGTCGAGGCGGTCACCACTTGTTGCACTTGTTGCGGTGTCGTCGAATGCTGCTGATGCAACGTCGTTCCCGTGGAAGGATGCGTATGTTGCTGAGGTTGCGACGATTGCTGTGGTTGTGCTTGCGCTTGCTGCTGTTGCGGTTGTTGTTGAGGTTGAAGTTGAGGTTGAGGTTGAGGTTGAGGTTGAGGTTGAGGATGAGGTTGAGGTTGAGGTTGAGGTTGAGGTTGAGATGGAGGTTGAGGTTGCGTTTGCGGCACTATTTTTCCAGCAGATGGTTGTACGAAGTGATTTCCTACGTTAGCTGTTACAACATCAAATATATAACAACGATTTATATATACACAAGATGCATCACCATTACCGAATGTTCCATACGGAACACCCAATAGCAGTGAACCACCTTGTAAATTGCATTTTACCGTGAAATGAAAAAGAATGAAAGATCGATTTGCTAATTATACATTTGTTAACGCTAACCTCTATTGACGGACACAGCTTTGTGCGCGTTGATTTGAGGAACTTGCGGCTCCGGTGGATCTGGATTCAATTCCACGGCCTTGCTGGCCATCAGTTTTGTTTCCCATATTTGCTTAAGCTCCTGGAGAACCTGTTCGTCCACCCCTTCGTCTATAAATGCCTCTCGCACTCCCGATATTACATCTTCTATCACAGTGTTGTATAATTTCAGCTGTAAAATAATTCACGGTGAATTCAGTCATTTTGATATTATAAAAAATATGAAAAATACACATATAAGGTACACATAAACCTCCATGATGTATCTCAATAGTCATGCTGACCGAAAAACGTTATATAAGTATAAATATGCTAATACATTCCTATCGAACAATTAAAGTAGCATAAGCCAATATAAGTTTGAGTACGGATGTTTGCGTGAATTAAATTCTTCCGATATCTCTCTTAATATCTCTCGCACTCGGACTAATTTCTGATTTCTCAAGTCCTCTTTGGACCAAATATAAACCAAAGGTGTTAGACGCGTAACAGGAACACAATTGTATATCGCATGAACATATGCTAGCTATTCACGCTGGCCTTACAATTCAATTTATCCTAGCGTACCTAACTAGCTCGAGACACCGAGAATCACGTCGAGGGAAAAAGATTCTCAGCGTTCGAGCGAACCAGCCAAGTATGTAAACATCCGAACGTTTGCTCAGAGATATCACAGTGGAATGTACTTAATCTCCGCTTTACATCTAGATATTGAACGACGGTGTGCGAGACGGCGACGAACAGAACAGCCGGACGGTTTACGCTAAGCGACCCGCCTCGCTGCGATCTTTCAACCGAGGTGATAACTCCTCCCTCGATGCTCATCCGGGGCGATCGAACGCCAGTCGCCATCGAGTCGCCGGACACGCGCGCGGTATTTTCTCCGCGCGGATCCGTCGGGAGTTCCGGAGGGAAGAGGGAAGCCGAGAATATACGCGAACGTCCTCGGAAAAGGCGGAGGGCCGGCGCTGACGGTCGGTCACGGCTCGCTCTACTCGTCTCTACTCACCACGCTGGTCTGGCTGAGGGCCATCGTGGCGCGACGCGCTCGCCCGACCGGGATGGGGAAGCGGAACACCGACCGCAGCCGCGCGTGGGACGGCGTACCCTGCCCGCGTCGCTTCAGAAACCGCTCCGGCAGGTCCGGTACATCGTCGCAGCGGGTGAGCGGGCGGAAGGGTAGACACCTCGGGAGAGCGTTCAATCACAGGTATTCTTGCGGGAAGAAAAGACGCAGAGCACGGCAGCGGCCCACCTCTCGCTCCGTCCACGAACACCGTCGGGCTGGCCGTAAACTCGACACAGTCCAACACAGTCGACACTCGACTCGGGGAATTATGCCGCGATGCGATGGGCGCCCGGTCTCCTCCGCGCAGGCGCGCAACGGGCGCGCAGTGGCGTAACTGGCGAAGCGGGAAGGGAGAGAAATCGGAACCCCCCGATCCCCGATTCTATAGAATTTTTTTATTCTCGTGAGAGAGAGAAACGCACACTCCTGTTCTTAACGGAAAAGTTGCAATTTGATTGGCTGTCGCATTGTTCTTAGCCCAAACTTGCATTTTTTTTTCGTATAAACGGAAATTGCGCGGATGTTTTTTTTTTCTATATTCCGTTGTTCATTATTCGTAGAAATGGACAAGAATTTACCTAAAGTGAAATAATAACCTGCAAATAATTTATTGTCCTTGATCCAATTCTTTTTTTTTTTTTCGCATATTAGGCAACAGAAGTTAATAAAATAGCATGGTATATATTACTCGATAAATTAATCGGAGTTTAGTTGGAGTTAAAAAATTGTTTTTTTGTCGATCGGAGTCATCGGTGTGACGTCACGCAACGAAGCCTCGCCATCGCGTAAATTCGCGTAAACGGAGTAGGTACTCGGACCAATCGGCGAAGAACCGGGATCAGCTGCGCCGTTGCGAATGACGTTTTAGGACCACTCGAGAATTCTGTCACTGTCGTCGTTGTCAAAATTTTAAATCACGTTCCAGCAGTGTGCGTCATGGTACTTGAGGGGCTTCGTGCGGAGTACTACACACCGCGAAGATTGTACACGCGTCTCGGCAACTAATCGCGTCTATAGTTTTAACGAAATATGAATTTAGCGTGATACACGCGCGCGCAATACGATAATCGCACAGATCCGGACGACGATTCAACGTCAGAATGAACGTCGTCGCCGCGTTGAAGTTTTATATAACGAGGATGACGGAGGACAGCGGCCCTGGCATGAAGGTTTTGCTGATGGATAAACAAACGGTAGGAGCGACGTGCGAATTACGATGATTGATTGCGAACTCGTGTGTGTGTGTGTGTGTGTGTGTCTCTCGTATTTCCTCTTCCTCTCTCTAATTGCATGCCCGTTTCACTTGGAGCATGAAAAACATGACGGTGCAACTGCAAAGAACGGAACAATGACAACAGTTTCAAGGTATATCGTCATTCTTCTTTTTCAATTTTAGACGAGCATAGTCAGCCTGCTCTACAGCCAGTCCGAGATACTGATGAAAGAGGTGTACCTGTTCGAACGGATAGACACCGCCGTGCACAACGACACCCTGAAACACCTGACGTGTATAGCGTTCGTAAGGCCGACCAAGGAAAATATCGATTTGCTTTGCAAGGAGCTCAGATATCCCAAATACGGAGTGTATTATATTTGTAAGTGACCCGCACGTGTCCCTGTAAAAAATTAACAATCAGGCGTTGAGAAACGCTGTAGAAGAGTGTCTAGTTTCTCAAGCTGGGAATGAGAAGTGACGATCGCCAATAACACTTATCTGTGTTTTGTGTGTGTGTGTGTGCGCTAGATTTCAGTAATATTATCGCCAAGGCGGATATAAAGCTTCTGGCGGAGAGCGACGAGCGAGAGGTAGTCAGGGAGGTGCACGAATACTACGCGGATTATCTGGCTATTAATCCACACTTGTTTTCGCTTGGAATAAATGCCTGCTCTGAAGGTAACTCAATCTTATGCAAACTCGTTGGTCCCAGTCTACGATAGGTGTTTTAAGCCCTAATCCCTAAGAAGGGATCAATCACGGTCAATTATTCTCCTCAAATTCAACTGTGATCGAACAATTTCTTAAGGCTTAGGGCTTAAAACACCTGTTGTAGACCGGGACTTGAAAAAATCTTGAAAATTATCCGTCGCTCTTATCCCGGTCTGATTTGCATTTGCAAGGGTTGACATGGGATCCGATGCACTTGCACAGAACTGTCCAAGGAATAACTTCCGTTTTGTTATCGCTGAAGAAATGCCCGTATATCAGATATCAAAACAGTTCCGACATGGCGAAGAGATTGGCGGAGAAGATAAGGGAGGTGCTCAGCAAAGAATCGAATTCCTTCGAATTTCGGCAGGAGTCGAATCCCCTCCTTCTGATAGTCGATAGGAGAGACGATCCTGTCACGCCGTTGCTAAATCAGTGGACGTATCAAGCGATGGTACACGAATTACTGACGATCAATAACAATCGGGTTAACTTGTCCCACGTGAAAGGCATTTCGAAAGAATTGAAAGAAGTCGTTCTGAGCGCGGAGCACGATGACTTTTATGCAAATGTAAGAAAATTCTTCAATTTTTATTTTTCACCATACGTGCATTCATATTTAAAATTTATTAGCAAAAGTACACATAAATTAATAAAAATAATATTTTTGAAGAAGATCTTAGCTTACTTTGAGATTTTTCAAATAATTTTATAAACGTTATTCCTTGCGGAAGACCCTTTGTGTTAAAAGAATATATTCTTGAGCAGAACTTGTATCTAAACTTTGGGGAAATAGGACAAACGATAAAAGAATTGATGGAAGAGTTTCAAAAGAAAGCGAAGAAGCATCAGAAGGTTGAAAGTATAGCCGACATGAAACACTTCGTAGAAACGTATCCGCTTTTCAAGAAACTCTCTGGTACCGTATCGAAGCACGTTACGGTAGTCGGAGAGCTTTCGTCTCTTGTGGAAAAGCACAATTTGTTAGAAGTATCAGAATTGGAACAAGAACTAAGTTGCCAAACCGATCATTCCTCGCAGGTAATTTCTCAATATCTCCACAAAACGATTAAAAAATGATATATATCTTATATATCTGTGTATTCTTTTTAATCGTTCTGTTTTTACAGCTGCAAAAGATAAAAGCACTTATCAGCAATCAGAAGGTACGAGATGTGGATACTGTAAGACTCGTCATGCTTTACGCGCTGCATTATGAAAAATACGCGAGCAATGATATTAACGGTTTAGTAGAATTACTTAAGAAGAGAAATGTTTCAGACAAATATATTAAGGTACTTATACAATTGATATTTTTTGGTGAAAAAGATATATGTACATAATATACAAACCTAATATATTTCCAGCTTGTATATAATATATTAGAATACAGCGGTGTTAACGCAAGACAGAGTAATTTATTTGATCGAGAAGCAGTTGCCAAGATAACCAAGAAGTTATTCAAAGGATTAAGCGGAGTGGATAATATATATACGCAACATTGTCCTTTAATAAATGAAACACTAGAGGACTTGATAAAAGGAAAATTAAGTACGCAGACATTTCCATATCTCGGTAACATGATAATGTCACGAAGGTAAATTGTTTAAATATTAAATAGCGAACCACACACATGCATGTGTGTGTTAGATATAATTTATATACATTATTATTCTCTCTATTTTTATAGACCTCAAGACATAATAATATTCATGATTGGAGGTGCAACTTATGAAGAAAGTTTGGCTGTTTATAATTTAAATAAGCAAAATCCGGGAATGAAAATTATCCTAGGCGGTACCACCATCCACAATTTTAAAAGTTTCGCCGAAGAGGTGCACCATGCCACCAGCGGGATCTTAATGCGATATAAAATCGGAAAAAATTAATGACGTTGGTGTAACGTCATATTCCAAAATATTTATTGACTTTGTTATACATTTTGCTATTTATACATTCATGTAATATCTCCCTCTCTTTCTCTCTGTGTCACGAATATAGGACTATTCCACACCAAGACTTTCGAACGTAAATCACCGCGAAGTATCGCATGAAACAGAATATTCTTCTGCATTTGATAATTTTATATTTCCTATCTTTGTCCGTGAAAACATAATTTTCTTTTTGCTAACTGCTATTCGTCATCCTCATCATTCAGCATGTATTCCATCGGCATATCTATGATTTCGTCATCCTTTACTGGTACCTTTAATAAATATGCATTATTTTTCTTAATATTGCAAAAAGCACAATAAATAATATATGCATTGGCTTAAAACCTCTGATTTAAATTTTCTACATTATATAATCATTTTTATAATAAAACCCCAAATTAAAAATCTGTTGAAATATACTCATTTAAAAAAGCTAAATGGAAAAAGTTTTATTAACTACTTCCATCTCTAAAGCTTTATTTCTAATTACTTATTATTTAAAAAACTATTGATCTATTAGTTTTTGAATATTTTATTAAGGAATAATCCCATTCTAAATTTTGTATATTATTTTTATCATTCTGACACATCAAAAGAATTAATATGCAAATAAAACCTTAAATATACATTAATGAAGTTGTGTAAGTATGTTAAAATTTGGAATATTTTACAAATATAATTTTACGTCTAATGTTATTCATGTTATTTACGTAGGAATATATAATTTTTCCACTTTACGCTGAATAAAAATAAACTATTTAACCACTTTAATTGTGAATACACCAACTTAACGCAGTTCTTTAAGGTGTATGCGGTAAGAAGCAAAAATATACTCATTATGTATGAAAATTGATATTAATTGGTTAATTTCCATGTAAAAATTATATTATCAATACGCAATAACTAATACTCACGTTTTCTATTCTTCTTAGGAATTTTAATAAATTTTCTGCTTCTTAACAAATATACTAGCACCTACAAATAAAGCTACTTGTAGCTTCAACCTCAACATTTGTAGTTTTGTTTTCCAAAAAATATATTTATATGAACGGTATCTTTTTTTGTGATACAAGACTTTATAGTTTGTCTACATTATAGATATATTTTGCTAAATTGATCATAAATATTACATTTTGCTATATAAGTAAAACATATTGATCCAATCCAAATAAAAATATAGAAATTTTTATATCATGTGAAAATAAATTTTCTCTGCGTGCAAAAATTCTTTTTATTAAATATAGTATTTATAAAAATGGATAAATATATTGATATGGTTTGTATAATGTTAATATTAATTGAGGTAAAAATAATTCACATCAAGAATGTTTTCAAAACAAAGATAAGAAGATAGAAAAACCAATTAATATCCAACACAAATTCCGTCTATCGCAAGAATTTTTCGTTTATCTATCTATGATGTGCATTCTATCACATTTTTTCTCTGTATAAGCAAAACTTACCTCTACAATGCCAGTGGATAACGCATATCCTGTCATTGCCAGTATAGCGACAAGCGCGGCGAGGATTTGGTTTCTTCTCTTGTTGGGAAATTCACTTTCGGAATCTCTTCTTAATCTTTCGGCATTCTTCTCGACTCTATGCTTCTCATAAGTCTGATATTCAATCTCAAAGTACCTTTGTGATATGCGCGACACATACTTCACTAGATTTGTACAGGCTTTCAAATGATTTTGTAAAATTGGGTTTGGTAATGGGGCCTTTAGCAACGGTCCCAGATACGAGTATACAACGGCGTCTATCGCGCTAGGTTGCTGCCCACAAAAGAAATCTCTATCTCCAAGCCTTGTAGATAACAACGTTAAACATTTTTGTGCTTCCGAGTATACCTGTTTACATAAATATTCACATACTTATCACATAAATTCTTACAGTTAATCAAAATAAGTCTTTTGCACTTAATATTACTTAATATTTCTCTCGTTATATAAACGTTTTCCTGCGCGTTACACGTACCTCATTTTCAATAACATTTATATTATCTTCCAGGGGATATAAACTTTGCATCAAGGCGTGCGCTTGCCGTTCAAATTTTCCTGGATAATAGAAATTAAATGGAAAAGACAGCGCTTTGCAGTACCATGGTCTAATTAACTCGTCCAGATTTTTCTTATCTATCCACCTAAAAATAATTGTAATAATGAGATCCCTTTGTTATTTATGCTATAATTACGAAAGCACTGACGTTGTACAAGGCTCTAATTACACTGAGATGCACTCTGCTAATAAGAAACTATGAAAACATTATTTGCAAAACTAGAGGACTGGACAAACATATACGCAATGACCAGAATAACGTGCATCCCATATTTAGATAAAGATATTTTAATATCGTTACTTGAGACAAATAATTCATTTACATAATTACTAAATTAGATACATGTAGAAACCAATTTGTTACTGGGCATTTGTAATTTTGAACTTTGCCATTTACGTCTTTAGGAAAATCTTTCCTTAGACGATGTCTGAAATTACTAATAATTCTGGCCTTTCCTTGACAATTATTTTGCTGATAACACTTAGGCAATATAAATACTCTATAATATTATGGATTTAATGGATCTGCTAATTACTTTGGACCTTTGAAGATGATACGTGCATAAATGTCTAAAAAAATTCTCAGCGTGGATGACGAATAAGTTATTTTTCAATCGATTTAATTACTATCGATTAATTAGGTCAATCTCGTCGGTCTTTCCGTTGCAAATAAGTGAATGTAATTTTAATATCGTTGAGATTTCATAAATACTAAGTTGCATCTTATTCTGGCGCGTTTTTGCACATCTCATACCATATAAATTGGAAGGCTGGATACAACTTTTCCTTAAGCAGAGCATCATAAGCCATGACGTCTGCGCACTGCTTATCGTTTAACGTATAGTCAAAATTATATTTCGCTCTAAAAAAGGGCAATATATCTTTGACCGTATCCAAAGTACGCAGACCAGCCCTAAGCAAAGGTAATCGACCGTTTGGCGTTCTAAACGGATTGCTCGCTAGATTGACTTTTAAAGGTACCCCATTGAATCTGGCATATGCCTACAAATAACATGACACTGTATTAGGAAACGAGTGCTGTTGCAACCTGTTGTATCATGAGGATGTGACATTATTACTGAGTAAACATTGAGATTAAGTTTTTATTAACAAAGTAATCATAATTTCCGATAATATATCGCCGTTAGAGTTTGAATGGGTAAAACTGAAATGCAGCGGCCCAGTGGCTAACATTCAACCTTCAACGCGTCGACTTGGATATTAACGGTACAGTGGAGGCACATTTTATTTTTCTTTCGCTCTTATTTCATCGATGTCGCACCCAGTCCGACAATATTTAAGCTCCCTGATATCGCTACGTATGTCGCGCCCTTCTCGGATACATCTCCAAGGCAGCAAGTACCCTTTTGACGACTTCTTCGGCCGATCATAGTGTCGCACAACTTTTACAATTAAATTTTGAATGAAGACTGTTAAGATTCGCTCGAAATTACTCGGGGGAAAACGTCGGTCGCTCCGTCGCCCACGTTTCTCATCTCCAACGTGTAATACGTCGAGAATCTTTCATTTTTAATTAATCGCGCGAAAAAGACGCGCGGCACCTCGGACGTTCCCCAGTGCGAGGGTTCGAGTTCGGTGCTAAATCGGCCGAGGAACTCATGCGACGGGATAGATATTTGAGATCCTCGTGCGTGCCGGACTCTCGGCGACTCGGCGAGTTCGGTGTCACGAGAAAAAAGGGGGGGGGGAAAAACCGCCCCGTCGTCGGTCGGCTTAGCATGCGGGTGCCATAACCTGTACCCGTCGACCTAACGCACCAGAACCTGCAGGCACTCGATGTCGACCGACGGCAGGCCCCAGTCGCCCTTCCACACGTCCAGCTGCAGCACCTCGGCGTTCGCCATTTTCGAAAACTCGCATCGCCAGTGAGAGACTACACGCGAAACCCTCGGCGCGAAGCCTCTCGTCCGCCGAGACCTCGTCTCCTCGGTAAACAATGCAGCGTCGCGTGGCACATTGCAGGTTAGGGTGGCTCGTTGCTCGCAGCTGAACTTTCTGCACTTTTTATCCTCCCTCCCCTTTTCAGCGTCTATCCTAAATTATAAGACTTTTGGGAAAAATATAACAAGAAAAGAGGATCCTGGCCGTATTGTCTTTGGCGAGAGGCAAGTGCCATTAATTTAAAAGGAAGAAAAAGACGAGAGCGCGGATAGTACCTTTTTGACGTTTCCTTCGAGAACATGTGCTCCGACTTTTATTGGCAATCCGCCGGTCATGGGAGACTTGGGAGAGCCAATCGCGGGCGGCGGGACGTCGGTCGGTCTCGTCGTGGCAGGAATTCCACACCACCCCATATAGGCTACGTGCGCGCTCTCGCTCTCGCACTCTCGCGAATATGTAGAACGAAAACAAAAGTGTCAAACAATTGTCAAATATACACATGCATGTAGATCAGCCGTTCTGACCGGGGCCGCGATAACGTAACTCAACCCGTAAGATGGCCGAGAATGAATTTGTATCCGACAGTGACGAGTGTCTCGTTACGGAGGCTATTAATTTAGATATCGAGGAGGTATCTATTTATCTATGCAACCGCGATCGCCCGTGCGACAGTTATATTATCGCGTTATGACACTTGCCGCTTGTACTCCTAATTAATATCTTTTTCGCCTGTCATGATTTATTGTTGCAATTTAATTCACCGGAATTGTTCTGATAACAGCATTGATGCCGCATTCGTTCTAGTTAGATAACACGGAATATGCCATCCCAATCGTGGAAGAATTACCTACCTTAGAGAGTATCCTGATGGAGCCCGATTACGAGTCACTGTCAGAGACGGAGGACGATGTCGGTGCGCCATTGGTAGAGAAACTCGGCAGCAGCGAGACAACCAGCATCGGCAGTCACCTGTCGCTGAATTCGTTAAATAAATCCTCCAAGACCGCTCAGAGACCGTCCTCGGGTGTTATCTTAAGGCATGTCATACTCAAAGGAATAACATCACAAATTGTATCGGCCAATGTGAGCAATTACTCCATTCATTATGCGAAAGATATCGGGAGACGTCTTCCTTAGATTTTTGAGCGTCTGTTACGTGCCGCGCGCATGGTAACCGAGCCTGAAATAGTCATTGTTCAATATGATTTATGCAGGAGAGAGTCAACGCTGGTTTGGCCAGCGCGGTCGCAGCCGGTGGGAACATGCTGGTAATTGGTACCAGCCACGGTTTAATACTGGGCTTTGATTCTTCGCAAACATTGCGATGGTGCGATCAGGAGGCGAGACACCAAGGTTCCGTTTCTGCTCTTTGCTTCAACCACGACGGTAGTAGAGTACTAGCTGGTTTCGTCAGGGGACACATCTTGATGTTAGATAGCAGTAATGGAAAAGTTTTAAGAATCCTCACCGATGTACATCCGCTCGACACTGCTGTGTTACACGTTAAGGTATAATCTGCCGTCGATTCCCTTGCACACGCGTGAAATTAAGTCTATCTGTTCGATTGACAGTTTTGAACCAGCCACTTCAGTTTACAGATTCGCCAAAAATAGCTTTGTGCAGCGACAGCGGTGGCTCGGTGTTCGAACTGAATTTCACTAGAGTGATGGGCGTGCGAGGTTGCGACAGTAGATGTTTGTTTAGCGGCTCCAAGGGAGAGGTGTGCACTCTGGAGCCTCTGCTGTTGAATCATTTGCCGTCGCATCCACTGAAAAATTATACATTAGTAGCAATGGCGACGTTATCGAAGGTTGTGCTTCGTAATAGACTCGAAAATATAATATTCGGCTAAATGTATATAACATTTATCTTATTTCGTAGGTAATTGTAGTCTGCGTGAGACCGCGAATGCGCGTTGTATTAAGTCATCCGTTGACCGGTGCCGCGATAGCACCACCGCAACTGTCCTGGCAACTAGTTGTCATACAAACGGCTGACGGCTCTCGCGTGATCGATCCGGTATTGGCGCTTGCGAGGGACAACGTGGTGTATTTTTATCAAGTATGATTAACTGCATTATATTCTATCAGAGTTTATATATTTATATTTATATTTTAAAAATACTAAAAAATAATATTGTCCGTTGACAAGGTATATACTGAAATTGGTACGCGGGTAAAACTGTCTCCCCTTCGAAGAATTACGCTACCGTATATGATAAGCAATTTGAGGTGGTTAAATCCGAGATCTCTCGTGATACTGGATGCTCAAGAGAAATTGCATTTGATAGACGTAAGAGCGCAGGATAATTTGGAGACGTTAGACATGAGTCGCGTTGGTATTTCTTACGCTTCTAGTCATTTTAAGGGATTATCTACCGGCGGAAATGTTTCCAAGGTACGAGGAATGGTGTGCGAGGACAAAGAGAAATGTATTTGGCGTGCTACATTTACGTTATATTTTGCACAGGCGATGGCGCTAGCCGGTGAGCGGGCGTGCTACAACACCGTTGTAGTCTTCGGTACGCAGCTGTTGTTATTAGGTATAAAGAGTTTACATGTGATATGTATGAGAACATGGACTGAAAGGTTGCAACATCTAATCATGCAGGTCAGTTCAAAGCGATAAAAATTATCCGACTATGGGAATAAAATTATTTTATCGTATTTTAGAAACGTTTCCCCGAGGCGTTAGCATTGGGCCTTTCCTTTTATCAAGACAAAGGCAAGGCGGTAATCGGCCTGCGAGGTTCTAAGCAACGTCGCAAGCAAATAGCGCGTGATAAAGTTTGCGAGGTATTGGTGCAGTATATGGACGAATTAAATCAGTGTTTGGTGGACGAAAATATAGACTACGATACGATAGTACTCACCTGCGTCGATTACTGCATACAATTGGAAAATCTAGATTTGCTATACGGAAAGTTGTGGGACATAGTCTTCGAGTCGGAAGGACTGAAAACTAGTTACTTGCACGCCCTCGAAGCTCCTCTGCTAGATGGTAGTCTTCAACCAAGATTGCCGCCGCTGATCGCCCAGCAATTAGTCTCTCTTTATGATCAAGAAGACAAAGTAGATTCGCTGGAAGCGATCGTGGTTCTGCTCAATGTGGATTGCTTAGATATTCACCAAGTAAGTCTCACCATTCGCGAGCGTTGTGACAGTGAAAAATAGACGTTTACGGAAAAAAAAAAATTATGAACGTCTACGATTTCAGAACGTACATTTTTGTCCGTAGGTAACGACAATCTGTCGTCAGCGCGGACTTTGGGAAGCGCTGATTTATCTCCAGACAACAGCGTTGGGCGATTTCACAGCGCCCATTCATCAATTGGTACCGGTACTACAGAATTTATTGCAGGACTCAACAGCCGCGCTTTCTCGAGACTGTATAAAACTCGGCAACGCCATTCTAGTTTATACCAGCTGCTGTCTCGCTGGTCGCGGATTTCCCAAGGACGAGCTTCCCGAGGGCATGCCGCAGAAAGCGAAAGCGGACATATTGAGAGCCTTGTTATCTCAGCATTCGAGTTTGGCGACTGACATGGAGAGGCAGTATCCGTACCTGAGAACGTTACTGAAATTCGATGCGAAGGGCTTCCTCGACGTTATAGCCATCGCTTTTCAGGAGCCAGAATTTACCTCCGAAATGGGCCTCCGGCACAGACAGAGGCTCATAGACATCTTGTTGAGCATTGTTATGCCGAGTACGCCGCTTACTCCGAAAAATAACGATTACATCACGATGGAGCAACAGTTTATGGTTCTCACATTTGTCGCGAATGAAGTATCCGAAAGCACGGTTACTCTGGAGTCTAGTACGTTGAATAGAATGATAAATATATTGTGCATCGACTCGCACGTAGAATTGCCGAAGGACTTTAAGACTGAGAGAGAAAGCGCTGTGTTGGGATTGCTGCATTCTAAAAAATTGTGCAATATTTCAGATAACACTTTATTAAATTTAGCGAATAGAGCGAGTTTGTAAGTACCTCTAATTGAGCTTAAGTTTCTCTATGCTTCGTTAGTATACACGTCGCGATGTATTATCATGACGACTTTATATTACAGCATAAGAGTCGCGGAATTACTGTACAGTGCGCGAGAAGATTGGGTGGCGGTATGTAAATGCATGATCTTAGAGCCATCGAGGCATCACGACATATGGCCCTGGTTCGAGCATCTGTCGACCGCCTGGTTAGATCAAGTTATATCGGTTCACACCGCAACTCTCGTTACGATCAACGCTCTTCAGTTTGCCACGATTATCGCGACTCGATTGCAAAACAAGATCGATGCAATACTGCAGGATTTTATCGATAATGTGAGCTTGGAATACAAGCTGCTAGAAGCATTATATCAGGTCGCGCAATACAAGGAGGAGGACGTTTCTCTAGAATTAACGACTGAACAATTGGAGAGATATCTAGCGCTAATGTGCGAGTTGGAGCCGGCGAGCGTAGTTCGTCATTTGCACGGGCCGCACGGATGTAGATTGGACGAAGCGTTAAAAATCGTCCGGAAATGGAAATGTAAGGATGCAGAAGCGGTAATGCTGGAGAAGCTTGGTAATTACCAGGACGCGTTCGATCTTCTGCTGAAGGAGTTTGAGGATCGGCTGGAGATGTACCGGCAAGATAAGGCTCCGGAAAGTGAGACGGTACACGCCGCCATTCAGCTCGCGGGGATATGTCGGAGATCGGCGGGAAATCTCGACTGGATGCCCCTCGTGGAAGTTATGTTTCGATCGCATTCGGAGAACAATAGGCAGAAGGCAGACGTATTGAACGGCAAATTGTTGAGATTAATTCTAGAATCTTTGAGTGGTACGTCGATACTATCGAACATACTGGAGCAAATTCTGAGAAATCCATCGGCAACGAGCGGAACGATGGGTGACATACGGCAACTGCTGTCCGGAGTTCTCACTCAGTCGCGATACGAGCAAACCCTAGTCGAAACTACCGCACGATTAGTGAGCTTAGAACTTCACAAGGCTCTGGAAAAATCCTTGAGGTACCCTGGGAGTTCTAATGACACATGAAATAAATTAGTTTTTAATAGAGTGCGAAAGTTCGCTAAGCTTCACGATGAATTTCCTCGATTAATTTTCAAAATGCGACATTTTCTTGAATGCCAATAGAGCGGAAGGGATGGAGATTTCGTCTAGATTGAGCGACGAAAAGCACGTGTAAATGAAGCAGAAAAGAGGTTTCATCGTGATGAAATTCACAAACTTTCGCACCTCGAATCTACATGCATATATGCAACAAATTTTCTAGTGTTAGCTTATATGCAATAATTTTTCTATCATTCAGGGACGCCGGTAGAGCATGCGGTAACGTTTCCGTAACTTGCCCCGTGTGCAGACAGCCGTTGTCGCATTGTTCCGATCACGTAGTGGTGTTCGGCTGCGGTCATGGGTATCATTCTACGTGTCTCGGCGAGTCCAAGTCCTGTTACAAATGCTTGAACACGAAAGGATGGGCGCCCGTCGCTACCAACGTCACGCACACCGTTCCGCAACCTCCGCCGGTTAGTTTTAACAGCGATGTATCCTCGTTGTCTTACATTTCGTACACTAGCATGGATGCTATTCCGCTTACCTCTCTGTTTTACAGAGAAAGAAACAGATTCTTCCGCCAGAATTCCTACGTCACAAAGACCTTGCGCTAAGATTGGCACCGTCCTGCTCTATCCCCGACCTCGAGGGCATCTTTTAAATCTAGTCTCCGACTATCGAGAACGACGATCGCGTTTGTGAGCGGTATGTAGTATTTTTAAGATACCAAAATGAACGTGTATAATGTACACATATTATGGATAATCCATACGTTGCATACCGATAAGAGATAAGCTCCATTCATTGAGATTTGTTCGACGCGCATTGTTGTTTATGACACGTTGTCAAATACAAATTATTACTGAAATACAATTATTTATATAACATTATCTTCTGTGATATGCATAATTTTGCGCTTTTACGTTTTCACGGCCGTCATCGATGGAACGTCCGTTCTGCGTTTTATTTTAATAATGTATACTGGCTTCCTGGGCGCATTATCCGCTAGAACGCGATGCGGATCCATAGGTTCGTCGCCCAATAACTCACCGGTGAGAAGTTTGGCGACTATTGGGAAAACATCCAGTTTTGGACACTTGGATGTGTCGATCGGCGTTATCTCAATGTTCGAGACATATGCGTCTACAGCAGAATTTAACTTAACAAGGAATGGATTCAACTTCAATATAGCTATGCATTGCTGTAACTGCAAACAAAAACAAAAACAAAAAAAAAGATCAATTATATAAATTTGTTTAGGGAAAGATCCTATAGGCGTGTACATATTTCGCAAACTTTTGTTATAACATGCAATGATGTATTAAACGTTAACGGTACTCATAGATACGTGCCTTATCATCGGATCTTTTGAGATTACGTAATAGACCTTCAATTTCATTTAACAAAACGTAACATTTCGCGAGATATTCACGACTGTATTTAGTCTCTTGAACGTGCAAAAATTCCTTTATTAAAGATCTCTTTTTCTTTATATTTTCAAGGAGCGACGATAACGGTACTCCAGATTGCGTATGACTGTCCACTTGAATCTTGGAACATTTTTCACAGACCTGTATAATTGATACGTCAATCCTGTAAATACTTATACAAGAAATGCATAAATATGTAAAATACAAGTGTCTTACCTGCTTTTTAATACAGTTCCACGTTCTGACAATCCCGCTCATAAATTGTTTAGGATCGTTCGTGGAGATGTAATTCTCGGATAAATATAACAACGACTCGAGTTTACATGTCAGGTTGCACAACAGTTGACCAAACAATTCGAACTTGTCGCGGAATTCAAGAGTGACGTCCGGACCGTGACTTTCCGACTTGAGAATACTCACCTGTACGAAATACATGTCAGTCGGATGCGAATTCGCTTCATTGTAAACAATTTCCAAACAGTTGAAAAATGAAACATGTCCGTTCCGACGTTTGTATATACATTAACTCACATTTTTTTCCAGAATTTGTACGATGTCCTGAGCCGATACGTCGTCGGTTGTCATGATATAATTGCTCATAAAAATTATTTTCAGGTATGCCTCAAACTGGCCGTTAAACAAACGTACTCCCATAGCCAACTCGATATTGTCCGAAATGCGATAGTGTCCTTTCTTCAGTAGATAGACATATTCAGTTGGTTTCTTTTTATTGATTGTTATGGCTTATATAAACGACACTGTTGTTGTCCTTTCGTACATAAATCTGGCGTCGATTTGCTCGTATAGCGTATAAGTCACCTTATAACATCGCGTATTAATTTCATATACGACATCTCCCTTACGTTCGGCTAACATTAGTTTTTTTTTGTTATCAGATGATGTAATGAGGTATCGTATAAGGGATGAGATAATTGAGAATTGACTCACGGGTCGCTTAAAAAATTAACTTATGGCTTTGTAATTTTAACCATTAATAGTGATTTCTTAACGTTACAAGCGCTCCTGGGCTCATTATATCATAAGTAATGTACATATCATTACATTACATGTTCGGTATTATTAATATTATTATTAACTGTTATAACTGTATATGTTACTTATTTAGTTATACACAGTTACCTTAATAATCGCAGTAGAAACACTTAAAAACATATTTAAATTCGCACTTACTGACAAGGTATGTGCCATTTATAGTAAAAGAAAATAGCGCGATACTGCCATCAAACGTGCTGATTTGCAATCTGCACATGGTGATTCAAAACGCCACAACAAACCCAATTATCATATCTAGTCGTTTCCTAGAATGGCTGTTTCATTTAACATTGTTTCCTAACATGGGGAAGAGTACCTCTACTAAAAAGAGGACGGATCATTACATATAATTACATATATGCAATTTAATTTATTATAAATATTTCATCCTTTTTTAGAAGGACATAGAATAAATTGCTTCCTTGCTACTTAAATTTTACGTATACAGAAATTTAACGCAAAAGCATTTTCCCTTTTAAAATTTCCTTTTTATATTGCCAATAAAAATTTTTTGTATTATTTTATCATTGCTTGTAAAAGGAATAAAGTACAATAGACGAGAGTTTTATTCAATATTTAAGATAAATAATCTAGCAACGAATTCTTTTTTTACTTACTAAATGTAATTTGGAATTACTCATTTAAGTTAGTTAAAATTCTGATAATGTTGTTTATTTTTATTTCATTATTTCATTTTTTCCCTAAAAATGAACTGTTCACGTTCTAATATTAACAATTATTATATTCAATTTATACTCGTCGGCATACATGAGATTGTTTCGCAAACGTCTCATGAGAATTTAATGGTGAACATGCATCTTAAAACTACAGCTAGTTGTTCATAAATCATGATCAGAAAAAAAATTATAATTTTCTATAATTAATAATCCACGTTGAACACAAAATGGTACAGTTGGCGATACTCATCCCCCATGGATCGATCCATACGATATACGTGTGTACCAAACTTATGCAACATAGGGGCAAAAAATGCCACAAGTTTATCAGGAACATGCATTATGTTTCTTGAATGAACCACCATAAATGAGTCATCATTCATCATTCGAATGAACATACAAACTGTCGAAATTCAACAGTCCATTATTTCCAAATTCACTTTCATATTGAAAAATGATAACTATTCTACAAAATCAATCAGTGTATAATAGCACAGTCTATTGAAACTGGTCGCTTTCCGAACTGTCGATATAGTTTCTAAAACCTTTGCCGATCGCTCACGGTGCTGGTGGCAGCGAGAGTGAGCATTCGATATCTATAAGTGATATCTAGAGTGAAATCTATAACGTGACGGTCTATAATTGTTCCCGTGCCGCGACCGCGGATAGGAAGTATTGTAATGTTGTCTTCGAGGATGATTAGAGTTAAATCGAATCCAGGTTTTGTTTTGGTGTCCTTGGAATGAATTGTAGCTGGACCTATCCTCGTACCGACGATTCGGGTAGTCCTTGACCTTCTTTGTCCGACCCTTATCTATCTCCTCGTCGTCCGCGTTAAAATGACGTTTACGTTCCTCTCGTCTGTCGTTATCGACGTCGCGGTCGAGCTGCGTTCTATTGCCATTCCAATTCGTTACTATAAAAGTTGAAGACATGAAATTATAATAGACTTTTTGATCTTTTTACAACTGGATTGACTTACGATTGAATTTTCTCGATTAAATCAGACGTACTAACCTGAGGAACTGCCGTATCCGCGATGCGACATTTTCATTAAGTGTGAAACGGTATCCGAGCGATTGGTACCGTTAAAATTTCGCACAGCCGCGGCACTCGGCGTCGAATTACTAGAACAGATATAATAGATTATTTTTCGTTTATCGTCTTATACAAAATTGCATTATTTAGATTATGTAAAAGAATTTACCTCGTCTCAGAATGCGACCATCCATTGGACGACGAGCCACTGGGAGTAAAGTCCCCTCTGTCCTTAGCTTGCCAGCTTTTAACATTGTTGGTTGTAGCCTTCGTAGATACAGTCTCCTCTTGTCCATTTTTAATTCTGACAGTCTGGCGCCACTCTTTATCGCGTTGCTCCGACTGACCATTCGTGTCCGTTTTCCCATTTTGATGCTTCAGCACGCTTATCCGGCCGTTACTGTTAGATCCATTTTTTGTACAGTCTACAATCGTAACTTGCATCGTTGTTGTCGACACGCCGTTGATATTGCTCTTGGAATTGGAGATTGTTTTCGTTACATCTTTCGCGAGAAGGCATTTTGGCACACCGTTCGCGACATTAATTCGGGACGCGGTATTCGACGTTTGATTTTTCGAAGTCCCCGACTCGGAGGAACAATTATCCTCTTCCTCACTGGACCCGGCATCATAGGGCACCAAACTGTTTCCATTCAGAACCTTTCCGTTATTATTGCGCACGACTAACCTCGGCTGCGACTTTTCCTGCGTTTTCCGTGATAATTGCGTACTAACAGCGTCATTGGATTTTTGTACAGGAAGATTTAATTCTATACTTCTTTGCGGGGGGAGCTGCGGACCGATTAACGTCGTTTTACTCGAATTACCGAGGTTGTTTAACAATCCGCTTGACGATCCGTTCGAGCATCCAGCGGACGTCGAGGCTCTGGATACGGGAGATTTATTCGTAGAATTGGACAGCAAAGTCGGCACAGTCTTCGCGACTGTCGTGCCGTTCATTTTCGCGATCTGTTGATTTTGGCTATAGTTTTCCATTTCGAAAATCATAATGTACGCGTTTGTACTTAACACATTATTAAGGCTTATTGGACGAACGCAAGAGTCGTCGAAGGAATAATATTGACCGCTCGACACTTGCGCAACCGCCGTATAGTGGCCGCAATTTACGGAAGGGCCCATGTGCGTCACCATCGACATAAGTTTATAAGTTAGCTGTTTGGGAGATTCGCCCGGTTCTCTCCACAAATACTGGCCCATATCTATAGTCTGTTTGAAACCGATGTGTCTAGATATTTTCCCCCCTAAAAAGCTAAATCGTTTCAACTGTACACACAACACTTTTGGCGGGCGCTCCAGCGTGAACTGCTTGGTGGCAGGAACTCTTCTCTTACAGGCTTCACATTTATAGTCATTGTTGTCCAACTGTTCTCTACTGAAGTAACTATTTAACGCTTCGTCCAGTGTATTCGCCTTGCGTATATCCACAAGCAAATCCTGTTAAAATTCACACAGACGTTTGTTAATAAAATAAAAAAAAATAAAAAAGTCACATGAAACACAATTGTGTAACTGTGCGACTGTAAATCACTTACTTGAAAGTGTTGAAACGTGGTAGATACATGTTGACATTGCAGGCACTTTACTTCAGTACGTATATAGCCACCGAATATTTGATTAATAGGTGTCGTTTCCTTGGAGTAGTTATCCAACTTGGTCGCTTTATGCCTAGTCAAATACGCGCGTTCCATCCCTTCCAATAAATAGCGTAAAAATTCGTGAGCATCTTCTTGTTGTCCAGGCACCATAGTTCGGCAAATGACTGCAGGAATACGCGCCCATTACAATATTTGTATTTCGATGCGCGGGTGATAAACTTATCATCGGAAGTAAGTACGTACGCTTTAACTTATTGTATATGTAAAACGGTTTGATCGCACCGCCAGACTTCTGATGACTGAACTGTAGAGTCTTGGCCACTGCACACGTAAGGCATTCCCCACCGCCATCTAAAACTATCCTATTATCAAAACACCATACAAAACTATGCTATTATAATCTTTTATACAATATTTTTCAGAGACGCGCGCGCGACAAGCAAAATGTACAATAGAACGAGAACTTACCGTTTTGTTCGCACTTGGAATTATGATGCGGATCGGACAGCAACCAGTTGACGAGAGCCGGAACGTGAAACAACGCTTGAAGAGTGCTGTTCAGATAACAAGTATTCCCAACGTTATACATGCCAGCCCCGACCGGACACGTGCCTTTCCATCCGAGATGGACCTTCTTGGGGGAATACAGGGTGACAGCCGGTTCCGGCAAAACCAGTCCTTTGTTTGCGTCATTTTTTTTCTTGTAGCCTGCGCCATCCTTCGTTTTGCTCCCGTCTAAATTCTCGGAAGGGGACAGGTTGAGGAAGATGTTGCAGTTGGCCTGCACCTGACTCGTCGCCTGGAAATCCTTCAATTCCTCGTAACGGATCTCCGTTTGCATGATCCGCGAGGCATTGCTCACCAGCTCCAACGACAGATCGTCCGTGGTCTTGGACGGACTGCCGTTCAGAGCGCAGTGGAGCCTGGCCGCGATAGGATCGCATACACTGACCGCAGGCATTTTTGTCTCACCGTACAAAATTCCCTCTCTTGAATTCCGTTAACCAGATACACCTGCAATAAAACGTGAAACATAAATTTCCACCTTTGCGCGCACCATATTGACTACAATAACGCGCGACAGACTCGAAGAGAACATCGTGCGGAACATCGCCTACGCGTGTGAAATGAGATAAACACGCAATTGCTCACGCAGATAAGAATTTTGCGAGCTCCAGCGCGAGGGTTAATCCCGATCGAGGCTCCGATAATCGTTCAATCGCTCGCAAGACAACAAAGTGCTTCGAGATACGGACCGACATATTACTCGTGCAATCGTGGAAGGCTCCGGCGGGAGATAACGCCTCCGGTGATTACCGATTGTTTACCTGGTCGTCGACGTACAGCGGTCCCCGCGGTCGATTTACTGGCGAGACGAGCGCGGTGACCATCTGGCGTGGAGCTGTGGAGCTCCTTCAGTTTCTCGGCGCGCGGGATCGCCGTCGCCGATGTCGCCGCGGTGTCGGCGGGCTCGGTTCCCCTCTCCCGGGCCCCGGTTCTTCACTCCCAACACGCGGCTACCGGACGGGAGTCGCTCGCCGCCGCGGAGGTCGCGCACACACACGTGCGTGCGTGCGCGCGCGCGGGTCCGTCTCTCTCTCTCTCCCTCTCTTTCTCTTTCGCTCCTCTCGCACCCGTCACGAGCGGATTTCCCGCGTGTCACACACGCACGTTAACGCGTTAATGCCCGGACGCGACGACGAGGCACGATTCAAGCCGCAAGCAGCACCAGCAGCGCGATAACCGACCGACCGCCGACGCCGGTCATCACATATCGATCGCGCGCGACGATCTCGCGAGTCTCGCGACACGCTCGTGCGTCGGACACGCGGCAACCGTAAGCGGGCACGCGCGCACGGCCGTGACAGCCATTTGCATTCGCTGCTATCTCTCCGCCGCGGGACCGCTTCCTGCGAGCGATTCGCCAGCACACGCGGGAAAATCGCGACGTCGCGTCACGGCGCAAGATGGTTCCGGCCGGCTAAAGAAGTGTGGACACGGCAGGGGGAAGGGGGGGGCGGAGGGGACGGGGTGACGTGCCGAGTCGAACGTGCGGGCGAACGCCGCTGCGCCGTCTCGTACGTGCCGTCCGACCGACGACCGATCGACGAGTCCGACGTTCGACCTTCCCACCCGCGAGACGTTCGACGGCCGCGCGAGGCCGACCGTGAGTTTTTAACGGAGCACTTTCGATCAGAAGCGCGGTCACTTAACCTAGTGAGAGCGAGAACAGCGTTCGGAAAACAATCGCGCCGATCGCGGCGATCGCGCGCGCGCGCGGCCACGGAGGAGATGCCGCGTACGCCGTCGCACGAAGGCTGAAGTTTCCACTGAGCGCGTCACGCGTCGCGTCGCCCGCGTTGAACCAATCAAAACATTCTATTTCGATCCCGTCACAAGAATGTAATGAAATGGGATGTTTTGATTGGTTAACTTGTGACGACGCGACGCGTGACGCGCTCAGTGGAAACTCAGCTTATAATTGGTGCCCGCGTTCGCGCTCCTGATAGGCTGTGATAGACTGTCCAAGAAGGCGGCGTCGAGGGACAGCAACTCTTCTCGATGGGTTCGGGAATGCGATCGGTATACCAGTCAATTACCAGACGATCCAGGGTCCAGACGGAATCTGTCTTTCGGCGGCCGAGGTCGGAGCTGGTCTGTGCGTCTGAGCGGTCTGAGGTCCATAAACGTTATTCTGGGTATGTTGTACGTAATTATAAATCGTATTTTCAATCTTCCCGAGGAAACGTAATGACAATTCCGATCGGAGTTCATTCGGAATCGGAAAAGCTCGGTAACGTACTACGTTTGAATAATTATTATTCAATACTGACGCACCGAGAAAAGATCTTTTATCACGATGAAATCATAAACTTACGCGCCTGCAATCTAATTTACTAAACTGAATCACATTGCTATAGAAAACATAAAGAATGAATTAGTGCGTGCATATATATTTTGATCGATGTGCGATATACATATGCGTCTATACTCATAAGAATTTTGCAATGAGTTTGAATTAAAATTAAATTTTTAATTTATATCATAATACGATTCGATTTAAATGAAAAGTATTTTGATGGTTTTTTAAAAGCAAAAGGGATTGAGGGAAGTATCCTAGCGGTGTACTCCCACGCCGCGGTAATTCCCTGATTTCAAACTGGTGTACTGGAGCAAAGAGAAAATATAATTTTAATGCAATAAAAAGAAAAATCATTGATGCCTTAATTGCAATTTCTTAATAAATAAACATTTTTCTCATATTATATATAACGATTCTACGTGTTTACTGTGCGCTAATGCGTATATAGTGGCCATCTTTACTCGTCTTTATGAGCTTTCAAGAATTGTCATACTCCATGTGAACATTGATTGTGAGAAAATATTATATACCGGTAAATCCTGTTTTAGCCGAAACCTTAATGCTTATTAAGATGACTATTAAAAAGAAAAAAAATGTTTATTAGAAGACTTTGCGCTCTGAAAAACCTACCAACGTTTCCGACGTGTCCGATATGATGGATTTACATTCAATGTCGCCGAGGTAGAAACATAAATCTTACCCTTTATCTGAAAAATCAGAACTGCATGATATTGAAAGAGGACAATCTGTATTGGCGTTGCTTTGAAGTATCTCTTTTTGTGGCTATTTGCATGATACGTGTCGTCTATCGAGACTTTGGAAAGTAAACGTTTAATGTAAAATGTCATTTAATAACTTATAGCATATTAAACACACAACGAATTCGGGTCGTTCTACACATTTCTAAAAGTTCACCCGCTAAACTTCCGCTGGCTATTAATCTCGCAAAATGATTGTCATTTGAGATAATAAATAAAAGGTGAAATGCAATAACCAGTGAATAATAATATGTTATTGTTTCAATATAAATTGCGGATTAATAGTGTAATAATAATAAGAGTTGTTAATATACTGATAGCAATAAATTGATTGTACTTTCTTAATTATGAGAATTTGTTAACGGCGTAATTGCAAGTTTGCCATACAAAACATACAACATACGTAACAGCCATCATTATTCGCCTTTATCACTGATAGATTGCAACAGGAAGAAATAGGACACTGCAGTATTAACGAACTACAAATAAAATTAAAACGATTAAAATTAGTTTAATATGTGAAAAGTACATAATAGTAAATGTTATTAATTGATGTAGAGATTTTTCTAAACTTTGTAAAAAATGATGTCGAAAGAAATTCAAAGAAATCAACTTCAATGATAAAGAGAAGTTTTTAATTGACATATTCGGAACAGTAATTAAAATCTCTTAATTGTTTATATTTTAAAGTAATTAAAAAGATAGAATCAATGCAAAACAATTTAATTTATTGCTCAAGATTGTCATATTCACATTTTGTGCGTTCTCAGTCTCTAAAGTTTTGAATTTTTAATTTTCGAAAAATGAAATATGAGTATAACTTTAAAGCGATGGCGCTATAAAGCTCGAAACAATTCCGTCGAAAATCATAAGGTTCCACAAAGATTTACTCAATCGATTAGGATTTCAATACTTACATTGGTGAACATGTTCATGTCGACGAGAGAGAAAACTGCGTTTATCGTCATTGGTTTTTGAATCATCATTAGAATGACGTTCGTTCTCACGTGATGATCCAGATTAGAATTAGGCCATTCGCCAAAATATATTCCTTTACGAAAGTCCTCGCTCTAAACATATAGATATGGCTAATATATGTAGTATATACGTATAATAGGAAATCATTTTGAGTTATTATAATTGTTTTAGTGAATCGTTAAAACTTGCCGCATTTGTGAGGAGTGTGCCATACCACGCATACGTAAATGTTTGGAGAAATTTGGTTGTAGCGTAAGTCACAGATACGCCTATGTTGAAACTATTAGAGTCCGAAATCTGTTGCAAATGTTTAACAATTAGTATTGTATTATGAAACATTTGCGCAATGTGATAATATTGCACATGGGTCTAATAAAAAAATTTTACGCGCATAGCGTAATCTTTGTTCCTATTCTTAAAAAAAAGAGCAAAAATTATTACAAATTATTTAGATTATTTTGCTGTACACTGAAGTTATATTAGGCTCCGAAAAAAAATTATGACCTTTTTTAATTCAATATTCGCAAATGTTCTCCAAATGTATAGAACTTAAACACGTTTAAATTTATTCTGACGTTACATTAGCGATTCGACGGTAGCAATTGTACAACCGTAACATTTATTATGTCACGGCCGATTGCAACTACGCACATAAGCGAAATCGAACATCAAATTTTGCATTAATGTATCGACGTACTGACATCGCCTCGTGTATCAATGCGCAAAGAAGCACGGCGTTGGTGACAATGTGCCAAAAGGCAATGGGTCCGTAGATGTGCTCCAACGTATGGCGGCATGGCAGTAATTTCTGATGCTTTGCCAGGCATGACTTTAGGACGTCTGAGAAGCTCTCGGTGGGCAAAGGATTCGTGAGCCTAAAGGTCATGGCGTGCATTACTGAGGCAAATTGATAGATATAAAAGCCAAAGGCGTTATCCATGCCGCATGCCGTGACGCCGCTGATCCATACTCCGCCCGTCTCGAAGAGCAGATGAAAATGATACAGATAGTTGCGAGGAACGGTCCAAAAGTATCCGTATCCCCTAGTGATTGGTAGGCTGTAATTTGTAGTTGAATGGAAATGACAGAGACCGTGGATTATGGATAAATAAGGAGGCGCGAAAAACGCCAACGTCAATGTTAGCAGAATGGCAGCATATGTGTATGTCAGGGTGTATATTGTGGGCAGGGATGAAAACATTATCGTTCGGATTTTTTTATCCCGTAGAAGTTCCTCCTCGAAAAGATCATTTAGCGTCCGGTGATAATTTATCAGAGACCCCCGATTGTGCAGGAAAGTTGAAATCTTAAAGAAAACCAGAAACGCATATTTTTTCTCCACGCGAGACAATGAAGTTGCACAGAGATTGACGTCGCACGTTTGATACCACAATTTTTAAACGTTCATATTTTAGTTTCAAATGGAAAATCTTTTTCGTTAGAGATGGAACGTTTCAAAGAAGTATAACGCTTATTAATTAAAAGATCAACTGATATATTAGCGCATTAACACTTCCGTCATCCATACGGGGCTTAAAGCTCCCAAGCGAAATTTTTCTCTTGCAGTTCTTCGTCGAGAGAAGGAGGCAATGTTTGATACCTCCCATCCCTAAAAAAATATCCAACACATTACGCGTTCTTCTTTCTACGAAGAACTACAAGAAAGAACCTTTGCTTGGGGCTTTAAAACCCCATATAGATGACGGAGGATTAAATATATTTTTTCAATATATCAGCTAAAAAATCTTGTATAAATCGTGTATTATTTCTGTTGCGAATCTTTAATTCGACGACATATCTGGTTGATCTTTTAACGAATGTCATTATACATATATATTAAAATACATGTATATATCTCCAGAATTAATTGAAGTACGTAACGTAATCCATTTCAAAATTTTGCGAGCAAATATATTAATATATCAAATGTATTAATATGTTTCTCATTGTAAAATATTAATATGTATAAAACGTGTAAAATATTATTTTTGCTCTTCTGATTAATAAAATGCAAGCTGCTTCTGGTTCGTACCTTAAGAATGGCGCTAAATGAAGATATTGCTACGCCGACACATTTCATCATAATTGTCAAATTATGTCTGTGGATATAGCACATATGCAAGTTCACAATTGCGTAAGAGATTACCACCAAGAGCACACCAGCTGTCAAGAAGTTCATGCACCTGCCGAATTTTGTGGGCATGTACCAACAGCCACACATAGTGAGCAGAGTGTGAAAGTAACGCTGATATGCACGATATGCTCGCAACTCTTTTTCAATCATCTTATAACATCGAATAACTCAAAGATGAGAGACGTCGACAGAAAATCTTCTGAACTGAAAAAATTCAATTTTTTTAAGTGCACGGCAAGTTTGGATTTGTTTCGACGGACAAAAAACAGACAGTTTTTTGTGTCACAAGTAAAGAGAATCATAAATTTGAGGGGTGTAAGCAAACGCTTCAGACGTCTGCTTATAAGTACCCCTCAGGCTGTCAAAGCTGAAACATCGAGGTCCCGTTCAGTCACCTATACGCTCGATACTTTTCTCGCTTGCATGTCTGGGATATATTGACATATTTTCTTTTTACGTTTAGTAGGTCGGTGTGCGACTTGAGGACCATATTAAACACACGCTACGCGTACATGAAGAATTCGGGTTGTCCCATACATTTCTAAAAGTTTACCTGCTAAACTTCCGCTGACCACTATCTCGCAAAGTGATTGTCATTTGAGATAAATAAAAGGTGAAATACAACAAAAAGCTGTTAATACTGATAGCAATAAATTGATTGTACTTTCTTAATTATAATAATTTGTTAACAGCGTAATAATTTTACAAGTTTGCCATACAAAACGTACGTATAGCATCCAGCATTATTCGCCTTTATCACTGATAGATTGCAACAGGAAGAAATAGGACCTTGTAGTATTAACGAACTACAAATAAAAATAAGACGATTAAAATTAGTTTAATGTGTGCAAAGTATATTAGTAAATGTTATTAATTGATGTAGAGACTTCCAAACTCTATAAAAAATGAAGTCGAAAGAAATTCAAAGAAATCAACTTCAATGATTAAAAGAAGTTTTTAATTGACATATTCGGAACAGTATAATTAAAACCTTTTAATTGTTTATATTTTTATATGTCCTGTATAAATTCTACAATATAGGTTTAATTTAAAGTAATAAGAAGAGAAATAGGATCGTAACGATAAACAATCAATTTAGTAACAAAGCCATGCGATCCAAGCCTAGGTCTTTTTAGCAGCACCTTATTGGTTTCTGTATGCATATATATTATATATATATATATATATATATATATACACATATCAATTTTCCAAACCACTGCGCGCCGATTAAATTAAAGTAATTAAAAAAATAGAATTAATGCAAAAATTTTAATTTATTTGCTCAAGAGTGTCGTAATCACATTTTGTGCGTTCTCAGTCTCTCAAGTTTTGAATCCTCAAAATTTTCGTAAAAATGAAATATAAATATAACTTTTTAAAGCGATGGCGCTATAAAGCTCGAAACAATTCCGTCGAAAATCATAAGATTCCACAAAGATTTACTCAGTCGATTAGGATTTCAATACTTACATTGGTGAACATGGTCATTCAACGAGAGAGAAAAATGCCTTTATCGTCATTGGTTTTTGAATCATCATTAGAATGACGTTCGTTCTCACGTGATGATCCAGATCAGAATTAGGCCATTCGCCAAAATATATTCCTTTACGAAAATCTTTGCTCTAAACATTTATAGTATATATACGTATATACATATGAAGAAAATGATTAGTTTTGAATTGTTATAATTGTTTTAGCAAATTATTAAAACTCACCGCATTTGTAAGGAGTGTGCCATACCATGCATATGTAAACGTTTGGAACAATTTCATTGTAGCGTAAGTCACAGATACGCTTATGTTGAAACTATTAGAGTCCGAGATCTGTTGCAAATGTTTAACAATTAGTATTTTATTATGAAACATTTGCGCAATGTGATAACATATTTAGACATGGGTCCAATAAAAAAATTTTACACGCGTAGCGTAATCTTTGTTCTTATTCTTAAAAAAAAGAGCAAAAATTATTAGAAATTATTCTACTGTTATTAGAATTTATTTTGCTGCATTAAAGTTATATTTGGCTCCGAAAAAAAATTATGACCTTTTTTAATTCAATATTCGCAAATGTTTTCCAAATGTATAGAACTTAAACACATTTAAATTTATTATGACGTTACATTAGCGTAATCAGACGCGACGGTAGCAATTGTACAACCGTAACATTTATTATGTCACGGCCGATTGCAACTACGCACATAAGCGAAATCGAACATCAAATTTTGCATTAATGTATCGACGTACTGACATCGCCTCGTGTATCAATGCGCAAAGAAGCACGGCGTTGGTGACAATGTGCCAAAAGGCAATGGGCCCGTAGATGCATGTGCTCCAACCAACGTATTACGGGATGGTATTAGTTTCTGCTGGTTTGTTACGCATGACTTGAGGACGTCTGAGAAGTTCTCGGTGGACAAAAGATTAGTGAGCCTAAAGGTCATGGCGTGCAGTACTGATGCAAATTGGTAGATATGAAAGCCAAAGGCGTTATCCATGCTGCATGCCGTGATGGCACTGATCGACATTTCGACCGTCTCGAAGAGCAGATGAAAATGGTAGAAATAGTTGTGCAGAACGGTCCAAAAGTATTTGTATCTCCTAGTGATTGGTAGGCTGTAATTTGTAGTTGAATGGAAATGACAGAGAGACCGTGGATTATGGATAAATAAGGGAGGCGCAAAAAAAGCCAACGTCAATGTTAGCAGAATGGCAGCATATGTGTATGTCAGGGTGTATATTGTGGGCAGGGATGAAAATATTATCGTCCGGATTTTTTTATCCCGAAGAAGTTCCTCCTCGAAAAGATCATTTAGCGTCCGGTGATAATTTATCAGAGACCCCCGATTGTGCAGAAAAGTTGAAATCTTAAAGAAAACCAGAAACGCATATTTTTTCTCCATGCGAGCAGACAAAGAAGTTTCACAGAGATTGACGTTGCACGTTTGATACCACAATTTTCAAACTGTCATATTTTAATTTTAAAAGAAAATACTTCGCTAGTGATAGAACGTTGCAAAGAAAAGAAAGTAACGTTTATTAAAAGATCAATCGATATAGTAGCGTATTAAATATATTTTTTCAATTTATTTATCAAAGAATCTTGTATAACTCGTATACTTCTGTTGCGTATATTTTTAGTTCGACGAAATATCCGATTGATCTTTTAACGAAATGTTATAATGATCAGAATACATGTAGAGAAGAATTTATCTTCAGAATTAATAGAAGCACGTAATGCAATTCATTTTGTTATCGAAGTTTAGCGAGCAAATGTATTAATCTTTAAAGTATATACGTTTTTTCGGTATACCTTCTAAGTGTATACGTGTGTCTGTCACACTCAGCGCTATTTTTTCTTACCTTAAAGTATTTTAAAAAATCTAAAAAATTTCATGAAAAATCTGTTTGCATTGTAATTGACGATTTTATAGTCATTTTGATAAATATTGTTTATTTAATATCTTCTAACAGGCTCTCTTGCAAGTTTTACAGTTCGAGCACAAGTTTTACGAGCAGATATCACTCTGGCTCGGACGCCGTAGACCCACGTATGCACGTTAAGGATTAATGTATTAATGTATTAATAAATGTTTCTTATTATAAAATATTAATATGTATAAAACGTGTAAAATATTTTTCCGATCTTGCTCTCATATTTAATAAAATGCAAGATATTCGTGGTTCATACCTTGAGAATGGCGCTAAATGAAGATATTGCTAATCCGACACACTTTATCATAATTACCAAATTATGTCTGTAGATATAGATATAGCACATATGCAACTTCAGAATCGCGTAAGAGATTATCATCAATAGCACACCAACTACCCAAAAATGCATGCACTTGCCGGATTTTGTAGGCATATACCAACAGCCACACATAGTGAGAAAATCCGAAGGAAACGCTTATATACGTACGATACGCTTGCAACTCTTTATCAATCATTTTATTATATCCACATCGAATAACTCAATGAGAAACGTCGACGGAAAAGTCTTCTGAACTGGAAAAGTTTAATTTTTTTAAGTGCACGGCAAGAGTTTGGATTTTGTTATTAGATTAGATTTAGAATTGTTTTCACGACTTTGCGACTCCCATTGTAAACCCCGCATCACTCTTATTAAGATGACTATTAAAAGGAGAAAAATATTTTTGTTAGAAGACTTTGCACTCTGAAAAACCTATCAACGTTTCCGATGTGTTCGCTGCGACGGATTTACATTCAACTGCAGAGGTAGAGACAGCGATTTTACCTTCTACCTCAAAAATTGGAATTGATATTAAAAGATAGCAATCTGTATTGGCGTTGCTTCGAAGTATCTTCTATTGTGGCTATTTGCATGATACGTGTCGTCTATCGAGGCTCTGGACTGGAAAGTTAATAGTTAATTTAAAATGTCATTTAATAGCTTGGTCGAAATGGGCTGTAATACAAGTTTGTTGTGGCTGTATGATTCTCTTTACTTGTGACACAAAGAATTGTCTGTTTTGTCTGTCGAAACATTGATAGCTGTAGTACTTTAGCGGTGTTTGTACTTGGAGCTTTGATAACCTGAGAGGTATAAGCAGACGTCTGGAGCGCTAAAGTGCTTATAGCTATCAATGCACCAATGTTTCGACGGACAAAACAGACAGTTCTTCGTGTCACAAGTAAAGAGAATTATAAATTTGAGGGGTGTAAGCAAACGCTCCAGTCTGCTTATACCCCTCAAGTTATCAAAGCAAACGCCGAGGTCCCGTTCAGTCACCTACGCTCGATACTTTTCTCGCCTGCATGTCTACGATATATTGACATATTTCCTTTTACGTCTTTAGTAGGTCAGTGTGCGACTTGAGGACCGTAACACACGCGTACATGAAGAATTCGGGTCGTTCGACATACATTTCTAAAAGTTTACCTGCTAAACTTTCGCTGATTACTATTTCGCAAAGTGATTGTCATTTGAGATAAATAAAAGGTGAAATACAACAACTAGGTGAAGTTATAATATGTTATTGTTTCAATGTAAGTTGAGCGTTAATAGTGGAATAATAAAAGCTGTTAATACTGATAACAATAAATTGATTGCACTTTCTTAATTATAATAATTTGTTAACAGCGTAATAATTTTACAAGTTTGCCATACAAAACGTACGTAGCATCCATCACTATTCGCCTTTATCACTGATAGATTGCAACAGGAAGAAATAGGACCCTGTAGTATTAACGAACTACAAATAAAAGCAAAACAAATTTAAAATTAGTTTAATATGCGAAAAGTACATAATTGTAAATGTTATTAATTGATGTAGAGACTTTTCCAAACTGTGTAAAAAATGATGTCGAAAGAAATTCAAAGAAATCAACTTCAATGATAAAAAGAAGTTTTTAATTGACATATTCGGAACAGTAACTAAAATCTCTTAATTGTTTATCTTTATCTTTTATCTTTATTTGTCCTGTATATATTCTACAATATAGGTTTAAAGCAATTAGAAAAATAACAGAATCAATGCAAAAAATATTTTAATTTATTTGCTCAAGAGTTTCGTAATCACATTTTGTGCGTTCTCAGTCTCTCAAGTTTTGAATCTTCGGTTTTCGTAAAAATGAAGTATAAATATAATTAAACTTTAAAGCGATGGCGCTATAAAGCTCGAAATAATTCCGACGAAATTATAAGGTTCCACAAAGATTTACTCAATCGATTAGGATTTCAGTACTTACATTGGTGAACATGTTCATGTCAACGAGAGAGAAAAATGCGTTTATCGTCATTGGTTTTTGCATCATAGTTATAATAACGTTCGTTCTCACATGATGATCCAGATTAGAATTAGGCCATTCGCCAAAATATATTCCTTTACGAAAGTCCTCGCTCTAAACATATATAGTGCATATACGAGGGTGGTTTGATAAATTCGGTTAATTTGTATGAGATGATTTTACAATCCATGCATTTGGTCACGCGATGCCTTTGGAAAGTTCTAACTGTTTGAACCCCTCTAAACCAAATTTCAGCCAGAAGTAACGCGATGTTCACGTGCGGTTATAGTCGTTTGAAGCGAACGATTTAGCAGTTGCCATAAAAATGGAAAAATCGATTTTTTCCATTTCTGTTACTTTTGACTGAAATTTGGCCTGGAGGGATTTGAAGAGTGAAACTTTCCAAGCATCACGCCAATACATGGATTGTAATGTAATGCTATCTCATACAAATTTACCAAACTTATCAAACCACTCTCCGTACAAAAATACATATATTGCAAGTGGTTATTTTTGAGTTGTTATAGTTGTTTGAGCAAATCATTAAAACTCACCGCATTTGTGAGGAGTGTGCCATACCACGCATATGTAAACGTTTGGAGCAATTTTATTGTAGCCCAAGTCACAGATACGCCTATGTTGAAAATATTGAAGTCCGAAAACTGTTGCAATTGTTTAACAATTGGTATTATATTATCAAACATTTGCGCAGTGTAATAATATTGGACATGTGTAAAAAATATTACACGCGTAATGAATGTATCCACGTACTGACATCGCCTCGTATATCAATGCGCAAAGAAGCACGGCGTTGGTGACAATGTGCCAAAAGACAATGGGTCCGTAGATGCGCTCCAACGTATGGCGGCATGGCAGTAGTTTCTGATGCTTTGCCACGCAGGACTTTAGGACGACTGAGAAGCTCTCGGTGGGCAAAGGATTCGTGAGCCTAAAGGTCATGGCCTGCATTATTGAAGCGAACTGATAGATATAAAAGCCAAAAGCGCTGTCCATGCCGCATGCCGTTAAGCCGCTGATCGATGCTCCGGCCGTCTCGAAGAGCAGATGAAAATGATACAAATAGTTGTGCGGAACGGTCCAGGTGTATCCGTATCCTTTACTGATTGGTAGGCTGTAATTCGTATTTGACTGGGAACGACAGAGGCCGTGGATTATGGCAAAATAAGCAGGTGTAAAAAACGCCAACATCATTGTTATCATAATGGCAGAATATGTGTATGTCAGGGTGTATATTGTGGGCAAGGATGAAAACATTATCGTCCGGATTTTCTCATCCCGTAGAAGTTCCTTTTCGAAAAGATCATTCAGCGTCCGGTGATAATTTATCAGAGACTCCCGATTGTGTAGGAAAGTTCCAATCTTAAAGAAAACCAGAAACATATTTTTTTTCCACGCGAGACAAAGAAGTTGCACAGAGACTGACGTGGCAAGTTCGATACCACGACTTTTAATCTGTCGATTTGAATTTTAAATAAAACAACTATCTTTCCTAGAGATGGAACGTTTCAAAGAAGTAACGTTTATTAAAAGATCAACCGATATATTAAAGCGCGTTAAATATATTTTTTCAATTTATTTACTAAGGTATCTTGTATAAATCGTATATTATTTCTGTTGCGAATTTTAAGTTGTTAAGTTTGCTTTATTAGTTCGACGACATATCCGGTTGATCGATCTTTTAACAAATGTTAATATACATATATTAAAATACATGTAGAGAAGAATTTATCTTCATAATTAATTGAAGCACGTAATGCAGTCCATTTGGTTATCGAAGTTTAGCGAGCAAATATAAAATTAATACATGTATATCAGTGTATTAATATGTTTCTTATTGTAAAATAAAAATATCCTTAGATGTGTAAAATATTATTCTGATCTTGCTCTTCTACTTAATAAAATGCAACATACTTCTGGTTTGTACCTTGAGAATGGCGCTAAATGAAGTTATTGCTATGCCAACACATTTCATCATAATTGCCAAATTATGTCTGTGGATATAGCACATATGCAAATTCAGGATCTCGTAAGAGATTATCACCAAGAGCACACCATATACCCAGAAATGCATGCACTTGCCGGATTTTGTGGGCATGTACCAACAGCCACACATAGTGAGCAGTGTCCGAAGGTAACGCTGATACGCACGATACGCTTGCAACTCTTTATTATTCATCTTATAACATTGAATAACTCAAAGAGAAAGACGCCTTTTGAACTGGAAAAATTTAATTATTTAATGTGCACGGCAAGTTTTTGGATTTTGTTTTTAGATTAGTGGATTTAAAACTGTCGAAGAGAAGAAATTGCAACTTTCTGAATGAGACAACATGTCACTGATTTTCATCTTTTCCAATATTTTCCATAATTTCTGAATTCAAAAGTTGAAGTTTCTTGTAACATTAATGATGACAAAATGATAATATTTATTTACAAACAAATTTCTTTGATCTAATAATGTAAGGTGTCAATGGCCTAGAGTCAGACAGTAACTAATGTTAACATTTAAAACCGTGATTAAAATAAAAACTATAATCAATAAGTTATCCAGTTCTAAGACTGTCAATCACATACTAATATTATAATCATTTTATTCAAGGATTGCGAGGATGCTCTATATGATTTGTCATAATCCACTGTTGTGAGAAAAAAAATATTTTATAGTATTTATTATAAAATATTATATTATATTATTATTTACGATAATCATATACTTCTACCATTTTTACGAGTTCTATCCAAAATTTTAACTTTTATTAAGGTGACTATTAAAAAGAGAAAAATATCTTTGTTAAAAGACTTTGCACTCTGAAAAATTTACTCACGTTTTCGATGTGTTCAATACGACGGATTTACATTCAACTGTAGAGGCAGAGACTGAGATTTTATTTTCTACCCCAAAATTCGGAACTGATATTAAAAGATAGTATCTGTATTGGCGTTGCTTTGAAGTATCTTCTTTTGTGGCTATTCGCATGATACGTGTCGTCTATCGAGGCTTTGGAAAGTTAATAGATAATTTAAAATGTCATTTAATGGTTTGGTCGAAATGGGCTATAATACAAGTTTGTCGTGGCTGTAGGTAAATTAGAGACATAAGAGAAATTGCATTTCAAAGAGAACGGTAAAACTTTTCGGGGAATTATAAATTGCGAGTCACATTTGATGTAGCATCTAGATTAACGGTATATTTTTTTTTACTTAATTGAGGCAGACAGATTTATGATTCTCTTTACTTGTGACACAAAGAATTGTCTGTTTTGTCTGTCGAAACATTGATAGCTATAATAAGCACGTCAGCGGTGTTTATACTTAGAGCTTTGATAACCTGAGGGTATAAGCAGACGTCTGGAGGGTCCCGTTCAGTCACCTACGTTCGATACTTCTCTCGCTTGCATGTCTACGATATATCGACATATTTTCCTTGTACGTTTCTGGTAGGTCAGTGCGCGACTTGAGGACCATATCAAACACACGCGTTGGTTAAGAATTCGGGTTGCTTCATACATTTCTAAAAGTTTACCTGCTAAACTTCTGCTTTACACCATCTCTAGGTAGTGACTGTCGTTTGAGATAAACAAAAGGTGAAATACAACAACTATAGTGAAGTTATAATATGTTATTATTCCAATATAAATTGAGCGTTAATAGTGGAATAATAAGAGCTGTTAATAATATTAGCAATTAATTGATTGTATTTTCTTAATTATAATAATTTGTTGACAGCGTAATAATTTTACAAGTTTGCCATACAAAACATACGTAGCATCCATCATTATTTGCCTTTGTCACTGATGGATTGCAACAGGAAGAAATAGGACACTGTAGTATTAACGAACTACAAATAAAAATAAAACGATTAAAATTAGTTTAATATGTGAAAAGTACATAATAGTAAATGTTATTAATTGATGTAGACACTTTTCCAAACTTCGTAAAAAATGAAGTCGAAAGAAATTCAAAGAAATCAACTTTAATGATAAAAAGAAGTTTTTAATTGACATATTCGGATCAGTAATTAAAATCTTTTAATTGTTTATTTTTATCTTTTATCTTTATTTGTCATGTATATATTCTACAAGGTTTAGAGCAATTAGAAAAATAATAGAATCAATGCAAAATATTTTAATTTATTTGTTCAAGAGTGTCGTAATCACATTTTATGCGTACTCAGTCTCTCAAGTTTTGAATCTTCGGTTTTCGTAAAAATAAAATATAAATATAACTTTTTAAAGCGATGGCGTTAAAAGCTCGAAATAATTCCGACAAAATCATAAGGTTCCACAAAGGTTTACTCACTCGACTAGGATTTCAGTACTTACATTGGTGAACATGTTCATGTCAACGAGAGAGAAAAATGCGTTTATCGTCATTGGTTTTTGCATCATCATTAGAATGACGTTCGTTCTCACGTGATGATCCAGATTAGAATTAGGCCACTCGCCAAAATATATTCCTTTACGAAAGTCTTCGCTCTAAACATATAGATATAGTTAGTATAGTATATACATATATGGGAAATTATTTTGAGTTATTATAATTGTTTTAGTAAATCATTAAAAAAACTTACCGCATTTGTGAGAAGTGTTCCATACCACGCATACGTAAACGTTTGAAGCAATTTTATTGTAGCGTAAGTCACAGATACGCCTACGTTGAAAATATTAAAGTCCGAAAACTGCAATGTTGCAAATGGTTAATAATTAGTATTATATTATGAAACATTTGCGCCATGTAATAATATTGGACATGTGTAAATGATATTACACGCGTAATGCATGTATCCACGTACTGACATCGCATCGTATATCAATGCGCAAAGAAGCACGGCGTTGGTGACAATGTGCCAAAAGACAATGGGTCCGTAGATGTGCTCCAACGTTTGGCGGCATGGCAATAGTTTCTGATGCTTTGCCACGCATAACTTTAGGACGTCTGAGAAGCTCTCGGTGGGCAAAGAATTCGTGAGCCTAAAGGTCATGGCGTGCATTATTGAAGCGAACTGGTAGACATAGAAGCCAAAGATGCTGTCAATGCCGCAAGCCGTGATGCTGTTGATCGACACTCCGCCCGTCTCGAAAAGCAGATGAAAATGATACAAATAGTTGTTCGGAACGGTCCAGAAGTATCCGTATCCTTTAGTGATTGGTAGGCTGTATTTCGTAGTTGATTGGGAAAGACAGAGGCCATGGATTATGGCTAAATAAGGAGGTATAAAATACGCCAACATCACTGTTATCACAATGGCAGAATATGTGTATGTCAGGGTGTATATTGTCGGCAGGGATGAAAACATTATCGTTCGGATTTTTTCATCCCGTAGAAGTTCCTCCTCGAAAATATCATTTAGCGTCCGGTGATAATTTATCAGAGACTCCCGATTGTGTAGGAAAGTTCCAATCTTAAAGAATACCAGAAACATATTTTTTTTTATCACGCGCGACAAAGAAGTTGCACAGAGACAGACGTGGCACGTTTGATACTACAACTTTTAATCTGTCGATTTGATATCGCATTAAATATATTTTTTCAATGTATTTACTAAAAAATATCTTGTATAAATCGTATATTATTTTTGTTGCGAAGTTTAAGTTGTTAAGTTCGCTTTAGTTCGACGACATATCCGGTTGATCTTTTAACGAATGTTAATATACATATATTAAAATACATGTAGAATTTATCTTCATAATTAATTGAAGCATCTAAAGGTCGTACATTAGTCGCAAGCAATCTATATTGTCGTAAGTCGCAAGAGGCTTGCAATTGGAGTTTTTACACTGCAGTCGTAAGTCACAGCCAATCAAAGAAGAAATTTGTTGCAAAAATGTTGTTATCAACATGTTCTAAGCAAGCAGAAATGCTAGTAATACAAGTAAATAGTATTGCTTTTTTCGCAAGCAGTACTACTTCTGGTCGTAACGTAGTCGCAAATAGCAATCACAAGGTTTGATCAAATACAAAGTTTGCGTCTCTGCGATATGTGACATACAGTATGAGCATCGAGCTTCGTGTCGTGGCATCGAGCTCCATTGTCTATTTGGGTTGCTCATTTGTTTCGTGTTTTATTGTAACCCGCAAAGATATTTATAAGTTAGAAAATTTTTTTTGAATAAGTGATTTAAAATGGAATAAAAATAAATCTCTCGACGCGAACATTCATGAAAATGATGGCAGAGACGCAAATTTTGGACTTGATCAAATCTTGCAATCGCTATATGGGACCGGAAGTGGTACTGCTTGCGTTCATGCGATTGGCTGCTTGCGTCTAATGTAGAACGACCTTAATGCAATCCATTTAATAGTCATCGAAATTTAGCGAGCAAATATACTAATTATACATATATATCAGTATACTAATATATTTTTTATTGTAAAATATTTATATGCATAAAATGTGTAAAATATTATTCTGATCTTGCTTTTTTTCTTAATAAAATGCAGGATCCTTCTGGTTCGTACCTTGAGAATGGCGCTAAATGAAGTTATTGTTACGCCGACACATTTCATCATAATTGTCAAATTATGTCTGTGGATATAGCACATATGCAAATTCAAAATCGCGTAAGAGATTATCACCAAGAGCACACCAACTCCCCAGAAATGCATGCACTTGCCGGATTTTGTGGGCATGTACCAACAGCCACAGATAGTGAGCAGAGTCCGAAGGTAACGCTGATACGCGCGATACGTTTGCAACTCTTTATCAATCATCTTATAACATCGAATACCTCAAAGAGAGACGTCTTCTGAACTGGAAAAATTTAATTTTTCAAAGTACACGGCAAGTTTGGATTTTGTTTTTAGATTAGTGGATTTAAAACTCGAAGAGAAAAAATTGCAACTTTCTCAATGAGATTACATGTCACTGATTTTCATCTTTTCCAATATTTTTCATAATTTCTGAATTCAAAAGCTGAAGTTTTTTATGACATTAATGATGACAAAATAATGATATTTATTTACGAACTAATTTATTTAATTTAATAATGCAAGGGGGGGTGTCAATGGCCTAGAGTCAACCAGTAACTAATGTTAACATTTAAAACCCTGATTAAAATAAAAACGATAATCAATAAGTTATCCAGTCCTAAGACTATTAGTCACATACTAATATTATAATCATTTTATTCAAGGATTGCAAGCATGCTCCATATGATTTGTCATACTCCACTGTGAGAAAATAAATATTTTACACCGATAATTACTTCTACCACTTTTACGAGTTCTATCCAAAATCTTAACTTCTATTAAGGTGACTATTAAAAAGAGAAAAATATGAATATAATCTTTGTTAGAAGACTTTGCACTCTGAAAAACCTACCAACGTTTTCGATGTGTTCAATACGACGGATTTACATTCAACTGCGGAGGTAGAGACTTCACCTTGAGACTGAGATTTTATCTTTCACCCCAAAATTCGGAACCGATATTGTAAGACAGCAATTTGTATATTGGCCTTGCTTTGAAGTATTTTTTTTTGTGGCTATTCGCATGATACGTGTCGTCTATCGAGGCTTTGGAAAGTTAATGGATAATTTAAAATGTCATTTAATGGTTTGGTCGAAATGGGCTGTAATACAAGTTTGTTGTGGCTGTAGGTAAATTAGAGACATAAGAGAAATTGCATTTCAAAGAGAACGGTAAAACTTGTCGAGGATTTATAAATTGAGAGTCACATTTGATGTAGCATCTAGATCAGCGGTATATTTTTTTTACTTAATTGAGGCAGGCAAATTTATGATTCTCTTTACTTGTGACACAAAGAACTGTCTGCCTTGTCCGTCGAAACATTGGTGTATTGATATAGCTATAAGCACGTCAGCGGTGTTTATACTTGGAGCTTTGATAGCCTGAGGGGTATAAGCAGACGTCTGGGGGGTCTCGTTCAGTCCCCTACGTTCGATACTTCTCTCGTTTGCATGTCTACGATATATCGACATATTTTCCTTGTACGTTTTTGGTAGGTCAGTGCGCGACTTGAGGACCATATCAAACACACGCGTTTGTGAAGAATTTGGATCGCTCCATACGTTTTTAAAAGTTTACCCGATGCTAAACTTCCGCTGAGTACCATCTCGCATAGTGATTGTCATTTGAGATAAATACAAGGTGAAATGCAATAACCAGTGAAATTATAATATGTTATTGTTTCAATATAAATTGAGCGTTAATAGTGTGATAATAAGAACTGTTAATAATATTAGCCATGAATTGATTGCACTTTCTTAATTATAATAATTTGTTAATAGCGTAATAATTTTACAAGTTTGTCGTACAAAACATACGTAGCATCCATCATTATTCGCCTTTATCACTGATAGATTGCAACAGGAAGAAATATGACCCTGTAGTATTAACGAACTACAAACAAAAGCGAAACGATCAAAATTAGTTTAATATGCGAAAAGTATGTACATATTTGTAAATATTTATTAATCGATGTAGAGACGTTTCCAAACTCTGTAAAAAAGGAAGTCGATAGAACTTCTAAGAAATTAACATCAATGATAAAGAGAAGTTTTTAATTGACATATTCGGAACAATAATTGAAATCTTTTAATTTTTTATATCTTTATTTGTTTTGTATATATTCTACAATATAGGTTTAAAGCAATTAGAAAAATAACAGAATCAATGCAAAATATTTTAATTTATTTGCTCAAGAGTTTTTTAATGACATTTTGAGCGTTCTCAGTCTCTCAAGTTTTGAATCTTTGGTTTTCGTAAAAATGAAGTACAAATATAATTAAACTTTAAAGCGATGGCGCTATAAAGCTCGAAATAATTCCGTCGAAATCATAAGGTTCCACAAAGATTTACTCAATCGATTAGGGTTTCAATACTTACATTGGTGAACATGTTCATGTCGACGAGAGAGAAAAATGCGTTTATCGTCATTGGTTTTTGCATCATCATTAGAATGATATTTGTTCTCACGTGATGATCCAGATCAGAATTAGGCCATTCGCCAAAATATATTCCTTTACGAAAGTCCTCGCTCTGACGATATAGACATAGTTAATACAGTATATAAACATATATGGGAAATTATTTTGAGTTATTATAATTGTTTTAGTAAATCATTAAAACTTACCGCATTTGTGAGGAGTGTGCCATACCATGCATACGTAAACGTTTGGAGCAATTTTATTGTAGCGTAAGTCACAGATACGCCTATGTTGAAAATATTAAAGTCCGAAAACTGTTGCAAATGTTTAACAATTAGTATTTTATCATGAAACACTTGCGCAACATGATAACATTGGACATGTGTAAAAAGTTTTGCACGCGCAGCGTAATCTTTTTTTTTCTTAGAAGAGCAAAAGTTATTAGATTAAAAAATTATTAGAAATTATATTAGATTATTTTACTCTACTGAAGTTATATTAAGCTCCGCGAAGAAATTATAATCTTCTTTCATTAAATATTTGTAAATGTTCTCCAAATGTAGAATCGAAACACGTTCAAATTTATTCTGACGTTACATTAGCGCAACTCGACGGTACCAATTGTACTACCGTAACATTTATTATCTCATGGCCGATTGCAACCACGCATAAGCGACATCGAACATCAAGTTTTGCATTAATGTATCCACGTACTGACATCGCCTCGTATATCAATGCGCAAAGAAGCACGGCGTTGGTGACAATGTGCCAAAAGACAATGGGTCCGTAGATATGCTCCAACATATCGCGACATGGCAGTAGTCTCTGATGCTTTGCCATGCACGATCTTAGAACGTCTGAAAACTTCTCGTTGGGCAAAGGATTCGTGAGTCTGAAAGTCATGGCGTGCATCGTCGAGGCAAACTGGTAGACATAGAAGCCAAAGATGCTGTCAATGCCGCAAGCCGTGATGCTGTTGATCGACAGTCCGCCCGTCTCGAAGAGCAGATGAAAATGATACAGATAATTGCGCGGGACGGTCCAAAAGTATCCGTGTCCCCTAGTGATTGGTAGGCTGTAATTCGTAGTTGACTGGGAACGACAAAGACCGACGATTATAGATAAATAAGCAGGCATAGAAAATGCCAACATCATTGCTATCAAAATGGCAGAATATGTATATGCCAGGGTGTATACTGTGGGCAGGGACGAAAATATTATTGTCCGGATTTTTTCGTTCCGTAGAAGTTCCTCCTCGAATAGATCATTTAGCGTCCGGTGATAATTTATCAGAGACGCTCGATTGTGCAGGAACGTTCCAATCTAAAAGAAAACCAGAAACGCATTTTTTTTTCTCCACGCGGGACGAAGAAGTTGCACAGAGTGTGACGTGGCACGTTTGATACCACGATTTTAAATCTGTTATATTTGTATTTCAATAAATAATTATTTGCAATTAAGACTTTATTTTTAATTGAATGCAATTGGCTATCGTCATGACAAGTCGACCATTAGTTTTGGTCAAATTAATTGTCAATAATACCATAACCATAAGGCATTGGTTTTGGTTTTCCCAAATTTTCAAGCTTATATGTAAGCATCATAATTTAATTTATTGCGATAAATAATATAGTCAATTTGTCATGACGATAGCCAATTGCAGTCGATTAAAAATAAAGTCTTAATTGTTAATTAATTATTGGTGTAATAAAGATATACTTCAGAATTTTTTTTTTCATGAAAGATGTAAAAAGTAGTAACGGTTAGTACGAGATCAACCGATATATAAGTGCACTAAATATATTTCTCCAATTTATTTACCAAGGATTCTTATATAAATCGTTTCCGTTGCGAATTTTTAGATCGGCGACATATCCGGTTGATCTTTTAACGAATGTCAATGTACATACAGGCTGCTTTTTGATATTCACTCCCAGTACTGAAAATCTTACGTGACATAAACAATAGATTTTCAGTACTGCCAGTGATTATCGGAGTGCAGCTCTATTAAAATACATGTAGAGAAGAATTTATCTTTAGAAATAATTGAAGCACGTAATGCAGTCCATTTATTTATTAATATATCAAAATGTATTAATATGTTTCTTATTTTTTAAAATAATAATATACCTATATAAAATATTCTGATCTTGCTCTCTTACTTAATAAAATGCAAGATTTTTCTGACTCGTACCTTGAGAATGGCGCTAAATGAAGATATTGCTATGCCAACACATTTCATCATAATTGCCAAATTATGTCTGGTGATATAGCACAAATTCAAGCTCACAGTCGCATAAGGGATTATCACCAAGAGCACGCCAACTACCCAGAAGTTCATACACTTGCCAGATTTTGTGGGCATATACCAACAGCCACACATAGTGAGCAAAATCCGAAGGAAACGCTGATACGTACGATACGCTCGCAACTCTTTATCAATCATTTTATTATATCCACATCGAATAACTCAATGAGAGACGTCGACGGAAAAAATCTTCTGAACTGGAAAAGTTTAATTTTTTTATATAAGTGCACGGCAAAAAAAAGAGTTTGGATTTTGTTATTATAGATTAGATTTAGAATTGTCGCAGAGAATAACTTTCTTAATGAGACAACATGTCACTGATTTTTATTTTTTTCATTATTTTTTATAATTTCTTAGTTTAAAAGCTGAAGTTTTTTTTAACATTAATGATGATAAAATGATAATATAATTATTTACAAACTAATTTCTTTAGTATAATGATGCAAGATGTCGATGGCTTAGTCAGTCAGTAAATAATGTTAACATTTAAAGCTATAATAAAAATAAAAACTACAATCGATAAGTTATCTAATCTCAAGACTATCAGTCACATACCAATATTATAATAATTTTATTATGATTTATATCTTACGGGAATTTAAAATAGTGTGTCTTAACTGTCTTTAGAAAATTTTTCAAGAACTGCAATGTACCATATGACTATTCATACTTCACTGTTGCGGAGAAAATAAATTTTGTATACCGATTATTATTATACTGTTCCAACTTTTACAAGTTCTGTCCGAAATCTTAACTCTTACTAAGATGAACATTAGAAAGTGAAAATATTTTTGTTAGAAGACTGTGCACTCTGAAGTACCTACCAACGTCTCGGATGCGTTTGATACGATAGATTTACATTCAACTGCGCCGAGGTAGAGAGACAGATATTTTACATTCTGCCTTAAAAATTGGAACTGATGTTGAGAGATTATTGAAAGAGAATCCATACTGGCGATGCTTTGAAGTATCTCTTTTATTGACTATCATTTCCATGATACGTATCGTCTATCGAGGCTTTGAAAAGTTAATGGCGAATTTAAGATGTCATTTGGTAGAGCTTTGTCGAACTGGGCTATAATAAAAATTGGTTCTAGATAAATTAGAGACATATAAGAAAAATTGCACTTCAAAGAGAGCACTAAAACTTACGGGAAGCTGTAGATTGTGAGTCACATGGGATATGGCATCAGGATTAGCGCTGTTCTTTTTTACTGAATTGAGACAGACAGTTTTACGATTCTCTTTACTTATGAGATAAGGTAAGAAAGCCCCTGTATCGATCGAAGCATTGTCGGTGTGCCGTTGATAGCTTGGAGCACGTGAACGAAACGGTATCGATTACGCTTGGAACTTTGATTGGTCTGAGGATATAAGCAGACGTCTATACAAGAGAAGTTCCGTTCAGTCACCTACGCTCGATACTTCTTTTGCTAGCGTGTCTACGATATATTGACATATTTCCTCTGACATTTAGTAGGTCAGTGTGTGACTCGAGAATCTCAATAAATATACGCGTAAATGAAGAATTAATTATTTCTCACCTTTCAGTAAGTTTACCTGCTAAATTTTTGTTGATTACTATTGATATGATACTCCGTAAAGTTACCGTCATTTGAGATAAATAAAGATAAAACGCAATAACCAGTTGTTGCTGTTTAAATTTATCGCTCATTTGCTACATCAACGATAAAACTTAAAAATTGTCATTGAATTGTCTGCAATAGAATGGTGAGAATTCAATACCTACGCTGAATAAATGAGCTATATATAATATATAGCTAGAGACTTTTGTTTCTCTACAATCAGTTTTTACATCAAAATCGCATTCACAAAGAATATTACAAAATTTTAATGATTTAAAACATTTAAACTTGTTTTCTGGAAAACTTTGTTTTATGAGTTATGTCATTGTTGCAGCAAATGGTCGATATAATAGCGATCAAACGTTAATAACGTAATGATAAAAGGTGTCAATAATGCAATATTTTACATTCTAAATTAAAATAATCTACTAACGACGTAACAATTCTACAAGTTTTGTCAGAGTTTACAAAACATACGTAGCATTCATCGCGTTATTCGTTTTTATCACCAACAGATCGCAACAGGAAGAAATAGGACATTGTAGTATTTATGAACTACGAATAAAAGCAAAACGATTAATATTAGTTTAATACGCGAAAAATACACAATTGTAAATATTATTAGAATCTAAATTCTTTATATCTTTTTAGTTCTACACATAATTTCTACAATTTCAGTTGGAAATCATAAACTTCCATACAGATTTACTCAGCGAATTGCAACTTAACTATAATACTTACATTAGTGAACATGACCATCTCAACGGGAGTGACAAATGCGTTTATAGTCATCGGCTTTTGCATCATCATCAGAATAATGTTTGTTCTCACGTGATGATCGAGTTCAGAGTTAGGCCATTTGCCAAAATATATCCCTTTACGAAAGTCCTCGCTCTAAACATATAGAGTATCCATACATATATATACATATGTGTGAAAGGATTAATTTTGAGTTAATATAATTAATAAAATTTAAAATTAAGCGACCCAACTGGCCAGTTCACATATATTTCGACTCACAACGTTTCGACCATAATTTGGTTTTTTTCAAGCAAGATATTGGGAAAGGACTTATTGAAAAGGACCAAATTATGGTCGAAACGTTGTGAGTCGAAATATATGTGAACTGGCCAGTTGGGTCGCTTAATTTTGGATTTCATTATTTTTATCTACGTACTGGCGAATTTATTTATTTATTCTATTGTTATTACAATTGTTTTAGCAAATCATTAAAACTCACCGCATTTGTGAGGACAGTGCCGTACCATGTGTATATGAACGGTTGAAACAGTTTTACTAAAGCGAATGTCATAAACTCGGTTAAGTTCCTAACGTTAAAGCTCGAGAACTATTCCAAAGGTTTAACAATTAATATTACATTATAAGGTATTTAAGCAATGCTATACCATTGCACACGGAAAATTCTTGCAAGCGCTGTGCAATTTTTATTTCCAATTTTTTTAAAAAACGTTAGGTAATATTTTACTTTACTTTTAGTTATATTAAGATGCCACGAGAAATCTATGACATTTATATGTTACTCGCAAATGTTCTCCAAATGAATCAACACACGTTCAAATTTATTCTGACATTTGCGTAACACGGCGGTACGAATTGTACAACCGTAACATTTATTATCTCATGGCCGACTTTAACTACGCATAATACAATGGATTAAGCATTGCGACATCGAACGTCAAATTTTGCATTAATGTATCTACGTACTGTCATCGCCTCGTATATCAATGAGCAAAGAAGCACGGCGTTGGAGACAACGTGGTAAAGGACAAAATGCCCATAGTTATGCTCCAGCGTGTCACGGCATTGCAGTAGCTTCTGATGCTTCTCCACGCACGTCCTTAGAACGTCTGAAAACTTCTCGGTGGGCAGAGGATTCGTGAGCCTGAAAGTCATGGCGTGCATCGTCGAGGCAAACTGATAGACATAGAAGCCAAAGGCACTATCAACGCTGGCCGCCGTTGTGCTGCTGAGCGACGCTAGACTCGTCTCGAGGAGCAGATGAAAATGATACAAAAAATTGTCGGGAACGGGCCAGAAGTGCCCGTATCTTCTACTGAGTGGTAGGGTGTAATTCGTAGTTAAACGGAGATGACGGAGATCGCGGATTATGAATAAATATGGAGGCACAAAATACGCCAAGACTAATGCCATCATAATGGCGAAATATGTGTACGCCAAGATGCACATTGTGGGAAGGAACGAAAGCATTATCGTCCGTGTTTTCTCGTTCCGCGCAAGCTCCTCCTCGAAAAGATCATTCAGCGTCCGGTGATAATTTATCAGAGATCGGCGATTGAAGAGGAAGGTTCCCACCTTAAAAAAAGATCAGACATGCATACCTCTTTTCTACGCGAGACAAAAATGTAGCACAGAAACTGTTTAATACTACGATTTTCAATCTGTCATATTTAAATTTCAAATAAAAATTTTTTTTTGCGAAATATGAAGCGTTGCAAAGAAGTGACGTTTATTAGAAGATATATTAACGCATTTTACGTGTTTCATTAATAAATGTGCTCAATTTGTTTTCTAAAGAAATCTTAAATAAATTGTTGACGTTGTAAGATTTTAGTTTGATGACTACAAATCCTGTTGATTATTTACGGAAATGTAAGTCCCTGATTCGTACCTTGAGAATGGCTCCAACTGCAGATGTTCCTATGCCTATGTATCTCATCATAAGTACCAAGTTATGTCTGTGGATATAGCTCATATGCAAGTTTATCATTAGGAACATGAACATGCCCAAGAGCATACAAACGGACCAATAGTAACGGATTTTGCCAGATTTTGTGGGCATGTACCAACAGCCACAGATAATGAGTACAATCCGTTGGAAACGCTGGTATGTACGATACGCTTCCAACCGGTTATTAATCATTTTGTGATACCTACATCGAATAACTCATATAGATGTCGACAGAAAAGTTTTTTAACTGGAAAAGTTTAATCTCTTAAAATGCCAGAGAAGTTTAAATTTTTGTAATTTATTTAAAACTCGAAGAGATTGCAGCTTAATGAAATAAAATATTATTGATTTTTATCTTTCTCAATATTGTAATTTTTTAATTCAAACGTTGAAATTTTGTGTAGCATTAATGATGACAAAAGATAATTGTTGTTTAATAATTAATTTCTCTAATGCAATAAAATGTGCAAGATGTCAATGTTTGTGTAAATAGCATTAACATTTAAAAACTATGATTAGAATTGATAAATTATCTAATATTAAAACTGTCAATCACATAGTAGTAACGATAGAGTAATTTTATTGTGACTTATTTCACGGGAATTTAAAATATTATGATTTATTCTTATTTAGAGAATAATAATGAAGTTTGAATGATAGCCGTACTCATCTGTACACAGTAAAAAATCGTGCGTCCAAATGTTAAAATTTTCTTGTGTTACCAAGATTTGACTATTATTTCAATGTAAAATTAACATACAACAGCTATGTTATTATTTTCGTAACATTTTCATGTGTTATATTAATGTCAGCGTGATAACTTAACACTAGAAATTGAATATTATTTTGAGTTCTTTTAACATAATTATTTCAAAAAATCAACACGCCTTAAAGTTATTTTAACATAAACAAAAGTTAAAGTAAATCTTTTTAAATAATCGTAAACTTTGACATACAAAATAATCAAATTTACTACAATCAAATATTCAGAACAACATTTCCCTTATTGAAATAACTATCGTTTATTCAAATATGTTGCATCGACATTTTTTACAAGTTATTTTTACATTATACTTAAAGTTAAAAGAACAAATATAAAAATGTAAAATATAGTGTCAATAAATTAACTCTGATTTGTCAACAAGTAACACACGATGAATGAGTTATTTTAACTTAAAATTTAGAGTGGACTTTCTGAGACATTTGAAAAATGTTACGATTAACATTTTATTTTTTACTGTGTACGAACACTGAGAAAATATAACATTGTATACCGATAATTCCTATTTTAAGAGCTTTATCCGAAACCTTTGTGCTTATTAATATATGACTATTAAAAAGAGCGAAAATGTTAGTTGGAAAGCTTATACGCTCTGCGAAATACTTAACAACGTTTCCGATGCGCTCGATGGATTCACATTAATCCCCACTGAGGTAGATGGAGAGATTTTACCCTCTACCTAAAAAATCGGAACTGATATTAAGAGACTATTGAAAGAGAATCCTGTATTGACGTTGCTTTGAAGTATCGACTATCATTTCCATGATACGTATCGTCTATCGAGGCTTTGAAAAGTTAATGGCAAATTTAAGATGTTATTTGATAGAACTTTGTGGAACAGGACTATAATACACATTTGTTGAAGTTGTAGATAAATTAGAGACACATAAGAAAAATTGCGCTTCAAAGTGAACGGAAAAACTTACAGGAAAACTGTAGGTTGCAAGTCACATCATATATGGCATCAAGATTAGCAACGTCTTTTCTTATTTAATTCAGACAGATTTACAATTCTCTTTTCTTATATTATAAGGGAGTCCCTTTATTGTCGATCGAAACATTGTGGATGTACCGTTGATAGTTTGGAGCACGTGAAAGAAACAGTATCGATTATGTCTAGAACTTTGATTAGCCTGAGGGTATAACCAGACGTCTGTAGAAAAGAGAGTCCCGTTCAATCCCCTATGCTGCATGGATACTTCTCTTGCTATCACGTCTATTTACGATATATTGACATATTTTCTCTGACATTTAGTAGGTCAGTGTGTGATTCGAGAAACTCAATAAATACACGCGTAAATGAAGAATGAATCATTCCTCACCTTTCTGTAAGTTTACCTGCTAAATTTTAATTGATTACTATTCCGTAAAGTTACTGTCATTTAAGATAAATAAAAATAAAACTCAATAATCAGTGACAATATATAGTATGTTATTGTTTTAATATATAATAGTTTACGCATTTATATTAAGCATTAATAACGTAATAATAAAAGGTGTCAGTAATGCAAGATTTTACTTTCTAAATTAAAATAACCTGTTAATGACGTAACAATTTTACAAGTTTTGCTAGAGTTTACAAAATATACGTAGCATTCATCGTTATTCGCCTTTATCACTAAGTAACAGATCGCAACAGGAAGAAATAGGACATTGTGGTATTTATGATCTACGAATAAAAGCAAAACGATTAATATTAGTTTAATACCCGAAAAATACATAATTGTAAATATTATTAGAAGTTGTAGGGACATTTCCAAAGTTTGCAGAAATAAAATTTAATATGAATTTGAAGAAATAAACTTCACGAATAAAGTAATATTCTAATTCACATTTTTTGGACAGTAATTAAAATCTCTTAATTTTTTATAACTTTTTAGTGCTACATAATTTCTAAAATTTTAGTTGGAAGTCATAAGCTTCCACTCAGCGAATTGCAACTTGACTACTTACATTAGTGAACATGTTCATGTCAACGGGAGCGAAAAATGCGTTTATAGTTATAGGCTTTTGCATCATCATCAGAATAATGTTTGTTCTCACGTGACGATCGAGTTCAGAATTTGGCCATTCGCCAAAATATATTCCTTTACGAAAGTCCTCGCTCTAAACATATAGAGTATACATACATATATTATACATATAGAGTGTACATACATATATATACATGTAGAGTATGCATACATATATATATGTAGGTCCAGAGGTATGTTCCGGGACTGTTTACGTTTTTTGAAATGTACAGTCCTGGAATATAACGCATATATATGTAATCAGATTCAAAAAACTGTCCCAAAAAATGCCGTAGGACATCAATTTTTTCCAGGACAGTCCTGGAAACTGCCAAATGTCCCGGAATATACCGATATCAAAAATAAAAGTCCCGGAACATACTTCCAGACCTACATATATATATATATATATATATATATATATATATATATACACATATATGGGAAAGGATTAATTTTGAGTTATTATAATTGTTTTAGTAAATCATTGAAACTTACCGCATTTGTCAGGACAGTACCGTACCATGAGTACATAAACGATTGTAACAGTTTTACTAGAGCGAATGTCATAAACTCGGTTAAGTTCCTAACGTTAAAGCTCGAGAACTATTCCAAAGGTTTAACAATTAATATTACACTATAAAATATTTGGGCAATGCTATACCATTGGAAAAATCTTGCAAGCGCAGCGCAATTTTTATTTCCATTCTTTAAAAAATGGAACAAAAAATATTAGATGACATTTTACTTTAACTTTTAGTTATATTAAGACGCCACGAGAAATCTATGACATTTATTTGTTACTCGCAAATGTTTTCCAAATGAATCAAGACACGTACGTTCAAATTTATTCTGGACATTAGCGTAACACACGGTGATACGAATTATCTCATGGCCGACTTTAACTACGCATAATACAATGGATTAAGCATTGCGACATCGAACCTCAAATTTTGCATTAATGTATCTACGTACTGACATCGCCTCGTATATCAATGAGCAAAGAAGCACGGCGTTGGAGACAACGTGCCAAAATACAAGAGGCCCATAATTGTGCTCCAGAGTGTCACGGCATTGCATTAGCTTCTGATGCTTCTCCACGCACGTTTTTAGAACGTCTGACAACTTCTCGTTGGGCAAAGGATTCGTGAGTCTGAAAGTCATGGCGTGCATCGTCGAGGCAAACTGGTAGACAGAGAAGCCAAAGGCACATTCAACGCTGGCCGCCGTTGTGCTGCTGAGCGACGCTAGACTCGTCTCGAGCAGCAGATGAAAATGATACAAGAAATTGTCGGGGACGGGCCAGAAGTGTCCGTATCTTCTACTGATTGGTAGAGTGTAATTCGTAGTTAAACGGAGATGACGGAGATCGCGGATTATGAATAAATATGGAGGTACAAAATACGCCAAGACTAATGACATCATAATGGCGGAATATGTGTACGCCAAGATGCACATTGTGGGAAGGAACGAAAGCATTATCGTCCGTGTTTTCTCGTTCCGCGCAAGCTCCTCCTCGAAAAGATCATTCAGCGTCCGGTGACATTTTATCAGAGATCGGCGATTGAAGAGGAAGGTTCCCACCTTAAAAAAAGATCAGACATGCATATCTCTTCTCTACGCGAGACAATAATGTTCCACAGGGACTGTTTAATATTACGATTTTAAATCTGCCATATACTTAGTTAAATTTTAAATGAAAATTTTTTTCTTTCGAAAATATGGAGCGTTGTAAAGAAGTGACATTTATTAGAAGATACATTAGCGCAATTTATGTGTTCCCCTAATAAATGTGCTCAATTTGCTTTCTAAAGAAACCGCGTACCTAATAAGTAAATCGTTTCCGTTGTGAGGTTTTAATTTGACTATTAATCCGGTTGATTATTTGCATAATGTCGATATATATACATATTTTTATCCTCGCCGCACTTGGGATATTTTTTGTCCTCGTTGAATTTGGGGTATGAATTTTTTATTCGACCGTCGTTAGTGCGTAAATTTTTTTTCGCGCCGCACTTGGGGTATGAATTTTTATTTTCGCCGCACTTCAGATACAAATTTTTATCCTCGCCGCACTTCGGGTATATGAATTTTTCTTCGCGCCGCCGCGCGTTAGAGTTTAGTTAGAGTATGAACTTTTTAGTCAATATCGCCGTGAGGGTATAAAAATTTTTTTCGCGCCGCATTTGGTCTATTATTTTTTCTACGTATTTATATATATATATATATATATATATATATATATATACAGGCATGCAGATATTATATAAGAAAAAGAAAACATATATGGATATATTTTATATTAATACATTAATATATTAATGTATTAATGTGTCTCTTATTGTATAAAATATTTTTCTAATCTTGTTTTTCTACACTGAGAAAAAAAATTTGTTAATCCCAAAAAATATTTAGTCCGATACGTTCATCTAAACATTTTAGTTAGTTAACTAAACATTAGTTAAATTAATTAATTTTTGATTAAAGAAACTAAATAAATTGTTGAAACAACTAACGTTTAGTTAATTAACTAAAATGTTTAGTTGAATGTATCGGACTAAATATTTTTTTGGATTAAACATTTTTTTTCTAGTGTACGTGATGAAATGTATCTAAAGTTCTCCTGATTCTTACCTTGAAAATGGCTCCAACTACAGATGTTCCTACGCCCATGTATTTCATCATAAGTACCAAGTTATGTCTGTGGATGTAGCTTATATGCAAGCATAGCGTGACGTACATGAACATGCCCAAGATCATACAAACGGACCAATAGTAACGGATTTTGCCAGATTTTGTGGGCATGTACCAACAGCCACAGATAATGAGTACAATCCGTTGGAAACGCTGGTATGTACGATACGCTTCCAACCGGTTATTGATCATTTTGTAATACCTACATCGAATAACTCATATAGATGTCGACAGAAAAGTTTTTTAACTGGAAAAGGTTAATCTCTTAAAATGCCAGAGAAGTTTAAATTTTTGTAATTGATTTAAAATTCTCGAAAGGAAGAGATTGCAGCTTTCTTAATAAAATAAAATATTATTGATTTTTATCTTTCTCAATATTGTAATTTCTTAATTCAAACGTTAAAATTTTTTGTAGCATTAATGATGACAAAAATCAATTGTTTTAATTATCAATTGTAATAATTAATTTCTCTAATACAATAAAATGTGCAAGATGTCAATGTTTGTGTAAATAGCGTTAACATTTAAAAACTATGATTACAAAAAAATTAGAATTGATAAATTATCTAATATTAAAACTGTCAATCACATAGTAGTAACAATATAGTAATTTTATTGTGACTTATCTTACGGGAATTTAAAATAATATGATTTAACCCTTTTAGGGAGTAATAATGAATTTTAAATGAATGATATTGTGCCATACTCCGTACGAACACTGAGAAAATATAATATTATATAATCCCGCGATAATTCGTATTTTAAGAGCTTTATCCGAAACCTTAGTGCTTATTAATATGATTATTAAAAAGAGCGAAAATGTTAGTTAGAATGCTATACGCTCTGCGAAATACTTAACCACGTTCCCGATGTGTTCGATACGATTGATTTACATTCAACTGCAGAGGTGGAGACAGAGGTAGATATTTTACCTTCTACCTCAAAAATCGGAACCGATATTGTGACATTATTGAAAGAGAATCTGTATTGAGACGTTGCTTTGAAGTATCTCTTTTGTTGAGATCTATCATTTTCATGATACGTATCGTCTATCGAGGCTTTGAAAAGTTAATGGCAAATTTAAGATGTTATTTGATAGAACTTTGCGGAACAGGACTATAATACACATTTGTTGAGGTTGTGGATAAATTAGAGGCACATAAGAAAAATTGCGCTTCTAAATGAACGGAAAAACTTACACAGGAAAACTGTAGCTAGGTTGCAAGTCACATCAGATATGGCATCAAGATTAGCATCGTCTTTTCTTATTTAATTCCGACAGATTTACAATTCTCTTTTCTTATGATATAAGAAAGTCCCTTTATTGTCGATCGAAACATTGTCGGTGTGCCGTTGATAGCTTAAAGTCTCTCAGTCGGTTTAGAGCACGCGAACGAAACAGTATCCGATACTTCGAACTTCGATTATGTTAAATACATTTGTTAAATACGAAAAACGAGTCATTTTTCACCATTCTGTAAGTTTACCTACTATACTTTGATTATTATTTCATAGAGCTACTGGCATTTGAGATACTTAAATATAAATCGCTATAACCAGTGATATTTTATAACAAATGTGATTGTTTCAATATAATTTAATCATTAAAAGTCTTACAAGTGTTAAGGTGCGAATTCATGGGACGCTCGTTTCAGCGTATCGCGAAATCACGTGATTTCGCGCTGACGCTAGCGTCAAGCAAAGAAAGCTGGATTTTCTCAGCTTTAGCGTCAAAGCCAAAGCAGCGCGAAGACGCCGAAATTTTGACGCTGTTTTCCTTTTCATGAATTTCAATTGACGCCGACGTCACGTGTGGTCATGCGACCTTCTTGCCGCTGAAAATGAGCGTCGAGCGTCAGCATGAAAAGGCACCTTAACGCTATCTTTATGTTGAGGCTTTCATACTTTTTCAAGTGGAACAAAAATTGTTAGTAAATGTGTTATTTTACTTTAATTATATTGTATTAAACGAGAAAATATTATATGACATATCCTTATAAAATATTCACAAAAGTTCTCCGCGCGATATGCAAGATCGAAAGACTTTCTTCATTCTGGCGTTACATTAGCGTAACGCGACAGTACCAATTATACACGACCAATTATAACGGTATATACCAATTATACGGGACATTTATTATCTCGCGACCGCGCATTGCACATTAGGTACATTAAGCATCGCGAAAATGAACATCGATTTCTGCATTAATGCACGCTGGAAAATTAAAAATATTATCGATAACTGCTGCACGTGATAGCGTTACTTTGAAGTAACTACATAAATGTTTATATTTTATTACTCGTGCGATCCGTGGCTCTGAAAAATTAATGACCACTCCTCTCGAGTTTAATGTATCGTTCGGCCAAAGCCAAGTCGAAACGGACTGCAATTGAAATCAGTCGAGCGAGATTACAGGCAAGCTATCAGCATATACGAATAAAAATAAGGGGTTGCGTTTGAAGCAAAACGGCACCGCGGGTTGCGAGTCGTATCAATAAAGTGCACGCAATTTTCGACGCGTGTTCGATATTTTCGATGAAAAGTGACGCAAATCTACGACTTTTCTTCCTTACGAGATAAAAAATATTCTGTCTGTACGTCGTTGATTGTAATGTCGTCGGGGAACGTCGCTGTAAAGTACGCGCACGCGAGGGAAGAGTTTTAGGGTAATTTTAGAGGTATAATAAGCAATTGTCGAGACGACAAAGGGTTACGGATTCGACTTTCCGCGTTCAGTCACTCGCGCTCGATATTTTTTTGTCATTCGTATACGTTTACGCTACTGTTCAGTTTAAATTTTGCCGGATCGATGTGCGGAGGTTGAAGACACCTTGGACATACGCGCGCGCGCGAGCGCGCGCGCACGAAAGTCCTGATGTGTCATTGATTTTTTATATTTCTAACCATTATTTGTTCTGTTATTAATTGTCAGTAGTTTTCTTTGTTAATTTTGCGTTATATTACATTCGGCGATTATAATTCTATATTCACGTATAGCGATAAGTTTAACATGCTAATGAATAATTATTGATACATTGAGATAATTAATCAACTTCATTACAACGACGTATTTAAAAAAGAATCACTTGTTTCAATGTTTGTTATTGTATTTCCGAAGCATTAATGAAATTTGTCCATGTATTTCTTTTTCTTGTATAATCTCTGTTACATATATATATATATATATATATATATATATATATATATATAATATATATGTATAAAATAATAAGAATAATTGAAAAATAATTAGAAAAATAACTTTTACATTGTTCTTGTACAATAAAAACAAAATTGCGATTAGACTATACAATATTCTCTATATATAATAATATTTTATATGATATATAAGTGATAAGAGTTGTGGTAGTAATAACGGTAGTAATACACCGTATACCTATAATTACTTGCAATAATAATTCTCAAAATATTCTTTGCGTCATATTTCTTGATCTTTTTATCAATCCAAAAATGTATCTTTATTTTTTACAGATTGATTTGGCATACGTTCATCGATCGGATCGCCATTTGGCCTTTTAGTTCTATTCAGTCGTCTAAACGATATTTCAGGGGACGCCACAATACTGGGTTGCCGACGTACATAAATACCAGATCGAAGGAATTTCCAATCTTATTTGTTGTCAAGAGGAGCTATACATTAAAATCTTTGTAATGACCGTTGAGCCGGGTAAGTTTGATTTTCGACAATCATCAAAATTTCTTGGCGGGCCCCGTTTTTAAGCCGGCGAAACAGCCGAGCGAATGCGTCGAACGATATATACATATATAAAGAAATTGCTCGTATAGTCCAGCTGCGTATAGCAGATTTTATCTTCTGTGTGTGTGATCAGTAGTTAATTTTAAAATAGATTATATTAATTTTTTTTTAACAATTGTTAAACAAATAAGTACTCAAACTCACAAACGCGCGCGCGCGCATTCCCCTCGGATGCGTTTTGGAACGCGATATTCGTAATCGATAATATTTCCATCGGAGTTTAATTACGACACAGTTTTTTTTCTTATATATATATATATATCTCTCTCTCTCTTTCGATAATTTAATTCGAATTTGATTTTTCTTTCTTTCTTCAGATTACAATCTCCTGGATGAACGCAAATTTTGAATCGGATTTGCTCTCGAGGCATCTGGACGATTCCGAGTCGGGAGACGCCCGTGTGTTCCGACCAATCTCGATTATAATCTCGATAAAGGAGCGACAAAAATTTCGCGCAATTACGGAATCAAAAAGGATTCGGAATCTAAATCCCGTTCGTATAAAATGTATATAAACTCCATCTGTCTCCTGATCTTTCTTCATTTGGACGCGAATGCGCGCACGCGCGCGCGCAGGCAGGCAGTCCGTTGGGCGCGTTGGAGGGAAACGGGAAACGCCGCGCACTTTTTGTCCACGAGTGTACGCGCGTTTTGACGGGACGTTTGGTGACCCTGGGGGTTTTGAATCGCGATTGCGTCTCTCTCCGGCATGCCGCGACGTGACGAGGATCGCCGTTGACGTCCCGATGCGACGACGCGGTTGAGAGGAAGAGCCCGGGAAGCACGCGCGGTTCCTTCGTCGGGAAAGGACGAACGTTTGGCAAGGTCGATAAGATGCGTCGCGCCGAACGCGTCGCCGTCAGCCCGTGAGTCGTACGACGCTCGCAGCTCGCAGTTTCGATCTTAACCTTCCGCGCCCTCGGCGGCCCGTGGAAGCCGTTCAAAGCCCCGATTTCGAATTCCCTCGTCCCGCGATCTACCCGCGGGGTGAACCTTCGTCTTCGTCGTCGTCGTCTTCCTTCCACGTTTCGCAACGGAGATCGGAGCCATGTCCGACAAGCTGGCCGAGTCCGTGGAGGACGATAGCTCCGTCACGATGCTCGACGTTCTCCAAGTGGAAAACCAGCTCGAGGAGGACGCGTACGCCGTTCTGGGCGCGTCCGACGACCAGAATTGCACTTACAGCAAGGTACGCCGCTTTTGACCTCCTCGCCCGCGACAGGGTCGCGCGATTCGCGATTCATCCCGTTCCGTTCTCCATCCGTTGACTTGGCTGACGCGTTTGATCCTCTTGGACGACTGTTCGCAGGGATACATAAGACAGGCGTTGTACGCGTGCAAGACGTGCTGCTCGAACAAGGTCCGAGCTGCCGTGTGCTTGGCGTGCAGCTTTCACTGTCACGAGGGTCACGAACTTGTGGAGCTGTATACGAAGCGGCACTTCAGGTGCGACTGTGGAAATATCAAGTTTGATGGCAAGCAGTGCAATCTAGAGAAGGTAATGGGTTTTCTATGTGATGTACGTTTTATATAAAGTTATACCGCCTCGATTAACCTTGCTCGTTGTGCTTTTTAGCTCAAGTCCGCTACCAATGCCGAAAATAAATACAATCAGAACTTTGATGGGGTTTATTGTACCTGTGCGAGACCTTATCCCGATCCGGAAGGCGATGAAGATGATATGCTGCAGTGTGTAATATGCGAGGATTGGTATCACTTGAAGGTAAATAATACAATAATGCGATCCTTCTGCGATGTTGAAAATTTTTATGTCTAATGCAATTTTTCCTCAGCATCTAGATTGCGGCAACAACGCGCCAGCAAATAACGCGTACAATGAAATGATCTGCACAGGCTGTATGAGAGAGCACAACTTTCTGTGGAAATATGCGACGAAATATGCAGGTTACTAAAACTTTTGTCACACCCGAAAGTTGCTTCAATTGTAAACTTATTGGTATGTTATTTTGTTGCTATAGCAGTCCCAAAGAAAGCCGATGCAAAAGCGGATGTAGCTGAGGAAAACGAGGAGGTAGATGTCAGTGAGTTGCCAAAAGGATGTCAAATGCCAAAACATAGCTGTGCCGATGCTAAGGGAAGTTGTTTTTGGATAGAGGGTTGGAGAACCGCGTTGTGTACTTGCGACGAGTGCAAATCGGTGAGATATCGACTCTTTTCAGATACTTATATTATTACATTAAAAGCTCAGATAGATTTCTTTGTATGTGACAGTCTTTTATCGTATTTTTTACCATCATTACAGTTGTATAGTGCAAAAGACATTGCATTTCTACTCGACCCAAAAGACAGCGTACAGGCGTATGAGGAAGCGGGCAAAATGAACAAACAGGAATCCCAATATGAGAAAGGCATGAAGGCTCTTGCCAGCATGGGGCATGTACAAAAGTTAACAGCGATTGAAGGTAAAATTACAGAGATTGTAGTTGTTCCAATGAAATGTTTTCGAAAACGTTAAATCTTCCAAAAAATAAATCTCTCTTTCTATTAGCGTTAAACTGTTTATATCGTTTGCAGAATACAACAATATGAAGGAACGGCTCATGCAATATTTACAGAAGTTTGCTGAAAACAAGAAGGTCGTACGTGAAGAAGATATTAAAGAATTCTTTTCAGAAATGGAATCCAAGAAACGTCCTAAAGTGACAGTGCCAACATATTGTCGTTGAAAACCTGTACTTTACCCCCATAGCTAATAATGATCCAAATAAAAATAAGCGTTTTATTATGTTTTTACCGCAAGTTATCGTATATCATGATTTTTAACGTTTGTATGTTTAGTGTTTAGAAAATTAAACGGTACATGTCACTGTATCGGAGAGCCTTTTAATAAAAATTTTCGTATATAGTTACAGGAGAAGGTGAAAAGAGAAATGTAAAGAGAGCGTAAAATTTGCAGAGTATATATATATATATATATATATATATATATATATATATATATGTCAAGGAAGAGTATTAGAGAAAAGAAAGATTCGCGATTTCTTTGCATGTATATCATTTAATTCCTAATTCGATTTAATTACGAATAAATTTTTTATTGAAAAATTATAACGAGCAGAGAAGCTCTCGTGCTATTTACTCTCTGTCGTTCGCCATTTCTCCTGCCTTCCTATTGCTTCCGCGTTTCCACGCGACTTTTGAGCGACAAATCTTGCCTTTTTTTATAAATATAGATCTATAGATTAATTTCATAGATTTTCATACGAACTAAAATTTTATTAATATATATTTAATATATTTTTTTCTAGTGTTGCTGAGAGAGATTGAAGGAGGAGATTCGTGGTATAATTAATGATCGCGGCGACATAGGTATCGTAGTAGTAATATTTATTATATATAACTGCTATTGATAATCTTCGCTTACAAAATATACGGATCAACGCAACTTTTTAAGCAAGTCAGAATGTTCCCGATAAAATATCTGTAATGTATAATATATCGTATATTTCATAGCTGTTCTATACGCAGAATGTCTTCGACATGTTCACAATGGCGGAACATATTGTTGAGGTTTCGATTGACGTAGCCGCGGTTTTTTACTGTTTTTAGCCGACGTTCTTCGTGATTGCCTTGACGTTCGCATTTCTTGCTTTACGATGAATCTTTGGCAGTGATAGAAGGGGTTCGGTGCCCCTCACGTCGAAAACCCCGTGTGACTCGAATACATTATGACGTATGACACCGCGCATCACCGATATATTGTATATAATATTATAATATATAATATAACACAATATTATATAATATATATTACATACATATAATCGTTATCGTATAAAATAGAAATAAGCAATTTCGCAGTAAAACTATGCGTTACTGCAGCAGCAATACGGAATAAAATAACGAAAGATCGCGCATCCTCTTTTTATCTCGCCCCAAGACGGCCAGCCTCAACAATGATGACCGCGTCATCGCGAACGCTTCACGATATAACATTCCTCTTACATTTACGCGCTACCATATTAAAGTCTAAGTCTTATCCGGTAAAACTTTCTCGATACGATATTATACTGTTACGTCATAAGATTAAGCGATGCATTTTTATATGCAGCACGGATACGGAGATATTTTCTTCGTGCGACGCGAGACAGCGACGCGATTGCAGGGTCTCGGCTAGTCTCGTAGGCGTTTTAAGAGTCCACGTGTTGGAACTCGATAAAATTAAATTGACACGTGGCTGAATCCTCTTTCGAGAGCGCCAACGTAAGAAATTCCATTAAAAATTTCCTCGATTAATCATCAATTTACGTCAAATCGAACGGACGATCGTGTTTCCTGGAAATAACGGACTTGTTTTAGTTGGAACGAACATCCCGAAGATCGACCGTTATATCTTCACGGTCAAACAAATCCGGCGATATATTTTTCAGATGCGTTGATTCTAGAGAAAAGCTGCAATCGCGGCTGACGGATGTTTCCGCGAGAGATCTTCGCACGATCTGCTTTAAACGTTAATTAAAAATCGGCAAATCTCGTCTCAAGATCAGTTGCATCACCGATTCCGGTTTGTCTTCATTTCTGTTTTGTTCTCGCGTTACAAACGTTCGTATATGTACATACAAGGCTAGGCGCGTGTTTACTATTCAGTCCTAGGAATGATGATTTTAACATATGTACGAAGAACACTTCCGCCGACCGATTCGCGGCCGGATCACAATCAGGCTGTGTTCTGTGTGTGTGTGTGTGTGTGTTAGTTAGTTTGTTTGTTTGTTCGTTCGTTCGTTTGATCGTGTTTGTGTGAGTGTGACGAGTAACAGTATTAGCAATAGTATTAATATACATAGAACACCATTATAAAAATGCTTACGGCTAATTCTGTGCGTTTTGAATCTCTTAAAATTACGTCCGATCTTTTCGTGCAACTGCATGGGAACCGTGATGTTAACTCTTTCAGACGCGGAATCGCCCGGTGGAATGATTTCCGAGCTCCTCTTCCAATTGTAACATTTTATTGTTGTTAACTGATGATATATCCGCGGGTGTTCATCTCTTCCCGTTGCACCTCGCTTGAAAAGGTCGCGTTCATGTCCTACCGCAGCAAATGATATCCTGCAATGGCGAGGGTTTCCCCCTCGGTCGCGCGACGAACGGTGTTCGAATACACCGAATTTAAGGGTTGAACTTTAAAATATGATTAAATCGCGCTTTTCCCTCGCCCGCGACTAGAATTTCTCAAATAGAATTTATTGTTAATGTTTAATGGCGATCTCTATAGTCTCTCCAAAATTAAGGCAAACATTCAATAGGAATCTTACGGCAAATGCGAAACTTTTTTTTTAAATCGATAAACAGTGGACAGTTTTTTTTTTTAATCTCTTAATCGCTGTCTCCCTCCTTCGCGCGTACCCGCTAGAATGATATGATAAAAATATATCTCTGCTCGTAGCCGACTCGGTATAGATATGTTTCCTCTTCGAGAGAGAAGCTGCATTTCGCTCGCTCGAAATTAATACCCTTACACAAGAAGCTCGAGACTTAGACAATATCGTTACTTTCAACCGAAGTTTCAACCGATTTTATAAATTCTATAACAGACACGTATCGAGTGTATTTTGTTGGGTGTTAATTTGTCAATTCCCAATTAAACAGTGAACCAGACGAGATTGCGTTTGCAGGTCAAACGCATGAATATGTTAGAATCTGCCTGTTTTACGATCATAAAATCTTACGGAATATTTTTAAGAATAAACCTAAACGATACCCTCTTTTAGCGTACAAAGTGAATAAATGCGGATCGGAATCACTTATCATTAGTCTCCTATGTATTTTGATTTATATTTCTACGTTAGGCGTCATTTCCGCGTGCTTTCTCATTCTCGGCCACGAGATAAGAACTTCCGCCCCCCTAAAGAATCGAAACCCCCGAGCCGGAGACGCTCTATCAAAAATGGGATCGATAAACTCGCCGCGGCCAGGATAAATATCAGATTTCTCGCTTCCCTAGCGAGAGAGAGAGAGAGAGAGAGAGAGAGAGAGAGAGAGAGAGAGAGAGAGAGAGAGAGAGAGAGACCGTTGTTGAGTCGATATCCGATATCCATCCTGATCGTCCGCGTCTATATATAATGGTTCGCGCAAAAGGTAGAGATCAGCATATACTCGGGCATTCTCGCGGCCTCGCGTCGACCTCGTTTTCGACGGAGAATTTATAAATCAAGGTCCCGTATATCCCGGACGAGCAATTAGAAGCTCAGAAGTTTCGAAGGTGAGAGAGAGCTAATTGCGCCTGGCGCACAAATTTTTGCCGAGGACTTTGAAACTCAATGGGTCAGGCACACACAATACATGCATACGCACAGGCACACGCGCGTACGAACGTGCACAGCCGCTCATCTGCTGATTCCCACTTTTTGCACGCCACTTTGTATATAAGCGTATATTATATATCGACCTCGGTATGTTTCATTGCTCGTGAGGTTCGTCGTTACACATCCAATCCCAATTTATCGTTTACCCTTTCCTCCAGCAAATGATCTTGACATTATACGTGGCCTGTCGACACGGGGCTATACATATCGCGCATATACCTCCGTAAGACGGCATTTTTAAATATTTCACGAACACAACTATTTGCCGAGACTTGCGAGAAGATCCGAAGATCCTCTTTACGCGCGCGATATCTCGTCTGTCCTCTTTATCGCCCTATAACAAATCCCGAAAATTTCCAAATCCTATCGTAAGTGTATCTTATACAACGCTATATATATATATATATATTTATTTATATGTATGTATCTATACTTAAATCGAGATGAAGATTCGCGACGAAGTTACTCGGTATCGTACTTCATTCATTCGTGAATTGAACACAATTTTAGTCTTTGAGAAAATAACACACCCGTCATTACAGATTTACCAAACATTTTTTTAGAGATATTAAAGTATATATATTTTTCTGCAGCGTGAAAATATCATTGATAAAATTTCAGTAATCAAACCGCAAAGCGTTTGCAATTTAAAGTATCCTCGACAGTTCACATTTCGGAGAACAGAGAAAAAGAGCGTGTGTTCCGCAGGAGATTCAATTTTTACGCTCGAGAGAATGCAAATACGTGCAATAAGCGATACCGCGGCCGTACGTAAAATACAAAGCATATGTTTCTCAAAGACGCTTATGAGATTTCGAATTCGTATACACACTCATCTGTAAAAACCGTTTCGCACACGTGATTCGGCTCGACGGCGGGATGAATCAACGAAGCCTCTCTGAATCGCGGTCGTCGGAATATTTTTGGTGAAACGATGAAATCTACGTGTCGTGCATCGGCTAGTCTCCTCGCCCGCGGCGACGAGTTTTTTACGTTTCTTTAAGCCTACCCCCCCTCCCTCCCCCCCCCCGAAAAGACCCTTGTCCCGCTCGCGGGACCCTCGGCTGCGCGGTGCACGCGTTAGAAAAGTTGCGTGAGGAGGCCCTTGCGGCCCTAAAACGCTAATGACGGCGGCGGGTGTGATGTGCACATCGATTTTTAAACCAAACTATGCTCGCGCGTATCGTAACGATGCGTGTACAGAATGGAGGAGCTTGGTCCTGGCGGCGACGCGGCGGACGACGGCGGCGTGGTGGTGCTCGAGCTCGAGCACGGCGGGGACGATGACGATGCGGAAGGCGGTGCCCTCCTCGAGGCGATCGGTACCTAGGTGTCGTGGCCCTGCCGGTGCGGCTTGCTCTCCAGATTGTTGGACGCCGGCCGGCCCACGAGGCCCTCGAGCTCGTCGGGCGTCAGAACCGTGAAGTCCCTGCCGATGCAACGGAGATCGTGATGCTGATGATACGCGTGAATAAGAGAACAAGATGCCTTCGCGAAACAGGACTTTGTATATCTTTCTCGAGCAAGGAATTACTCGACTGCATGCCAACTTTGATTTCGACGTTACGAAGATCGCAAAACGCTTTAACACATTTTTATACTCGTAACGTTTTATCCCGCCAATGTAGATTTAACTTTAACCTCGATTTAACTTATCTTTTTCTAGTTCCAATAAGAATTAGAAAAAGATAAAAAGAGTAAATTAAACTGAGATTAAAGTTAATCTGCACTGGTATATAGAAATAGACATAGGAGATAATTCCGAATGTTTCTTTTTCTCTCCTTTGTTTACACCTCAATTAGAAGAGGCTGACGAACACCGACGGATCGCTTTACCTGTGCTGGGCCAGCAGCATGTCTATGCTGGTGACGCTGCGCTGATGGGTGCCGTCCTTCTGGGCCGCGCTCTGCTTCCTGATGCAGACGGCTCGCAGGGGCGCGAGAAACACCCCTATCACGAGGAGGCCGCTTCCGGTGGCGATCAGGGCCGCCGAATTCCGGGCTGCCTCCGCGCCCGGCGCGAGTTGAACCAGACCGACGACCAGCACCACCGCTCCCAGCAACAGCGAGCCGACGACGACGTACAGCGAATTGACCTGGAGTGTATAATAATACCGCTATTGGTACCGCGATTTCCAGACGATCAGTAGCGAGCAACGTACAAGTATATATACCTTTCCGCAGAAATAGTACTCCGGAGGTTCCTTATCTAGCACCGCCTCGCTCTCCGCCAGCGGGCTACCCGGCTGGCTGTTTCCTATCCGCGAGCTCTTCTCCTGGTAGTAGGTCTTGTGAAAGACCTTCACCGAAGGTACCGGTAACGCGGTGATCATTCTGAAACGAGATCACGAGGGGAAGCGTCAGAAGCTGGGAAGAAACGTGCTCGGCCACGCAACGATCGAATTAAGTTTATCCGTGTTATCGTACACTGTTTAATTTGTAGTGTCAAATTATACTCAATCGAGTTATTTTTAACCATTCCTACTGGTCGCCACTGCTTTTATTCACTGCTTCTACGATATGTCTTTAATTTAACTAAATCAATGGAGTTAAAATAAGACTGATGTTTTATGTTAAAATAATAAATTACGACATATATATGGTAGTTATAAATAACATTTTGTTATTTAACTCGAGCTATTGGTTTAAATTTCATTCTTTAATATTTTACAGCGTAAATTCGTAGTGTCAAATTATACTCAATTGAGTTATTTTTAATAATTCCTATATAGATATTGCCACTGTTCCTATTCAATATTAATTTAACTAAAACGATGTTAATTAAACTAAATTTAACCATCAACGAAATTAAAATTATACTGTTCTGTGTTGAAAATAAATTTTGACACACAAACATGACAGTTATATAAATAATATTTTGTTATTTAACTCAATTAAGGCATTAGTTTAAATTTCATTCTTTAATATTTAATATAACAATGTAATGAGACGTGTTTGCGCACGATCGTGGTAAAGTTTATTAAATTTTAAGGAACGCGACTCTCTCTCCCGTATCGAAAGATTGATGTTTGAAATATTACTTGGTCGTTCCCACCGCGAGGGACTGCTTTGGTAGTCGAATGTACGACGCGGTGATGGCGATTACTGGCAAACGTTGGTGGTGTCGGTGGCCTAGATATGTTCTCGGGGGGGCGATGACCTTTGTACCTCGATTATCGAACAACCGAAGGCAGCACGGGGTGTGCAGGTGCACACACCGCTGAAAAAACACGGCAAATTCCTTCTCTTTCTCTTGTAATCCGAGAGATTCAACCCCCCCCCCTCCCTCTATTGACGCGCTAACGATAAGTACGATCTCGCGTGACCGCCGTTCACGAGGAAACGCGAGAAAATAAACAGAAAAACAATATGTTCCCTACGTCCCCCTTTGTCTGATTTACGGCGGCTGAAGTGCGATTTTTTGTATGTGATTTAACGCGATTGAAATCGGGGGACATCCTCGAGGTCACGAGGTGTCGAGGACCGAACGGATGATCCTCGATTTCAGAATTACGCGGAATTACGCGGCGCGGGGTATACACGCGCATAAAACAGTCGGATATACGGCCGTTATCGCTTTAGAAGGGCGTAAAGTGGAACGCTGGCCTAATTCCCCGATGTCATGGTTGCAGCTCCACGTGCATCGTATATAATAGCGTAGGCCGAGTTATAGGCACGCGCGAATGTGCAACTAGTATCGCCGCTATCTCACTACCCTGGATTTCTGCCAGAATCTTCAGGGACTACAGAGAGGGAGCGGTGGGGGGGGGGACGGAGGGGTCGGGGGGAGAAAAGGATATCCGGTGTCTTTGTAAATCCGCGCGACTCCGCATATCGCTCGATTTCACGCATGAGTCGTGCGCGTGCTTCTCGTTCCTCTTTTTTTTTCTTTTAAATGGACGCACGCGATTCGGTTCGCGATCGAGGCATATTTAGGGCTCGACGCCACGTCGAGGTGGTTCACCCTGACGGAAGGTACCAACTCGCGGGCTGTTCTACGTTGAGCAACGGCCGAGGCGCGGGTTGGATTTTATTTCAAATAAAAATTCGAGGGAAAACGATCGTTTTTCCGTTCCCGGCGATACGATGATTCTCGCGATCGCGATAACGATTTCGCGGTAACATCCTAGTCGAGAGACCGAGGCGAGCTTCCCCGAAAAAAAAACGGACGGGGGGGAGAGGGGGATTAATTTACGGCAACGACCTATACTTGTCGTGCATTGACTCGCCTTGGGCCGCGCTCAGCTCGAGCCGTTGATATTCCGTTTGGCTGCGCTCCAGAAAAATATAGCTATAACAGTTTCCGATAATCGAGGTTACTGCACGCCATATGGACGCCGCGCCGCGCCGTAGGTACCGCGATTTCAATAGTCTCGACTGGAACGCTTTAAGGACGTTCTCTCGTCCTTATACTAGAGAAAATCGATTTTCTCAGGATTTTCTTGAAACTGTGAATATACGTTAATTTAGATGTGCTTTATGAGTGAATGAGTGCTTTATGAATTTCAGTACCTTTTCCGGCATAAAAAATAAAGATACTGAGCCTCAAAGTTTCAAAAAAAATTTAAAATTATATTTTTTTTAATTTTGGCATTTTTTCCTTATAGAACTCGACGAGAGGAGCAACTTTGGTCCTCTTGGCCAACCTCGTATCTCTTACCGTTTGGCCTGGAAAATCTTTTCATTAGTAAAAGTTGAAACTTTGAGGCTCCAGTATCTTGATTTTTTATACCGGAAGAGGTATACTGAGATTTATACCACGTGCATAAAGCACACCTAAATTAACGTGTACATTCACAGTTTCAAGAAAATCCTAAGAAAATGCGACGGGCGTCAATATTTGTCGACTGTCGCGGTCGTGAAAGCAGGTGACAAATATATGTATTGCACTCGGGCGCATCCCCCGTGTGGATGCGTCTCGTTGATGTATTACCCGAGAGCTAGCTGTACGCGACAGCTACGGCACGAGATGCACTAAATCTCGCGCAAAAGGGGATTCTCGATGACTTTCCCCATTTTTGTTTTCATCGGTATTTTTGTGTTCCTTCCATCTCTCGTTTTCTGCCTTAAAAGCAACGTATAAGCGCGTCGTGGATATACGTTCCACTAAAATCTCGGAAAATCGATAAATGGGTCACCACATTGCACATTTAACATCCAAGGGGAAATTTCACGCTTCGCCGATAAGCGTACGTTCCAGCCGCCGCGAACCGGGTGTTCTATATCGAGACCTCCGCCTAAGCTTAAAGGAGGCATTCTCCCTAAATTTTACGAAATAAAATCCCACGCTGACCCTGATTTTATAAATAGTAAAAGTATAGATTAATTCTACGTCGCATATACGAATTGAAAGATAAACGTTAAACGTTAAACGTTAAAAGAGAACGGGAAGGCAGACGTGTCAGATATCTATATGATAACTCCGATTGCCCCATATTTGTTCATCCTGAAGAAATGATGGACGCGAAGTCTCTCGCGAGCCGCATGCACGCGAATGTTTTCTCGAGCATGAACGTTCCCTCGCATTAACTGTTTTCACTCGCAGCTCAAATTTAATACGAAATCAAAGGAAGAGTCGCGTAATGCGTCATTAGCGATAGACTCGTAAATCTGTTGCGTATTACCTTTTGATATACGACCGCGTTGCAGGTGGCTCGAGAGCGTCAACGAATAAGCGACACGTTAAACGCGAGAAAGACCCGAGGACACATTTTGCAAATATTTACCCCCTGATGAAACCCCCCTCCCTTCTCCGCACTCCCGTGTTTCACTTACTTCGTCCAGCTGAATCCAGGATCGCTCGTATGCAGGAATATGGCACCTCCTCCTCGGTTTCACGTCGCGTTTTCGTCGCGATATATCTTGCGCGAGGGATCGAAAGATAAGGAGCGAAGCTGAAGAACGAAAAGAGAAAGAGAGAGATAGAGAAAGAGAGGGAGACTGGGGGGGAGAGAGAAAAAAGTAACGGGAGCACTCGTAGAAGCGTCCAGCGTGTGAGGCGTTTTAGCGAAAAGCCGTTTCCGACGGGGTGGTGGTCCCGCGACTACTGAACCTCTTGTGGAGATTCTGGCGTACCCTGGTCGATAAAACCACCCCTCAGCCAGCCGCCCACCGGGCTAAAAGTATCGTCGCCCACCGACGACCATCTGGTGCGCGTTGCGCGGGCGCACGTGCATGTACGTCGGTCCGTTTTTGCGACGACGTGACCGACGTTTCCAAAACGAACCTTTCTCTCCCCGAGCTCCAGCCCCCCTCTGCTCCCTGTAACCCGCGGGAGAAATCCCCGATTCGCGAGTCCGCGATTTGTGGATCCTTCCACGTTGCAATCGAAAACGTCTTTCGTCCCAATTAACCGGGATCCTTTAATGTTAAAGGCTGCGGTCCACTTGACGCTACAAATGCTTCGAAGCATTCCTCTTCTCTTTTCCTTCAATGAAGAAAGAAGAAGAAGGAAGAACGTACCAAAGAATTTGTAGCGTCAAGTGGACCGCAGAGCCTTAAATACATAGTCGTATTATACTCAATTTCAATCACTTTAACTATTCCTATAGGTCGTCACTGCTCCTACTCAAATTTCGTCGTAAATTTGATCAAAACAATTCAACTAAACCGATAGAGTTAAAATAATATTGTTTTGCGTTAAAACAATCGATATACATGACAATTAAAAATATAACAAAACGTTATCTAACTCAAGGTATTGATTCAAATTTCATCCCTCAATATTTAACAGTGTAAATTCGTTGTGTCAAATTATACTCCATTTCAGTCAACTTTAACCATTTTCCTATAGCTCGTTGCTGCTCCTCTACTCAAAATATGATGTTGTTAATTTAATTAAAACAATGTTAACCCTCCGTCTGTATACGTGGGCCTACGGCGTGGGTCTGAGCCAAAATGATATCTGCTTGTAACCGTAAAACTTGCAAGCCCGCCAGAAAATGTTAAATAAACGATGTTTATCAAAATGACTATAAAATCGTCAACTATATAATGTAGACAGACGTTTTGTAAATTTTTTATAGATTTTTTAAATATTTTAAAATAAGGAAAAATAGCGTCAAATGTGACAGATCCACGTATACACTCCCGAGGGTGCAAAAAAAATACGTATACAGACGGATGGTTAATTTCACTAAACCAATGGAGTTAAAATAAAAAAATTTTGACACACGTGTTACACGGTAGTTAAAAGTAACAAAATGTTATCCATAACTTACAATCAATTGACTTAAATTTCCCTTAATATTTAACAGTGGATCATGTTTCAAGCGATGGATCGTGGATCGCCAGGGGGCAAGGATCGCGATATCGTGCGTCGACATCGCGTTTTATACCTGATGGTTAAACAGCGCAAAGATTAGCGTAGAGATATACGCGACGCCGGTGATTCACAACGAGACCGCTTGCTGTTAGTGAAAACGTTTTATTAAACTCTGAAAGTTAAAATAGCGATAGAGTTGACTTCTGCTTACAGTTTTCTGTTTAATTGTAGAATCACATACATGGTTAATATCGCCCGGTATCGCCGCGCGGCGTGAACGACGGCCCGGCCGGATCTCGTTTGTTCGAAGCGATCGCTTCACGGCCGGATCGACGGGCGAGAAAACGAGATCGCGATCGCCGCCGATCGCGTCGAGATCACTCTTGCCGTTACGATGAGAGATTCGGGCAGAGTGTGGTGACGAAACTTTCATAATCGCCGTTCGGCCGCGCGAACGAAACGTTCATAGAGTTGCAGATATGGCTCTGCGCGTGTGTAACAGTATATAATTATAATTATAATTATAATTATATTATTTTATATATATAGGTATATATCGTATATATAGGTATATATATATATATATATATAGGAAGATAGAGTGTATACATATAATATTGTATAATAAGTTTATACAAAATCTGAAAGATCGTCTTCTGAAAAAAGCACTTTTTTGCACCTCCGCCTTTGCGCGCACTCGCCTCTCTCATTCGTAATAATTGGTCGTCGATATAATGCGCGCGAATATATGCATACCACAAGTGTAGAAGAGACAGAGGGTTGTCGTTATCGTAGATTTACAAGAAGCCGCATACCTCTCCTCTAAGCTAGCGCTATTCTCTCTCGCGCGCGCGATGAGATGAGACAAATCATTAAGAGGACGACGCCAAATATATACGCATATAAAAAATAATACAATTACGAGTACATGTAAGATGTGTGTATTTATGTTTGTTCGTTTTGCAATTACTGTGTTGCAAGACTTCGAGCGACTTCGTTCCTCGACTCCTTTTGAAGAAGTCGGGGACAACCGCCGAAACGACGCTCGCTCGCCGTTTAGCAAAATTAGCAAAAAGGAAAAAAAGAAAGTATATATTATACGCAGACGCGACGCATCAGGAAACAAGACGCGCGCAGGCGCGCTGGACCATCGCCGGATGATTTGTCTACCGCGAGCTTAATAGCACAATAATAATCTCGTTGTTCGTTCACTGACAACCGAACGATGAACTTTCGGGTTGGATTCGTTTTCCCTCGTGTGTCACGAATACGCACTTGACGTATCTCGTATATGTGAGCGCGCGCTTAAATTAATTAATAATCCCCGAGCAACGATAGTACCGTTTTTCTTCGACTTCTTTTTGTCTTAGTACACACATTCGCTACGATTGGCACCTATCATTCGGGCTCTTTAACGGAAAAGAGTAACGGAAACGTCAACGACCGGAACAACCAACAACGAAGACTTACTATATGTATTTATATATATATATATATATATATATATATATATGTGTGTGTGTGTGTATATATATATATATATATATGCATATATGTATATGTATTACATGTTTACGTGTGAGGAGAGAACTTTTCTAAGAATAATATGAACCTATGTTCTATACGCGCTCTAAATATACAGCTACTTTCGAGATACGGTTATCGCCAGTTTGCACGAAGCGCTATGTACATACACGCTCTAACGTTCTTTAAGTATTTCGTCTAATAGGGGACATGTTACACAACACGCGCCAACGTATAGGAAAAAAAAAGAGGAACGATACTTAATAATATATGCTTAACAGTGCGATGAGCAATGCGCGAAAGCGTGTTAGGGGTGACAGACTTTATGTCCATTTTTACTAATGCGGATTCACTTTTCAATCTCGGTATGACTTTTTGTCTTTTTTCTAATTCCTGAAACTGGAAAGAGATAAAAAGTAAGTTAAACCGAGATTTAAAGTTAATCTGCATTGGTAAAAATAAACATTAGTGATCGCGCTCCGCAAATTGTTGGCGGAGTGATCTTTCTCTTTCTATATACTCCGTTTCCTCAAATAAACCCTGACAACGTTTATACGCCACGTGTCCCGCATAATTCTTCGAAATGCGCCAACGCTTTTTCTTTCTCTCTCGTATAATGCAAGCAGACTTTCGTTACGAGGGCAATTACAGCGATCTCATGAGCGTCGAGTGTAAATTAGGCAGTGTGCTGACCGATGAAAATTTTGTGTGTATGTGTGTGTGTGTGTGTGTGTAATTTGTAATAAAATAACTGTACCCTGTATATGATCCAAAATATGGTATACATACATAGTCTAATGCTTTGTTATTTTTCATTTTTCAGTAGTGAATTATTACATAAATTCAATAATTAAGTATTATCGATTTGAAACAATTTTTATTTAGCTCCACAAAAAGCTCTTTCGATAATAAGAACTATATACTTGTGTCCGATTTGAAACGGCTCTCTTGTAACGTTTTAACGTTTCTCTTGTAACAATTAATAAAATTTTAAATTCGAGCGCTGTTAATCAATAAGTGCAGTATAGCCTATTTTTAAACTGTGCGTGAACGCGCATTTTACGTCAAAGTTGCTTGAAATTCTTATCTCGCATCCCCATAATTGTCGTTTTTTCTATCTCGACAAAGTAAAAAAATTCGATTGTTTCGAAAAGATATGAAAACTTTCTGAATCTTCAGAGTAAGCCACATTGTGGGTACAGTTACCTTATTATTTCACTGCGAAATAAAACGTGTGGAGGTCAGGTTGTCACGAAAGCTAAATGTTGCGTGGCTTACGCGACGTTATCTTGCATAACTGATCAACGACTACCGCAAATTTTCGCAAGTTTACACTTTACAGCTCGTCTCACTATATTTACATCCGTCGCTAGACAGATGCGCTATTTTATTTTAGGACTGATTGCACCAACGACGGTTACTGCTCCATATAACGGTGGCTAATTAAACTCTCTATTTTCGGTTATATATTACAGGTGGAATCTGGATATCTAAAGAAGGGGCCTCTAACATCCAGCTAGAGATTATAGTCAACTAAAATCGCAACGCGTTAGTGCAACAGACCGACCGCTAATGCTAGATTTATATATAATGCGTATATATATCGTACTCGTGTGTGCGTGCGTGTTTGCCATATGCGTATGTGCATATCTATGATATTCTCGTCTACGTCTATATTACTGACGACTAAATGACTGCCAGTGAATGAGAGAACATAGGAAGTGCAATGCGATCGCGAGATCCCGCGATATCTCGCTGCGCGTGGACATCGGGATCGTCCTAATATTGTACGCCAGTTTTGTAAAACATTCTCGTAATTGTTAGTACAGCAGCGTTATTTTCTTTTTTTTTTTTAATTTCAAACGCGATAACTTTAAGTGGACCCCAATAGACGAACGTGTATCCGCGCGCCGAGAATTATTCCCGTGTGAGAAACGTACGTTTGATAAATATAATGCATCGAACCCTGATCACGTCCCGTGTGAAATCGGCGTGACAAATAATCGCGCGTAAGTGAGCGGGCGATCGGCACCGGCGATACCGATTCCCGCGTCTCCGGATGAATTTGTACCGAGTGTCATCGAACGAACACAAACGATCTGGATCAATTCGACGATCGAACGAGGCTTTCTCCGCGCGCAGGCACAGACTCTCGTTAAACGTCTCGCTTATAGGTATAAATATATATCGAGTGTAAAAAGACAATGTACATGCACTCTTTGTTTTTATGCAAAAGACACGCGCCTTCCTGTGTCGCGCGCTTCGTGGACGCGCGAATCTGCGAAGATCGTTAGGTATAACAGCCGTGACTATTTCGTTCCCGATATTCGCCAAGACCTTTCTGGAAGAAGTAACATCGAGGTTTTTGCTAATTAGTGCGCGAGGGTGCTGGAAAAACCTTATCGCTAATTAAGTTATTAATGTATCGACATCGACGTGTTTCCTTCTCTACGATCGCGCCTCCCCCCATGTCATTTCCGTCGTCCCCCCCCCCACTCGCCCCTTTCGACTATCCTCCCTCTAAATCGAATTCTTATATAAATTGTGTTATCTCTACGAGGTTCTTCGTCGGGAATATCGAAGATAAAGCGACGCGCGTACGAGATCAATCGCGTAGATTCTCACAACGTTTTCTCCCGCATACACCGATTTCCCGCGCGTATTTTTCCGAGTGAAATAAATACGACTTGTATGTAGAGTGGTGCGTTATCGGCAATAAAACCCGGAAAGGGGTACTCTATACATGAAAAAGATACATAAAGAACACAAAATCATATCATATATGAAGCTTCTGTTTTCTGAAGAAAACAAAACTGAAAGATAAGAAAGTCAATAACGTCCGTTTGTAAGTTTAACTTCTGATTCAACGCAGCTATATTCAAGCGTAAATATAAATATATTTAAGAGAATAAGATTTATCTATATTTTTTATCAAAATTTTAAGCAAGATTATTAAATTATTTTATTCTGTATCTTGATAGCGTTGAATAATTTGTGTCGAAAGTTGTTCGAGTTTCAAAGTGACAAGAGATATCAGTAATTATCTGATCAACAGGAATCTTTTATGGAAGTTTTTTTTTACGTTTTTCAACTATTGTTTTTTACAAAATTTTTATAAAATTGCCACTCCGTTTCGGTTTCTCGGCCAGTAACGAACCGCTCTGTACCAATCGGTAGATTGAACGTCTCTTCTACGAAATGTCTCTACTAGAAGTCTTGTGATAAAAGAATGTCGTTAGCTATATCGAATCCTCGGTACATCAGGTAGAAAAGTGCACTTGCCTCGGCATATACAATTGCAACGTAAATTAGTTATGTTGTTATATATTATATGTATATAGATACCAATGTACGTAACTAGGATTTCGCCGATATTTCGCCAAAACCTGATTAGCAGTTTTCCTTGTTACAAAAAGAATGTCGAAAGTCAAAATCTCATAGACTCCGTCCCGATAATATAAACCTCTCGCTCTACACCTCCGATAAAGAAAATGTTGTTTCTGTTTTTCTTACGAGAAGAAACATATCCCGCGAGTCCCCGTCTCTCTCTTTCTCTCTCTCTCTCTCTCTCTCTCTCTCTCTCTCTCTCTCTCTCTCTTTCTCTCTCTCTTTGTTTTTTTAGTCGCGATAGAAAACCACTCTGTACTCTCATATCTATACACATTGGCATATGTACAGGATATATACAGGATATCCTAGACGTCGGCGCTTTCTCTCGGGGGCTAAATAATCGCTACCTACGATCGTTCGTTCTTGTCATCAATAATTTATCGCTCCTATCCTCCTATCTCGACATCAGGCCGATTATCATCTCTCTTACGTTTAACAGTTTCACCCCCATTCGCGGAGAATGCGCCGCGTTCCGGGAAATTCCGCATATACTTCAAGATGTTACGAAAGAATGGCGATGTTCTCCCTTCCGAAGAAATTCAACCCAGCCCCAACGTCTCTGCCTTCCCCCTTTGTCTCTCGCTCGAGAGTGACTCTCTTATCGGATTCGACTTTCGCGCGAACGAGATCCCTAAACCCCCCCCCCCATTTCTCCATTCCGCCCTATTCTCTTTTCGTTCGTTTGTATTTTAGGCCTCTTCGGAATGCGAGCCCTGAGAACTACGTTTCTTCTTATGGTTGTTGTGATGATAATGCTGGTGATGGTGATGGAACTCCCGATGCTGCTGCACGAGAGCATCGGTCTCCGGCTGGCTCTGATGGCCCACGAGGAGGTCCAGGGTGCTCTTAGGTACGGCGGGTGCCTGCTCGCTCACCGGCGGTGGAATCGGCGTCGCGACCGGCGACTCGACCGGAAGCGGCATGCAGTGTAACACATAACATCTCACGCCCGCCAGGATGAAGCCTGAAAACAATAACGACGACAATTAGAGGCATATATCGTTGGTCGACCCGTCGAGGTCCCACCAAGCGCAAACGAATCGAGTGCTGACGAGCACGCGCGCGTCACCGATGCGCCGATCGATCGAGCGGCGCTTATAATCCGTTATTTCAGTTATTTGACGTCCCACAATCGGTTATTAACGAGCGTCTTGATAGCTCTCTAAAGGAGAAATCAATTCACTGGTCGAAAAATCTGCGTTTATTTAAGAACCTCCCGCTCTCCCCCTAAACAAACATATTTCGCTTAATCAAAATCGAATTAATCTCAATTTATTATTACAGGCCTGCGCGCGTAAATAAATAAACAATTTAGTAAGTTTGTTCACGAAACAAGCAATGTTTGCACGGCTCGAGAGAATCAACGCGACGATTAATTCCCTCGCCGATACACGACGATGGAAAACGGCGTTTGTAACGCCGTTAAGCCTTTTCGTTCCGTAAGAGCGTGCCTTATGAAGCACGACGTCAAGATAGAAGCTAAAGATAAAAGAAGGTTTTTTTCCATATATATATAAGAAGACTCACCCATTATAATTAGGGCAGCGCCTGCTATGAGTAACGCCAACCTGTGGTTGGTGGTCGTTGCACCCGGGACGAGTTGGACGAGACCGACCACGAGCACCACCGCGCCCAACAACAGGCACACCACCACGGCGTGTAGCCCGGATATCTGCGGGCAACGATCTTCGTTTCCTTTCGAAATCCACGCTTACTCTCGCCGCCGTTTCCGGCCCTTATATCATACACACATATATATATACTCTACTCTCGGAAAACTAATATCAAAACCGAGCACGTAGCGAAAAGCAGTACTTTCCACCCCGCGCATCTCGACCTCCACACATGTCATGGACAGTAATATATGTAAAGATTTAAATTGAGACCCTTGATTAGCACGTATCGCAAGCTAATGATCATTTTTAAAACAAAGTTATAATATTAAATCTTATTGTCATTGTAAAAAAGAAAAAAATCGATATGAAACTGATTCTGTAAGCTTCTCTTATATCGTACATGTAAATTAAGAAACTCTAATTGTTAATTTCATAGTCAAATTATATTCAATTTGATTGTGAGTCATTTCTATTTTCATAGGTCGCCACTGCTCCTACTCAACTTGTCGTTGATTTAACTAAACCACTGAAGTTAAAATAATATTGTTTTGCGTTAAAATAATAAATTTCGGCATACGTGATAGTTAAGAAAAACAAAATGTTATCTAACTCAAGGTATTATCTTAAATTTCGTCCTCCAATATTTAACAATGTAATAGTTAAACGTCATGCACATATAGTTCCTCGAACGGTGACATTATTTATGTCGAACGGCGTATATTGTTACAATTAACCGTTACCTTGCCACATAAATAGAGCTCGGGCAAGGGGTCCAGATTGTGCGGACTAGGGGTGGGCGGCGAGCCCGTAAGGGGTGGCAACCACTGCCCTCCCAAATAGAGCTGACTCGGCCGCTTCAGCCTTTTTTCTTGCCTCCTACGCTCGTGGCGGACGGCCACCGCTGGCATAGCACCAATCATCCTGATCAAACAAAAAGCCAACACTCATCTTTATGTATACCGTTCTCGCGGGGAAGGAAATATCGTGGCAATTACATTATCGAATTCCGTAAACATGACTTACCGGAGTTAACTGACAGGACGCTGTATCTAATAGATACTGTCCATTAACGAAGTAACGTTTTAATCGAATTTAATATCGGTTTTTCGGTTATTACTAAAATTGCACACGCGAATACATTTATTAATTATCTATCTCGTACGTATTATTTAAGATTCCTCTGTCTCTCTTTCTCTCTCTTTCTTGTGAACGGAATATACGGTGGCTAAAAGAAGATATTTGCGCATTTCATCCTTTCGAGATAATTTAATTCGTATAAAAGTAATGCGAATAAAAATATAAGATAAGAACACCTTGACGTATCTTTCTGCTTCAGAAAAATTATTTCAACAAGATCTGCAAATAATTCGACATCGATATGTCCTGTTAAACTGCGAAAATTGGGAGACACTACAAATTTACGTTTCATCTCTCTTTCGCGAGAACGTGGTCTGGAGAAATAATCAAATTAATCTCACTCTATTACTAATTTTTGCCAATTTCATCGTTGTCTCGGAGCTATTTCGAGAACGCAGTTTTTGCGCGAATCTGCACCAAAATATCCCCGAACCTCGCTATCGGCGGCATCGAGTTATTTCTTGCGCGCCGACGGCGAGATTTTCAATAATAAAAAAAAAACAACAACAACAACACAACAAGCGTTATGAGAATAAACGCTTTTTGGTGGCGTCCTGCAGCCTGACACCGGTTACTTTTGCGCCAAACGCGCTATGAACTTTGATGACCCCGGTTGACCTCGGGCCGGTCGATACGTCATTGCATCCGCCCTCCGGCCCGCAGTCGATGCAGCGAGGTTCCAGGAGGCCGTTCCGGATAGAAAAAGAAAGAAAAAGAACAACGACTATTCGAGTTACGAATAAGTCTCGACGACGCGACGACGACTCTGCTGATTACTGCAGCGTTTCGGTTAACGAGACGAAACGGCAACTTCGACGCGCGCCCTCGCCCGGGGTAAAACTAATCGGCGAGATTCTTTCTCCACCCCGATTCGGAAACATCAATATGCACGAGACAATTCGAACGTACGACTGGGGGTCCGGAGCGAATAAAACCTCATAATAAATGGATAGAGTTATACGGTTATAGAAGAACAATCATTCGTTAAGAATGGAGCGTTTCATAAATATTTATTCTCGAAAAATTCGTGCATCAAGTTGTATATAAGTGGTACAATAGAGAAATCGCAATAAGAAAGGTTTCTTTTTAAACTTCTATGGTAAAATTAACTACTGTAATAGTCGCAATCGCAAAAAACAGCAGCGATGTAATAATAATAATTATTACAATAAGTATAGTAATTACAACAACGGTTTTCCCTCTGTCGTATAACGACGGTCTTCGTGGCTTGGCTTCCTCCTTTCCGCGGGGCGGACCGAACGAACGGGGATATGAGACTTTAGCGGCATCGATTCGGTAACGAGATATACGATGTAAACCGTATCCCTCCTGTCCGTCCCCCTATAATTCCAATCCCTTTCCGAGCAAATGTATCCTCGCGCGTCGTAGTAAATCTCGCGATAAATATAGTAATACCGCGCTAAATCGCTCCGCAAACAGATATACACGCCAGTCGTTTTTCGCTTTAAACCGTACACCGCGTTTTCCGTTCGCGTGTCAATTACCATCGTGTCGATTGAACGTTAAACGTCAAAACGCGCGAATGAATAGAAGCGGAATGTCGCTTCTTCCCTCGATCCGCTCTCTCCACAATTCGTGTATTCAAGTTTTCGGCAGGAGTTTAGAGGTGCGGGGAAAGAATCCAGGAACAGGAAATTTGTTTGCCAAGTGAGCGTTTCGGTTTTCGTTTCGTGCCATTGTATATAAGCACCGGCAATACTTTCATCGTCGGAACTCCCGTTTCCGATATCGTCCACGCTCCTCTCGCGGAAGCGGGGAAACGGCGGTCCTTCGTTATCCTTAGCTATACACGGCTAATCGGCAGGATCATTCGCGGCGACGCGACGCGACGCGTGCGCGCGCGAGACGGATGTTTTTCCTATATCGTCGTTTAAAGACGCTCCGAGAGAGTCGCTTTGCAAAACTTGATAATCAACGCGACGGCAATTAAAATCCATTTGCGTCTGCACGCACGGTGTCCCATTCTCAATTCGAAGTTTTTCCCCCTGCAGAAATGTCGGAGCGATAATTCTCGAGTAATTTTTAGTTAAAATTAGCGACCAAAAAAAAAAGAAAGATTCTCTTTGGCAAGTCCAAAGTTCAGAAAACGAAATTTAATTTACGAGAAAGAGAGGGCTACATTTTTAACTTGGAGGAATTTTGATAGACTCCTAAATCGATACGCTTAGGTGCGTATAACGCTGAAGATTGAAAAGCTAAATGATCTTTCGCGACGCTTTTCGAGAAAATGTCGAGGACAGGTCGGCTCCCTCGACCAATCGAGGAATTTGTCGTTGAAAAATAACACGCGGCACACAAGTGGGACACCCTGTGCAAGTCAAGACCTAGCTCTAAAAGTGTTTCTCTCTAAAAAAAACTCTGAGAAGTATGCGGACGCGACACGAACGCGGCAATCAGATAATTCTATAGGCGGACTTGTCTTTTCCAAAGATGACCTCCCCTACGTGTCGGAATCGATACACGGCTTATGCACTTGTTTAAATATTAAAAGTTTTGCAACCGATAAGCACGCGCGCGACGCTATATACGTAGAGTAATAAATTGTACCACTTATTTTGAGGACGTTCGTGTATCCGTATCGTTCAAGCGGGACGTAACCGCCTGGAGAATTAAAGCGCAGACGTTCCTCCAGGCGGATAGGTTCCGCTTGAAAGGGGGATTCGTGTGCTCTGACAAATCTATCATGGTAAACAACGAAATTACAATCGAGATAGTACACGAGGAAATATAGTCTTTAGTTTTCAAGAAGACGTATATACTCTTAGACTTTAATTTTGCGAGAGAGACTTACACTTATGTATGTATTTGTATGTATATTGTAAGATTAGTTCGCGATTTCAGCCTTTTAGTCGAGAAAAAACGAACGGACGCGGAGAACCCAGGGACCGAAAACGAAAAGCTATATTACTTTTCCGACGTAACGGAGAAAGCACTACACGCGATCACAGAGATTCGGGGGGTAAACAATTTAATCGATCATCTATACATTCGCACGCGCGTCCAGTCGTTCGCACACAGGTACGAGGGGTGTGTGTGAGGGGGGGGGAAGGGGTGAAGAAGGGGACGAGGAATCAGACGGGTGCTCGTACTCGAGGCGAGATTATCGCCAAAGGAATACCGGAGTGCGCATTACCAAAGGCACTTTCGCACGACGTTTAACTCGGAGCCGATTTAAGGGCGAATCCTGGGACTCGGGACACCGAGCGATCTGGTCTGATCTGGGAACACGGTCTCTCATCCGGACTCGATCTCTCTCTTCCAGCGAGTCTTTTTTTCATGACTCTTGATGGAACAATTTCCCAATTTGCCCCAATTTATCCCAATTTGCTCCCAATGTTAATTACGCGCCCCAAACAGCCCCGATTTAATCGTAATGAATTTCGCCCTTTCTATTCGCGCCTGTCACCCCCTCACGGTCTGTCTATTTCTCTCTATATATCCCTTTCGCCACAATCTTCCACGCATGTGCGCTCTCTCTCTCTCTCTCTCTCTCTCTCTCTCTCTCTCTTGCATTCTTAAATTTGCAAAAGGCGTAAAAAATTGTAATTACGTACAATTAAATACACAGTGGGACCGTTCCGTTAATTAAGAAATAATCGGAGCGCCACGCGATGGCGATAAAAACAGCACGCATTGCATAATTACGCGCGGCATGCATGCATGCATGGGGTCGTATATATAGTGTTATACTGTAATGTATACGGAGCACACCCACACACGCGCGCACGATACCGCTCGAAAGAAGCTTTTCGCTTTTCAATAAATTCATCTGACATGTAAGACGTGTACAAGACGATTAACTTCTCTTCTTAGGATCACAGAACAGTAGCGCCCGAGCATAGCGATATTTCATTTTGAAGAGAGATTTCCGGGAACGCGAACGAATAGCGACCGCGGCGCGGTTCTCCATCGTGCGATTATTGCCTTCGCCGATTCAAGTCGAGTGGCATGGATTCACACACGTAACACGCGCGCACACACGCGAACACCATCCCTAAGAGAGAATTGCGCGCGCGCGCGACCTCGTTCACCGCCCCCGGCGGATCTCGCCGACTAAAGCTAGTACGATGTGTTTTACGTGGGTAAATAAATGCTTAATATATTATAAAAAGGAATATAGCATATTACAAATTATCGGCTAGCTTAACAATACTGCTGCGCCAACAGTCGCTGGACGAATAGTTGCAATTCGTCGTGCATATATACGCGTATGCACATGAATCGTATTTTTCGAAGTTAGAGAGAGTATATATTAGCGCTAAGATATATCGAAATCAAATTTCGGAATGTCGTCGTACGCTATTCTTCTTCTTAGAGACCTTATTTTCGATTCGCATCGCACGTTAATGCATAAACTCTTTCAGCCTCCGACGTACAGCTGTATGCGCGATATTAAATGCAACGATACGAGTAAATAACTTTCTCCATCCTTTTAAAGAAATCAACCGCTTCGAGCGGTGTTCGATTAATGATTAAAGTAAAAAAATACTCTGATTGCATTTTTATGAAGAATAAATGTAATTTAAATCGACATGTATATCTCTCTTTAAATGTCCCGATATTCAGAAACTAGGGAATGAGAGAATCGAACTTAAAACAAGTAAAAAGTGCATATAGAGGATTACCGTAATATACGCCGTCGCTTGTATGCCTAATAGATTTTCTTTTTAAGTAGAAACGATTATTTTTAATCGGGTTCTTTATCGAGTACTTCCCAATATATATATATATTATATTTATATAGAATAACACCAAAGTCGTTTCGCAAAGTTGTGCCTCATTCTACAATATAATCTCCACGGCTAGTCTTCTTGGTCCTTGAATTCGATTCTTCGGTTCCCTTCCTCGTTCCGTCGAGCGTGTTGTACGAATGTACGTTTAGTGTTTGTGATTATGTGTGTATGATTATCGAAAGTTTCGCTTCTCAAGCTTCCCTCGAGTTTCCCCTCCTCGGAAGAAACGACCGGATATCGCGACGCGCGTTTCGGCTCGCAAATACCGAGGATCGTCGCGGAAAAGTCGCTGCTTGATTTGCGCGGAAATTTCGTCTTTCCGAAGTCCATGCTGGTTTCGACTATCTTGCAGCTTCGCCTCGCTTCGTTCCTCTTCGCGTTGCGTTTCCTCGCAATTTCGTTGCCCGTTGTACAATCCAGGGGACACGGGAATGTATACGCGTCGACAGTAAAACGTCACTCCCAAGAATACCGCGGTCGGAAGACGCCATAGATAAAATGGCTGCAGGATGAAAAAGCGGGTTTTGTCGCACCGTCGCGTTATCCGCTTGTCACGTCGCTCCCTCTTCCTTCTTTCTCGAGCCTATATCGTCTAGATCTTGGAGACGTAAGGCCGGTGAACCTGCTGCGGGTTCCCGTTCTGCTTCGAGTATCGCGCGTTCTGCAGCAACTCCCGGGTCTCGCTGGGCGAGCCCGGGCTGAGGCTGTTGGTGGTCGAGGTTTCGACGCGGTCGCTGATGATCTCCTCCTCGGTGATCTGCTCGAGATAGAGCGCCGATTGGACCGCCGACTGATTGTCACCGTTGATCGCGGCCTGCGGCGTGTACGCCGGCGGGGGGCTCCGTCGCGGCGAGCCGCCGCTTCCATTGACCTTGTCGCCGTCCTTAATCTCGAGGGAGGTGTCCGACGACTCCTGCTTCATCTGCTTCGCCCGTCTGCCGTGGCGGGTGGTCAACCCGCCGGTCTCCACGTCCCGCTCCAATCGGTGGCCGGATCGCGATCTGGTGAGCTGCCGTTGAACGTACTCCTCGAGATCGTCCTCCTCCTTCTTGGCGATGACGCGATTCAGGACGATGAGAAAGACGCCGACGATGATCGCGAACAGACCGACGGCGACGAGCTCGTTCCACCAGCCGCCGGATGACTTGGTGCCCCAGTGGGCGAGGTCGCCCGGCAGCAGGCCGCTCACCAACAGAAAACCCCCCAGCACCAGGAACACCACGCCGATGTGCAGCATCCCGATCGAGGTGACCACCTTCGTGTCCAGCATGGCCTGGCCGGACGCACGCCCGCCGGGATGCGCGCTCTTGTGATGCCTGCCATGGTGGTTCAGCGATCCGGTCGAAGCCCTAGGCGACGTCAGGCCGCTTTCGCCCGATTGCGCGCTATAACGACGTTCGCGCGCGCGACGCTGCTCGTCCCGGCGCATTCGCTGACGCTTGATGGCCAGCGCCGAGTGTAATCCAACCGCGTGCATCCTGCAACACCGCAAAGACAACCCTTTGGCTCAGTCAATCCCGCTAGTCAGTCTCTCCCCCGCGACGAATTTCAACCCCCGTTTCGCGTCGTCGCGTCGTTGCGAGATCGTTCCTTTCGCTTTCTTTCTTTTTTTTCTCTCCGACGATTCGTTATCAACGAGAAGCACACGCTACCTACCCCGGCCGGCCCGGCCGGTGGCGCGGGACGATCTCGCGACGTCGCGATCTAATCGATCGAAAAAGCCAAGAGGGAAAAAAAATGCCAGAATCAGTCCCATTGTGAAATTACGTTATTGTGAAGCATGGCACGCGAGGTGTCGATAAAGCGGTCTCTACGTGCCTTCTCGCTCGCGAGCAATGTGGCCGAACAACCGAATACGCGCAATCGCGTATATTACATATACTACGGCAATTAATCAATCGATCGACACCACTAGTTCGCAGCAGCCAAGGATATCGCGAGCGAAGGAATATTCGCGCTGGGGGGGGACTTGAAGATGCGTTTCTAATTGCCTCTAATTGCATTCTCATTTATAGCTCCCGACATTTAGCCCCCTCCCGCACCCCCCTCCCCGCGTACCGCTCTGGCAAACTCGTCTCAGCACTGACTAATTGGCTACCTCTAAATTCATCTAAAGGCCTACAGGATCTATATTTACAGGGTTTTACAGGATGCACTGCGATGGAATCACGCGTGTCAAAGCGATCGGCGATGGCTTGCGAACGCGCGCGCGCGCGCGCGCGCGTATCTCGTCTCTTTAAGGGCTGCCGACCGGCCCTCCTCTCGTTTTGCGTTATCCGCCCTCTCCGTTCGGTCGGAAAGAGCCGTTCGTATGTATATCGCAAGCTCGTCAATATATACATACATATATCCAATGATACGCGATACGAGCTTGCAAGCAAATAGCTCGACGTTTCTTCTACCTTTCGCCAGATATTTCATAACTACTTCTCTCCGTGCTCTCCCTATATCCTTTCGTTTTTCCAGGTCGTCGGCGAGAGTTAAGCCCTCCTATTTTAACGAACTATTTTGAAAAAGAATATGGTTTTGTCGCTACCAGAGACGTATATAGCTGCGTACATAATTCATATGCGAAACGAACCATTCAGCGGAGAAAAAGCAATTTTCTAGTTGTTCCTATTTCAGGAACTAGGAAGTGTAGGATAATAGTTTGATAGATCGTCGCATGGCATCGAAGCCATACGGATATTCGCGCGATCCATAAAATAAGGCACTCCGTTTAATGAAGCGAACCTATAAGCAACTTTGCGAAATTATGTTCCTACCCTGCTGTGCACATGTCCTTAAAAAAAAATATTTTAAAAAGACGTATTTTTTTTACCTGACGCGATACGACTCGGTCACTTTCTCGTTCCCCTTCGAATTTTCACGATCACCGGCAAAAGTACAACGGCGGAAAGTCGAGCGTTTCTCGCGGGATTCAGCGGCGAAAAGCGAAAAAGTCGACGAGAGGAGACGCGTATATACGTAATCGGCATCCACAGACGACGGAAAACTTTTACGTCGCACGGGACAAAACTTGGCACCGTGTCGAAGGGTATATACTCGGAGTCGATCCGAGGGTACTTCGTACGTTCGATACTTCGAGCTGCATTTCGGTGGTGTTACTTTTCTCTTTTTTTTTTATTTTCTCCTCCGAGCCGCTCCCTCACGCGTAAAAATGCACGCGAGAGGCATCGCGAAATGCCTACACGTCTCATGTCGTATGCGTTACTTTATTTATACGCGTAATGAGACACGTTCCTCGTAAAAGGGCATGTCGCGCGGTAATCGGATACTCTTTGTTGGACGCAATGCCCCCCCGCGCTGTGCCCTTTGGCACCGCCATCCGGCTCGCAAGACTGAGGATACGAGGCGGGAAGGAATCATCGGGATAAAAGCGGTCTTTCCGGCCGAGAAGCCGAGAAACCCCCCCCCCCACCCCCCGTTATTTCGCGTCGCTTTACGAGACGCTCGTTCGCCGTTTCGTTGTCGGCGAAATCCAACTCCTCGTCTTCAGCCTCTTTCGCGACGCGCTCGGCAACTTAGACGCAGCTCCCGTTTACTGAAACGGGGGATCCGATATCGACGAAGAGCGGTGGGATCGATGCGGGGTCGGGCCGCGGGATCCCGCGTCCCCTCGTGTATCACGGGGAAAAATCTCAAGGATGACTCCGCGGATGCTCCTTCGTTTTACGATCACAATGCGCGGCGCCGCGAAAGCGTTTCCTGCCCCACGATCAATAAAACCATCCCCCATACCCCTTGCAGAACGCAAACGCGCGAAGTACACACCGAGGACACGAGATAGTGGCGGTGTGCGCTATGTACGTACACCGTGTGAGCCACGCATGTGTGCTGCGAGAAAGCCCACGCCACGAGAAACAACGCTTCGCAACCCTACCTGTCCCACCCCCCCTCCCTCCGCCACCCGCTTCAGAAAAAAAGGTGAAAATTAAGGCGAGGTTAATTTCCCGCGACGAATCGACCGGGTTTTTTTTGGGCGACACGCAAAAGTGGGATGGAGGAACGTCGCAGAAGAAAAGAATAGCGAAGAAGGAGGAGGAGGAGGAGGAGGAGGAGGAAAGGAGAGAAAATGTATTCATCGTTCCGCAAGAGAGGCTGACGGAACAACGAGAGTCGCGCAAAGTGCTGGGCAAATATATCGATACAAAGTTAAGAGTAAAGTAAACCGAGGGGGGGAAGGGGGACTCTGGCCGACGGGGCGCCATTTAAGTAGCGAATTAAGCACCCTGCTCTCGAATTGTCGCGGAAAGTTTCGCGGGAACGAGGTGGTGCCCCCCGCGCGTATCTGATTCACAGCCACGCAGATGAAACCGGAATATTACATTAATGGGAAGGCGACACTTTACCCCATCGATCCCTCGGAGACCCTCGCGTAAAAATGCTTCGTGACTAACACTCCCCGGCGTTCTAATTACGCACGCTTTTGCATCGCGTTCGCCATCCATTAGCGCCCCTTATCTAACGCGTTTCGCAATTTCGTAACTCTTTCGAGGGAAAGAGGTAAAATCGTGTGAGAGAGAAAGAGAGAGAGAGAGAGAGAGAAGGGGAAAGAGAGAGAGAATTGTCAGCTGGTCGTTTTCCTTTCTTCATCACGCGACTCAACGCTGATGACGGCTCACCCATTTCGGGGCCTGCCATTTCGGGCGAAATTATCGCGGACGCCCATATTTCGTCCGTCCCGCTTTATTGTCGTCGCGTCTGGCGCCCCGCCAAACGCGCGGAGCAGTTGGCTTGGCTGCCGTTTTGCGAGCGAGCCGCGGTCTAGACTTGTCTCGAAACTCGGCGGGATTTATAACGCAAACATTATAGGCACGCGAGACAGCGCGGGCACGCGAAGAACGCGTTCCCGTTTGTTCGTTTCGTTTACATCCGCAGGACCGCGATTTATAATTCGCGAGCCAACGGGTCGCGCGTCCTTGCCAAAACGCGGATATACGACTCTCGAACGTGACGCATATTCGCGGAACGCGTATCCGGGACGCCGCGCCGAGACGTCGGGGCGAGGATGATTCGACGTACCCCTCTCGTTCGATCGCGAATAAACGTCGCCGAGTCACGCTTCGCGGCGCACCATACGACAGCCCATTCCGCAGTCATCGACCGATAACGTGTTTACGTTTCGCGCAAAAAGAAGCTGGGAGCGTAGCGTCGCGCGCTCATCGGAAAATCCGCCGGGCTCTCTCAACCCACCCGCGGGGTTATTTTTCTTGGCAAAATAAACAAAAAACAGGCTGTCTGCCAAGCCCAGATGAAGACCGGCCGCTTCCTCCTTCAACGTGAAAAAGGCGAGAGACCGCGGCGCGTCTCTCCGATAACGATGCGAAAATAAATGTCCGAGATCCGCGACGAGAACGAATAATATGCCAACGTTTAATCGACACGATCGATTATAAGACCGCTAGTTCGATCGGTTCTCCAAACGATCCCGCGTAACCCAGACAAAATCGGGACGAGACGTCTTAAAGATCTTTATTAAGACGTCTTTATGACACGATGATGTAAAAGATTTTGGATATGGTGCTATCTGGGGGGAGGGGGGAGGGGGAGGGCCGCGCAAAGTCGGTCATCGGATCGTTTCCGTTCCTATACGGTGTCGAACAGGTAACCTGTTGCCAGACACGAACACATCTACGTGTAATATAACGCCGGGCGAAACGGTGTGCGGCCGTCCGCGCGCGATCGATGATAAACTGTACGAGCTCAACGAGCTGCTGCTGCTGCTGCTGCAGGCTGATGCTGCTGCTGTTGCTGCTGTTGCTGCTGATTCGAGCTGCTCGGCAGAGCGGAACCGCTAAATGACGATTAGGGGGGCTCGTCGGACGCGAATTCGCGCGGAAAATTCTCCTCGAACGACGAAACGGACGGCGCGGACGATGGGCTCGCGTTCAGAAGGGGGGGAGAGGAAGACCCCCGTCGCGACACACCGCTATAAATATCGCGTAACGCGGGGGAAGAAAAGAAAAAGGGGAGAACGGATAGGGAAGGTCGGACGAGAGACGGTGGATGGAGCGCGAAAGGGAATTGCGTATACCGCTGAAACGCGGCCGCGTCTACGCCATAAGGGGATTAAAATACCACCGCGTGCGCGAATCGTCCCGCCCGATTCCATCATCCGCTCCGTCTCTCGGAATAGACTTTTCGCGAGATGGACGTGACGCGCGAGAGCGATTCGCGAAATTTATGTGACGCGCGCGCGGTTCTGTATGTTTTGGGAACGGAATGGAACCGCGTATACCCTAAGCTCGACGGACGCGAGCGTTTATTTATTTTGCGCGCTTGCTTTCAGCCCCGTCGATCGCGAGGGAGAGAAGGACGCGCGTGACGCGTCTCTCCTCGCGCGAAACTGAATAATGAAAATAAAGAGAGAAAGAGAGAGAAAAAAAGAAAAGAAGCTTCGGCGAGAGAGAAGTCTCTGCGAGATCGAAGCGAGTTGCGGAAAAGCGAAGTTTACCTGACCGTCGGCGGAGCTCTGATGGCTCTCCTCCTGCGAAGAAAAACGGGCGAGTCCGTCCGCGCCGCCGATGACGCCTTACGCCTCACGGCCTCACGCCATGAAACTTCCCTCCCGATGGCGAAGCGTCCTTCCCCCTCGAATTAGAAAATCGCTGCGGGACTGCCGCTCCGCTTCTTCGCCTCCTCCCCCGCCGCCGTTTTTCCTTCTTTCCCTTCCGCGCGAGAAGGCCCTCGCGGAAATCGTTACATCTTCCACGGGGAACCGCGCTCTTCCCTCAACGTCGCCAGGGTTGTCGGCAACGCGCGGCGATTACCCTCGCGCTCTCCCGTTCCGTTTCCTTCTACCCTTCGCGTCGTCGCCACCCTTCTCTCTGCGAGGTATGAATTTTCGCGCGCGCACCCGCCGTTGCCGCCGCGAGAGACCGTGGACGAGTGAAGCGGGCCTCCAATGTTGTATACTAAATACGAGCGTGCGAGCCGGAGGACACGCCTCTGTCCGGCATGGCGCAGACTCGGGGGTTCCGCGCTCTGCTCTGCTCTGCTCTGCGGAACGGCGAACGGAAACACCCGCAGGGGGCCCTCGACTCCGCCGAGAATACTCGATACGCGCTGATACGCGCAAGTCATCCGCGCTCGGCTCGAGACGTAATCCTCCGAAGTGTGTCATCACGAAGCGGGATCGCGGATACTCGCAATGAGGACAAACGGCCGGAGCGATCGAGAGATTTTTCTCCCTTTAAATCGCAACGGCCGAATAACGATAGACGGTCTACGAAGGTGGACCGGATATCTCGTACGTGACAATTCGAACGACGCGGCGCGGGGGATGACGCAAGGGGGGGCAGCAATTCGCACAGCACCACGATTCAACATAAAAAAAGCAGCATTCTTTATTAGAGAGAGGATTATCCTCGTAATTAATCTCCCGACAATAAAATCAATTTATCGTCTGTATATTTTGCTTTGGCGTTATAAATCTTCGTTTTGGCTTCAATAAATCGAAAATAGGAAGCGATATATATATTGGATATAAACGTATCACAGATAAGTGTCATGTATCAGTCAAGAGAAATGCGATAGTAAAGTAAAATGTACCAGTGCCGGGACGCTCAAGACCTATGTCTCCGGACACCTTTATCATTTTAGTTTTTAAATAAGTATAACGAGTTAAAATCAAAGATATAAACATAATGCGAGAAAAATATTTTTATCTTGGATTCTCTTTGATTTTAATTCGCGTTATTATAGACTTATTTAAGGATTAAAACGATAAAAATGTCCAGACATTGGTACGTGTCCAGGCATTGGTACCTTGATATAAAATAAATTGATCAGAAGAACTAGGCACTAGTGCGCTTCTCGAAGGCAGGAGTAGCTAACGCGAAACGCGAGGCGCTTCAAATGATATAATCCGTCATACTCCGCGCGTGTAGATTCCGCTTTCTCGCAGTGGAATTGACGGTGTCGCTTAATCAACGTCGTAAGGCACTCTGTCTCGTCATCGCCACGGCTTCCGTACGGCTCCCGTGCTCGTGCTTCTCCTGATACCCTGATCTGCAATACAAAATTATGTCTGCCTTTAAATTCACCCGTTTACAGAAAATTAAGCGCGTAACCAAAGTATATACAGAAAGCTTACGCAATGGATTTGGCGACGTAAGTCTGTCTCTCATATCCGAGGCCCACGTTTGACACCTAGACCTAACGGGATTCCTTTTGACGACCAACGGTCGTTGGTACTTCGCCATTCTAAACAATAACAAAGGCACAATTGTCAATATAATATGTACAATATAAAATAGACGAAACGCAACAATGAGAAAAGGAGCTACGCTTACGTGGACTCGAATTCCTTCAGATTCTTTCTGGCTAAAGTCTTTTGAGTGGCGAACGAGTACGATCGAGCGGAAGTCGGGCGTTCCGCTCGAGACTCCTTGATTTCGCGATCCTGCGCGATTACTTTCATTCTTTTCGTCGGCGACTGGGCGAATAATTCCACTATATTCATGGACGCCGCGTCACACTTGAAAACGATAAATCGTTTAATTGTTATGCGACCAAAAATCTCTAAATACGAACAGTGAAATAATTTTATAAGCGAAGGAACAAGTGTTTAATTTACCTGCAACTGGAGACGATGAAGGAAGTCCACCTCCGCCGAGTTTAAGGGCGCGTCAACGTGTAACTTAAGCATACATTGCAACGCCTCCTTATATATCTTTTTCAACGTGATAACGCGCTCGGTCCGCATTAATCTACGCACTAAGTAACCACGTGTGTAAGCGTTGATGATATTCACCGCCCGTACCTACACAGTAACATAAATTTTAATGAGTTTCTCTCAAAAACGAAACATTGAAATACGTTAGAAAAATCATGATGTGTTAAAAGTACTCACGTGTTTATCGAGATATGCCGTGGTGTCCAGCACCGGTACATGCGTGGTATTGCTATCTAAGGGAAATAACTGCCGGCTCACGTTGGAATTCCTACATACAATAAGATCGCGCGACTCGCAACTGCTGCTATCGTCATTACCGTTATTATTGATATTGTTGTTGTTGTTGTTGTTATTATTATTATACGCGGTATCGCATAAACTCACTTTTCTCGTAAAGTCAAAATCGAGAGCCGGAGAATTGTCCGCGGTAAAGGACTGATGTTTAAGCAGGTATAAATTTCTCGGAGAGAGGTAATCCAACGGACATACGATCACTCGATTCGCCAACGGTAATTTAACATTACGATGCGCTTCCATCGGTATATTGCTGGGAGAATTTATGTTCGACTGCTGCCTTGCCTCGTTGTTCGACAACGATCGATTCGACGCAGCGTTTGATGCGTTCGCTTGACGCGGACTTCCAGAGGCACACTTTCGTATCTCGGCCAACAAGAGCATCTGTTGCTTCTGGAATTCCGCTTGCAGCAGCGATTGCTCTTTCCGCTGACGGTATATCAGCTCCATCATCTGCTTCTTGTGCATCTCCTCGATCTCTTTGTAGACCATCAAGAGCTTATCCGGCGTGGAAGACTTCGTTTGGACATTTGAATCGCGATGTTCCGTGACACTTTCTTTTTTACTACGCTGCTTCTCATCTATGCGAGACAACTGAATTTTAGGACCATTCGTATCTTCCGCGCACTCTCTACTCGACAAATTTGATACGCTGGTGTCACTGTCCCTCTCTGATTTGTCCAAGGAACTTTGCTTCTTAACATCTGCGTTAGATCTACGATTATGTTTAGTTGGCGTGGCGTCCGATCTACACGCATCTTCAACGATTATCCCTTTGGTAGAACCATTAGATTTGATTTCTTGACGTGATTCTATCGAACTATCGGATTCTCTATGCTGAAGAGTTGATTTTTTTGCTGTACCTTCCGACTTACTTAAAGCTTCAACACCTTCTGCCATAAATTGTTTATTTTCCCACTCCACCTTAGGCTGCGCGATGTTCCATTGTTTTCGTTGCGATACATCAGTGGCACGTGTGGGAACGTAGTTTTCGTCAGTTAATTCTGTATGCATGTGAGCGAGCAACATGGGACTGGGTGTATCCAATACGTAAGAACCTTGACGTGACAATTTAGGTGGATCTTCAGTTTCTTTGGAAACCCCTATGGAAGAAGAGGTATCTTCCTCATCGTTACTTAACGTTATTGGAACTACGTCCAGCGTTCTGGGCACCTCGGGCTTCCAACTCTCTGCTAACGTCACATCTTCGTCTGGCGTCGCCACCTCTATTGCATCGATACATTTATTATGATCAGTCGCAGCAGCTATAGGTTTCGAATCGTTAACAGTGTTGTTCGTTAAACAAACTTGAAATTGCGAATGCTGTACGTCTGATATGGGGGACTGGATATCGCGATCATCTCCAATTTCGACAGCGTCTTGCGGCTTGACAATGGTCATTTTGGAATGCGAGTCGCTGTTGTTGGTGTCAATGCTGGTAGCGACGTCACGGCTGGACACGTCGCTGTCCGAACTGTATCTGATACTCCTTATTTCATCTACCGGCTCCATTATGTCAGCCTGCACGTATTTATCTCGATTGACGCGTTTAACGAGCCGTCTATCCCTCAAGTTCTCTTCCACTTTGACCGCCAGAGACCTGTAACGTCTCATTTCCTCCTTGAGGGTGTCGGTCATCTGAAAACGGCGTAATATCAACGTAAAGCGATTTTGTACAAATAATAAACCAGCGTTGGTTAACGAGTAGGTACTTACTAGCGGTGGGAGAACAGGTATCCCGTTTATTTTGATACAAGAGGTATAAAATTCCGACTGCATGTCTCACGTGCGATCTCGATCTCTACCGTCCCTGTAAGAATGCGATTCAATTGTCGCTGTTTTTCACTTTCTTTCTTCAAGACTGCTCTCTTTTCAAACTTTCATGCGAAACTTTCCTGTCATTTAAATACTCAAAATGCGATGGCGATTACCAAGGAGATGAAACGCGCACGGAATATTACGTTCCAAGACTTGGCGTCGAGGACGCTTTCGCGATTAGAAATGGCTGCTTCCGGTTAGAACGCGTCTAGACATCTCGTATCCCTTGGCTGTCAGTTAAAGAAGAATCCGCTAATATCGACACCATACATTATTAAAAATCATCTTACGTGGGCCAGAAGATAATTAAAAAGCACAAGCATTATTAATTGGCAATATAAAATTTTGTCCATCGTCAATAAAAATAATTGTATACCTGATAAAAGTGCGTTTATCAAATATACTAAATATAAAATTGTCATTACGAAATGTTGTATATGTATTAAATTATTACCGATTTATCAAACAATTAGCTCTTATTTCTATATATATTTGTATATTAATATAAAAAAAATATAATATAATATTATCCAAATCTACAGTCAGGGTGTATGAATATCTAGACGTGACACATTCCAACCGGAAGTAGCCGGGTTTTTCAAACGTGACAGCATCCAGCATCCATATGCCGCACTTCCAGTTTGTTTACATTTCGTCGGAGTTGTTGATAACAACTCGAGTGAAGACTACTCCTGCTTTTATTGGAAGTGCAACAGAAAATATCATCAAAAATGATTCCAGTAAATACAATAATATTTTATACGGCATTATTAAATCGATCGAAAGCTCAAGCTTTGATTTTTATAAATCAAAATTACGTTTCTAACCTCGCATAGATACATTGAATTCTATATCCGAGTTTCGCCGATGTATTTTTTAGGCGTGCGACACGCTGAGGATTCTTCATTTGCCCCCGCAACTTTCTGACGAGCGGCGCGATGAATTATTGCAGAAATATGGCGCGGCCAAGACCAGAACGGTACGACCGTTCGGCAGGTATACCGTCACCTACGCCAAATTCCCGTCCCAACAATTGGCGTCGGAAGCACTGCTGCGTCTGCATCAGTTAAATGTCAGAGGGCAATATCTAACGGTCGAGTATGCCAAGAGATCTGTACCCGCTGAGCTCTCGGAGCAAGACGTCGAACGCAAAGCACCGACGAGTGGCGACGTGAAACCAGAGGCCGTCGGCAAGTCTCACGTCCAGGCATTCCTGCGAAAATTGAACAATTGGACGATGAGTCACGAGTTCGGTCAGTCGCCGCCGCCAAACATAAGATACAAATACCTGACGCCGACGAGAAGTACATTGATAAGGATAGCCGTACAGTTGTTGACTCAGCCAGCTTTCTACACGCAGGTAAAACCGTTGGGTTTTCGTTACGACGTTGTGTTTTAATAGAATTTTAATCGGCAGCATTACAGCTGTTGCATGTATGCGTAGGTGTTGCATTTGATGAATAAGATGAATCTACCTCCTCCCTTTGAAGAATTGGATGCGGAATTTCCTATGCTCAGGGAAGTGTACGATATGGAAAAGTACAAAGGTATGTAGTAACGAAATTATATGAATAACGATCGACAGTGATTAAGTGAATATATAGCGTTCTTCCTTTTTAGATATATTCCACGAGCGCGTGGACGAAAGGGAAATGGAGGAAGAGGAGTCCGAGTTGGAATCAGATGGGGAAGATAATGTCCGACCCCTAGAAGTTATCCCTGTTAAGAGAAAACGGCCGCAATCTACGAAGCGTTTGAAAATTCCAAAGTTCGTGAATCCTGCCAAAAATATCGTGACTCCCTCGTCCTCGCAAAAAGTGCTCAAACCGGAAGATATGTTCGAATCCGTTCAACGCGGGGAGACTAAAAATCTCAAGATCGAATTGAAAACTCTGGACAAGTCGCTGGAGGCAACAGCTGCTAATCGAGACAGCACTGTGGCCGTAGACGGCGGATTCGGTTTAATATTCCCGGCTAATAAAGCTCCCGAGGACGCCAAAGATAGTGAGGAGGATGCAGAAACGCAGAAAAAGAAGTTTATAACTTCCGAAGAATTGGCGGCTAATAAGATATCCGCTAACGATCAGAGATTGCTTCCCGTGTTCAAGAATTATCACTCGGGCAAGCCTTCGAATCGCCTCTACATAAAGAATCTCGCGAAGCAAGTGGAAGCGAAGGATCTACATTACATTTATCAAAGATACGTTATCGCCGGATTGAAAGATTCCGAGAATGAGTGAGTACTTTGCGATATGCGATTTATAATGCTATCTCATAATGTATATTTATTAATATCTGCAGGTACGACGTACGTCTCATGCAAGAAGGAAGAATGAAAGGGCAAGCCTTTGTCACTTTACAAAATGATGTGCAAGCAAAAATGGCTCTCGAAGAAACGAATGGATATATATTAAAAGATAAGCCCATAGTTGTGCAATTTGCCAAAAGTATTAAAAGTTGAACTTTTGCTTTAATTTAATCTTAATTTATTTCGTGAGATCACGATTAAACTGAAACTAAAAAATTTTGCTTAAATAATAGATTGTTGGAATAAACGATACAAATGTTGTTGCGACTTAAAGCAGTTCTATGTTTTATTCAACAATTAACAATCAAAAGTACCTAATTTGTACGCGTATATTTCATTCGAGTGAGTCTCCAACAAGTCATCTAGAATGTAATAAACTTTGGTAACGATTTGTTTTTTTAAAGACCAACTAATCTCCCTTGCAGCTCTTTGAAAGTTTCCAGTGCAACGTATCTAAGCTAATAAAGCGTCCAACGCTTTCGTTACCTCGGCGAATATTTCGTCCACTGTTCCTTCCGCATTAATCTGAAAAGGAACGATCAATTTTTTTTGCACAAGTTTGTAAGATATGCGACGGTCGCGGAATAGATAAAAAAAAAAAAAAATATTCTAAACTCACTCTGACAACTTTGTCTTTGTAATGTTCGACGATCTCGTTGTTCTTCGCATTAAATATTTCGATTCTCTTTTTGATCGACTCCTCGTTGTCGTCCGCCCTATGAGACACAGCGGCGCGTCCGAAGAGTCTCTTTTTCAGGGTGTCATTCGCTACATCGAAGAAGATAATTAAATCGACGGGGCACACCTGCACAGCAACATGTCGACAGTTCAAGACGAAAGAGACAGACAGTAAAGAGAGAAGGTTGTCAGCTTCTTACGTTTTCTTCAAAGAGAATACCCTGATCTTTCTCACGAGGGTAGCCGTCGATGAGAAATCCGGTCTTCGTAGTTCCTTCCGCGCGAGCTTTGTCCATCTGTTCCTTTATTAGCGCCAGCACAATGTCCTAGCGAAACCACATGATCTTCACACTGAGAAAAACCGGGTTCGTTCGCGTAAGACGCGCGAATATATATATCTTTTTCTATTTTTATTTATTTATTTATTTGCATCTCTGGCACGCGCGCAGTTTCCTCAATCTTATTTTCTCGCAACAAAATCCTATTTTACATTATATTTATATTTCTTTTATATCTACATTTTTGTTTAAATTAACAAGTGCAAGGCAATTGGCTGGTGACTCGAATGGTCGGATCAATAAATGGAAATTCGAATAACATTATGTACCGTTGGCACGAACAGTCCCTTGGACATGAGATCCTGGAGCGACGCGCCTCTCTCGCTGCCACTGGCGACTTCCGCCCTTAACAAATCGCCGCTGCTCAAGTGAAGTAATCCGTACTTCTCGATCATACGGTCGCACTGCGTCCCCTTGCCGCATCCCGGCCCGCCGATTACCCAGATCGTCTTCATCTTCCCCGCGTGACTTCCCTCTCCTCGCGACGCACGCTAGACTAAAAACGGCGGCCGTTTAAATCCTTGAAAAATCCAAAGGAAAAAAAGACTCGGTAAAGTTTTCAATTCGAAAAATTGCAGCAGAATTTCAAATGCTCGTCTTTTTTTGTGTAATAATACGAGTCTGCGGATTTTTCAACAAATTTAAGGGACTTGCACAATGTATGTACACAAATCTATTTTTTACATTTTTATGCGTTGTATATATAAATTTCTTATTGGGAAGAATATGGAAAAATGAAGTGGATAGTGTAAAATAGAATATGTTAAGGAAGTGTCGAGCTCTCGGTGGAGAGAGAGAAAGAGACTATTAGAGCAAGGAAGGATATATATATATATATGTATATATATAGGTAGTAATAAGCTAGAAGGTTTGCATGGATGGTTTTACTTAACAATAAGGCCCAGTTCAACAGTGGCCAGTTAGCTTAACTAGTAGTTAACTCTCACTCTCCGTCTCTATCTAACCTTTGAGTTAAAAAGAGACAGAGAGTGAGAGTTAACTACTAGTTAAGCTAACTGGCCACTGTTGAACTGAACCTAAGTGTGTTAAGGAAAAATTGTAAATCAAGTTCACTTCTCAGCATGTAAGCTAAAGTTAATAAATTATATATATGTATATATATGTATAAATTTCTCTTTTTGTATTCTACTTGATTGCACTAAAATAAAATTTTCAGATTCTTGCATTGAGAGAACATCCAAAAGATCCTAAACAAATAATTTAAGTCTTGAACCCCGAGTATAAGATTTTAAACGTATATCGATCTCTCGCACGTTCGTCCTCCACGAGAGACGCGCCTGCGGCCTCGGAAGAACCCCGTTGACATTTCCGGCAGCTCATCACCTTGAACTTTCTCCAAATGCCTCGCGGAATCAAGTGCAGAAGCGAGAAATGAGAAATCGACGGTTCCCAAGTCAATTTATTTGGTGTTGCCGAATACAACGGACGCGTTAAATCGCAGACTCTCCGAAGGCTCTCGTTCTCTCGCAGAGGCTTTCCTTCCTAACTTAAATGGAAAGAGATAAATGGAGAACAAATTAAATTACAAAAGCGCTGATAAGTGACACTTGGGGAAAATGTCCTGATACGGAGCGACGATAACTTTACCAAGGATCGGCTGAGCTCGAGATCTCGAGTGCGATTTCCTCGTCACCGTTTGGCTCCGGCGGGGGGGGAGAAGAAAGTTAACTGGCGACGAGAGAGAGTCTCGGTAAACCCGTTAACCCGTCCGCGTATCGATCGTCGGGGATGTAGGGCGCGATGCGGAAGCGCGGGAACGACTGAGGAACGCCCGGATCCCCGATGCCCCGATCAAGTCGTTTCCCCGGGATCAGGTGATGACAGAGCGGTGTTATTACACAATATCATAAGAGACAGATCTATACATATATAGCGACGTTTAAAAATAAACCCGTGGCGAGAGCGCATGGAGGTCTCATCCCGTCCCGCGTCGCGGAGATATGCACAATAATTCATACACGTAAACACGCTTCGGATCCGCACGTTTTACGTAATCGAAACGTGAGAGCGAGCCCTCGGATTCCGCACGCGGTTCCTAAAATCGTGCAAACAAAAATTGTTAATCGGCGTTAATTGTCGATAAGCGTCAAAGGAGTTAAATTGACTCGCTTGTTCGTGCGAGAGATCGTAAAGTTATGAGTTTTACGAAGAAAATCGTTCGTTTAAACACCTCACTTTCCTGGCACGGCTCGTCCTCGTTGTCGCATATCGCGAATCGCGACGGTGTGAATATAACGCGACTTTTAAGACCCGCAATCGGCGCAATCACGTGCCACGCGCCGCGCAGCGCGATCGAGCGCCCGGCGGAAGCGTCCTTGAGAGGATAATAGATAATCGTCAGCTGGGTATGTGTCAAGGATTACGAGACCTTCCTCAAACAAGTCACTTCCTGAAAACATCGCGGGGCTCGCGCCCACCGCGGCCGCGCCGCGGAGCCGCGGACGGCGGCACTAGGGGCGACGTTCAACGCGCGATCTTGTTTTTATAAGGGTGGTCTCCATTCCTAATCCAATTTTATATGCTCCGTTCCGAAACATTCTTTCTTATAATTCACAGAACTATAAAAAAAATTTTTGTCTTATTTTTTTTGTTCTTTTTGTTTTATTTTTTATTTTTTTTCTAATTCTAAGAATTAAAAAAAATAAAAATAAAAAGTAAGTTAAATCGAGATAAAAATTAATCTGCATTAATAGATAGACATTACAATAGTCGACAATAGAGATACTTAGCTCTCTCTTTCTCACTACGTTTATTATCTCTCTCGCGCTTGACAGGTGCGTCTCGCGATCTGGTTGGCCAGCCGAGTGCCGAGATGAAAACCGGACAAATCCAGCAGCGAGGAGGCATTTTATTTCTCGAGAACGCGTGCTTTCTGCTCGTCACCGTTCACCGCAGTTCACCGCTCGCGTTGATCTATCGGGGCGATCGCGAAGAAAATTAAATTCGCGAATTCGCGCGCGTGATAGAAACCACCTCGTGAAGGAAGAGAGACTCCAAGATGGTAAGCTTCAATAGAGAGGACGAGAAAACGTCCCTAATCGCATCTTCGACGACATATCCCACGTCGATCTCGCCTCACAGAGCCGGTTCTCAAAATGACGCACTCGTGCAGTACCTCGTGCCTCATTTTCACCCTCGACCCTCGACTCGCGCCTCGCCCCCTTATCATCACCCTTATTAATCTTATTTAACGTCACGTCCCTTCGAGGAGAAATACCTCGTGACGGACGAGTCGACTTCGCAGCTTTCGCAACCCGTCGGTTCCTCGTCGGCTCTCCAGTCCGATGTTATAACCTTATAAGGCAACCCATTTCACGCCTTCTCACCCGAGAGCGACTGAAAAATCCCCCCATTTCACGCCGCACCCTCCGTTCTTGTTTATCGACTCCGGCGATCGGCGATGTAGATCGTCAAATGAATCGCGGATCGCGGATCCCGATCTTCGTTTTTCTCATCTTCAATGACCTCGCTCCTCGCTTCAATCGCGCTATTGTGCTCCGCGATTTACCTAAAAAAAAAAAAAAAAAAAAGAAGTATTGTCGGTGTCGGAATGGGGAAATATGCGACGGTACCTTTCCTGTGCATTTGCTTAGGGTTAAATGTCTCTGACTATGTCTGTCGTTCCAATATTTCTCCTTGATTGCAGCAACCTCAAATAATCTTGCTGAAAGAGGGCACGGACGCGTCCCAGGGAAAGCAACAAGTGATATCCAATATAAATGCGTGCCAGATCGTCGTGGACGCCGTCAGGACCACCCTGGGCCCTCGCGGCATGGACAAGCTCATAGTTGATCAAAATGGGAAGAGCACCATCTCCAACGATGGCGCGACCATCCTGAATCTGTTGGATATCGTTCATCCCGCCGCAAAGACTCTGGTGGACATTGCGAAGTCGCAGGACGCAGAGGTGAGAACCATTATTATTGCGCTTGTCCACGTTCTCTGAAAAACGAGTTTAGGCTCGGCAATAACGTAACGAGGATAACGTTACGCTAGTGGACATTCAGAGGATATTAAATATGGAACGTATAGACTGGCAATATCCCGAAGATGTGCGATTGTCTCATGAGCGTTCAAACATTTTCCTTACAATTGTATAAAATAAAATAGCGAGTAAAGAGACGAGGAACGATTAATTGAATATGTCATTGTTCGACAGGTTGGAGATGGCACGACCAGCGTGGTTATGCTAGCGGGGGAGTTCTTGAAACAGATGAAATCGTTTATAGAGGAGGGCGTACACCCGCGCATAATCATCAAGGCCCTCCGTCGCGCGCTTCAGATAGCCGTAGATAAAATTAACGAGCTAAGCGTCAAGATAGACAAGAGCGACTTGAGCAAACAGATTGAGCTCCTGGAGAAATGCGCGGCCACATCTATGAGCTCCAAGTTGATACATCAACAGAAGAAACATTTCAGCCAATTGGTCGTCAAGGCTGTTATGATGCTAGACGACTTGCTTCCTCTTAACATGATCGGTATTAAAAAGGTGTGCGATTACGCCATTTTTTTATTTTACGAAAGGTTTCGGTGCGCTGGAATAATTAATATTTGAATGATATTTAGATTTCTGGAGGCGCGCTGGAAGAGTCGGAGCTGATCCAAGGAGTGGCCTTTAAAAAGACCTTCTCGTACGCCGGATTCGAAATGCAACCGAAAAAATACGAGCAGTGCAAGATCGCGTTGCTGAATATCGAACTGGAATTGAAGGCGGAACGGGACAACGCGGAAGTGCGCGTGGACAATGTAGCGGAGTATCAGAAGATCGTCGACGCGGAATGGCAGATTCTCTACGACAAGCTCGATCAGATTCACAAGAGCGGCGCGAAAGTGGTGCTGTCCACGTTGCCGATCGGCGACGTCGCAACGCAGTATTTCGCGGACAGGGACATGTTCTGCGCGGGTAGGGTGCCCGACGAGGATCTCAAGAGAACGATGAAGGCGTGCGGCGGTGGAATTTTAACGACGGTGCACGGCATCAAGGACTCCGATCTCGGAAGGTGCCAGATTTTCGAGGAGAAGCAGATTGGTGGCGAGAGGTGATCAAATGACGATCGAGCATTCGTATTGTTTAACTCTATATTATAAAACGATCAGGCGTAACGATTTCTAATTGTATATGTGTCTTCAGGTTCAACATTTTCTACGAGTGTTCGCGAGCGAAGACGTGCACGTTTATTCTGCGCGGAGGCGCGGAACAGTTTCTAGAAGAGACGGAGAGGTCCCTTCACGACGCAATCATGGTCGTCAGGCGCATGGTGAAGAACGACGCGGTGGTCGCCGGCGGGGGTGCCATCGAGATGGAGATCTCCAAGACTTTGCGCGATCACTCACGCACTATCGCCGGAAAGGAGCAGCTGTTGATAGGAGCGATAGCGAGAGCTCTCGAAGTTATTCCGAGGTATATTTCGCGCGCACGGTATTCGTGTTCTTTGGATGTTCCAAGGAACGCACAATTTATTTGTTCAATTCGCATTTTCAATTCTTTCTATCGAGGTGAAAACATATTTTTCTACACGAATCTTTTTGTATTTTGACATGCCGAGCGGCGGGGATCAAATCTTGGTCTTTTGCTTGATAGGCTGCTACATTATTTTACACTTAAACATTAACGAGATGTAATTAACGATAAATATCACGGTTACAGGCAACTGTGCGATAACGCCGGCTTCGATGCGACGAATATCTTGAATAAATTGCGCCAGAAGCATCACAAAGGCATGCAGTGGTACGGCGTCGATATAAATTTAGAGGACATCGCGGACAACATGCAGTGCTGCGTCTGGGAGCCGGCGATAGTGAAGATCAACGCGTTGACCGCCGCCACGGAGGCCGCCTGCCTCATTCTCTCCGTCGACGAGACTATCAGGAATCCCAAGAGCAGTCAGGACGGCCCGCAGCAGCCGATGGGACGTGGCATGGGCAGACCGATGTAATCCGTCTATCCCTGTCGCGCTTAATTAATTTCATCAGGACTAACATATAAAAGAATTATGTAAACGTAACACGAAACAAAAGCATTAGCTTATAAACGCAAGCGCAGTGTTCGCGCCTTCGCAGCCTTGTCTCTCGTCATCTTTTGTACATGCTAATATTTATAATGAATCACAATGAGATAACGGATGATTTCCTGTTTAAAAATAAAAGCTTATTGTTCCTTAGTTATGCAAAAGCATGTGTATCTGCGAAAGTTACGTGAACGTGCGTACGCCCTTTATTTCTCCGCCTATTTTTACGTCCTCCCGACTGAACTGAACCATAAACTGTGCATGCATCTTGTACCGTGCATGCATACCGTAGGACGAGGACAGCCACGTAATGTTCTCTCTCTTTTTTTTGCGTTATAATGCGCGCGGAAGGTATTGTTTATTGTATAGTCTATAAGCTCCATATGTGAATTAGAATACGATGTATGTATTTTTTAATTAAAAAATCAAACTGCGTCTAGCCATAAGTATATTTAAATAAAAAATACATAAATAATCGTATTCTAATTTACATATGGAGCTTACAGACTATACAATAAACAATACCTTCCGCATTATAACGCAAGAAAGAGAGAGAAAACGTTATGTGGCTGTCCTCGTCCTACATTTAGCCCTGATCCACTGATTTATAATTTCCAGAAATCGAATCATCTATTGAAAACGTAATCTCCTCTATTAAATAAAGCTTCTTCATTTCTAATTTGTTTTAAAAACAATATAAAATATGTAACTCTTTCCCTAAGTTTAAATAAAAAAACGAGATGGAGATTTCTTAATTTTTATTTAGCTGTAAATGAGGTTTGCTCCATTCAAAGTTTTTTTTTTATTTGTCAAATTATAAATACAAATTAGAAAATGTAATCTAATGCGGACGTTCATAAATTGTAATCTCTGACTTTCGTATATTTCTACTTTGTACGTACTTGTCGGTTTATATTGTTATTCCCCCAAGGACGTATTAATCGAATTCGGAGTCCAATGTTCTTCCGCGCGAAGGCCTCAGAATTGGAAGGTGCGGCGTTTCAGGATTATTGTATTCACGATCGTCAGTGTACATCGAATGAAAATGACCAAACGCTGGCGAATGGGGGAAATTGTGGGTGCAAATTCTGCAAATGCTATCATGAGTATCGACCGATTTATCGACTTATATGGGTACCGACCCATTAATAAGTGATTTGCCATCTGTATAAAATTCTTGAAAATTTAAATTCTCTTATTGATACACTACTGCATTTGGTATACTCGCGTTTTTGAAGTGGTTGAATCTTTGCAATGTGAAGTTGTCCGATTCTACTTTATCATTTATTATATTTATCATTTTTGATAAACGCGTTCTGTGTATTGTGCGATTAAATGGCAATCGTCGACGATCGATCTGCATGGGATTTCTATTTCCGTTCGACTACACGATTTACAGTCCTAATTATTAGCATGGCAATAACTAATGAAGAGAATGTAAATTTCGTCAGCTCGACCGGAAATAATTGAAACTGGGTATTTATACGGACTCTGCAATAGACTGCCGGTTTTTATACATTTTTAACTCATTACCGTTTTCATGCGAGACTTTGATTGATGCTGTCTTTCTCTTATTGATCTTGGTGACGCAAGATCTCAAAGTGTCACTTGTGAATTGCGAGAAACATGAATAATTAGACGTTATTAATAGTAAGAAGGACGTGTGCGTGTAAAGTAGGTTTTAGCGTTGTAAGATACGTTGTAAAAAATTGAATAAAGAGTAATTGAATAAGAGTTTGGAGATACAAACCGATAAATCTTGTAGGACTCTTTTAACTTTTTCTATAGTGGGCATAATGAGCATATAGCCTGAAGTTCCGTTAAACCCTCATCGCTATCTAGTGGAACTTTAGCAGCTAAAGTCTGCCTTACTTTCGCTAAAAATCTCACTCAAGTGTTGTTTCAAACTATGCAAATGGTTGCAACATTGTTTTCGGCCAGCATTTACGACAAGATCCAGTTCCAATTCTGCAAAATAATTATCTTAATTTACTTTACTAGTCTTTTATTCGTGATTACCACTTATTATATACCTACTATTTATAATATATTTACTAGTTTTATTTATTATGCCATTCTATCTTTACACATAGATTTTATATTCCAAATTACTTTTATACTTTATTTAATGTTTTTTTTTTCCATATTATTATACCTGGCAAAGTCTGTTTCCTTGGACAACTATATTCATTTGTTGGTTCCTGAATTTTTCTTCAATTTATCTTCGCGAGCGATCGAATTCTAATTTCTTCGATCTCGATACGCGAGCTCTCCAGAAATTCGCGGTGGCATCGCTAACCGATCGAGCTCGGAGAGGGGGAGGAGAACATCCAGGGCTTCTTCCGACTTTCGCCGACTTCCACGGCGTTTCGTTTGGCGCCTCTCGTCGACATCGTGCTGCATCGCTGCATATAGCGAAGCGAGGCCAGCGAGGGTCAATGCCAGCATTGTCAGCGTCAGCGACGTGAGCGACGGGACAGGACAGGCGGACATCAGCGGACATGGACGGCGACGCGGCGGCCGCGATCTCGTAGTTGCGGGTGTAAATACGAGACCCCTTTCCCCTCCGCCCCTCTAGTTCGTCCCTTCCCGCCGAGTGACATGCCACATCCTCGAGAAGGACCGCGATAACGATGGCATCGCCCGACGAGCCGTTGGACGGGATCGCGTCGCGTTTCGTACGCGCCGCTGACGAGACCGAGTGGGTCCCGTTGTCTCTGACACTGGTCGAGTATCCGCAAGGTACGAGTTTCATTCATGGCCGAGCTTTCACCTTTTTCACACCTCGCCACATGGACGGAACAGAGCTGCAGCCGGGCATTTGTTGACATCGTGCGACGCTTAATTGTATTCGGATTTGTGCGGAAAGCGATGTCGGTGCGACGAAATGCGACGAGGAATCTCTGAATTTTGGATAGAAAGTTCTGTGTCAACATATGCTCGCCGAGCTACGCTAAGCTGCAGATACTTGGTCTTTCCTTCGATGACATTTAAGGGCCATAGCGCGCAAAAAAACTTGAGCGGTAAAAAAAAATCAACAATTTGGATTTGCTACCGCTTACGTTATGCCTCAAGTTCTTGACTGTAATTGACTGATGATTTGTTTAAGTTTTACTTCTTAAGTTTTTCTTGTGTGCCACAGCCCTAAGACTTGTGCTTGAAATTGTAAAGGATATGAAAAGAGTGTCTGTGTGTTACTGATCATCTACGTTTTAAAATTTTCAGGAGACGTCTTCGGGCAGCTTTTGGCTGTAATAAGTCTAATACCCTTTGCCATCGTAGCGGGTCTTGTCACATTAATACTTTTTAGGAGAGATTTACATACCGTAAGTTATTGTTGTGAATACACGTAGAGCCGATTTACGACTCGCAAGTGTGACTCATCCTTTGATCGCAGATCGTATTTTTTATCGGAGTCGCTGTCAATGAGTGTATAAATTATGTATTGAAACACACGATTCGCCAGGCGAGGCCGATAAAGAGAGATGGCCTGTACGCCGAGTATGGCATGCCGTCTACGCACGCACAATTTATGTGGTTCTTCGCTGCATACGCAACACTTTTTATATATTTTAGGTAATCAAGCATCATAAATTACCCATCGTGTCACTCGCTCTTGTCAGCTCATTCACTTTGTTTTTTTTTCCCCCCCTCAGATTAAATTACAATTGTACGATAGCTGAGAGATTTTGGCGGACAATAGTAGCGATAGGATGCATCGTCACAGCCATGTTGGTGACTTACAGCAGAGTGTATCTGCTGTACCACTCCAATACTCAAGTATTCTGCGGTGCGTTAATTGGGATTGCGCTGGGAACAGCGTGGTTCGTAATAATGCACACGGTCCTGACGCCGCTCTTTCCCATAGTAGTCTCGTGGTGAGTAATTGGAAAGTAATGTCAACAATATTCCTTCGTTCTATTCTAATTTCTGCTGTTCCCCCAGGCGAATATCGGAGTTCTTGTTGCTGCGCGACACGACGCTGATCCCCAACGTTCTATGGTTCGAGTACACGAATATTCGTACGGAGGCCCGGGCGCGAGCGCGAAAGCTATCGGCGATCGGCAGGTCGCATTGACAACCAATCACGGTCGGCCAGTAGGCCGATTATCGTGAAATAAATGCCTTGCTAACGAACGACGCGAGACGTTAAACATTCCCGCGGTTGGCCGCTTTCGAACTGTTCGATCTCTCGTTATATCAGAGACGGTTTCACGAATTTCAGTACAAACATGGAACCGACTAACGAAACGATCGTCACTGCGTCACGATCGTTAGCATCATTCGGCATTATTATGATAATTATCGTCTATTGTAACGGTCATATTAATTGCAATGGCGCAAGTTCGTATCGATTTGCGACTGCTGGAAGGACAATCCCGGGAAGAAGATAACGGACACGACTGTTATGCGTGTTGTAACGAGAGTGATTACTGGCATTGCCAAGATCCAAGTCACCAAATGCGTTTACATGTTCGAGCACGATTGCATTCTCAGCGAGTTACATTTTTTTTAAGGTCTCGCAACCTGTTCAGCGATTTTGTACCAACCCCCAAGGGGAACGTATCGCTAGATCCTGCCTGTGTGTTTCCGACACGAGCGGCTGTTCGGTGAAACGAGATTTGGAACTCACGGAAACGATTGGTCGACAGCGAGCCGTGAGAAGAATCGAATCGACGAATACGTTTCTGAACGAACATGCAGGAGCTCGATCAGGATAGCGTTACGTGATTCACTCGCAGCGATTCATTCCGGCGTGTTCACGAAAATCGAGACATTCATCCGACACACGTTCACGAGTCGTACATACATCAAACAAGATGTTCATTTTCTGAGGGACGTAAGGGAAGGATTAGCGTAAAATGCGTTAAATTAGATGACCACTCGACCGGAGTACAACGGGATGTCATAGGAACTACTGAGTTAATAAAAACTTATTGTTTACATTAGAGATAAAAATTGCAATACATCCGACGATGTGCTCCAGGCGCGAGTTTTTCGCGAAGATTACTGCCTCCTGACGAGCGTCTGAACGTCATATCAGTCTTTTTCTATTTCTTCTTTTTTTTTTCAGAGTTAACGCGTTTTTTAGGCGCGGCAGATAGGGGTTCTCGGGAATCCTGATCTTGAGCGAGGACATTGTTAATCGTTAGTCGGATAGAGGTTTCGAGCGGGCGAGTAGCAACGTTACATGCGGATGCGGTATAGATTATCTTTTTCTTTTTTTTCGAAACGAAAAGAAGAGAGGAGGTTTGCGTTTTGTCAATGGAAGTCGACGATGAAGCGGCGCAAAAGCGGTTTTGTGAGAACCCTGTATAGAAAACGAGTCGTTTACTCGCTTTGCGACTCGGGGTGCATTTAATAAAATACGTATTGTCAAACGATAGTAATTTTATTTAGCGAAATTAATCGAAAATAGCGCACGATGTCGTATCGAGTGTAAATACATTTCAAAAATTATATGAATTGTATGTATAATTACGTGGTATCGCGCGATACCTTTGACGAAAGAATGAATAATGACTTCAATTTAAACCGATCGATAAGAAAAAAAATGATTTTTTGCAGCTTCAGCCGACGGTCATGAGGCATGAAGAATATCTAGATACGTCCGATCGAAAGTTCCAGTAACCTTACAGATTCCGGAAGTGCTGAGGCATTTAATGAACCCCTACACGACAAAAGCCATCGAGCGCGTGGGAGACACAGAAGAAAGGGAGGGGGGGCGAGGAGTCAGGAGAGAGAGTTTAGGTGTTTGCTGGGGAAGAGCTCTCGTGAGAGAACCGATTCGCGAGGATTCGATGGACTTCAACATGAAGAAGCTGGTGAAGGATGCGGGAGCCGCCCTCAGCAGGGTCGTGCAGGTGGGAAATCTCTCCTTTTTCTCTCCTCAACCTGGAGTCGAGGTCGAGGGAGCCCGCGCCGAGAAAACGCGCACACGACGTCGAGAGCCCGTCTCGGCGTCTGTCAACCGTTGACACTCGACGTTCGAAGGCGACAATCGTGCGCGTTCGCGCGTCATTGGACACGGCTTCCCCACGGCCGCTCCTCGTTCTTCTCGAAATCCCCTGGATCCCACACGTCCCCCGTTTAACCTAGATCCCTGACCTCGTCCCGACGCGCAACGACGTCGTCGACGTTCCGCGATCGAACGAGGACGCGTCATCCTCCTATATGACGCTATATCAGCGTTGCAACAATGTCGCGGACTTTGTACTTGACCGTAAAATCGCATTTGTTTGTGTTGGCGACTATATTACAATGACGTTAGGGATACTATATGTCGAGAGTGTTGCTATGTGTCAGAGATCGGTCAAGAAAAATTAAAAGAGCGTCGCGTTCGTTCTCATGCCTCTCAGATGACGGAGGAGACGCTGGGTACTTCGGAAAAGACCGAGTTAGACGCGCATTTGGAACACCTGGCGGAGAGAGGAAACGCCACCAAAACGTGGACGGAGAAGATACTGCGGAACATGGAAGCGGTGCTTACTCCGAATCCTGGTATATCCAATACCACTCTCGAATTAATTGGATTTTAACTTAATAAAGTATCAACCGACTTGATGTTCTATCGTTGGGTATTTAACAGTACAAAATCTTATCTGTATTTCATCATTAATTCTAAGATAACGTCTTGCAGGTAACAGGATTGAAGATTTCTTTTTTGAGAAGATCGATAAGAGGAGACCTAACAGGTTGAGCAATTTGGAGTATGTAGGCGGCGATATGATAGAAGCTGGGAATGATTTCGGTCCGGGGATAGCTTACGGTTAGTGTTAAAAGGATTCCGATATACATGTATAACGCGAAAGAGAACTTGGTGTGGGAAGATTTCGATTTTAGGTAGCGCATTAATAAAAGTCGGCCAGTGCCAGCAGAGATTGGGGCAGATCGAAAGGGATTTCATAGGGACTGCCGCTAATTGTTACATACAGCCTCTGAGGAAGTTCTTGGACGGAGAAATGAAGACTGTCAGCAAGGAAATGGCGATATTGGAAAATAAAAGGTGACGAAAGCTCCACTTATATCTCTGTCGCGCACTAAAAAAAGTATCGTCACTAATGTTATACGGTTTTAATGTAGATTGGATCTGGACGCGTGTAAAAATAGAGTAAGGAAAGCGAGGAGCATGCTGGGCCAACAGAGCGTAAGTACCGTTAATTGTCGATTTCGTTTAAAAATGTGTCCTATACGTTTACGATGTGTTCTGTCCTCCATACTGCTGCGATTTATAGGAGTCTGGCATATCACCCGAAGTGTTGCTGGATCAGGTATTGACGCAATAGTTTCGCTCGCTCTCTTGATTCAGAAAGATCCAAGCCCAATACGATCACGATAAAAAGATTTTCATTATCCATATCCACTAAGTTTTATAGACATTCAAATAGTTCCCTATCGCATACCCATTACATTGTTTGCATATTGCATTATCATAATATTCCTCGTTATTTATACAAATATATATAAGTAAATATAGATAAGTAAAAAATAGTAATAACATTGTTCAATATCGCGAAGCTACGAATTGTTTTTCTCACAATACGGATTCAATAGCGATAGCTGCGTCTCATGGCTACAGTCACTTTAGCTTCCTGACTTTATTTTAGATAACAAATATTACCAAAATACAGAAAGCAATAAATAAAATGTATACATTGCTCACTCAGGCAGAGAGGGAGCTGAGGGTAGCGCAATCGGAGTTCGATCGACAAGCGGAGATCGTGAAACTGCTGCTGGAGGGTGTCTCGAGCTCGCAGGCCGGACACTTGCGATGCCTGCACGAATTCGTGGAGGCGCAAGCACGTCATTACGCGCAGTGCCATGCCGTCATGCAGGATCTGCAGCGCGAGCTTGCCGGGTAAGTTCGCTGCCCACACTTTTTATTTTTTTTATTTTTTATTTATTATTCTATCTATTCTACTTTTCGTATTCGGCACACCGTTGTCCTCGTACAGCATATTATTATCGCAACATTTCTGTACAGCTATCCCACTTTATGGTGATCCGAGTGAGTAATGTTTGACAAACCTTGAATAGTAATATGACCGTTTAGGTATTCGATTCGCGAGCTCCGCTTCTCCTTGTAGTAACCGCGGCGGGCATAGATTTGGACAAAAAGACGCGACTAAATTTTTCACGACACAAATGTCTCGCCGTAAAGAAGATGCAGCGTTTGCGGTTTGACGAACATTACCTGTTACGGCTGGTTTCAACGAGTGCCCAGTTAACTTTGACCTTTAATCGACAGACAGCCAGAATTAAAGATAGCTAAAGTTTCAAGATAGCTTGACCTCGGTGAAGCCGGCCAGTGATCAATTATACCAGATCTAATGCCGACATGATCGCCGATTAATCGCTTTCCACATCAGCACCCTGTCCCGAGCTTTGTAACATCTAATGAGTAGTGATAGAATGCAGATTGTGTGTATTTCGTTATCTTAATTACTCCCTGCTTCCTCGGCTTTCCGCGCTATCCGTTGACGCGCGTTCTCTCCCGCTACGCTCTCTATCTCTCGCTTGCACGATTGGTAAATTGCAGGGCACGTCAACCGAGCCCTATGCTGAGAGTCAACAGCGAGGAAGTGATCGAGCTAAACCCTTCGCCCACTCTCCCCCAAAACTCGGCCGTAACCGCCGAATCTGCCGATTACGTTACCGCCACATTCGACACTGATATGAGTAAAGTTTAGTTTTCAACCCCTCGAATATGAGCGTTGAGTACGGATTATTATGAATTTCGAATCCAGTTGGTAATTAACGAATCTACGTTAGCTATCACGCAATATTCCCTTTCTAGCGACGTCCGTTGAAGTTACTTCACGTACGCGTTAAAAATCTTGGTCCCGAACTTAATCGTTACAGACTTGTTATCGAATAAATACTCTATAACGTTATATAATTGTATATTTAGGCGAAATAGAACGGACAGAGCATCCTAAACTTCTCTGTGAACGATTTACGGCGATCAGTGCGGTTTACTCTTATCTTCATCTTCTTCTTCTTCTTCTTCTTCTTCTTCTTCTTCTTCTTCTTCTTCTACCACTATTACTACCCTCTTATTGCTCTCTTATTGTTCTTGTATTGTCTTTGAGAACAATTGCTTTGGATCGCCGTAACTCGGCCGAGAATGGCCATAAATGGCAAGAGAAACTAATCCTCGGTGCTATAACAACGCTATGTAACTAAACAACGACATAATTGTAGATACATATCACGCTTTTCTTGTTTTTATACTAGGATGTCGATAATCTGTTGATAATCTGTTATATATACTGCAGGGGAGAGATTAAATTTCCGTTTTTCCCATAATATCAGGAGATATCGAGATGAATCGTGTAACGATAATGCATGTGACTGAATCGGTAAAATTGAAGACACACACACACATGCTCGCAAGAGAACAGACTAATTTGCCAAATAAAGTATCTCTAATGCAAGATTCGATCTGTCTGAATTGCATGCATATCGACCCAATTTACCACTTATCTCGCTCGCTGTTAAGTAACGATTATGTAGAATCCGGCGGTGAGGGTGTGCCTAATTAAACGTGAAACGAATGTTACAATACATTCGCGTTGTATGGCAGTGTACGATCCTCGTAAAAGTTGCTTACAAGTTTGTTTGTTTTCCTACCCTTGCGTTTTTCTCTCGTACACGAGTTTATTACAGAATATAAGATCATAGCACTATAATTCACTTGTCGTTTACCTACCCAGACTATCTGGGGGTCCCTATTACACCACCCCACCAGCCACCACCAACGCACTAGCCGAGAACGGTCAGGACAGAGCGAGAGTGTTGTGCAATTACGACGCGAGGGATCCTAGCGAGCTAAGCGTCATGCAGGACGAGGTAACGAAGTTTGTGATTTAGGTAGGCGAACAGCATGTTTGGCGCGATATTTCGAGCGAAGGGCATGAATCTGTAGTCGGATTAAGTCACAATACTCTAAGGTCACTTACTTACAGTGATTTAGTCTTTTCTTTTTTAATCACTCTGTATAAATATGTATTGTAGAGAGATTTTCTTTTGTATCTCCCTCGGACCGTGTAAGACTCGTTTTAAGGCTTAAATCTTTCGGGACTGTCGTCGACCCTTCGATTCTCGATTTAGGCTCTGAGAAGAAAAATTCGGACCCGACGCGTCCGTCCGAGAGAGATCCGTCCCGAAAGGATTAAGATACTGCCCCGAGATATGTTGAGAACTTCTTTTAGTACGCGTTATAGAGTTAAGTATTCGTTATCGTTATTATAAGTACACGTTTCAAATCGAGACGCTCGTATATATTTGCATAACTTTAAGAGCTCTCTGTTAATACTAACAACCCTGTTACTGATGCATTTATTTTCAAGCAGCTAATACGTTGTTAACTTGCAAGATATTACATGTTGTTCTCGAAAGAAAGCTTGAAAAACCCGTATTCTTACGTATCGTCAGAGAGAAAAAAAAAGGAGAATGTTGAAACTCGCGATACTCTTGCGATGCATTAATATCAATAATATTGTATGATTAATGATACATAAATCGTTCGTCAGAGAATCAATGAATATTGTACGCAATCCTTTAAAGAAATTAGTTCCTGTCTTACAAATTACAAAGCGTGATACGAAATATCGATTAATCGAATAATTAGCCCAGGAAAGTCTTTGCCTAAAAGATCTGCAGTTACAACCACATCCTGATTGTACACACTGAGTCGTATTACATTGTGCATGATAGATATTATTGTATCGTAATTTTCAATCTGTTTGAACTTCTACATTTGCTGTTTTACATTTCCTTTCTTAATCGATGTGTCGTTAGTATCACGTATTCCTCACATCTACAGATTTGTAAAATAACGCAGATACACACAGGGCATATCGCGAGCGGATCGGATCGTACTTGTGCGTGGACGAGTTATTGTATATTTATTCAAATTGCATAAATCAAGTGCATGTATCATCAAATAAATGCCTACCGTTTTACTTTGTTACGAGCATTTTATTTATTGTGTCACGACTACCATATCTTTCATGTATTGCTTTGTATACGCTTATCACGATGTGTATCTATGGTGACGCTATACATAACGCGTGCCTGTGTATTATAATCAATACGATGTACTAATTAAACCGTGTACAAAGTTATACTTTAATAAATTAAATATATCTTGAAAAAAGAGAAAGACGGGAGACACGTATGTGTTTTTTCTAGGTAATCGGTTTTTATGAAATTCCCGACGACGACGATTACTACATGGGAGTCAGAGGCAATCAACGAGGAAAGGTGCCCAAAGTATACCTGGAGACGCTTATTATACGTCGTTAATGCACTTAGAAGCTATCGTCTATTGTCAATTGCATTTCTAGAGTCAATTTAGCGCACTACTCTCTCGCCAAGTTTTTTCTTTCCTTCAGCTTATATTAATCAATATAATGACTGTCTTACTTGGCTTGAAAGATTCGTTACTTCAGGACCAAGAGGTTGATATCCCGATTTAAATAAATCACTAGTCTACGATTAAAAGCACACAAACACGATGAAATTATTCTTGTACTCAACATTGTGCCTCGCGACCGCGAGTCGGTTTTTTCTTCTCACGATTGACAACGTGTGGTCGAATAAACACATTTACCGTTTAAAGATTTATTATTAATAGTACATAATATATGTATATAAAATTACTTCTTTTTCGACACACCGACCGTGCGTCCGCGACGACCGGTAGTCTTGGTGTGCTGACCGCGTACACGGAGACCCCAGTAGTGACGCAGACCTCTGTGAGCGCGGATCTTCTTCATCCTCTCCAAGTCCTCGCGCAGTTTAGAGTCCAAGTTGGAACTCGTAAGCTGCAAAATGATACATACGCATAAAGTTTTAAAAATACCCCGTGACTTTTTATCGACAATAGCATAAAATTATATGTAAATTTTTTGTTGCACTCGTACCTCTTACTTTAGAGAATAAGGAATTCTATTAAGAGCGGTAAAAATGTACAGCAGTGCAGTTGCTATTGCACAAGCTACCAGCTGAACGTACAATGAACATTTGCACGATCAGTCGTGAATTTGTGCGATGGAATTTGTATGATATATCACAAAGATAGACAAATGACTGTTGTAAATCACCTCTGTAACTTTATAACATATCTTTACGTCTTAGTTGATTCTCAATAAATACTATTGCTCGGTTCTACATATGTGAGAAATATATTTCTCTTCAGTGTATGATTTTACATTTTACATTTTTCGACAATAAAGCCTACGTGTTTCAAAGAACCTGATCTCTCTCTTTTTTTTTTAATTAATAGTTAACGTACCTGCGAGTACTTTCCATCGACGATGTCTTTCTGTCTGTTGAGGAACCAATCGGGAATTTTGTACTGCCTGGGGTTGGCCATGATAGTGACGATTTTCTCGACCTGAAATTATTTTCAGTACATCAGCAAAGGTTCGCACGAACGTAAAATGGCAAGACTCACCTCCTCCTCCGAGCACTCTCCGGCTCGCTTGTCCAGATCGATGTCTGCCTTCTTCAAGACGATGTTGGCGTAACGACGACCGACACCCTTGATCGCGGTCATGGCGAACATGACCTTCCTGTTACCGTCGATGTTCGTGCCCATGACACGAAGAATGTGCTGGAACTTCTCAGGAATTACGAGCGACTGGAAAACAGGAATCCAACGTGGTTATGTGTACGCTAACCTCAACCGCGACGCGCGACAATCCGCGAGCCGTTCAACGAATTTTCGCCCGTCGCGCGGAACACCGAATAGTTGGATCTTCGCGGTCATCGCGAAAGTGTGCTCGACTGAGAAAATTAAAGTCGCGAAATATGCAACGTCGGGAGGTTAGGGACCCGGACGCGTCTAACCCCCAAATGTCGGCACGTCAATTTTTCTCGCAACGTTCATCGAAATATTTCCTGAGACGGATTCAGAATCGACAGCTTTATCATCCCGCTCGGGCGTTTGGCGCGTATCGTGCAAGATTCCGTGGAAAAGCTTGGATTTTGAGAGGGATTCGCGCGGACACTCACCATCTTGCCGTGATGCTTGACACAAAAGGACGGAGAGGGGTGAGAGGTAAGAGAGAGGAATGGGAGAATGGAAATGGAGATTCGTGAAACTGGACTCTCGTCACTCGTGCCACTCGTGCTTTGTACATATATCGATTATCGAAAATGGCGCGCATTGCGGCTTTTTTTAAGTGACAAACGTGACATTTTATTTTACTGGATATCACAATCACAGACGCGCGCTCGCGCGCGCTATTTACCTTGATTATTAATTATTATACAATTATTATTATACTATTAACTCCTTAAATCCTACATATATATAAATTAAAATTTTAAATTTTAAATTTAAATAATTTAAATATCCTCTCTGATATATATGACCTGTTTTAATCTGATGTGATTACATCCGATAGAAACAGATCAACCTATAGAGGCCCACCACCACCCCCGCCAATTTCGATCGGCGGTCCTCTTTTATTTACAATACGTTTTTTTTTTACATTTTTATCATTTATTTTATTTCGCTATATATTTTTTTTAAATACATACAACGTTATATATAAAAAGGAGTTACATTACAAAATTAAAAATATAAAGTGTATAGAAAAATTTTATTATACAATTTACTTTACATAACATATACACATACATTATAAAAGTTACATTAGAAAATTTAAAATGTAATATGCAATAAAATTAAAAAAATTATATACAATATATTTCTTTTCAACGTGTAATTACATATATGCAACATTCGGTATGCGTACAATAATACGAAATTCTCATAATGTAAAACACGTGATTATTATATGACATTTCTTATTAATTATATTGAATAACAATTTTAAAGTTTATTTTAATTTATTTAATTTCCATGAGCAACTATATACGATTGAGAAGATTGTTAATAAATTTATTACTAATATTTCTCAAAGGAGACTGTTAATTATTGGCATGCTATACAGAATTTACAGTTTCGAAGTTTCCTTGTTTGCCAAAATATTAGAGACTACCCTCTAGTTTTAAAAGTTTAAAACATAGATCAAATAAGCAAATAAACTTTGACTGAGATAACATTAACATCCCAGATAAATTCTACATTAAAAAAAGTATCTCTGAAATGTTTTACATTAAAGGGCAAAATAATGGCATTAACCTACAAGAGGATACATTAAATCTTTGTAATGATTATTCACCGAAAGACTCCCACATAACTGACATCTTCTATTTGTCTTTATTTATTGTCTTGTTTTATTTATTGACAAGTTCCTTTCCTTTATATACATATAATGCTTCATCATATTAGATTAGTATCCTTTTCACCTTGTAACCGAAGCTAAATTATCAGTCGGTGTGCCAATCTTACACAGAAAGCATTGTCTGCTCGTATATCGAATTTGAACACTATTGCGAAGTAACTATTATATATTGCGAAGTCGACTGTTTGGTAAGTAGATTACACATTATCATATAACACACTTACGAGTTACTATTTATTAGATAATTCCTTTGATCTTTTTTCTCTGATTTATAAGTCAGCAGTCAATGCCACGGGTGATTTTGTTCATAGCGTCCTGACCACCGATTTAAAGTATATTTCCACTTTATATGCATTTATTATTGACGACTCGTTTTAAGATCATAACCGAATTTTAAAACGTTACAAAGTTTACATAATTAAAAATTATATAAGACGATAGAGCTAGTGAACAAAGCTAAGTATAAGTACTTAAAATATGTATTTTATAAATTAGTAAACTGAAAAAACACGAACGTTTCGTCCTTCAATACGATCATCTGCAGTGCGCGATATACGGATAAGAATTATCCAATGAAAAATAGACGATTGTTGAAAATTCCAACGAAAAAATACTTAAATTAAAATCTTACATTATAATTAAGAATTGAGCCGATAAATTACATACGTAGTATCTGACCTTATTGAGAACCTCTTAATGTCTTTCAATAAAGTCAAATACACGTGTAATTTATCGGCTCAATTCTTAATTATAAAAAAAAAACTTAATTAAAAACCGATATATTAATTCAAGTTTTTCAGTTGGAATAATTCTTGTCGGTATATTGCGCACTGAAGATGATCGTATTGAAGGTCGAACATGTGTTTTTTCAGTTTACTGAAATACATATAATACATATTTTAAGCACCTATATACCCAGCTTTGTTCACTACCCCTATCCTCTTATATTGTTTCAAATTTTAATTGTTACATTGAAGAGAGTCTAAAGCTTGAGACCAAAACGTCTGTAGTTTGTATTTATGTATGTGTTAAAGTTAATTTTTGTATTTTATATCTCTCGCTTTAACAACGGCATTTTGCTCTTATTTTCCTTAAGCTTGGAATATGATATACCTTATAACGAGCGTATTTCTTATTTTTGTTCAATTTTTATACATTCACTTTATGCTCATCGGAAAGCTTAAGATTATTTAATTTACCCATCACCGCGCCGCTGAATAAGATGGCTCAAAATTGAGCCGAAACGTACACAATTTGTATTAAATTATTAATTAAATATCACATAACGTTAACTCACGCACAACTAATCGCGTTAGACTTTCAAAGCCTATACTTTTTTCGTTACCGGTTAATATTCTTTATAGAATCAGATACGCGTAGCTGAAACGCATATAAGAATTAAACTAAATCGAATTCCGCGGGCAGTTAAATTACAAACATCGCGTTAACAAAACAGTTTGGAAATTAATAGAATCAAATAATCATCCATGTTACAACTGCAGATATCCAGAAAAAATGATTTGTGTCTTTGTTAAATAGCAATTGCCCATATTTTTAGACTTCCCAAAAACATTTTTTAAAATATCAATTAACCATTATTTTCTTTTAATGATATACTAATATCTCCTCAATCTCGTAAATTATTAAAATATTACATTCTCTTTAACTATACAAATGTAATAAGAAACATATTTTCATAGAGAAACTGCGAAATGGCGCTCATAACGAAGTACTGGATCCCGGATGGCATCATAATTCTCATAACTCTCATTGTAATCGCTTACAATGCTTACCTTTACATAACTCGCAATTTCAAGTACTGGGAAAAACGAGGTGTTCTGCAAATACCGCCAACGCCATTCTTTGGCAATTTCAAAGAGTGTCTATTCCTGAAGAAATCCCCATCATACTTTTTAAAAGAACTCTACGAGCGAAAGAAGGATGTACCTTATATAGGTTTCTACATTTTTAACAAGCCCTTCTTGTTGCTTCGCGATCGCAAAGTCATTCGGCACGTCCTCACAGCAGATTCTAATTTTGACAATCGATACTCCTCGGCCGATCCAAAGGATCGTGTTGGTTACGCCAATCTCTTCTTCACGAGAGAAGATCACTTTAAATGGAAAGACAAAATAATGCAATTTTTTTTTAACGATGATGTACAGATGTATGGATTTGACCTGATGCTAAAATGCGGAAAGCATTTAGATGAATATCTTGACTCATTGGAATTAAATGGTAAGTTGGAGGATATATTATGAAATCCTTGAAATTAAGAAATGTAACAAGACGAGGAAACAAGATAAAGACTGTGACTATAATTACAATCATCTGTAAAATTTTTGTAGTATTAAGATATTTTATGTTACTCTAATGCATACGTAGATGTTTGCTCCTCTTCTATAATAATATTATAAAAAAATGCGAAAATCAGTATAATATCTGCAGGCTAAACAGATTTAATCAACTGATAACATTGCCGGCAGGTAATGGACAAATAGACGTAATGGACGTAAGTACAAAATTTACCATGGATGTAATATGGAGCATTGCTTTTGGACGCGATGACGTGAACACGTTTCAAAATCCAGACTCCGATTATAGCAGACATGCCAAAACGATGTTAGAAAATAATTATAGGCGCACTTGGAAAATGCTCGCAATATTCTTTCTACCAAATCTAACTCGTTTTCTTAAACTAAAAGTGTTTGGTAAGAAGACAACCGATTTTATGCGCAAAATTTTTTGGGAGACAATGCTGGATCGCTATAATTATATATCGGCATGGGACGAATCTGAGTATCCTCCGTATCCTCACATTCCTCAAATCGATCCTCACCCGCGCTATTATAAGAGATACGACCTCATCGATATTCTAGTCGACATCAAGTGGAATAATCCTGGATGGAGATACGTTGAAAAATTCAGTAAGCGAAATAATTACGTTGACATAATTTATATAAAAGAATAAATAAAGATGTGTAACATAACGGCTTGCGATAACAAAATCAGAGTAACCGTCATGTTTGATCAATAATCATGAGAAACGAATTTATTCACGGCAAGTAACAAAAGTTTTTTTTAGAACTTTATAGATGAATTAAATTTCAGGACTTGGACATGTCGAAGAGGATGATCTTTTGGCACAAGCATCTAGTTTCTTCTTATTTGGTTTTGAAACCATCTCAACGACTGTGGCCTTCGCGTTGTATGAACTCGCATTGCAACCTAAAATTCAGAACATTCTAAGAAATGAAATACTCCAGGTACTGAAGAAATCCAATGGAAGAGTTACACATACCATGGTATGCGACTATCATCCGCTGAGTCTCTTTCGTAATTTTTTTATTTTTGTAAATTATTTTTAGTGATATATATTTTTAAATTTAATTGTATATACATTTATGACTTATAATGCAAAGAAATAACTATTTAAGTCACAGAAAATAAACTAAAAATCAAGATAAAGTCTTATTTGACTATTTGTAATTGTAATTTAAATGAAAAATTATTTTTATACATTGTTTATTATTACCAGATGGAGCCAAACTCACTGTCATTTCCGTATCTCGATATGGTGGTCTCAGAAACTTTGAGAATGTACCCGCCATTGGGATTCCTAAATTACATGGCTAAGAAAAATTATAAAGTGCCGGAGCACAATCTCGTAATTGAGGAGGGTACGCCGGTTTTCGTTTCGTTACTTGGCCTACACTATGATTCAAAATATTTCCGCAATCCTAATATATTTGATCCGGAGCGATTTAACGAGAAAAACAAACGTAACATACCGAAAGACGTCTATATCCCATTCGGAAGAGGCGTACGTTATTGTATGGGTAAGAAAATCGATTTTAATATAATCTCTATATACATTAAGATATTTTTTTCAGTTCTTCTTCATCAACATAATATAGACTATATACACTTATATATATTTTGTAGCCGAGAAATTCGGACTTGTTCAAACGAGGTTAGCCCTGCTTAAGATATTGAGTAAATACAAGGTGACACGGTGCGAGAAAACTTCGATACCAGTAAGAATTGATCCAAGAGGACCCATGACAGTGCCATTAAATAATGTATTATATCTCAAGGTTCAGAAAATTAACCCTTAGGGGCCTGTGTACATAATTATGTACATTCAAAAAAGAGAACTAAAAAAACTAAAAAAACTAAACAAGCTATAAAAGCTAAAAAAACTAAAAAACTTTTATCAGGGACGTCTTTTAAAGTTTCTTGCACAATAGGCGATAGCGACAGCGACAAGGTTGCCCCGACAAAGCTATATATACCTTTGTCGGCAACCTTGTCGCTGTCGCTATCGCTATCGCTATCGCCTATTGTGCAAGGGGCTTAAGACTATCTTATAAATTATAACATTTTAAGGGGCTATACATCCACCTAGAGGCCCGAAAAATAGGTCAAAATTCAGATTTTCTTTTTCAGAAACAATTTTTTGATCAACATTTTTTTTAAAGCTCTCAAAACATGTATCTTTGAGTACAAAAAAAATTTGTTTCATTTCCACTAATCGTTTCTAAAAAAAAACTGAATTTTGACTTATTTTTCGGGCCTCTAGATGGATGTAGCCTTATATAATCCAACGGGATCGATGTGCGGCCCCTAAACGGTTAATACTAATGCTATTTTAGAACAAAATACGTTTTTAGTCAAAATAAATATACAATTAGCCTTTTACTTTAAGGACGCAATCAGTGTTTTGATAAGAAATCTGTATGATTAAATATAAAAATTAATTAGAAATATAAATATGTTATGCTGGATATTCTATTTTTTTACGTTTTAAAAATTAATTTTTAATATTAACTAGATATCACAATCACAAACGCGCCCTATGCGCGCGCTATTTAGCTTTAATATTATACAGTTACTATTATTAACCCGTTAAATTTTTTATACATATACATATATAAATTAAAATTTAAAATCTCTAAGTGTCCTTTGATATATGTAACTTGTTTTTATCTGATTACATCCGATGAAATAGATCAATCTATAGAGGCCCACCACCACCCCCGCCGATTCTGATTGGCGGTCCTCTTTTATTTACAATGTTTTTTTTTACACTTTTATCATTTATTTTATTTCGCTATTTTATTTAAAATAAAAGAGTTACATTACAAAATTAAAAATATAGAGTGTATAATATACAGAAAAATTTTATTACAATTTACTTTACCATATACACATACAACATTATAAAAGTTACATTAGAAAATTAAAAATATAATATGCAATAAAATTATATACAATATTTCTCTCTTTTCGACGTGTAATTACATATGCAACATTCGGTATGCGTACAATAATACGAAATTTTCATAACGTAAAGCATGATTATATGACATTTCTTATTATTAATTATTGAATAACAATTTCAAAGTTTATTTTAATTTATTTAATTTTTATGGGCAACTCTCTCTCTCTCTCTCTCTCTATATATATATATATATATATATATACGATCAAGAAGATTGTTAATAAATTTATTACTAATATTTCCCAAAGGAGACTGTTAATTATTGGCATGCGATGCTATACTATATTTTGCGAGACTAACAAAAACTATTGACTAATACGCGAAAAAATAGAGAAAATTTCGTTCTAATAAGGCAATATGATCAATCTCAAAAATACACATCGACGAATGAAACGATTCCGAGTAAATTGAACGTAATGTAATTAATTGCATTTATAAATTCTAATTCCTGTTTTTTACTTTCAACGGGAACTAATTTAAAAAAAACCACGAGAAAAAATCGCGTTATCGCCGCGTTCAGTATATAGAGGATAACTGGCTCAATGATTTGACCAGATTTTTCCGCCGAGTGGCACTGGCACACCGGGTAGTATCCGACACATCAGGGAAGAACAATAATTCGCATAATGGAAAGCGAGCTGTACTCTGTTTCTGTCGTGTTCAGATGGGATCAATCTACGAAGGAAAGTTAAGTGATCCGTTGAACACCAAAGGACCGTTGCAGGAGGAAACGAATCTCGGATCTTCCCGACTGCTCCCGACAGCGCGGTCATTTCGGCAGCGAGTTAACGATTATCACCTCCTTCCAAATATATTTGCATAATGCAAGTATTATGCAATCCCCGAATGTTTTCGTAATAATTTAATTGGTATTTATCATAACTCCTTACAAGATTAAAATTCGCGTGCTAAAATATATTCTTCCTTTATTAAAAAATAAATACATTTTTTATTACACAAAAAATATGGATAGAACAATTCCTATCAAAGAGTGATTACAAATAATTATATTTAGAAATAAAATACATACGTATAGTTTTTGTCGTAGTTTATCATATGTGCGAGTACGAAAGATCTCGGGTACCGACTGTTCGAGATGAATCGAACCGATAACAGTGAGATTTCAATTAATTTTGTCATTTTTAATTTTTCTGTGATATTTAATTGTAATCAAGAAATTAAGTAGGATTATCTAAATATTAAATGTAACATTTAGATAATTAGAATTGTCAAAATCTTACTGATATCAGGGTATCCAATCGATTCGTCTCGAATTTATTAAGTGCCCGCACATTTTTAGTTACGTTCATCACAATATCATGGTACCTAATTTGTTTCAATGAGTATACGAATCCCCTTTTCATATAAAATTTTATCAAATAAATAAGTTATATAAAAATTTCTTGCGTAATATCTCATACATTAATTAAATAACTTGAAAATATATTAAATAACCTGAAAGATTAAAAAATTAATTAAAGTTCTGGAATGACAAAATGTCCATGCATTTTCCTTCTCAGAATGTTTTTTACACACAGAAATAAACAATTTTACAAAGTTTTAAGAAAATCGGAGGAGAGAGCGTTATACTAAACATTTACCGTAAATTTTTATTTTAATCATACTTACATAATAAGCCAATCGTTCAAATATTTGTGTCGAAAATTTTATGTCAATAGTCGGTAATGTCAATAATCTTTGATAATGCCAATTTATACCGGTATATATTAAAGACTCCGTCGATAATCACACAAATTTACTCAGGGTCGATAATTTTTAAGGTAAAGTCGCCCTGTTATTACGAATTTAACCGAAGATGTCGCTATACCCATTGAAGTAGGCACGAACAGGTTGCGTTTTCTTCAGGACTAGTGTAAATATGTCGCGTCTTTTTACTTCGTATAATATGGTATAATTCGTATAACAATCATAAAAAGAAATTGTGAATTGCAATTCGATTTGGACATTCCGACTCCTTAGTTTTAGGTAATATATTCTACTTCGTTTTTTTTTTACGTAAAATGTCACGTTATAGAGAAACCGAATACTTTACTCCTTAGCTTTGGGCAATATATATTCTACTTGGTTTTATCATTACGTAAAATAGCAACGTATAGAGAAACCGAATACTTTCACAATTTTAATGTAATACAATTTTATATGATATTTAATATCGAGCATAACCTATATATATAAGACGAAAAATCGATCCCAAACTCGAGCGTCATTATTAACTTTTTTATATATAAAACTGTACTATATTATTCTGTTCGAGTTCGAGAGGCATACGACGTGTAGAAAATTCACGGAATTTTGTACTCCCGTATAGGAGAAATAAACTAGAACTACCCTCGTGGAGGGAAAGTAGGAGGAGACAGGAAAGAAGGACGTCCCAGCTTCTCCGCCGCGGGGTCGTAAAGCGAGGAGAATGTCGTCTTTAAAATGGCGTGGCTATAATATTATAGAAGGCCTTCCTAAGGCGTTCCTACAAGCTTGTGATGTGCCTCGGTGTACAATATTGGTCAAAAGAACGAAAGAAAAAAATTATTGGAGAAAAAGCTCCACCGTATACTTTCTAAATAATGAAGCGCATCATGGGTCTGGTCGGGTAGCCGCACCCGAGTAGAACGGTAAGTCACAATTGTGATTAATGACGACTTTTAAGCCATTAAAAAGAAATATATACTGTGTTGTAAATTCGTAATGTTAAATTATCCTCAATATGAGTCATTTTTGACTATTTCAATAGGCCTTCTTGTACAATTCATCTTTTCTTTTTTTCTCTCTAACGTGAAAAGAAAAAGAGGAAAGATGAACCGTGCAAGAAGTTTAGCTAAAACCAACAGGCCTAGTATGTCATTTTAACTAAAGCAATGGAGCACGGCTGCGTTTGGAAACGTCGGAAGGTAACAGGTCTCTTCTCCTTCTAACTCGCCGAGATAGAAAGAGAAGGGAGTATACTCGTGTGCACTCGGGTGACGTATCCGAACGCAGCCTATATGGAGTTAAAATCATACTGTTTTGTGTTAAAATAATAAATTTCGATATACACATGGTAGTTAAAAATAACGAGATGTTATTTAACACAAAGCATTGGTTTAAATTTCATGCTTTAATAAAGCCGCGGTGAGCGTCGATATTTTGATAAATCAATAATATTTTCTTTCCTTTGTTTCAAGATTACATTGGTGTCGGCGCGTAATTCAAGCACGTCTATTAAGCCGACACAGCCAATTCAACACAATCGATTAAAATTTTTTTTTTTTATTTAACACAATTTTTTGAATGGCTGTGCTAACTTTAAACATAAGTTAGCACAGCCACTATATTTTCTCCGAAACGCCTGGAAACAAAATTGGGAATTGAGCAACAAATTAGCGACAAAAGAGCACTAAATTTCTGTACAAATTTTAATCGATTGTGCTGAATTGGCTGTGTCAGCTTAATAGACGTGATTCAAGCGCGCAAAGAAATTAATAAAATTCACAAAAAATTATTAGGCATAAGATTCTATACAAAAATAATGTGAATATGTATTTGTTCTATGTTATACAAGTGCCGGCCCCTATTTATCCGTTGTCCGTTTCTTCTTCGATCGGATGCCAATTTGCCGTTTCAAATCGAAGAGTCGTAAGAGTTTCAAATCGCTTGAGATCGGTGTATAAAGGCAAACATTTTTCTTTTCGTTTCGTGCAGATTTCTTTGCGAGCAGAAATGCGAAAAGAAAAACTGAAGCTCTGAAACAAACGGGCCTGATGATCGTCATCGCCGTCGGCATCGTTTTCTAGCCATGTCGTCGAAAAAGCATAAGACGTGCGCATGTCCTGCACATCGTAGACGTGGAGCAAAAATCCCACTCAGGGATCTAAATATTAACGGCTAGCTCGATTCTACGGATGCGCCAACGAGGTTGCCGGCGCGAAATGAAATTTGTCTCGGTGTGTCGATGGAGTTTCGATAACTCGATAAAAATCCGGCGAGCGGAAAAGCAATCGTTTCGCCACGCAAAACTCTCCCTCTCCCTCTCGTTCTCTCTCCCTTTGTTTCTCTTTCTCCTTCCCTCCCTTCCTCCCTTTCCTTTATCTCTTCCTCCCTCTCTCGTTTCCCCTTGTAATCTTGACTGCGAGGGTCAAAGGTTAGTCGGTCGAAGGTAGCGGCAAGGTGGCGAAACGAGTCGAAACGAGCGTTCGGTGAGTGAATCGGGGGGGGGGGGCGGGGGGACAGGGAATGCTCGCCGAGTTTCCGTGTATGATCCCCCTTTGATCCGTTTTACTACGGTCGTTTCCCCGGATTAAGCCGGAATAAGAAAGAATTCGCGAGTTCCGCTTCCAACATAATTTATCCGGTCATCCGCACGTCTCGTGTCGATTTTAAAGCAGAATAGGGAATCCCGCAATTCTCTGACTCGAAAAATACGAATCGGATATACGAAAAAGAGTCAATCTCTTCTATTCCCACTAGCTAGTATGATAGATTCATTATATTTTTCCTTACAGTGTTAATCATTGTAGAATGAAATTTATTTTATTATAATTATGGTATAAACCGATATCTTGAGTTAAATAACATCTTGTTATTTTTAGCTATCATGTGTGCCGAAATTTTTTATTTTAAAATAGTATTATCACAAAATAGTATTATTTTAACTTCAATGTTTTAATTAAATTAACGATATATTAAGTAGGAGCAATAGCGCCGCGATTTATAAGAATCGGCGATCTGCGGTGCGATCGAATATTTATGTACATTTCTACTAATTCAAATTACTTTGTATCTTTTTTCCTAGTTTTAAGAATTAGGAAAAGATGAAAAGAGTAAGTTAAACCGAGATTAAAGTTCATCCACATTGGTAGAAATGGACATTAGTCATTCAAGAATTCAGAATTCTCGCCCCGTCCGGGCGCCGTTCGCGCGGTCGTAGCGAAGACAATCCGCGTTGATTAAAACGGGAGATACGCGACGAATGCGGGGGTTGCACCTCGCGATAAATTTGCCGCGGAATTCATAAAGCATCGTTATACGTCTGCTTTCGGCGGACGCGCGAATTGCGCGACGACGGGAGAACGGTTTTTACATTTTTCTTTCTTTCCCTTTTTTTTTTTCGAAAAGCAGTATCCTTTCGGGACCGCGAAAAAAAGGGAGAGAACGAGGCGTCGCGGCGTCGGAGGGATTAAGTAGGCGACGCGCGCGAGAGGCTTACAGCAAACGAACCGATTAATCATTCGACGACGGACTCTGCATTACGTGGGACGGGTACATCGTCTCATCGACGGTCCCCGATGTCGCTTACTATCGGATTATGATAGAGGATTTGCAGCCTCGACTGACATATGCTCTGATCTTTTTTGCGCTCGGCGGAAGGTGAGTAATTTATATGTTCCGCTGACAGCAATAATTATTAAAAAAATACCTATATTTTTAATCTTCTATTTAATGGATTAAGGAAGAATCTTAATTTGAGATTATACGTCTCATCTATTAGATAAATTAATTTACACGATGAAAAAATATATAATTGAAAAAGATCTTTTTATTAAATAAATTAAGAGACATCTTAATTGGAGATTAGATGTCTAACTTGTTAAATACATTAATTTAAATTATAATAAAAGAAGATATATCTTAGCTTAAAATAAATTTAAATATCTTGATTTATTTCCAGACCGCCTATCTTTTCACGAGGAATCATCCCCTTTCCAGTAAACTAGGTGAATAATACACGACGATGTTTCTCCCCACAACGATCGTGCAACTGGAAAGAGGATGAATCCTGGAAAGATAATTCTGCGAAAGGTTTGGAATATACTAACAATAAGATATCTCTGAAATATTCTTTTGCGGATTTTTACGTTGTTGGATATTTTTCTTACGAGTCGCACTGATGTCTAATTATTGAGCACGTGTTCGGAGAGACACGAGGAGTGGTCTGTGAAACGCTACTTTCAAAGTGACAAATTTGCCCCCCTAGAACGATAAATTATAGGCACTTGGTAGCTGCTCGCAGGGATCATCGCGATTGTCATCGTAACATCGTATACGCGACGCAACGGTGCTTATTATTTTGCGGGGCGCGGTGTCCCCCCACGGGATTGAATCACTGAAAGAAAAAGGGTAATCTCCACCTGCTGTCATTCAGTAAATAAGAGAGTGCGAATCGACGAGGGGAGTTGAAAATCCTCGCGTCATTAAAGCGATATGATAGTCAGTTTAGCTGCCGGACAGACGTTTCGGCAGTCCCTTCTCCGATCTTTAGTTTAATCGTATTAGATTTAGCGCCGAGTAACTCGCAGATAGGAGTCATCACGCGGCTGTGCAAATCAATTTACGCGGATTACATCTCAAGCAAATTAATTACACGACTGCTCTATTCCTTCAAAATGGATAATATTTCGCTAAAATTTTATTTTGTGAAGGAAAATTGTATGTAAAAATGTCTAAATTCAATACTGTCGTACTTCAGGTAGATCTTTTGGTAAGAGAAAGTTGATTCCAAGTCGGACAATACGCGGCTGAAGGGGTGGAAACTCGCCCTCGTCCGTATACGAATGAACGGGGGAAAGGGAGGGAAATCATCGTCGGGAAATCGGGGAGGCCGACACTGTTGAAACGCAGATCATAAAGTTGTGCCGAGTGGCCGAGAGATTCGTGTACGACTCCGCGTAATAAAACGAAAGGGTGAGGAAAGGGAGGGTGGTTAGAACTAGGGGCGGCGAGAGAAGGCAAGTGCGGATCGGCGGCGGGATTTACCGCGCAAATATTTATGTAGCGGGGCCCCACGGGGACGTAGGATCATCAAATTCCAATCCGGCTGGACCCGTGATCCGCGGGTGACGACATCGTGGCGGGGGGCAACGTTCACATATGCTCCCTGTGCGAGAGCACAGAGCAGCGTGAAATTCGCGGCACTTTGTCGCTGCACGTACGGCCGCTACGGATATAGGCTGATGGCAAAGAACGAAACGTTTAAACGCTTACTCGTTTGTCGTAGCCGTGAGCATAATAGAAAAAGGCAAGTCGTAAAAAGCTATTTTATTACAAAATAGGTTCACTAAATAAGACAGGCAAACAGAAATAACCACATTTAATTTACCAGAAGCTATGCATTAACGCAATAAAATATAAAATCGCACAAAAGGAACAAAATTTCCACAATAGAAACGTGTTGGACTTCTGTTCTCTATTGCAATGTGTATCTGACCAATCACAGTGATTTAGTATTTTATAAGTATAGAAATTTTTGTTGTCCAATGTCTGACTATGCCCTGTATTGCCTTGTGCTTGTCTGTTGCATCTTTCTATATTCATACAGAGTCATGAGGACAGCACATTTCACAGAGATGCAACAGTATAAATGCAATCTTACACTGTTAAATTTCTAGTGTTAGATTATGCTCAATTTGAGTAATTTTTAATCATTGCTATAATACAAGTCGCCACTGCTCCTACTGAAAATATATTTAACTAAACGTTAATTTAACTAAACTATTGGATTAAAATAATATTGTTTTATGTTTAAATAATAAATTTTGACACACGTGACAGTTAAAAATAATAAAATATTATTTAACTCAAGGTATTGATTAAAATTGTATTCTTTAATATTTAACAGTGTAATGTGTTAATAATTTCGATGAATTAAACTTACAATTAGTTCAATCGTTGAAATAATATGAATTAAGGTTAACATTTTTATTTTTTTCCGAAAAGTTTAATTTCTCATTAGAGAAACTTTTCGGAATTACGTAAATATGGAGAACGTCAAAATTTTTTGTAACGCATATATAATATATATGTTTAAAAACAGATTTATTCGTTAAAAAATCTTCTATCAAAATACTTTTATCATTATTTAAATTGAAAAATTCTTTTTTTATTGTTTTATTATATGGATAACTATTAAAGATTAAAGATTAAGGCCGATAACTCTGTAACGAGTCGACCTCTTTTCAGAATTTTTTTGAAATTAGAAGGAAATGCAAATTGCAAATGCAATTTTTGTTTAAAATTACATATCAATTGTTTTTGTGCGAATTTTCAAAGTTTTAGCCCCTTAATCCACTTGAAACAGAGTGCTAAGTATGCCTGGAAAGAGGATAGCGTTTTAAAGCAATCTCAGCGAATCGAATGATCCGTCTTTCGCCCCACCTCCGTTCAACTTCGACTTTGGGACGCAGGTGCCGACGTTCAAAGCCAATTATGCGAACGCGCCCGGACGTCGACGTCGGTCTCGCAAATCCCTATTTCTCGTAAAGCCGCCGTGAGCGTGCGCGCGCCGGAGAATTGGCGGCGAGAGGAGAAGTTTAACTTGTCCGCGCTATAACGGATTAACGGCGGCGATTTATTCGCGAGTAATTGTTTCCTCCCTTTAATTAACTCGCATTTATTTCGCGTAATGGGAACGGTTCGCGCCGGCTCTCGTCGGTGAATTTTCCAGCCGCGCGTGTATGCGTATATGTATATGTGAGAAGAAAGCTGAAGAAAGCGTCTCCTTGTCTCTTTTAAATAAATCCTTTTTTTGTTGCCCACTTTCGATTTACCAGTTTTCTAAGAAACGAACGCATTTCAGATACTGACACATAACCATGTACAATATAATTTAGTTTTTCTCAGCCTAATATTCCTGACAAAGAGAAAACAAACTATATGCACTATTCTCCTTTTTTCATTTTTTTTTCATCTTTGTTTTATTGCCATAAATTTAAAGCGAATAGAATATATAACTAAACAAAAAGTCGCTTTTTTCTAATTTTAAATATCCCTGAAAAAATTAAATTTTTGAAGATGGAGCATAAATATCGAAAATGCTAAAAGTTTTAAATACCTACATTTGTAAAGATAATATCACTTTCGTGTAAAAACTGTGCAGTATGTATGGTTCTTGCACAAAAGCAATATTATATCTTTACCAAATATTTAAGGCCCTAAATATACATGTACAATATGTACATAAATACAAGCGAGGGTGCACACAAACGGGGATGGGGATGGGGTGCGGTGAGGACAATTAACTCTACGAGTGATTCAGCCCTGAGAGGGGGAGAGGGGGACTCCGGCTCGTTTACCGGTTTCCCGTCGATGGCCTCGATGAAACGAGATAATTTCGTATGAACGCCGTCGGCTTAACGACCCATCAAGGTGCGATGAGACAAATGCAAACGGTCGTCGATTCTCTCCCACGTTCCGACACACACGCGTGAATGCCCAATGCGACTGTTGGACATTTGCATCTTAAAAGACGTTCAAATTCGAAAGTCGGTTAACAGATTGGAACGATGTAGGATCCTAATACACGATTCACGGTGTTCAATTTCCGTTGTATCAGAAAGAATTCTTATGCCTCGAAGAGGAAGAATACTGTCGAGGAAAAATTGTGAAACGAAACGTGTGAGCAAAAAACAAAATTCTAGAATTTCGCCTCGCCGCACGGCCGATCCTGTTAACGAGCACAAAAAGTTCGTTCGATGCATATGATTTTGACGAAAATTTACATCCTCTAAATGTTCACTGTAAAAAACATTTTGTATTTGAGTGAATTTTTATCCGTGTAGAAATTTTTGTGTTAAATTTTTAACATATACTTGGGTTAATGTGTATAACATATTGTCACTATGTTATTTTGACTTTTCCACGTTAAGTTAATATTCACGGTTTTTAGAAACATTCATTAGTATTCATTATTTCTAGCAAAGTTATTGTTAAAAATCTCATACGAAAATGAAATCGTTAATCAAATCGTAAAAAATTAAATTTGTTTAAGGAAAAAACCTGCGAGCAATAAATATATTAAATAGATAATTCGATGGGGTCACGTCAATAATATAGACGTGAGTATTTTCAGAGTTTTGTAGACATCGTGATTATATAACTCCCGTAGTTATAAGCAGGGAGAGTTAGGACGCGAAACATCGTAAAGTTCCAACTCGACAACATGGTAAAAAAAGGGGGGCGAAAGGGAAAGAAAATCGTTATGATTTACCATCATAAAGGGTAAAAACGTAGACGTTATGTCATCGTATAAGCGAGAAAGGGTAAAATAAGTTGCCGACGAACAAAAAGCCCTACTGAGGCAGATTTAGGGCTTCGTATGAAAAAATACGTTAGCGACTTACATTATGTCTAGTCAAATTCCGATCATAAAATCATTGTAAACCGAGGGCAGTTAGGTAGTTATTAGCAGGAAATACGCATTGAAATCTTACGTTCTTTCAGGACTTCCAAGACCTAACTTGACAACCGCACAATTACTAGAACGCTTTCACCCGGATATTTATACCGTATTTAACGACAGATCCCAGACAATTTTGAACAGACAGACAAAAAAAATAGATTTTACTGATGACAATAAGTAGAAAAAAATATTGGTTTTGTATGTGATAAATGGTAACCCTTTCGGACGTCTCACGGTTTGCGTTCGTTTTAGAAACCGAAATCATCGTTCTCTAAAGCGGAATTTTCCGAGAACTCTTTACAGTTGATCTTTTCCAAACAACAATCAGACCCTTAAATTAATTATTAATTGTACGCTGCATATTATCCGGCATATAATGAGTGATAAAAATTATTAAATGGATTATTAAACGATGGGTAAACATGATGCTCGAGAAAGGATCGAAATTAACGAAATGACGATTGAATCTGTCTTTGATCGAAACTTTTTATATCGCGTCTCGGAAAAATTTCTAAAGATCTTTTAAAGACTGTAATAGGCTCTATTCTCGACGACGAGATGGATTTTCACCCTGTCTCAATTCCGACCTTCCCAAGGACAATCTACTGATCAAGGTTGGCACAGTATATGTCGCGTTATCTTATCTGCGAAACCATTGAGTGATTGAGTCTCGTTCGTACAACGGGGCGCACTCTTAACGATCTATTTGGAATATTGTCTGCCCAATTAATAAGGTTATTGCACATTCCTCGTGGCTCTATTACGATAGACGATAGAATTCAGATTGTCGCGACGCAAAAGAATACGGGAGTTCATATACCCTGGTAATTAATATTAATAATAGATATTTTTAGATTTATAACCGATATTAATATAACTCACACATAAACTGTTTGTCTTAATAACTGCGATTAATGTTAATATCGATTATAACTACAACTATAACTTAAAATCTTAGAGCTGTTCGGATCGAGCGAACGATCATTGAAATCCAACATTGGTGAAACTACCGATTCAGACACGGTTATTGAAAAAGTATCATGCGTGTCTAATGCGAAATTTCTGCACCTTCTTCAGAAAAGATAATAAGGCAGGTACCGTCGCGCTGAAGAAGCAAAAAAATGGAAGATGGTGGAGCGCGTGAAATAAATCTGAGAAACATCTCCTCATCTTTTCAAAGAGAAGATGTTGTTGATGCAATATTTTCAATAACGGTCACTAAAAAAAAGTATTACTATTGCTCCATTAATGGTCTGGTGCTACAATATAAAACAGTTCATTTCTTTTCTTTTTAACTAATCAATCCAGCACAATTGGACTCTAACGTTCTTTGTTAATTTTACCGGTAATCTTCTTATTGATACCTAGAAAAATTCTAAGTATAACCTGATTATTCACTAAAGTTTTTTGCGAGCTCTTGGAGTTCTTTTATTTCTTCTTGTTTTGCAATTAGAAAATCAAGAGATCTTCTTTATACACAGGCAGTACTGCGATGTCGTAAGACGTGAGAGCCATTACACATGCATGCGTGCGATATATCGGTGCGTGTAGCACAGAAGCCGAACCTTCGAGCTACACCGATATGTCACGCATGTGGTAGTGGCGTCCCAGTACGTCAAGTGATGGGGAGCTTTCACATCCAACGAAATCTTCGCACTGCACAGATAAGCTTATGATTCAAAAGAAATGAGAGAAGAAAAAAGGACTGTATAAGTCACTCGGACACCGGAAATTCTGTGAAGTCTATATAGATATACTATAGCATTTACTTGCTTGCTCGGTTATTTCTCGGTGATTCTCAAACGATCACGAACGCAACGGATCGGTTCACCATCGGCAATCCTTGAATTAATTTCCCACAGTTGTTAGGCGCGTCCGCGATAATCGTTCGGCCGGATCAACAATGCCGATCGACGTACGTACCGTCCGCTCTCGATACGCGATCTATTGAGGGGTATACGGATCGAGCGACGGCGATTGGCCACGGTTCCCCTGTCCTGTCCTGCTATACCCCGTTACAGCCGCCACCGCGTTATTTATTGGCCCTCGCTTTATTGCGGGCCCTACCCGGATTCGCCATGCTTGCCGTTTATGAGGGAAATATTGCCCGGTCGGAGATCAAACGGCCGATTAAAAGTTCGAAAGCTTCGATCGCGTGAAAATTGATTCTGCCCAAACGATTCTGCAGGTCCCGCGTCCTCGTGCTCTTGCGGAAACGAGGGCACAACATCGTTGCGTGGTGAGATCCTCTAATCGTTTTCGTCACCGATGGGTGAAATCGAAGACCCGAAATGCGAACCATGCGGTTCTAGGAGATTATAATAGGTCTTTAAAACAGCATGTGTATAACAAGCTCTTAAAGCGTAAGCGCTTAAAAATATTTTCACCGAGCGCATAATGGCAACAGAAGGGATCCGTCCGAATGTAACATCTTGAAGCTATAAAGTTTGCACCGATAAATTTTATCCGGTACCCAAAATAGATTTTTGCGTTTATGTCAGTAACGTGTAACTAACGTGCGCTTTAAACACTCATGATTTTTTGCTCTCTAAGCTTCTGTTGGGGTTGTTAAGAGTTTTATACAGAAAAAAAGAAGTGTCAAATCAAGACTTATATACTCATATATACGCAAGAATCTGTAATCTGAAATATACACATCCATGAACAACGATTCGTCTCATACTTGATTAGTGAAGCAAATCTGAAAGATGCTTTTCCTTAGATTTATATATGCATATGTATGTATCACGTATGTGTTATAAGCATCTTTCTCTATATGTGTATTGCGTTAAACGAAAAAAACTTGCTTGAATAAAGTCATTTATTGTATAGTTTGACAAAAGCAAGTTGAAATTCTTATAAGAACTTTATATAGATTGTTGCGTATATACGAGTAATGTATAAGTTTTGATTTGACACTTCTTTTTTCTGTGTACCTATCTCAAATTCCGAATGTCTTATTTTTTCTCGCAGACACGCGAAAACATTATGGCAAAGTGTTTAAAAGATTCGAATTAAAATGCGACGCGTATTGAGTGAGAATCGATATGGAAGGCCTTGAGAATGGAGAAAAAAATTTCCACGATTAACCGAGGGATTAATTTGTATCGGGATTTTCGCGCGCCAGGAAATTATCCGCGAATGAAGACTGGAAGCCGTGGAATAAAGCCGCGACTATACGGACTCATCCCATAAAGATGTAACACATCCCGAGTCAAAATTTAACCCTCCGAATACCCTGCGTTTACTCGAAATCCTTTGAAAGAGCATATGCCGCCGTACTGTGCACCCTGCTTATAACCTATTTGGACTCTACTTTCAGATTTTGTCATGAAAAGATCACTCCTGGGAACCTCCTCAAACTTCCTCTAACTATGATCGAACCTCCATTTAATCTCGTTACAATTCATGGCTTGTGCGATGACTTCACGTACCCTTCGTAGGCGTCCTAATGTTCCGCGCTCACTCCGCAGACTCTCCGTACGCGTCCTAATGTTCCGCGCTCACTTCGCAGACTCTCCGTACGCGTTTCATGTGTGCTCTCCGTTCACCCTCCCTACAATTCGACGTAGGCATCTATTCCCGTGAGCCTCCGTGTACCCTCTGTAGAACCTTCGAAATACTTTTTTCTAAAACTTCGATAGAGCCTCCGTACACTCTATTCCCGTAAGCCTCCGTGTATCCTCTGTAGAACCTATAATTGTCTATATGTTGCCGACCCATAAAAGTAAAACGTTCCCCAAAATATTAAGAGAGAAATTTATTCATCATCTGCAATAATATATGATAAATGGCGTGTCTCCGTGCCAAAAACAGGTCAGATTCCGCTATAAAAAAGATTACGTTGCAATGACAAGTTTGAACATTTAAGATAAAATTTTCAAAATTTCAACAAAATATAATGTTGTATAAGATCACTGAATATATAGACCTTTTATGTATTATTTAAATCATAGTAACACGGCAGGCAACTCGTTTTTATGTTTTATAATTGTATTTTATATCATATTTTACATTATGTGTCAATATACAATCATGTGTCAATAGATAAGTCAATCAAAAGAATGTGATTATATAAATGCCACTTATACCGACGAAGCACGCGGACGGTTATGATAAGAAAGAAAGACGCGGTAATTGTTTACACTTTACGCCGTTGAGCCGCTCTGCGCCCGTGCCGCGCGTGGCGCGGAAAAGTGCGTTTTGACAAATGATAACCGCCGCGCGCGGCACCATATAGCCCCAGCCAGCCCAGCGGTGTGTTGCTGTTGCTATACGTGCCCTTGCCAAGACCTCCAGTGATACCGGAATATTCGATCCTCGGGCGCCGGTGATGAGCTCTATCGCACGACACAGTCGCACGCCGTCACGTAAGAGAAACAGGAATTTTCTCAGAATAAATTGGTTCAGCTGCATGACGAACTTTTGGCTCGGGTCAGTTTTATTGTAGCTGGCCGGGCATTTTCACGCAGACTCGCTATATATGTCCTAAGAAAGGACATCGCAAGCTAAGGTAAGTGAAAGTTATATTAAGAATTGAGTGTCCCTCGGATACAATAGTGACAGCAAAATATTATACGCTACAACATTGTACAGATCGAATGGGTTTTCCAAACTTTAAAACACAGTTTTATTCCTTGTTAGATAGTGAAATCATTAAAATCGAAATCACATTATCATAATTGGTTAGGACACCCGCACAAATTGTTGGGGGTTCCAGGTTCGAATTCTGGCTGAGGTGATATTTTTTGCAATAATTTCTTTCTAATAATTTGATTTTGAATTTAATGATTTTACTATCTAACGAGAAATAAAACTGTGTTTTAAAGTTCGAAAAACCCATTCGGCGCGCAGTTACTGAGTTGGAAGATTTATACATCATGGCCAGTTGAGTCGATTAATAATTTTGTTACAGTAAGATAGAAACTTTGAAATTATGTAAAAATATAATACAATTGTTTGCCAACATTTTTTTGTTGCAGATTTCCGATTTCTATAAATCTCCCGGCAAAGACAAGGTAAATTGTTTGATAAATATTGATTTTTGCTATTGTTTTGTATATGTTATTATAAGATGATGTAATTTGAGCGTATTTTTAGGTAGAAATATATCCTGGAACGAACTTTTATTTTTATGAGGGCATCAAAGTGAATATTATGGATAAATCCAAAGTTTTGGACCAACAAACATCAGAGCTTGTCAATCACTGGCCTCTCCTCGTGCGGCATGCACTGATCGAGGTATATGGAAAGAATTTAGCCTTATTTTGTGCAAAAGGCAGCAAAAAGGATGGACGCCCGGGTATCGATGCCCAGTTTTATACAGCTCTTTACTGTGAGTATCTTTTGTGCACATACATGTTACAAAAAATGCTTATTTTCAACGATAAAAGTAGGGTTTAGAGGAAGACAAATAATGGTAAAATCAATTTTTCAAGATCATATGAAATTTATTGCCATTTCTTTTAAATAAAATCGTATGATTTTTCTTACATGATATACTTTCTCCAATTATTCTGCATATAAAAGTGTTAAGAAAAAATTACTACAAAATTAACCCTAATCCTTCCAACATAATTGTTGTAAAAAAATATTTAAATAAATAAGATTTCCAAATTTTCTTTACATTAATTTTTAGTCGAAGGTATAAAGATATAATAATTTTTGGGGAATTTTTCAAAGCTAGTATTAACATACTGAAAAAACGCGTGGGACTCAAAAGTGCATGGTTGGAGAAATTAAGTGCCGCAAAAAACGTTGGAGGGATTAGGGTTAATATCTACTTTACGAGGTATTTCATACTTTATTCTGGCATATTTTGACAATAAATATAAATATAAAAAAATATAAAATATCTCGTAAACTATTGATTTTTTGATAACTTTATTTAAATACTTTTATATGCAGAATAACTGGAGAAATTATATTATGTAAGAAAAATTATATGATTCCATTAAAAAAAATGGCGACAACTTTATGTGACTTTGAAAAATGGATTTTTTCAAAAATTGATTTTACCATTTTGTCTCTCTATATCCTACAACTTTTTTATGGAACATTTTTTTAGAAAATACTCTGGCACAATAAAGATCTTAAGGCCGCGGTGGAATCTGCAGTCGCGATGAACGACCTGGCGGTCATCGTGGATCTTCTGGGTATTTTTACATTAAAACCAGCGATGTGGAACTTGGACCTGTGCAATTTCTTATTGGGTTTCATCAGCGATCTCTTTCAGAGTAAATATGAGATGTATATAACTGTAGCTTGCGCGGCATTGAGAATTATTCTTCATAATTTCGCCCCAGTGATAAAGGTAATGATTGCTAGCGTGTTTACTTTCATTACTCGCAACAAAAAACTCGATTTGCGAGACGTGTCACGATGGAAGTTTGTATCAACAGTACGTTCAGAACGGATTGTTATCCAATCCGAATAATATATCGTTTAAAATTACTTTACTATTAATTCAGACATAAAACATATGTATTAAATTTTTTTTGTAATTCTTTCTGATGTATATGTAATTACCTTTTATATATAACTTAGACCCCTTATAATTAGTGTCCCTTACAATTGCGTTATATATTTACAATTTAAACATATAGCTTGAAAAACAAGAAATTAATTTTTAAGTATTATAAAAATATAAAATATTAGTGCTATACTTTCAAAGAATATTAATTTTACTTATATTAATATAGTTATATTAATGATATTTTCTCTCGTTCAAATACATTATTGAATGTATCTTATATTTATTTATACGCCTCATTAATTTATATTTCCCTTTTTTGTCATATATTTGCGATGTATGGAACCTATTCTCGGAGGTCACCGAGAATCCTTCTTAGACCCTAACATTTTGATATTAATTTCCCAGGTAGCAAGGTGACGTTTAAAGACGTCGTCATTTGACATTACTCTGCTATCTGGGTATCCTCACCTCGAGGCTGCGATATAGATATAAAAGGCTCGAATAATCGCGTACTAATAATGATTCATTGTTGTTGAAATTTAGTATTCGAGAAGTACTTATAGCCTGCGTTCGTTTATTCTTTATAATACACGTAACGTGTATTATAGATTTTATTTTCCCAATAGCTTCCAATGTGAATAAACGAACGCATAAGTACTTCTCGAATACTGAATTTCAACAACAATGAATCATTATTATTAGTACGCGCTTATTCGAGCCTTTTATATCTATATCGCAGCCACGAGGTGAGGATACCCAGGTAGCAGAGTGATGTCAAATGACGACGTCTTTAAACGTCATCTTGCTACCTAGGAAATTAATATCTACAAAATGTTAGGGTATAAGAAGGGTTCTCGGTGACCTTCGAGAATAGGTTCTACAGAGGGTACACGGAGGCTTACGGGAATAGAGTGTACGGAGGCTCTATCGAGGTTTTAGCAAAAACGTGCTGAGAGTCTAAGGAGGGTATTTCGAGGTTTTATCCAGCCATGCGACGTCGAATCTGCGAATTGTAGGGAGGGTGAACGGAGAGTCGCCAGACTTCGCGTAACCTCCGTAGACGTTAAATGGGTAAAAACTGCCATTTGAGAAGTGACCGGAGGCTCGGCGACATAGACAAATGCTTTGTTACGTGACCCTCCGTTCATTCCGTTCAAGGAGAGTGTGCGATCGCGATCTCGGGCGTTACGGAGGGTCTATTTTTTGACTCGGGATCGCCCGTAAAACAAACCGACGAGCTTCGCGCGCACACCGTTTCCTTCCTTCCTCCTAATAAAGGTCACACAGGGGGGTACGGGCACATGCTGTAAGGAGAAAGGGCCGAGCTATAGGTGAGTTAATTCCATCAAGGGAGACCTGATTCATTATCCAATATCGGATGTCGTAAATTCTCGGTGAAATAAATTATCGTACTGAACGCGTCATGCTGACCCCGCTCGCATTTTGAGAATTTCAAGAGTGCGGTCTTGTACACTTTCTATTCTTTAACCGATTCTTTTTCTTGAGCAATTTTTACGCAACCTTTCTTGAAAGTACAAGAGAATAATGTCTTTAAAAGTGAGAGAGGCTTTAATCTTTCTTTTGTATTTCGTTCCTCTATTTTCGCGAAAAGTATCTATTTACGACAAAAAGAATTTTTTTCGACCAAAGGTTGCCTCTGAAAAATCTGTCTTATAAATCAATCATTCATGAAAATGATCTACATCATGACCTTCGGTCAAAAGAAATTCTTTTTGTCGTAAATAGATACTTTTCGCGAAAATAGAGAAACGAAATACAAAAGAAAGATTAAAGCCTCTCTCGCGCACTCTTTTGAAGATTCTCTTGTACTTTTAAGAAAGGTTGTGTAAAAATTGCTCAATTGCCGTTTTAAACATATGTTAGTTGCATCTCCAATATCGTTTTCTCATGTAACAAGAATTTCAAAATTTTTATTACACGGTCGATTAATTTTTTTGAAAAGGGTGAGACACGCGCGAAATTCCGCGTTTGGCTCGCATGGATACTTCAACATAACGATATCGAGAGCGATTTGTCAACTTTAAATCTGCATTTTTTTGTTTATTTTTTTTCGTTTATTATATAATTTAATAGTTTATATAAATGTCGCGCCAACGAGATGGAAAATGGCGGAATGACGAGGAACGACTCTGAGAAATCTCGTTTGATTCAGGTTACCCATCGGTGAAATTGAAAAAAAAAATAATCGGTATTGTTACGTTTTACCTGGAAAGAAAAATAAAAAGAAAAATCAATCACAGCGGTGATCGAACAATGATGAGATGTTTTCGAAGTGTCAAAGTCCATACATTACTTCCATTATAATACACTTCACTTTCACGAATTTCTACGAATCCCAACAAATATTAGTTTGTATAATAGCAGCAGTTAAGAGCTGCTATATAAAAGAAGAATTACAGTTCCATTCGCTTTCTCTCATACTATACAATAATAGGACGTTCTTAAAAATTAGAATGGCGCAAGAACACGGCTCGACAGGACTCCTTTCTCGATTTCTGTAATAAGATACGCGTTAAGCGATCATCATTTGTCTACTTCGGGTATTAATCTACCTCGTCAGAGGAGATCCCATTATCCCTGCATGCCAAAATATTGTGTCAAGGACGCAAGGGGAGGTTTGATCACCCCGGTGGTCGGGTGGTTCGCAAGATGCATCGATTCGACGTGGCGCGGCGAGCCACGTGCGAGCGTTACGACCGCGACGCTGCGTCTCCTTATCTCCCTTGTATTGTATCTCGAATGAATCCACCGGGCCACCCAGCTCGAAGGGGCTGTCCTTCGAGCGTATGTTCGCGACTGTACAACAGAGAAGGAGAAAGAGAGAGCTTAAAGCGAGAGAGAGAGAGAGAGAGAGAGAGAGAGAGAGAGAGAGAGAGAGAGAGAGAGAGAGAGAGAGAGAGAGAGAGAGAGAGAGAGAAGGGTCGCGGGCTTATCGTTCGTCGACCGACCGAATTGCTTGCGTTGGGTGGCAGCCAATACGGCGACTCTCGTCAGCGATATCATCGCTTCTCGGTCCTTCCATCCACGAGCGCTGGGCTCTTGCCATTGATCGGCCATTTGCCATTCGCCGCCCATGAGAACATTCATTTATTTCGCATTCGCTAACCGTATACTAACTTACTTTCGCACCGACTACAAAAGAATCGCGCCGCGGCGCCGCGTGCCCTATATATAATGTCGCATCACGCTCTTTTCGCTTCTTTATTTAACGCGCACACGACGCATATTGCGTTCTCATCGTGTTTTAACAAGTTCACGGTTTCGTGCTGATGATCAATGCGAGTCGCTTCTCTCGAGACGTATAAAGAAATAGCGTACAGAAATAATTCCATCAAAATAAAAACGTTTCTACTTTTGAAAATGCAGCGATCAACGTTCGCTCAGCTTGAAATAACTGTGCGATATCGTGCGGGCGCGAGACGGAATCGTCTGCTCGCCTCCCTCACAGTCGCGAGAGAGAAGGAGACAGAGAGCGGCGCGCTCCGAAATCGTTTCTCCGGAGATGAGGGAGAGTACCTCCTCCTTATTTACGGCGAAGCGCGATAATAGCGCGGATGATGGGGCCCCCGTCCCGAAGCGAGATATACCGAACGTAGCCATGGCAACCGCTGCCGTGGCCATATTGGTCCATGGCCAGCTATCGATAATAGGAAAGATAAGAGGCAGCCCCCGGGCATCCGGGATATTTTATTGTCGGCAAAATGGCGTCCCGGAGTCTCCCGCTTTACGCGAACTGTCCCGTACGCGGGGTGAATCCGTCGGATCGTTTTTGCAAACTGCCCGCTGACGTGGTATTAACGGAAGGAATACGGAGAATTTAATTATCTCCCGACACTAATATCCTTTGACTGTATATCGCTGTGTGCCGCGAAGGAAGGGTAAAGACGAATTAGAAATGTTATTTCGATAGCAAGTGTCTTAACACATCGCGGACGGATGACGAGAATATCGCATCTTTTATTTATCATCATCAAGAACAGTTATTACTCACAGTCAGTAACTGTGTGAACAAACTAAAGTAAAATATTTTAAAAATATTTAACGCAAGAAAAATAGTTACTGGATGCAATAATTAGTAATAAAATGTTTATATACTCAGCAATGTGTTAATACGCTTGGCATGTAAACTAACAATAAGTAAACTTTAAGATGTCTTGTATAAAAAATTCTTCTTACATAAACACATATACGTCATGAAATATTTGTAGTATATTAACGATATTAAAATCCGTATTACATTTAAAACTTACGTTCAATTGCCGAACAATAACAATAATAATGTTAATTATAATCGGTGAAAGATTTTGACGAGTCATAATATAAATGGAATAAATGCAACATTATATGTAGCTTATAAAAATCAAAATACAGAAAATAATTATAAATGTTTATTAATTCATTGTATATTGCGATTTACAATTTATATAAATGAGATATTTCGTTGTTTACTGCGAAAATATATCGCGCAGATATTTAGTCACTCGAAGGAAAATAGCTCGAAATGATAGAGAGAACAAAACTGTAAATTATATTAATAATTTGTAAGCGACGGCTGTTTATCAAAATAAATATTTTTGCGCGAATTATCTGAAATCAAAGATAGTAGAATAAAAGATATAAGTTATACTTACGTGTATGATCATGGAGCCGTTCCATGATGTCTCTTTTATTCAGCTTTTATTTAGACCTTATTCGTTGTGTCAAAGCTACTACGTATAAAATAGTGGAATACAGTCATGTAACGTCATTTTCAGGATTTTTAATTAATATTAATGAGATCTCGCGAATGCGGAACTGATCGATCTGAGGTGTCGCGCGTTCAATTAAGAAATATATATACATATATTATTTCGTGTATTTTAATTTTTATTCGATTTTCAACTACATAACGTTTCTTACATCAATAATTCGTTAAAAACTCTTCGCCGATCATAATAACGATATTTTACACGAACGTACAAAGTACTTCTAGTCGCGTATAAAAGTAAACAATTAAAATGAAGTCAAGGAATTAATAGAATCGCTTTCCATCGTTTTGCGTCCAATCGCTTCACTTTGCCACATTCCGAAAGTTCCAACTTGGGTTATTCATTCCCTCTCGGGGAAGGATTACTTGCGCAGTAATAAGATATCGGTGACAACACTGTTACGTATTTCGTGGCAAAGTGCAGAAGTTGTGAAACAACAGAAGATTGTTCAGCGCACGTTGCTGAATAGGGTGCTCGTCGGAAGCTCGTCACTCTTACCGTTTCTCAGAAAGGATAAGTGCCAGATCAGCAATCTTTGATATAATTGTTTGGTATAATAAATTTCATATAATAGTAGAATAATATAATATATTTTAAACCATAAAGTATAAAATTGTATTAAAAGATAATAATAATAAGGCAATATTCTTGCGCATTTGTGTCTCGATGTCGGCCGAGATTCACGATATTACGTATTTTTTACAACTTACAATATTATTCAACGCATAAAAAATGATTGAGAAACGAAACTATATATATAAATATACGTATGAAAAATAAAACTTATAACCTACTTTCGTACTATTATAATAGTGCTAATAACAAAAAAAAATGGAAGAAAAGGGAAATGAATATTATATATAGGTATATGTACAAATATACATATAATAATATTAAGCGTATGTTTAATGAAATTAGTTATCATGGAAATTTATGATGAGAAGCTTTATATTATACATATTTACTTACGATATATACTCACGTCCGCGCATGTATACGTATATATACTGTAAGTAAATACAAGAAAATGTATAAAGGCATACTTTATAAACATGCACTTATTTATACATATGTTCAACTGAGCAAGAAATATCTAATGAAATTTTGCTCGATGTTGCCCTATTATATCATAAATATATTAAAATACGTATTTATATACAATATTCATTTGTTCTCTTTTCTTCATTTCCCTTCTCGCGACTTCTCTTTCTTTAAATTTTTTTTGTATTTTTTTAAGTCGAAATTCTTCTCGTACTATCTACTTGTCCCAACAATGTTCTGAAAAATTTCTGATCTGGCACGTGTTTTTCATACAGCACACACACATAACAACATTCATCCCATTATATTGTAATAAATTTACAAATCTATATCTTCAGATAGGGATCGATCTGTCTTTGCAAAAGATAAATTAATGGATGTATCGTGTACATACAGCACCCTGCATTACATCATATCACGGTACTTTACAGGAGTGACGCGAGGACTCGATTGTGCAGGCGTGCAAATCCGGGATCGTGGAAATGTACGCGCAGTCGGAGAAGACACGAGCTATTTGAAGCTCATGACACGGCGTGAATCTCAGAACAAAACCCACTGTGTGAACCGCCACATTGGCTACCTAGCGCAACGCGCTCTCTCTAATAATCATCCAAATTCCTAATTATCCCCAATTATCAAGAAACATTAAACCGTCATTAAGAAGGCTGAATGTATTCGCGTGAATAAAAAAATAATCTTGAACGCGTGTTGTATGTACAAGTGTATGTACATCCCCACGTGCGTAATATATGCACAAAGAATAGCTGTGTGATGTATAACGTAACATAAGGGATGGATATTTGGGGGAAGCGCGTATTTTGCATATCTACATATATACAAATACATATATATACATATATTAATTATTATGTGCAGTTATCGCGCCAATCGTGGTCGTCGCAAAAAATGTTTTATATTTGTTCAATTATTTTATATCGTACCGTTTCGACCCCTTTTGTCTTCCGTGTCGTTCTTGTACGGCTGAAACAACTTGGGCTGCGATGCCTGCGATGCTTGCGATTGCTGCGGCTGTTGCTGCTCCTGCTCAAGCTTGTTCAGTGACGACGAGGGCGGCGACGAGGATGTCCCCGACGTCGAGGCAATTGCCACGGGATTGTACGAGGTGCTCGTATTGTTCTCGAAGGGAATTACCGTCATCGGTACACTCATACCGTTCACTCTCAGCGGCTGCGGCTGCTCGCTGCTGCTGATCGTGGATCTGTTTGCCTGCGGCATCAGGGGCGACGTCACGGTCACGGGCACGTTCACGCGGTGATGCGAGTGGTGCGGATACGTAGGCGACTGTAGACGCGTCGTGGCGTAATCGCACTCGCCGGAGGAGTCAGAGTTGACCGGGCTGATTGCAATTTCCTCCAGCAATGGCTGCCGGCATGGCGGCAAAGAGCTATAAGGAGGCGTCGGGAGATTGCTCATCGTGGAGAAGGTGGAGGACCCGGAGACGGGCATATTCAGCATGTGCAGGGACGACATCGGCTGGTGCGGATACAGCAGGGGCGGATACGGATTCGTGCGTGGGTGCGGCCGATGGAGCGAGGCGACCGGGCCAGTCTGCTGGTGGTACGCCTGCAACCGGGCGTAATAGTGCGCGGTGGCGGCCGAGAATGACGTCGGCGAGGGGGCCAAGTGTGTCGTCGCCGATATATTCGCCGGTAAATTCGCCGGTAGATTCGCCGGTAGATTCGTTATATTCGGTAGATTCGCCGCGGAGACGGGCTGACAGAACGGAGCGAATATCGCCGCTATGTTTGGGTCCGCGTACGCTACGTGAAAGGGCCAGGTCAGGGACATCCGCTGCCTCTTGTCCTTCATGCGTCGGTTTTGAAACCACACCTGCAACAAAGACGATTAGATCGATTAGACATGATAATCACGATTAATTGCTTTTTTTTAAATTAGAACTCGCAGATCATCAAGACGAAACTTTTTTATAAAAATATACGTATGTGATATTAGAATATGTATATACCTAAACAAGTTTATAACGATAGAATGCGACAAGTACAGAAATATAAAGGTAGAATCTCTGTCTGGCGGATTAGTTCGATAATTTCAGAGTGAATTCAACGAACGATGGATCTCGGTCGTTAAAAGTTTCCTCTCGATAACTCGCAAGAAAATAATCGACGGCCTCCGCTGTCCGTTTAGCTCTTTATTCGACGTTTATATGGGAACCGATCGAGTTCTCCTTCCGCTCGATAACGAATATTAGAGTATAAAAAACTGCTGCTGGTTTTACCGAACGAGAGTTGGCGCTTGTATTTCTATTAGATAAGCGCTCGGACACACGTAGATTCACGAATGTAGGGAATTCTCGGAGGCGGCGAACGATTATACCGGTAATTCGTGCGGGACGTTTGCCGTCGTTTAACACCTCTCCGCTGTTCCCTCCTCACCCCGTTGCCCCGTTGCCGTTTTACGACCCCGCTAACCGAGGCGAGTGCGAGCGCTGCCGCGAGACGAGAAATTAAGAGATCCATTAAAGTCCGAGGTGGGCCGCGAGGCAGTCGCTAATTGAGCCGTTTAACACTTTCGCCCGACCGGTCACCCCTCGATCAGGGCCGTGACTAAACCGACGGTCCCCGTTGAAACGTTAATACGTGGCCACGGTACCTATACATTTATACGTAAAGAGAAAAGTCCTCGTTTCCGATCCGCCACGACGAGATCTCCGTTAGATCTGACGTTACGACACTGCCGCGGGACACGCGAGAAGAAGGATCAAAGGCCGTGAATCGCGACTGATGTTGAATCGCTCTCGAGGCTATAATCGCCGATCAAATATGGCCGCAGCTGGCCGCGGCAAGAAACAACCACCGGGAGCTCTCCGGCGGGCCCGCGCGAACAAAAACGCCACTAATTGCATCTATTAAAGCCGGCCGGCTTTAGAGGCCCCCTGTCTTCGCGGACGCGACGGACGCGACGGACGCGACGGCCGTGAGAAATCAAATCGAGATACACGCGGAATAATATTATTCAAATAACCCCGTGTAAAGGAGACGAAGCTGAAAAAGGAGAAAGTGATACTGCAATAATAAGAAGATAGATAACTGCAAGAAAGAAAATGTATAAAGTGCGTCTTTTAGCCGCATAAGCGTACTTGCTGTTAATAATCGTTAAATGATCGAAGGATTTTCTTAATAATCCCTCGCGAATTTAGACACGAAAGCGCTAATGGAAAATGTTATTGCACCGGCCACGGATGAAGTCACTGTTTATCGAATCTCGTGCGAGTAAACGTTTGCTCATTCCCGATCAGCTCACGCCGATCGATCACAATGTTCAATCTAAAGTTTATTATTTAATAGACGAGATTTTAATAGAAGGCTGAAAGCTGGCTCACAAACGCAAACATTCAGTAAGATTCTCACCAATTTTGCACGAACAAAGCACAATTTTTTTTAATGTTTCTGATAAATTAATTTTTATTATATTTTAAAACAGACATTTAAAAACTAAAGTCGTTGGTTAGAAAAACAGTTATCAACGCAGTTTCCTCTTACACATTTCTTCATTCGCTTATAATATTTTTTTAAATAATCTAATATATATTGCAGATATAATGTAAAAAAATATATTACATTTATTACAACGTTAACAATTCCGCGGCGTCATCTGTATAACAATCTATCGTTATTATTTGCAGTTTTTTTTATCGAAAGTGGAAAAACTGTTACGTGGATGCAGGTCTTTTAAAAATCAGCAATTGGTTGAATATCTATACTTTTACTAATTATTACAAAACTACTGAACTTAACAGAATGTATAAGATGACTTATTCTCTGACTATCTACGTTAATCGTTGCCTAAACCACCAATTCTAGAGTATTTAGAAGAAAGAATATTATAACTGCGAAATCTTTAATGCGTGACTTATTAAGAGAACTTTCCAGGGGAGTATATTTCTTTAGGGAAACTTGTACAAAAATATTTGTATATTTTTCTTGTCAAAGAAACCTACCTTAATTGTAGACTCCGGCAAATTAAGTTGCGCAGCCAACTCGCATCTTCTCGGTCGAGAGACATAATTTTCACGGGCAAATTCTCTCTCTAACCGATTCAGTTGATCTCTCGTAAAAGCGGTTCTGTATCTCCTGACGTTAGGATCCATGGGGGGAATTGGCAGTTGCTGTTGCTGCTGTTGAGGCTGTTGAGACTGCTGAGGTTGTTGAGACTGTTGAGGCTGTTGCTGCTGTTGTTGCTGAGATTGTTGAGGTTGTTGCCGGTGCGTAATGCCACGCGAGGTTGACGGCTGCGAATCTGCATGAAATAATGATGAACATTATCTTCCCCACCCTATCGAATCACTTCGGAAAGAATATATGTTAAAAAAAAAAAAAAGATTAAATTTGAAGGGCTCAGAACATCTTTTTGCATTATAAAATTATTTCACGCGGTTAATTCGCGCACCGGCGGACGATTTTGTACCCTTCGGCGATAAACTTGGAATGTGAGCGCGAATTTATTCTTGACTCCCGTTTCAGCTTCCAATCTAAATATTTTTAATTTTCAAGTGGGCAGGATTTCGAGAAAATTCTATACAATTCAAAGTTAGCCGAAGTTGTATAAAGCCGTGCAAACCGTCCGAAGCTTCGCTTCTTTAAGGGGTATAAGGCGACGTAACAAGACAGTGTTCGTTACCCCAGGCGACTTTCTTTGTTCTTTAGTGACTAGTTTACGAGCATTTACTAGTTACACAGCTTCTAACTATAAGATAATTTATTAATATAACACCGTGCAGCGCCAATCGATCCTTGTTTTATTATCGCCCATGTAGACAAACAGTAGCACGGCACTTTGAAACATAAGTGCCGCAAGTGTCAAAGCTACCGCGTTACAAATTTCCCGTAAAGAAAAATAGATTGCAATATTGTTAACTCGACAAGGGTCTTAGATTCTATCAAAAGTTCTGACTGCAGGTAAGCATAGAAACGGACGATGAAAAGACTAGAGAACTATTGGGGATCCACACTTCCGATCGATTTCTCTTTGGTTTTTTGGCGATTATGTAATTTTCGCACGATTTTCCTCTATTATTGGTTGGCGAAATACGATATTACGTGACGGTAATGATGCAAATCACATAAAAGCCATCGGTTATATCTCGAATGTGTGCAGATAGGACAACATGACAATAAAGGGAAACGAGAATACAATCATTTCTCGGCGTCAATTCTCACGTTTTCAATTCCGAGCACAAAAGAAGGTCACTTTCACGCGGTTGCGGTGATAATTAATCGAATTAGTCACGTTTTCGAACCGACACTTGTTACAACTGCCGCCCGTCCCTCTATACTTCTCACAGGTATAAAGATACATCAAGCCTCACTAGGTGTCATGAATGCCTTCCGAATTAAACGTTGCACGAGACTCCACATTATTTCTTTAAAATTGTCTATAGTAACACACACGTATCGTGAAGCGAAACTTGGATTCTTCAAACATTTTCCGAAATTGAATTTTCTATACAACTGTTATATATATATTATTACACATGTGTTTTATAAATCGAAAAAGAGACAAGAGTGTGTAAAAATAAAATTAATTAAGTTACGATTATACCAAATAATCGATAAATTATATAACAAAAATCACTTTTATCGCAGTCTTTCGCTCGTAATATTGCAGGACTAAAAATGGAAATGATTTTTCATTTAGATATATTTGAAGCACAAAGAAAACGCTTAATAAGACAAATAACTTGATGTTTCGGTTCCACTGAGCGTTCCAGGTATTTTCAGGTAGTCCAATTATCTAGCCCTCCACAAATTTTTTCAAGTTGCTAACTTTCGAAGATTTCACTTACCGGTTAAGGTTTTCAAGTATAACTAACTTTATTTCGACTCAGGTAGTAATATTTATAAGGTGTTTTGTGTGTAAAAGATCAGAGCTTCGCTACGTCTTTCCGGTCCAAATGACCCTCCGGTCATAAATACATCTTTACTTCCAGCAAAAACAATCACTGTACGGTTCATTGGGGGGCTACTATAAATTTTCTTTTCAAATCCTGGGTGCCAAATCCGAGCACGTTAACGTTTAACGATGACCTAAAGATCGAAAACGACGAAAACTAGTTCCTTTCGACATTTTATTTACGTGAATATGCACGGCGAATTACTGCTAGTAATATTAGGATAGACACTAATCGAAAGAATAGATATTAATATTTCGTGTTTCGTGCATTTAATGTTAACTATCTCTTTCTCTCTCTCATACATACGGAATGTCTCGTAAGTCCAGCATAGGGAAGCAATAAAAAAAGGCAAAACTTTTTACTTACACAACTGATTCATTATATCTATTACTCAATACGCAGCAATTAACTTAATTTCTTTCTGTCAAGAAGCGGTCGATTAATGATGCTAGCGGTAATGGCATTACACACGTCAATTATTCCTTATAACGACGGACTTGCGAGACATTTCAGTAGAAACGTATAAACGTATGAAACTTACCGATATCGGCGCGCGAGCTACGCGACGTGTTCATTTGGTCGACGACAATATTTTCTTCCTCCGAATTCTCGTCCGGGTCCTCGTCGTAGTGATTCCTCATCTCGTCGCTTTACAACAATCGAAACACGTGCGTATATTAATCACTTTGCCATATGTCATACCGCACACGCAGCATGCACGCGTGTAACACACGTGGTCGCGGAAGCATTCGAAGGTCCGCGTGCTTGGTATCGCTATCAGAGCGAACCCTCCGAGTGTAAAATCGATGCCGGCGCGACGATATAAAATTTCAATTACGAGATTGATCGGTTTCTAATTTCAAACATTTTCGTTTAACGACTTAACGCGCGGATCTTGGAAACGTTGTGAACGCGAAGAGAAGCGCGTGACACGCTTATATAAATATATATATAAACTGTAATGTTATTGTATTTGCAAAGTATGTGTTAAAAGGTTTAGTACGATATTTAGCTAGCAGACACGAGCGTTCTGATGCTCTCGCGATCATGTATCTACATTGCACATTCCCGGAGGAAAAACAGCAGCGCACCCGTATGTGATTTAATTTTTAATAACTTTTTTAAGTTTCATGATTTTCCGAATTTGACAAATCACGTCAAAATGATATAAAGCATATATATCAAAGGTGATTTAGTTTTATTTTCTCGTCCCAAAATAAATTTCTGAATAAACCGACGGCGCTTAAGCCTCTTGTCGAAAATTGCAGCAGCTGCGAAGAAGGAGCCACAAAGTCACGTGCAATCCGTTGAAAAATATTGACAATTGTATAACGAAAGGGAATGACGCGATATCGTCGGCACGTGAGCACTTGTCATTTCGAACTTATATCTCGCGACGGGACAAGTTACTCGCAAAGTGTCACATTGGAAATTATTCCAGAGAAATTTCGAGTGTAATCGCGAGACTTAAGAAAGAAACCTCGGTTAAACGATTCGCGATCTCGTCGACGTGAAAATTAAAACGCGAATGTCACGGGGATCAAAGGTGGTAACTTACACGTGCTTTTGTCTTCTCTTATCTGGTATAGTTTCTGATACCGCGCCACTTGGAACGTAATCGCACACCTCGCGGTTTTTCTCCGAGAAACGTGTAAAGAAAAAAAAAGAAAAAAAACAGACGTTTACCGATCACAACATGAGTGCGACGGGTCTTCTCTCTATTTTCGCGCGAGCTCCGTTCAGCACCGCGAAACCACGTGAAGTGTTTGAACTATGATCGTAGAGTGTTGAATAGTAGTCGCTCTGTATACGCATATAGCCATCCACCTCCAGCCACCAGTGTGGGGAGCTCTGCGAATGGAGGGGACGATTCCGCCTCTTGAACTGAGAGGTGGAGTCGGTAGCTCGGCATCATAGGCGTATAGTGAAGCTGTCTTCTGGTCTCTGGTGGGGAAAGCAGGATCGGCTTTACCTTCCTCGCAGACTTGGAGGCGTCGATTTTGGCAATGTAGTGACAAACATTTCTTTGAAAATCTCAGAGATCAGCGTGTAAAGTGGCAAACACGATTTTACACACCAAAGCTGATCTCTACGATTATACCGTACTTAACGTTTGCTTTTACAATTAAACGATATATTGTACGCAACGTGTTAGTGTATGTAAAACAATTTTGCATTAACAATATATTATCTATATGAAAAGAATTTGTTATAGAGGATTCGTTTTAGGTAAAATTAAAATTATTTACCTAATATAAGAATTACGGAAAATTGTAGGAGTGTTATTTATACATTATTAGCATTTTCTACTGGAAAAATTAATACAACATTGATACACACTGAGTGCGTTTAGTTTTGTCTAAATTAAATATTCAATAATTGAATTCTAAATTACCTACTGTAATTACTTTTTGTCAATACTCTGCATCTTCAATTTTTATTTAATAGTTAATGTTTATTTAATAGTTTAGCCCACGGTGTGTGTATAATAGCATCTTTTTTGTTTCAAAAAGTGATTTATCTTTTATTTAGTTTTGTTTTATTAAATTTAAATTTAGGTAGGTATAGCAATTAAACAAAGAAGAAAGAACAAAAATATTATGGTGAGTTTTCCAGTGTTGGCAATATTAAAAGTATAAAGTGTCCTTCTTGAACAATGTCCCATGTCGACGTCCTTTTGTTTAATATTAGTATGATTATAACGCATTTATATTATACAAAACGTTAACGTTATAAACGCACTAATATTGAACAAAAATATCGAATCTTATTTCAAATGTTTCGTGTCGTCTCAATAGTATATATATATATCTACAATAGCACGTTTTGCGATTGACCGTTTAACGGGACTTATATATTGTTTAAATTTAAAAGAAAAACTGAAAAAAAAACGGCTTGGTGAAAGAGATGTAAATGGCATTGGTAAATGGCATTCATATACCAATGACGTAAATGCGGTTCAAGCATTGAAAAGCTTCCTCTTCAGACCCTTTCTCTGAACAGTATCGTAAAAGTATCACAATAAATTTGAAAGTTTCAAGGTTGCTGCCAGCGATAATTCTTCATTATGAAAATGCGATGTATAACTTCAAGATGTTCCGCAAAAAGATTTCATGAAAATCACGTTTTCGGTTTTGTGTCAATCACTAATATATATTTCGCTTATATTTGTTACAACGACATACCTCAAAAATTGTCATTTTTTAACTGTTTACAAAAGAAGGGTGAAAATTCAATATACTGAATAAAGAGCTAATATATTATAGCTAAATATTTTTGTTCCTCTACAATCAGTTATTGCACCAAAATCGCATTTAAAAGTATATATTAATTACCAAATTTTAATTATTCGAAACATTCAAACTTATTTTTTGGGAAATTTTGTTTTCTGAGTCATGTCATTGTTGTACACGGAAAGAACGGTTTTGCTGAAGTATCTAAAAATTTAGCTAGATCTGAAAATGATTTTATTTCACCATCAAAATAATCATAGCAGGTCACTGAAGTATGATGATAATGCTGTAAAAAATTTTAACCTAGGTAGCAATCAGTTTGAGTGTGCTACATAATTATATTTTGACGATCCAACAAAATCATTTTTAGATCTGTATTAGATCTAGCTAAATTTTTATAGATACTTCAGCAAAACCGTTTTTTCCGTGTAGCAAATGAGCGATATGTATACAACGATCTAACATCGCAATTATTACGTTGTAATATTTTTTTCAATAATTTTTCGAAACTTTACTGCAGTGTGACGCAAATGCTGCTAGCGTTATTACAATTTGTTGCAGGGATTTTCATCGTGAGATTTCATAATTCCACGTCACAGCAATATCGCATTACTATTTATCACGTTACAGCGTTGCTATAGAAGATTTTGTGTGTAAAATTTTACATACCAGCATGGTTTTACAATGATAGTCATTGGCACGCGGAAGAAGTACGTGCGATTGGATGTATTTAATTAATTCCGTATCTACATCTATCTAGCCGCCAGCGTGGTAAAAAGTTTAAAATTCCAACTGTGAGCTATTTGTGTGCAGGCACAATCATATAAAATCAAGGGAAACTTTTCTTTTATATATTTAACGAAGGGATTTTCTTTTATTTTAGAAGCCCATCAATAGCGGATCATATAAGATGATCTTTCTGTTACATGACTATTTTTTTAAACAACTTTTAGATGGCTTTTGTCACATTATCTGGGCCATTGCCATTGCCATTGCCATTGCCATTGCTTCTCATGCTTTTTCCTCTCAAAAGCGCGAACAATATATCGTAAAAAATTGCTCTATTTAAAAAGTGTCTACGAATTGGACTCTCATGACATTTTCTTTTTTATGGATCGCAATACCGACCTTTTATTATTTCTTTCTTCGATTGTTCTTTTTTCCTACTGAGTACCGTTTCATGCGTCTGTGTCGTAAAGTATATCCGGTCTTCAATGAAAACATTTTTTGAACCGAAATTGGAGCATTTTTTTCGAGAAAGAATTTACGACTAACGGTAACTTAAAAAATCTAGCTGCCATGCTCATTCGTCGTGCATATACGCAAGCTTGACACATCCAAGGCAAAACTTTAAAAAATTATCTAATTAATCTTTCTTCCGCTGCATTTCTTTTACGCTCATATATTTTGAATTTTAACATTTCTTTTTTGTAAAAGAGAAAGTTTCAGCCAAGATCGTCTCCTCGCTCGATCACCGATATCGATAGATATTTAATCAATTCCGCAACATTCCGCCCCAGATCTCGCGCTCGGACCTATACCCCTATCTAGTTACGTCAGTGCACGCGCGGTTGCGCGTAGGAAGGGCGGCAGAGGGATGAAGAGGGTTGGAGGGACAAGAGATAATTGGCGCGAACAGCTTGGCCAGATGCGGTCGCGATCATGCCGCTGATTAAACGGTTTGATTAAGCGACTAATTTACTCGCATGCACGCGATGTAACGTTACTTTATGCGAAATCTATAGCCCGTCCGCGATCTGCCGTACGTTTCGCGCTGGCCCGCAAATCACAGCGACGGCGAAATCACGACGAGATATCAAACGGGATATCAACGGGCCTCCGTTTTCCGGAAAACGAAGAGAATATAACGAGAAGTAACGAGTTTTGGTTCTACATTTGTTATAGAATTATTTCTTTGTTATTTAACTAATTTATCGCTGTTTAATTATAAATTTGTTTATTATTAATTTACTCATGCTCTTTTAATTTTCTACAATTATCACTTCTTCATTATTATATGGCGTATTTAATAGGTTTTAGTTTTTAAGGGTTCCGTCAATCAATGCTATATTTGAATTTTCTTTCGCAACGTTTGTCGCAACACTAGTCGAAGAGCGCTATTGTTTGTTACGACCGAAATATACCTATTTGTTATTTATGTTAGGAAGGAAAGAAAAACCTTTAACTTCCAGAAAAGTTTACGGCTAATTGCACAATTGGAAAAGAATTCACGCAAGACGTTACATCAACAGATGTTTCCTTTAGGTAAACTCGCCGGACACGTCGGAAAAACTCGGAATTTGGTCATTTATTCCGTGGTTTTTAGAAAATGAATGAATGGCTATCTATATAGTTTTATTGCCTTGAACATTAGGTCTGTTCGTTTTAGTTGAACTTGATGCACGGTTCATCTTTTCTCTTTTTCTTTTCACGTTGGAGAGAAAAAGAAAAAAGATTAACTGTACAAGAAAGAAGTTCAGCGCTAAAACGAACAGGCCTATTATGATGCTCGTGAATGGTTATTGCCGTGACTGTGAGGAAAATAATCTATGGACTCTCGTAAAAGAACCATATATACAGTAGGTATATGCGTTCAAAAATGTCCTCCTGACAAGTTGGATCTTCCAATCGTGAAACTCACTGAGTAAGAATGGAGAAGGGGAGCAATTATTAATTAATTTTTGTATATTTTGCTGAAGATGGCTCAATATCCCGAGCCGAAACGTTCGAATATATACACTGTTTAATAAATCAGTGAATTGGATCTTTTACGCACCGATAACTGCGTCTGACAGCTCTCATAGCCATCCTTTATCAGTTTTTTATGTCCTTATTATTATTGAGTCCGAAGTCGTAAACGTCTCCATGAAAATCTTCCAGGCATGCAATACTCTCCGATCGGCTGCCTCGTTCGCGCGCTAATTTCCATGAGCGAATTTACGGTTTCGAGATAGAGCCGCAATAGGGGATGTGCGATTAATTCGACACGCGCGACGTGGCGCGCGATTAAGCCAATTATCGGCGAATATCCGGAAATTAGCGTATCGATGCGCGGCGTGCGACGGGGAGGAGTTTATTGGAACGCGGTTTTATGGATATATTCTGACGGCAGTCGCACCGGGGCTGCGAATCGTGTAAATAGCGTGCGAAATCGATGTGACCAATTATACAGAGCCTTTTAACGATAAATATTCTCGAATTAGAGGCATTATTGGCGTTCAGCGTAGCAGGATCGTTTAGCGCGGCTTTGTCGCGCCCCAGAATCGGCCGCTATACGTTTTTCAGTCCGAGCTAAAATTGTTCACCGAGATTGTAGCAGAACGCGATGAAATTTAACAAAATTTCTCCGGAAGCGAAAGGATGATTCTCGCCGGTCTAAGATCATCGTAGGGCGTACGACAAGAGGAGAAAATTGGTAAATACGGTCGTCATGTGGATATACTTGAAAGGAGACTCGTTGAGAGAAGACGCTGGTTCTCTTATCTCGGTCTCTTACGACTCGACAGATACTCGAGAGGGTCTTCCCCGTCGTTGCGTTGGCTCGACGAGTTCACGGGTCCGGTGTGCGGCGCGGGAATCGCTTCCCATCCGCACGGGATGTAAATTCGTGCAATGCGAGACCCGTGCGTGTCGTAAAGCTATACGTATATAGCCGGCCATTGTTGTCGCGTCGATATTTTTAGGGCCGCATTAGCGTGCGTGCCACCGTGCGTCGAGCCGGTCCACCACCGCGTTCGCTCATCGCCGCGCCGTCGTCGTCGAGAGCGGCGAGATGAAAGGCCCCGTCGTCCTCTATATTGCCGTCTTCCCGTTCCGAGGGATGGCCTCGAGTCGACTCTCGTTCACGAACGCCGGTTCCGGTCCCGAACATCGCGAATTACGATATATTATATCTTTAAAAAAGGTGACAATATGCATCATTCTATGCTGTAGCGTAACATCGCATCGAAAGAATCTTATTATACTTTCCGCATCGAGAGATATTCGAATGCACTCAAATCCAGTCGAATCTTCATAATTTTCATTCTCTGCGATTTTGACCTGCTTCTTCACGATTTGAATCAAGTCGATTTGAATTGTGAAAAATATATTCGAGGGAAGAATCTTTGTCTCGAGATTTTATTAATTATTAATAATGCTATTATAATTGCTGGCTGAAGAATAAGGACTCAGCGAAGTCCGAAACATTTCGAATAATGCGTGTCTATAGTTGACAATAAATTATAATTTAAGTTATTAATTTTGCAAACACGAGCCTGACGTCAGTTTACTACTTTAATTATTATCAAGACTATAGGCAAAATTTTTTTACGATATTATTCTCGTAACGTGACTTCAATCGCATGATACGGGAATTAAAGTCCGAAGATAAATTAAACTTTTTCAAATGAGGATTTAACCGTCGTCGCGCGGGTCCACCTAATTTAATTTACTGTCCGACGATCGGGTGCAAATCCATTGCCATATGTTAGCTTATTACGAGGATGCTGCTCGCGTAGGGTTTCATCCCATCCCTATCCCGCCACAGCTACGGCTCGTGACCCGTGACGCGTGCACGACAGGATATTATTGCCGCTCACATTTCGTGAGATCGCGCTAATTGGAAGAACAAAAGGTCCATCGCCTTCTCCGCGGCAAACGCGCGACGGTTACCCCGGGCGGAATAGGTGTGACGATCATCATCGCCTCGTTCGCGTTCCTCCGTCTCGTTCGCCGAGATTTTCATGTATCGTCGGCCTCGCTCGACGCGTCGCGCGATATAATTCCTTATTCTTTCTTCGGTCAAGTAGACGCATCTGGCTGCCAGCAATGACGAGCACCCTTCCCGCACTCGCGTCGCGCGATGATATTTCTCCGGACGATGAGATACTCGAAGAGGCCGCCGTCGGTTTTTCTGCAACGGAACATCATCGGCAGAAAAACCAGATCGGAATCTCGGAGTAGAGAATAAAGAATACGAAGATTCAACTGTATATGCTTGGATGTATCTCGATGTAGAAAGTCAGATTCTTAACCGAGATAAATCTTGATGACTCGATGATAATATACAACACGGAACACAATAATTGTCGTATTATATATACTTATAATTGATAGCTCAGTGATAATTCAGTATTACTTGTAATCACTACACCCTGTTAAATAGGATGAAATTTAAACCAATACCTTGAGTTAAATAATATTAGAGTTAAATAATAATACGTTATTTTTAACTAGCATGTGTGTAGAAATTTATTATTTTAACACAAAACAGTATTATTTTAACTCCATTGGTTTATTGAATTAACATTGTTTTAATTAAATTAACGGTATATTGAGTAGGGACTTAAATATTATTCAAATTGAGTATAATAATTTGACACTATAAATTTAACAGCGCATAATTATAAAAATTGTAATTGCGGTTTAACTATACATTGGCAATATCATTAATCAGCGTTATATAACATGCGACGTTCATTTAATTAACTAATTAATTATATGATAATATTATACACACTCACCCAACTAACGATATACACTGCATTCTATTAGGATAAAATACAGCGATTCTCGATCGCTTGAAGCGATCGCTGATCATGTTTTCAGGTTTCTTACAATCTTTTGACCACGCTCGTGCTAAGCTTTTCTCCAGGAGAGCCCTTTAAATTCCCGGAGCGCCAGGAACAGTATTGTTCCGTTTCTAGGGTCGATGCGGTGAGGAAGAGATTTACGCGTGGAATCGCAAGTTTTCTGAGGTCGCGTCCTTTGCGCTCTCTCTCCCGCGCTCCTAATTATAATATAATTCCCGCGTTAATGGCGTACCTGCTCATAGCCGCTATCATAACCCGCCGGGGTTTTGCGAAGGAGCGGAGGAGGAGAAGAAGAAGGACGGAGGATGTGGGATGGAAGAGGATATGGATCGGGGCATGTATCCTCCGTGCGTAATACGGCGTCGAGTTCATAACTGAGTTAGCGAAATCGGCTGCTCCGTTTATTTCGCAGGCGGGGGAATAACGACGCTAACCGTCGGGGTGAGCGAGGGGTACGGGAGTGAGACGGGGGGTTCCGCGTGTTTTGATTAAATTAGGGGATGATCGCGCGAAATTAGAGACATTAAATGCGGTTCGTCCCGGATGGGCACGATTTGCTACGGCGAGTTTCGAGATTTTAAGAAGTTAAAAGAGAAGCTATGTGTATAGCTTAAACAAGTCCAGCTACTTCAGGTAGACGAATTTCATGGCATGCATCCACAATAAAATGTCCTGACAATGTGTAATTTGTTGCATTCAGTGTGCTACTCAATGTGAGTGCTTTCCATTTACCGACAGAAGTATTGTTCTTTCTTTGTTACTCATTGAACGCTGCAAAGAAAGATAGAACGATGTTTGTATCGACTTGCGTCAGTATGAATGATGCTGGAAAGCACTCTCTGTAAACTCCAAAAACTCGTAACTGAAAACGAAAATATATAATTGTGAGATCTGCACAGAAGGAAAATTGTTTATTGTAAGAAAAATAATTTTAAAAAATTTGATTAAGTTGTTAAATTATTATATTTAATTAAAACGTGATATTCAATTAAAATGTTGTATCTTATAAATATAGGTGATATTATTAGAAATATTATTAGAAATGTGACACATCATTTCTATAATAATATAATTTCTAAAGCTGATTCTCTCCCCGAGATCGCGTTGAGTGATTTTTAATGGCGATATTTTGTGCCTTGATCGCGTCGTAAGTGAAGTATCGTGTAAGCAGAACAAACGGAAGAGAGGAAAAGAGTCTCATCCGCATCTGCTCGTCGCGGTAAGGGATGCGAGAATTTTTTTTTTTCACCGAAGCGTTCAACGAAGCGACACAACGTGTCGTTTCCTTTTTTATCTTGGCGAGAACTTAAAAAAGTTAAAGGAGCAGGAAGCAGGAAGAGCTCGGCTGCTGCCGGTCCTCGAAGTGCTTCTCGAAGTGAAAGCTCGATCGGTGAGAGAATCCTAATAGACAAGCGTCTCGAGTGGCACGCCTAATTTCGTTCTAATTCCGGCACTTGTCACTCGTTTTAATTGCCGCTTAAGCACGAGAAAAGCCGAAGTGTCGCGCCTTTTTCCTTCCGCGTGAGGCAAACCCGACGGAAGAGACGAAGGATGGTGAATGCGTTACTCGGTGATCACTAGCATCGTAAACGATCGGTTTAATTTAGTATCATGCGCTAATTAAAATTTAACGACGAATTACCCTATTATTCTTGAAAAAAATACGTGTTATTTTTCCATCCCGCAGTATATAATTCTATTATTTTGTACGAATATTGTGTGCGCATAGAGATAAGTGTATAAGATCAGATTTTACCGATGCGATAAAAAAGAATATAAAGCGGAATTTCAAAATCGTGGCAACGACGACGATAGATATAGACGGTTACTTAAAGAGCTCACAGAGGGTGAATATTTCAATCCGTTATACTCTTTCGCGCATATATATACCACCGGAGGAGAGACGGGGTAAGAGATCGTTAAGGCGTTAAGGGAAGCTCGAGAAGCTCTGGCGGCGAAATTACATTTTTTAATTATGGCCGAAGCAAGTTCATAATTGGTGCTCACTACGCGGAGGATGAAACTTATTAGTCGGCAGGGCTTTACCGCTCCAGGGAATCTAACATGGCCACCGTGGAAGGATATCGCCGAGGTCGGTGGGCAGGGACGCAGCTTTTGAGTGAATAACTTTTTGTTGTGTACCCATCAGCTACACTGAGAAAAAAAATTGTTAATCCGAAAAAATATTTAGTCCGATACGTTTTCAACTAAACATTTTATAATTAGTTAACTAAACATTAGTTGTTTCAACAATTTATTTAAGTTTCTTTAATCAAGAATTAATTATTTCAACTAATGTTTAGTTAACTAATGTTTAGTTAACTAAAATGTTTAGTTGAACGTATTGGACTAAATATTTATTGGGGATTAACAAATTTTTTTTCTCAGTACAGCTTTCAAAAAACGTCTCAAAAACGTTTAAAAGACGCCGAAAGGACTTCAAACGTCATTTAGACGACTTTCAAATCACGACGTCCCTTAGCAATAAAACTTTTGTTAACTGGATATCATGAATTTAGCTATGTTTCTTACTTTTATTGTTCCCTGCTTTTACCCAAAATTATTTCGCTTCATAAATTATTCACTGTCCATTTTACTTTTATCTCTTATAGTTTTAGCGCTTTTATTGTTCTCTACATTCACCTCTAAATAATTTATTTATCCATTTATACAGTTCATTGTTGTTTGCACGTGTTTTTAATTATCCCAAAGACAACGATAACATGCAGACGTTCGTTATAGCTTCCGAATGAAAATATTTTAAACACCTATACTAAGATTATTTATATATACGGATTGCAAAACGCGCATCATTTTAACATATAATACATCAGCATAAATAATTTTATTACAGGATCCGTATATATAAATATAAATAATCTTATTACATATATTTACTTATTTATTTGTTGCTTATGTATGTGCACACGTGATAATTTTTATAATCCGCGTATAAAACGTCGTATAATCGCCGGATATAGTTAGGGAACGTCTTCGCTTTTCACGTTAAACTGTGAACTGACAGAAGATTGCTCGTCCTCACCCACGCGACTATAACGCCAAGATTATTCCTGCGGATTCAGGATGATCGGCAGGAAGCCGGGGGAAGTTCGCGTCGGAGTAGGAGCGTCCCTGACGCTAATCTCGAGTTAGATGGCAACATTTTCTTGTAGACGCCGAATATACGAAGCGGCCCGCGCCGCCTCGCTGTTACAGCACCCCGAGTAAGTGTATACTATACCTGGTTTGTGTGCCGTTGTCCTATACAGCAACATTCAAGAAATATCTCGAAGTCATTCAAGAGCCGCTCCGACGTAACAATTATGTCGCGGACATTATTGTCTCTCTGGTTAATTAAGCGATCCAACGTTAAGCAGATATAATGGTATACGTGTCGCGAATGGTACATATCGAGCGCGTTTTATATAGCGAGCCGACTTGACGGGCATCCCTCTGTAACCTGTCCTGTATAAATGGATATATTATGTACGTATGTACTTGCGTATGTACTTGCGTATGTACGCTTGCGCGCGAACGGATATATACACACGTACATACGTCCTCGTGTAGGTTCTCCTATCCTGGCGTGTCTACCGCGCGCGAGGGGATGTCGCCGGGGAAGGATCGAGAATTGGAAGGGCGGGAGGAGACTCTCTCTCTCTCTCTCTTTCTCCTTGGCGTAAGGTGGTAGGTGGCAATAAGGCACTGGGCACCGCGCTGTTACGACCTCTGATCTGGCGAGCACGTTGGTGCGCATGTATGTGTATGTGTGGGGGGTTTATGTGTACACGTGATCCCGGCAACACGGAATTATACCCCGTTGAACTCGCTCGGCGTAGGTGCATCCATAACGATGCGTTCTCCTCATCGCGCAATTACGAATAAAGGACGCGGCGACACTTTTTCGCGGAAACGATCTCGTAAAGACCTCTTGTAAACCATTTCCGAGAAAGGAAATCTTCGAAAGCTATAAATAACTCTCGTGACGAGACGGAAAGAGAAAGAGATTATCCATTGTCCGTGCGGGGAGAATGCCGAATAATGAATGCCGAATAATGCGAGCGTGAACGAGAAAGAAAATAAAAGATAATGAAGAAATATCCGGCCGAATGATTCGGCTCGTTATTTCGACGTGAAATTTTTTCGTTGTGAATCGCTTCTCTGTGACTCTTCTTCGAAACGTCTCGTTATATAATAGAGGAGAAGTAGCGCCGATCATCAAGGCGCGATATTTAAGAGCTTAATTGGATAGGAGCGGAACAATTAATTTTGAATTCGATCCGCGGTGCGCCGCTCCGAAGATCGGCCCCGCGCCCGAGAGGCTATACGCGCGAGGCCAATCATACATATCGTACATAACGCGTATATAGCGCCGAAACATCCAGCGGCCATGATGGCTCTGGTCTCGCTCGCTTATCGGCGCGGAGAGAGAGGCGAGAGAGAGAGAGAGAGAGAGATGTTCGGGTCGATACTTCGGAGTTGAAGCGAGGAAGTCCGTAAGCGTATACCCCTCCGGACGGCTCCGGCTGAGCGGGGAGAAGGGAACTTCACCACTCCTCGTTTCGGTGCTCGCCGACGATTGGCCGTGGCACCGTGATTGGGCGGCGCGTCATTGGACGAAAAAGGACGATACCCTGGACCTAAGGATATACCTGTCGCGTATCTCGCATACGCTATTAGGGCGGAGGTAGGGGGCGAAGGGGCGGCGGGGTTGGGGAGGAGGAGAAGCGGCAGGGAGATTAAGGGCGAGCAGGGACTATAAGCGGACAAATCGGACCCTTTCGCCGCGACTTCGGTATCATTCGGCCGGCACGTACATATACCTGCGACCTGTTCCGCCGTCGGTGTTAAGCACGATGGACTTGGACAGATCGCCAAGCATCCTTCAATGTCCGCGGCGTCGTTAGATGAAGGTATAACAATCAAGGCGTTATTATAGTCTACTTCGCGATAAGTTGTTTTCCGTGCTTGGCTGGCAGCTTTCGCAGCGGGCAACGCGATCGAGAAAGCTGGCGAAATGCTGGAAAAAATCTTGGAAAAAATACTTTCTGTAATTTAAAATAATAAATATCAACAACCTTTTTTAATAATAATATTTATTCGTAATTATTCTGTTATATATATCGTATAGGCACATTTTTGTATAGCAGTAGAAGAGTAAAGTTCAATAATTAAAAAAGATGAGAGATATGTACGTGCATATCGAAATGTTAATGAAATTGAATTAAATTAACTGATTTACAAACTAATTGATATATAATAATATATTCCTTTTTAAATATTGTTTCAAATATTGCTCTTTCTGCACAAAATTATTTATATAATCTCATTTCGCTGTGTGTTGTAAATTTCTGTAACATTTTCAATCTTATACATGTATACGATAAATATTTTATAACGTCGTTCACAACCAATCCTAAATTAATCGCAACTGATTATTTTAGAAAATTCTATCTCGCTCGAGATAAACTGTATACGATGGCTCTTTCGTAAATATAGATTTAGTGCGGAAGAATACCGTATTGTCTTGATGCAGTAGACACAGCAAGTCGGGCGACAAAGAGAGGGTTCCGCTCCACCATCCCTCGCTTCGTTTCTCGTCGATGATTGGCGGTAGCGGAGGGAAGGATCGCGGATCGCAGCGACGACGACAACGAAGACGAAGGGGGTGGAAGGAGAGTAACGTAGTGGGGGATATGCTCGCGCTGGGATCCGTGCCTCCTGGGATAAGAATCGGGGGATCTCCCCGTCGACCCCGGCGGCAACCCCTTTTCCGCGAACTCCACGTGAGTCGTGAAACGCCATCATCAAGCATTCATAACGTGTAGCGGTGCGTGTTTATCAGAGGGGCTCCCTTCCAGCCACCTTCTTTTTCTCGGAGCATCTTCTCTGGCGAAAGAAATGCGCTCGTAGCAAAGACGTTAGAGATCGGGTGTATATGGTAAAAAAATATTCAAGTGGAACAATATATACATAAAAAATATAGTATAATATTTATATAATTTAATATAATATAAAAATATCTATGTCTCTTATATATACAATATTAGAGGTAGAGAATCGCATCTCCATTTTTTTTTCAAGTCAAGCGCGCGTTATTGAGAGTTGTATTATTAAGCATGTCAATGAAATTAAATTACTTTATTAAAAACTCAACATTCTCATAAACTTTGTAATACTTTCATAAACTTCGAGTAAATAAAAAAATAATAATTCTCATAAACTTTGAATCCCATCTCATTTGAGACAACTTACCCTGAACGGTCATTTTGAACAAAGAAGATTATATTTATAAACTATGTTGCAATAACGGTTAACTAAAAATACAAGAAAAATTATCTAAAACTATTAATATTTCTTATGACTAAAAAAAGAAATTGCGACTAATAATTCTAAAAACGGAACAATGAAAATAGAGAAAGTAAAAGAAAAATGTACTCACGACCTCCAATTTTTAAAAAGTGCTCGTAAATATCATCCGACTCTAACACAGTAGGAGCAAGCAATACTAGAATATTCCACTCAATCTATTAAGTGAGATATAAGCTTTGTGACAACTGTGTGACTCGTGTGACTTACGGCCCCTACTATAATAAATCTACTTGAAATAAAAACGAAAAAATCAATAGGTCGAAATCGCCGAACCACATTGCACAATATAAAAAAATTTAGAAAGTGAAAACTTGCGAACCCCGGGAAGTCTTTCGAGAAATACGTAATGAAACACTAATACCTGTTTAAGCAGGTATTAGTGTTCCATATAACTTCACGTAAAACTTTTTTTGGGATCTCTAGATAATATATGAACAGAGAGAGAGAGAGAGAGAGAGAGAGAGAGAGAGAGAGAGAGAGAGAGAGAGAGAGAGAGAGAGAGACAAACAGTCGAGAAATAGAGAAAAGGGAAAGATCTGCACTGTAAAATGATATTATTTATAATTGCCATGTGTGTCGAAATTTATTATTTTAATAAAACGGTGTTATTTTAACTCCATTAATTTAGTTAAATTAACATTGTTTTATAGTAAAATTAATTGACATATAGAGTAGGAGTAGTGGCGACGTGTAGAAATGATTAAAAATAACCGCGATATTGTGTATAATTTGACACTATAAATTTAACGTCAGTGCGTTATCGGTTATAAAAATATTGACGTGCGACGGGGACAATTAAAATACATATCTTAAATAGATTCCTACGCGCAAGTAGTCACTCGCTGTTCGTATACATATACCAACGCGTTGCAACGTGCGAATCTCTGCAGGAATCACGGGGGTGTGGAGATAAAAGGGGGGCAAGGGGGAGAAGCTAAACGACATTAATCGCGAGAGAAATCGCTTTATCCCTGCGAATATAACTTTCCAAAACCCAGACGACGATTACGGCGTTTGGTGTCCGGGGGGGGGGAAGCCCCGCGTATATACATTCGTGAAAGAGAGAGATCGGCGCGGCACGTGCTGACATATGGGTTTTCGGGGCTTTGCTTGTCTGGTCTAGTCGCGGCCCCGGGGTCTTTGTGCGGGGGTGGTATAAATGGGATGTCATCGTGTTAAATGGCCCGTGATGCCCCGAGCGCGGCCCATTGAAAAGCCGCCGGACCGGGTCAATTCTTGCGGCTAATTCACGCCGTTTATACGTTTAATTGCCCTTGCCGAGCCACCTGGACCACCGTGCGCGAGAACATTAGGAGCGGGATTCGATCCGAGCCCGTTTAACGGGCGCGTTTAGCATCTCGGGCATGTGCCGTTCGCGACGAGGCTCATCTCTCTCTCCCCCCCCCCGCCTTTCTCTCTCACTTTCTCTCGCCGGGGTTATTTATTGATTTACGAGTGTGCCTCTTTTCGGATACGTGCACGAAACGCACTCGGACGTGTTTAAGATTGCCGGCCGGGCGGGCCACCCGATGATGAATGAATCAACACTTTAGCTCTCCGGCCACGAGGTAACAATAACGACGACGTCGAAACGTATCACAGCCGATTCGGGGCTATTAATTATTAATAGCGTGCTTATATGTGACTGTCTTTTTTGAAGACTTTTCTAAGCGATAATTCGATTGAGAGGTTCGAGTCGTCCTTAGTGCAATCATAGCGAGCTCTGAATTTATTGATTATCGGCGATTCGCTCAAAACTGTCATGTCGTTCCGATCTATTATATCTGCTTCATTGAAATCGCGAGAGGCAAAAACGCGTTATTAATATCGCGCGTAACCCTCATCTTATTATTTCAAAGATATAGCACAACGCGAAAAAAGCGCGCGCGTCTGATGGAATTAATCCCCGTTGCTAGTATATAGGAGAAAACGATGCGCGCTTCTCTCGTCAAAGTGTCGTCGTTATCAACGTCCTGCTCGTTTCCTCGCTTGACGGGTCGTAAATCGCGGTATCGACGGCTCGCGCGAGAGCGAGAGGAAAAAAAAAGGGCGACGCGACCGAGCGTCGACGGGAAAAGGAGAGAAATTGATGGAGCGCCGAAACATCTCCCGTGTGTGCGGGGATGTTCTCGGGGAGAAGGAGAAATAGGCGGCTGTGTACTGAAAATCGTGCACGAGCGAGAGAGCTATAAGGACCGCCGTGAAATGCCTCCCTTTGAAGAAGGAATTGCCGATCATTAGGGGAAAAATAGGAATAGACGTCGTCGATAAATCTGACGGCGACTCTATTGAGATCGACAGACGTTTTATTTCGTGTCATTTCGATGTTATGTCACGGAATAATTTGCATATATATATATATATATATATATATATATATATATATATATATATATATATATATATATACACTGTTGAATATTATAGGATGAAATTTAAACCAATACCTTTTGAGTTAAATAACATTTTATTTAGTTATTTTTAATTACCATGTGTATTAAAATTCATTATTTGAACACAAAAATATGATTTTAACTCCATTGGTTTATTGCAGTTAAATTGACAATGTTTTAATTAAATTAACGACGTATTATAAGTAGGACCAATTGCGATCTACAGGAATGGTTATAAAAATGACTCAATTGAGTTTGACATTATGAATTTAACAGTGTATATTTTTTTTATATACATTTGATTTACAAAATTATTTGTTTTAATAGTTTCCAGAGTTTTGTAGTCTTAATTTGTTTTTTTTTCCAGAAAGAAAAAACATTTTCCCGAAAAGTATTATTTCTACTCTATATAATACGAAGAATCTGATGTATAATACATAGTTACTCGAGAAATCAAAGGATTGAATTAATTATCAATTTAAATTTATTATTTATTCTGATGGCGACTGGAATAAGTAAGTTGACTTCCAGAATACAACGTAATGAAAAAGAAGATATGAAGAATGAGAGATAATCATGTACAGTGCAAGAATAATTAAAAAATAATTATTTATTTACAAACACAGCGGCGTTGATTAATTAGGCATCGAGGACAGGCAATATTGATAACGTTGGTGAAATCAGGCGCGGAATAAGCAAGTAATTAGCGAGATGAGGAAGAAGCGTGGAAAGAAACGAGCGAGAGGGAAGGGGGAAAAATGGCGGACGGGGCTGTGCCCCGGCCGCGATCTCCAGGAAAATGAACGCCATAAATAAAGTCGGCCGGCCAATAATTCCGTCGCGATCGAGCGACGAGAGTTTTTCATCGGGGCCGCGCGCGAGAAAGAGTGGCACAGGGGCGACGAGCAGGAGGAGCAGGAGGAGGCCGGCGGTCAGTGGAGGAGGAGGAGGAGGAGGAGGAAAAGGGGGAATGGAGAAAAAGCGGAAACGCACGGCGCAGGAGGGTGGACGGTGGACCCGCGGGGTGGCGTATACGGGCAGTTTGTAATCAAATTGAAAATTCCCAGCGCGGAGGAGGCCGATGAAAGAGTAACCAACGGACGCGATCGAAACGGGTCGTCCACACGGGTCGCCGTCACGTGACGACGGATAAACGGAGAACCCGTGGCCGCTCTTCTCCGTATTGCCGCGCGCAGCGCGTTACCTAACATCCACCCTCTCTCTTTCTCTCTCTTTCTCTCGGTCTTCTTCTTTTCCCCTCTCGTCCACGACCACCCTCGCTCGCTGGATTTCCCTGGGGGGCGGTGGGCGCCGATGGGGATCCGCGCCGTGTAAAAAGTTCGTGCGAGCAATTCAGCATCACCGAGACTCCATTAGAGACACGCGCGCGCGGGGATTGAAGCCGGGATAATTTCGATAAACTCGCCGATCTCGACGCTATAATCGCGCGAAGATGATCCCCAGATTTATTCCCGTTAACAACGGGAACAAGTACGTTTCCGTATGTCTCGTGACATCAGAGATCGCACGCGGAATAAGCATTTTGCATTTGATAAGATATGTAGTGCATGTGTGCATAAGCATAATAATATAATTAGATGATATTTCAAAATCATATATGCAGGAGAGATGCAGTATGATATATTAAAATATATTCTGCATCAAATATCAAATGAATAAAAGAAGGCATCGTCTCCAATAATCGAGCAGCTATATTTAATTAAAAGTTAGGTCAGTGGCGTCACCTATCGAAAAAAAATATTTATTATTTTCTTGTTGATAATTATGAGTAATATCGACATAATCGTCTACCGAGTAGCCGAATAGTTTCTTTATCGACTGCGAGTATTCAGCAAGAATTTAAGAATTGTGATTTCAAGAATTCAGGACTTCAAATCGCGAAAATAAAAGAAACCTTAAAAATTGATAAAGTATCATTATGGAGAATATAATCGGAAAGGAGGTCGCACTATCTAAAATTTCAAGAATTTTCCAAAGTTCCAAAAATTGTCTTTCTAAGACGGTCCTACATTTTTAGCCATTCCGAGAATGAAAAAGATAAACCAGTAGACAATTTAAATTCCTTATAGACATTTTCATTAAATTTTTATATCATACAATAATAATAATATTTTATGGTATGTATTACGAACATGTGTCTCTACACGGGAAAGAATCATATGAAAAGAAAACACTTATTTTAACAATGACCACTTAAGCTGTTCCTTGGCTGATTGCAATACCTAGAATAAGGAGATCCAATTTTCATATGACTCAAATTTTTAACTTACAACTCAAGATGAAAATAAGATTGTATTGAAATAAAGTATTACCTGTGCCACTGTTTGTTCCCCAAGTGGGATGTCATCCGTTCGCAGGGCTACTCTCTGCACCACGCTTGTCGCGTCCGCGTCCAAAATTATACTTAAAAAAAATAATCCCGTTACCTCTCGCCATTGCGTTTAACATCGGCTAAATAAATATTTTATTTACCCGCCGTCGCAAATTTCATCCATAGCTAGCATTACTATGTCCAAGCTGTCCAATACCGCTCTCTTCTCCACGTTCTTCCTGAGGATCTGACTTACTGAGTCGTACAGGCAATTCAGGACACTCATCAAGATCAACTGAGACAAGTTCAATAAATTAATATACACACTCCGTGATAGTATTGAACTACAACAGTTTCATAATCTTACATACTTCATTTTCGTGTGAGCTGCCCATGACGTAGAAGAACAAATCTACGTTGCTTCTGTAGACACAAGTCAAACCATCCAACATAATGATCTCCGCGTTTGCTCGGTGCGTTTTGCTAAACAGATTCTTCTCAAACGTTTTCTGCTCCTTCGACGTTGGAAACACATTTTTGTCGTAGTACTTTGCCAGTATCCTGTTGCCATCGTTGTCAAGGATGGCCATTCCCTTGACTGTGTACAGCGTAGGCTCCTAGAATAATTGTCTACGTTCAATTTCGCGATTAATAAAACCACACATGTGTCTACATAATCGAACACACAGCGGAATACATAATAAAACATGTATACAGTGCGAGATTTAGGTTAGATAATATTGACAAGCCGTTTGAATCATTTTTTCCCTTCCTTTTCTCAAGAATGACGCAAGGAGTAAAAAAAAAAATTGAGAGAACAAATTAAAAATAAAAATCGATTATACCATATGATTCATAAATTAGGCTCGTGGTGTCACGTTTAGGTTATGGCACGTAATATTCACCGAGGCTCTCTAATACACATATATCATATTCGGTATTCTTATCGCGAACGAATGTTATAAGGTTTCTTAATTGGTGTTTATCGCAAAATAACTGATATTTATCTTAAAAACCTACCAATGGTTGACCATCCATGTTTACGTCAAGTTTACCTGATTTTGACGTGTCACGTGTCCACCAGGGCAGGGTTGCCATGTCAAGTAGTATAACCAAAACCTTCCTACAATAAAAGTGTTTCTAGATAAAAAAAAGTGCGCCAATTTTCATATATTTTCTCGTAATAAAAATTCATGAATCATTAATTGAAATTTTCTTGTAATCCCAACAACATTATATTATTCTAATTTGTTACAATAGCTCTCATATGTATATATATATATATGTAAAAAAATATTTTTGCATTCGGCCACATATACATTATAAATATATTAAATTTCATTTTACATCTAACTTTGTATAAGAAGAGGATTATATTTATGTATGTATGTACATACGTGTGTAAAGGCCATTGCACGTAACAAAGTTTTAGTCATAATCGTAAAGCCATAAGAAAATAGACCACGCTCGAAGAGCTCGAAGAATAATCGAGTGTGATTAATCTATTTTCTTACGGCCTTACGATTATGACTAAAACTTTGTTACGTACAATGGCCTTAACGATACTAGAAACACGAGTTATTCTTTACTGGTTAATTACAGGAAAAGCCATATATATAAGAGCATGTTTCCTTTCGGATTTTTTTTCTACAATCACTAATCCTTCTTCAGAACTTTCGTGAGTTTGCGGAAGAATTCTGGTCCATTCCAGTACCCTCTGTGTGTAAAAAAAAAAGATTATATAGCAATACAAAGGTTTAACATAAAATTCCACATATGTGTTTACGATATCCATTTAAATTCTTACCTCAACATCAAGTGCCAGTATATGAACGGGAACATATATTTCTTCAGCAAAAACATAGCGTAGAATTCTTTTCCTTGGTCCACCGGGAAGGTCTCCTTTGGTTGCATTTTATAGTCGAACTCGGCCAGAATGCATTTGTCGTAACCGGTGACTAACGGGCATGACGCGTAACCATCGTAGGCCATTGTCATTGGTTTGCCGGCCAAATCATCCAATATATTCCGGTACAACACTTTTCCCTGCGCGGCTGCATAATGAATGTTGTAGTAGATGTACAAGTCATCACATTTTACCGTCTATTAAATTTAGAGAATGCTCTCTCTTTACCTATTGCGGCCATTGTCTTAGAATTCGGTGTGTTTGTGCAATCGCCTATGCCAAACACATTCGAATATTTCGTGTGTTGCAGCGTCTTCGGATCGACGCAGAGAAATCCGGCTTCGTTAGTCAGCGCTGGATGTTCCTTCAAAACTGCAGCCGGTCCCATCGGAGGCGTCACGTGGAGAAGAGAGTACTAACAGAACAGCGAAAATTAACGATTTTAAAATTTATCGGTAATATTTAAATATATTTAAATTATTATTTATTTTTTTATTTTTCACATCTCACATGAAACATACCTCCTGTACCAATGTCTCTCCCGGTGAGCTTAGTTTCTCAAACGTGGCTTGCCTTTTGCTCGGGTCTATCTTCACCAGATTCGTCTGTAGATTAACGGTAATGTCTCTCCGCTTACAAACGCCCCAGAGAGAATCGGCGTATTTCTTAACTCCGAATATAACCGGCAATGCTGTATTGTACACGACGTCGATGCCATTTCGTAATTTGCGCTTTGGGTGAAATAAACATTATCGATTAATTGAAGATTCTTGTTGCAAGTTGACGCATGATAACTGTAGAGAAATATACTTTGCGAAAGTAGTCCTCGGCAATGTAGGCGATCTTCTGAGGTGCGCCCGGGCACTTGATTGGAGTATTCGGAAACGTGAATATCGCGGTTCCCTGTCCGGTGTTTTTTATCTTCTGGTAAACTTGAGGCACAGTGTCGGGCCCGTAGATAGAGCAGACTTGTGCGTCGGGATCGCGTATGCTGTCCGTCAGACCTGGAATCTGTGAAAAGTATTTTAGCACTATTACTATCGTAAGAATTCAGTTTAGATATACTTAGACACTATATAATATCTCACTTTGTCCCAGTACAACTGCAAGCCAATCGCAACGATCATAATGTCATATTCTATAGTATCTCCATGATGTGTCGATACTTTATTAACGTCTGGCTGAAACCCGACGACGGAAGTTTTCAGCCACTTTGCTTCTTTTGGTAGAACCTCTTTCATATACCTTCTCGATGACGCGTAAGGACTGATACCACCTCCAACTAAAGTGAACAAGGGTTGATAATAATGCACCTAGAAAAAATTGAAAGAATTCATTGTCAAAGAAGGTATATATCGCAATTTCTGTTTGTTACTCACATTGCTGGGTTCCAGCACGATCACTTGCTTCGGATCGCTCAGCTTTCTTGACAGCTTTGCCGCCATCGAACAGCCAGCGGTGCCACCTCCCACCACCAGGATTTTGCAGCTAACGCAAAGAATTGCAAATACATTTATAGACACACGTAACAAGCGACGTGACTTTTTCTCACCTAAGCACTGTACTTACGAATGATGGATCTGCCTGCATTCGTTTCTAAACAACATACACTTTGACAGCGACGCTTGATTGCGAGACAACAGTACACGAGACATCCTGATTGTCAAATGCGACTCTGCGTAGAAGGTGTTAAATACAGTTTGAGTGCCTCAGGTGCCTGTAAAGAAATCGTCAAGATATATCAATCTGTCGTTGCAATGTCAACAATGTGGCACCGGCGGCTGTCCAGTTGGAATAAAGACGATTGTAAGCTCTGGGTAGGCGCAAAATACCGTGCAACGCGATAAAAAAAAATGTAGTCGTTAACAACCGCAGACCGATATCGCGTATCGACGGAACGAGACATCTGTACATACCTTGTTTACATACGGTCGGACCTTGGAAAATCTCCTGGCTCCAGGTTAATCCCTCATATCGGGCCGAGGTTCGTCACCCGCCTCCATCTCGCGATATCGCGAGCCACTCGAGGAAAAAAAAAGGTTGATCGAAAATTACGATCTCGGAGGTGCGTCGTCCCCGTTGTGGTCCCTCACACGTATACAACGTCCGGTACATGATGACGATGAGCGAAAAAGTTCCTGCCTGAGCTGAGCAGCCTGAGGCAGCTCCCGCGTAGAGAGGAAGGAATTCACACATTCACAGCTGGATACAGAACAATGAGGGATCTGCGGGGGGCCTTCGAGGGCTTCTTAAATCGATGAAAAATGGGATACGCGTATTCAATTGTGGAACTTTTCCCGGCTGATGGAAGTTAAATGATTGAATATAGCTCAGCATGATGTTATTTTCGGATATTCTTACTTTCTTGGTTACTGTAAATGTTTTATTTGTGAAGAACGTTTGTGTTACTTAATTATGGGTCGCAGATATATTATGTAGTGCTTTTGTTTCTTTAAATTTGTTTTTAATAAAGAATGCTTATTTATGTCAACTTATAAATATACCGCAGAAATCCTCGATACCCGAATTAGTTGTTTAAGAAACATATGAAATAATTCTAACGTGGCGATATTATATATTATTCTTACAAATCTTATATAATATTTTATATTTATAGAGATCTTTTAAAAAGAAGTTGTATAGTCTTTCGTGTGCCGGCAGAGATCTCCGGCACTGCCCGTAGCATCCTCGAAATTCCAATCTCTATCGAGATATATCGCGATTGATTGGTATACGGATGAAAAAGCATAAGTAATTGTGTAAAAGAAAACTTTTGGCTGTTCTTTGGTTTTTGAGACTAGCTTTCGAGTGCCGCCCTAAAAGCTGAAGAAACGCGACGCGGTTCAGCCATCATCAGGATTCTGGACAGGCGCCGAACTTCAGGTCGAATCAAACTCGTGCGCGTCGCGGCCTGAACATATTCAGCGTCTAGTTAGAAACAAGGCATAAGAAATAAAGTACGCGGGCACGGGGCGGGGAAAGGAGGGATAGGGTGAAGAAAAACGCCTCGGTTTGCGACCAAGGGTGGTCTTTATTAAATCTCTCCTTATACTAATTCTACATCTTACAACTACACAGAAACAAACAGCACGCTAGCTTAATTAAACGGCTGTACAAACGGCGTGAAACGATTGCGCGTTGCTATACATTCAATCGCGAGCAACTTCACGCAGCGCGGAAACGCGAAATGAAGTTGCGCGCAAACCCTCTTCCCCCTCCCTCGCGGTTATCAAGCGCGCGCGCGCGCGCGCATCTCCAAAATCTGAATTAAAATTTTAAATCTGACAATAAAACGACTGATGTCCATTTCTATCAATGAGATATTACTTTTAATTTACTTGTTTAACTTACTTGTTATTTTTTCTAGTTCTGAAGAACTGTACAAGATTATAAAAAATAAGTTAAACCAAAAAGTTAATCTCCATTGATAGAAATAAACACGAGTGGCGTGAAATTAAACGCCTATGGAGGGACAGGGTAAAGAAAGTCTTTGGCAGTTGGTTTTAATGTGTGTGGTCGTTCGTTTCTCTCCTTTATTAAGGATAACTTTTTTTTTTTTTTTGAACGCCGCCTTTAAGCTAGGCAAAACTCGGCTCGGTTCAGCCGGGTCCCCGGTCGCGCCGTCAGCTTCAGCCCGCGCCCGATTCGCGCGGGCAACTTCAAGGGGAACGATTTCGCGAAGCACGGCACGGCGCGCGTTTTCGCGCGTAAAGACGTAACGCAAGCTCAAGAATAAATAAAAAAAGGAAGGAAAAGAACAGAGATGCGAACCGGAACGACGAGCCCGTCGGCTGGCCGGTGAGTCTCGCGGCGCTCCATTTAATCACTCCAGGAATTGCGCGAACCCTCCTCCCGCCTCACTAAGACGATTTGTCTTCCGCCCGGAATAATTATATTCTCTATGCGCCCCGCATCTCACTCGACGTCGCAGGGAAAATACCGGAGGTATCACCCCCACGGGGAAACGCCGAGACAACCCCACGAAACCACTCGAAGGAGGCTTCAACGCCCACGCAGGGGCAGCCTTAACGTTTCTCGTGTTTTTCGTCGAGCTTCGCGAAATAACGGTTTGCGAGCGGTGTGGAACGTGATCCGAAAGCCCACGGTCCTCCGGAGTGTAGAAAACGGCGACCTCGAGGGACAGCACCGTGCCGAGCGCGAGGGAGAAGCTTTTCCGGGCCGCGACCGGGGGACAAGATCACGCGAGAGCGGTAATTTACATTCCTCCTTCCTTCCTTCCTCCTTCCCTCCCTCGCTCTCTTTGTCTCTCGTCGCGCAAATGTCGGCTGTTATTTCTCTAAGTCCTTACAGCTAAAGTAACTATGTACAGCATTGTGGGCACAATTCCCATCGACTTTCACTAGTCGCCCGTTCCTCCTAGGAGCACGATCAGCATACGGGCCTCATCTCATCGGCGCATCGCACACCCGTGATAATCGCGACAACGACGAAGGCTACTTCCCTCCCTCCCTTCCACCCTGACGACGATCGCTCGGACGTTACTTTAAGATTCCAAACGAGAGCCGTTGAGAGGAGCAACGTAAATGCCGATTGATTTCTATCTTCGTTAAGAAAAAGGGCAGTAGGCGCGAACGCGCTGACACACCTCAAATCCAATGTCCGGAATTACAAATCTCGGACAGCACTCAGCAAACACCAAGTAATACATTGCATTTACATTGTTAAGTAGGAAATTATAAGTTGCATGTTATTTGGTGTTTGCCGAGCACTGATCCAGGCCTGGTCAACTTGAAGATCCAGAGACACGACACACTTCTTCCGTTCCACGGAGAGAGGGAAAGGTAGAAGTGTCGTAGCTAGGAAGCTCGAAGTTGACCAGACCTACACTAATCATTGGATTACACATTAATTAACATTTTGAAGATATGTTCAAAAAGCATTTTCCTTTCCGTTAACCTTGAAACAAAGAAAGAAGAAGCGGGGAATGCTTGACGCAAGACACGCAGTTGCGACTCGTTTGCGATTCCCGTAACGAACAGAACCTAAAAGTTTCCATCAGGATAATCACTTGATTACGCGTTGCCTCTTGCACGCAGTACCGCGAGATTGTAAATACGTATAAAAAAAGAAGGATATTAGTTTTTAGCTGCGACGTTGCTCCGCTCAACGACTCTGATTGTCCCTCGTAATATAATTGCGCTAATTACATGGCGAAACGAATTAGCGATAAACGCCTACGCCGCGCAGCCGAGAGATGAGCTTTTGAAAAAGTGCTTTTAACGAAAGAAGACTGCTGAACGAAATCTATTTTTATCTCTTTTTTTTCAGTATTTTCTCTCACTTTCTTTTCTCCTTCCGTTCTCTTTCTTTCTCGGCTACGAGGCTCGACAATTACGCCAAAATGCACATCGGCACGATAAAATTGACTCGCTCCACTCTCTCTTTTTCTTTTCCTTTCTTTTTCTCCTACAATAAGAATTAAAAATATTACTACCATGAGAGACATTCGGCATCGCAATTTTATCGCGTCGGATAACTCGATCGCAGCTCAATCGAACGAAAAACATTGCAACGCGTAATTTCGGCACTACATTGGGTGCGTTCAGCCGATACTCTGCTAGCCTAGCAATCCATTGGGTCAAAGGAGAGGAAACGAGCGAAAACGAGCGACTGCTCGCGATTGCTAGGCTAGCGGAGTATCGGCTGAACGCACCCATTGTACGATCATCGTTAGATTTGTTATGCGCACTCCGCGTATACGTTGTGCAATACATGCACGTTACGAAAAAAAAAAAAAAAAAAGAAACGGAGGAACAAGACGTGCTATTGCGATTCACGTAAAGGGAATCTCACTTTTCACGATAGATCGAACATTCTAATAACAAGACCGCTAATCAATCCAACGTCCCTCTACGTCTCTCGCAGTACAAATTTCGTTAATTAAATCCTAGCTACGCGTATAGCCAGTGATCTCTAAATCTCTTTTTCGACCTTCTCTTATTCTCAGACAACTCCTAATTCTTAACTCCATAAGCATAATTGACACTTAACTTAGGCTTAACTTAAGTTGATCGTTATTTATATATATATATATATATATATATATATATATATATATATATATATATATAAAAGAAGAAATAAAGTATGATTAGAGACGATCATCGACCGAGCGAACACACTTTGATCCTACGCGGCGTCATGTACCGCCGAACAAAGTACAACTATAATTGGCGCGTATCGTCGAACGAAACGTTGTACAGGTGTTAATTTCGCGTGGGTGATTGGGCGCGATCATACTTCTTACAACTAGGGTTGGGTATCCGATGCGCGCACGCGTGTGTATGTGTATTTTGTTGTGTCTGTATGTTTTCTGTCTGTGCATACGTGCGTTATACGCGTGCTCTCTCTCTCGTACGCATTAAACTATGCGCAACACCGTGCTTCGAAGTAGCTTACTCTCATTTGGTTTCTTTTGGCATTACAAAATAATTTTATGTACAGTCTGTTGATACAATATCAATATTACCTCATAGTCCTTTATACTAAATTACGCGATAGAGCATATTATGTTTACTTACTTTATTATGCAGGTAGGGAAATTATTTACACAGTAATAAGACGATAATATAAATACTATTCGGGTATCGTCGAGCAGGTATTTTACTGTACGTGTGTCTGTATGCGTGTGAATGTGTGTCGCGTATTATGAGTCAATTTGCTTCCTTCTTAAATTTGAATCGATCGTTTCGTTGTAGAGACATTCGGTCGTAAATTTATCTCGCGGAACAATCGGTAACAAGATAGAGCAACGGTGACACTGACTTTCGATGGGGGTGAATCATGGGAACCGGAAGATTTCAGAATCGTCGAGTCATCGTGAGAAAAATGTGAATGGGCGTATTCTCTATGAGCCGGCATCGCTATCGTGATGCGCGTGAAAAGAATCCAAAGGGGACAAATATCAATTAAAACACAGCCGGAAATAAGGCATTGTTAAATGCATAACGTATTCGAAGTCCGTGGACCAGGCCTGGTCAACTTTGAACTTCGGGGCCACGACGTTTCTCCCGTTCTATCTATGGAGAAAGTAGGAGAAACCTCTTTCCCCCTACTTTCCGTGGGTGGAAAAGGAGAGGTGTCGTGACTCCGCAGCTCGAAGTTGACCAGGCCTGTCGTAGACGATCCTTAGTTATAGTAAAATAATAGCCCTACTTTTTACTTAAAAAATCTAGAGTAGCTTGCACGCTCAGAATAGCCCTACTTAAAAAATCTAGAGTATCTTTTACGCTACGGCAAATCCAATATGTTACAAGAACGCAATTTTTTTTTTCGTCTAACTAATATCCCGAAAGAGCGATCCGAAAATTAAATCGCACAGTCGAGCAGTTAATAATAGTCTACTTAAGAATTTCATTGGATGCAGCTACTTAAATTAAAATCGCAAATTTGCAAAATTTTCCTTTGCAACGAATCAACCTGTCAATGGTCAATTTACAGGCCAAGAATATATTCGGCATGAATGAATATTCACGTTCTTCCGAGCGAAGAATGCCGGGATAATTGTAAAATATCTAAGGCTGCGAAATAGTGTAAAGAAAGAATTCTTTCTTTTTTGTTAGAATTCTATCTTTGCAAAGCTTCCTCGCAGAGTCACTCTTCTCTTTTTACTTTGTCTCTCTCTCTATCTCTCTTTTCTTTCCTCTGAAACAACGAAGATCTCATTCTCGCGTTGTTCGCAAAGCAGCACGTTAACCGCTTAACTTTTCTCCGATTTAACGCCTCGTTACTCGCGCGAGTTAATTATTAAAGGAATACTTATTCTATATTCCCTTCAATCTAACAGATATACATATCAATTTAGTTGTCTCCCTCATAGGAAATTATCAACTGTAAGAGGCTATCAATTATCAATCACTTGGAACATAAAAAGGGGGACGTAGATAAGCTAAAATAAAATGAAATAAAAATAACTTCGAGACATAAGATTCAGTTGTAACAAACAAGTTGAGAGGGAACTCGCGTAGAAAATAGCGGAGCGTTAGATCGTATCAGCGTTATTAAGTCGTTATAATCGCATTAAATGCGCCAGTACATTATTCATTTCGTCGTTAATTTTCACTTAGGACACAGACGGCGGAACGTCGTCCGCATTCGTCTCACGAGTCAACAAGGATCATCTCTGTTTAAGGATTATCACTCAATTGCATGTATGCTGAATGAGAATAGAAGAAACGCGAATGAAAAAATCGCAAGCAACCAGGAATGAGTCACATCCAATTCACCTGAGTAAGATCATGTTTTCCTCTCTCTCATTTGCATTTCCTACTCTACAGTATTTCACTGAAACAACGGCCTTCGTCAAAAGCTAATGCAAAACACCATATTATGCAACGTGGGAAACTTTTACTCATCCCTAAAAAAGAAAATTAGAGAGAGGGAGAGAGAGAACGACATGACGAGAATGAGGAAGAAAACCAAGCGAGTAAAGAGATGATCCTTATCAAGGCAATCAATATACGAGGTAAACGGCATACAGGTAAATCAAATATGTCCTGATATATTTCACAGACTTGAATATTTCTCAGAATATATCTCAGAACATATTCGAATTGTTATGTATCTCGGACGATATCTTAAGACATATAACAACATATATACAGCGGTATCTCTCCATTTGACCTTTCCTCTTCCAGAATGGACCGATCGAGAAAAGGATCCTTTAAGAGTACTTCCACCAATCATTTTCCAAATAGCCATACTACGTCGCATGGGACTGTTGAGACTGCGGCAGCTGCTTGCTGGAGCTTTTGTGATGGCTGGACGCGTGTCTTTCCTGAAAACGACAAATAGAAATGTGACGTCTTGCTCCGTGAAGTAATGCAAACATGAAACGAAACATCCGCTAGTAAAAATAGTTAACACGTCACTCAAATAAATGTGCGCCGTGTACATGTCTAATATATCTTCTGACATAATTGAGTCTATTATTTTGAGAATGATGCGCTGTTTAGAATCAAGACTTTAAATCTTATGAACGGTAACGAGATGTGAATCTAAACCGAATCTGACGTGGCGTTCTTTTTCGTGCGTGTTTCCAGCAGAATTGTCAAAATAAATGACTCAATTTTCACATTTTCGTAGCTAAATGTAGCGTGAATTCTTTCTTCATTCCTGTGAATCTTTTAATATCCTTTTCCATAAGAATTCAATCTTAGATTGATGGGAACGGATAGATAGTGAAAAGTTAATTATCTCAAATTAATTTCAATGTATGAGATCTTCCAGGCGAAAAGCGTGATACACGTAATGATATAAAACAAATAATTATAATTCGCAGTGCGAGCGAAAGGAGAATGGAGTATCGTATTAGCATCTTTGCGGTGAACTTGCCCCTTATTTCCGGTTTCTCTTCGATTATGCGCAACAAAGTGGGATCGAGTTAAGCTACGCAAACTAGCAGAAGCGTGTCTATTTGCAAATTCTACGCATGCAGATGTATATACGGATGCAAAGAAAAGCGTAAAGCGTGCGAGCGCATGCTCGTACTCACATTCGTCAATCATCATGCACGCACGCATACATTAGCAACGCCATTACAACAACAGCGATAGTCCGATAATCCAGCGATAACGATAATATTTTGCTCCTAACAATAGTAGCAATAATGGTCGTGGTGTACCCTTCACCAAGCAACGGGAACAAATGACACGGGCAACGTCAATTAATCTTGTTTTGTTGGTTTTTTGTGAGCTTCGTTTCGTGCGTGACTTATGTAGCAATCATCGCAATATGGTACTCGTACAATATACTGAGCTGTGATGTTAGTACATACATATATGTATAAGAAAAAAAAAAGAGATACGGCGGTACGGTGTGCGATACTGCATATGTGCATATAACATGTGTGGTATTAAGAAGACAAAATAATCACTAAGGTACGTTTCGTTTGCACAGTACGTTTATTTGCGTAGTTTAATTTTTTTTTCTTTTTTATCGACCATGCGACGCGTACGATCCCTGTTATATGATTGCGTGTAGTTCTTCGCCTGTAACCGTCTATCTCTCGCTCGAATTTCCATGAACAATCGAGAATGAATATTTGCTATTGATTAAAACGTTTGAAACGTTTCAATGACTGTGTATTAATTGATAATTTCTACGTTTCTCTCTTTCTCTCTCTCTCTCTCTTTTTTCTCAAGACAGGTAACGTACGCGACGAGTGGTGAATATACATCGTGTACAGAATTTACGCAATGTTCACGTTACACATATATATATTCTTCTTCATTTTTTTTGGCGAGTTAATTGTACCCTAAGATTTATGTTTCTCAATTCATTCGTATACTATTCGCTACTCACGCGCACGTAAGCTTGCAGCGTGTGATGTCTTTGTAACGATTATTCGTTTTAGATCGATGTAGCATTCGTTGGCTAACAACAGCTTGAAAGCATTGCCGATATACACCGATTTGTCGACGATTCCATTATTCCGAAATCTAAATCATTTTACTACGACGAAATACAATAGACAGTCCCGCTATTCCGGATCGAGATAAAGAAAAATATCTCGAGAGGACTACTAAGAAAAATTGTGAATTTCTAAAATTATCAAAAATATCTTTGCGAAAAACGCTGGACTTATATACATCTTTAACATATACATATATATGTGTATCATCTCTCTCGCTTTCTCTCGCTCTCTCGCACGCTCGCTCACTCCCTTTTCATCTCTCCCTTTCTCTCTATTGTGCCACTTATCAATCACAGATCCTTTGTCAAATTTCAAGGTGCTATAATTTTTAAGAAAATTTGTCATCTCAATTACTTTCAAACAAAATTTTAATGTCATTAATTCGATAAAATTTTTATCAAGAAAAACATCAGCTCTGAACTAATTAAAAAATGCATTATGTCAACGAGAAAGATATATAATATTGAATAAAGTGCTATATAAATATATATAATATACTCTTCTGTTTTCTCTTAAATTTCTTACGATCACAGAATATAAAAACTAGATTTACCTTAGCAATTATTTTGTCTTTCTATTACTGGTTTTCAATTACTGTCGTAATCGCACAATTTGACTACTTGCAGTTTCATTTCTTTCACTTGCATTTTTGTTACCGTGCATGATTTCGTTCACGTATATTGTCGTATTAATCAATAAATCGGGTTACAATCGGCGGAGGTCAAGTCGCTTAGTACATTAATCTTCAGTTTATACGATAAGTAAGAGAAAAGACACGCGCGAATTTCCTGAGACTAGCATCCCATGCAGCATTTATGAGAGATTTCTTCCTAAAAAATCCTCAGCACAGCGATTATAAAATATCACATTCCGGAAACGGAATTTTTCACAATATATCGAATATATACATGCTAATGGTCTTCGATAAATTTGACACATATCTGGCTACATATATACACGGTGAGAAAAACCGCGTTTAAAAGTACATATGCCTAGAAGTAATCTCATCCCGTGTAAGCTCCGATATAGTTACCGAAAGCCAAATGTGATGTAGACATGAAAGAGAAATATTCAACATACATATTCTTGTATATATATATATGTATTATAGCTCACATACGAAGAAAAGGATGACGAGCATGAGTGATAACGAAACAAGTTTGTATAGAGAGGAGGAGCAAAAGAGAGGAAAGAGAGAGATATGTATAGAAGAAAACACAAAAGTACGTAGAGTGTAAGTGACAAAATTTAGAATAAGCGTTAAGATACAGACAGAAACATAATTATGTACGTATATAAGTTAATTTAAGATATTAGCTGAATTAAGTAGGAATGGCCAAAAATGTTGAGAACATATCCATAAGAGAATACAAAAGGACATCTCTTCTAACTAGTCTTTTCGATCGAACTAACAATAAGAATTAAATCCTTCACTAATGACTAATCATAAATTTTAGCTCTTTTTCTTCGAAGATACAAAAATATGAAACTATTCACTATTTTTCCGTTTTACGCGCGCGTTTGTGTCTTTTGTAATGTATTTATTTTAAATTATATTTCTTTGCTATTAGCTGGAGACCCACCTCCGGTGTAATTTAGACACTATACAAAAATTAGGATAAGGGTTTAGATTAAATTAAAATGTGAATGTGTGTGTGAATTCTTATGAGCTCGCGGGATTAAGTCTTTATATATACATATATATGTATATACCTACGTATAGACACATACATACATACATACATACATACATACATACATATATATACACACACATATAATACATATATATCAATATTAATAAAGTTCAAAGCAGTAGCGATAATATATTGTACTATTATCAAAGCGTGTTTCGAGTTCACACGGAACAAAAAAACTATATACAACTATATAGACAGAGCATCTTAAATCATTAAATGAGATTATCAACTATGCTCTTTTAATCATAGATCCTCTGCATTTCGCAAATCAGTCGCGTATATTAAAACATCGATGGTAATCGTGACAATATAACAATTAACAATGACACATTCACGATTCCGATATATAATACCATTTCTCTGCACGTTTTATACTATACATTTCTTAAACGACGTTGTATACATGTGCACATACGTATACATAGCATAACACTCTTAGAAAATATATATTCCGACCGTAATATACCGTTTGCATTATAATTTAATCCGATACGACGTTCCTGAGTTAATATTTGTTCTATAAAAAGTTCACAATTGTCGTGCTCGAGTGTAATATACACAAAATTTAAAATTAAATCGAAATTATTAGTAATTTCGGATAAGTTGAAATCTATGTTTATGCAATCAAAAACGATTCACAAATCGCTTGCCTCCCTGGCTAGCAAAAGCATTACACGTATTCCTCGCTATTCGCTAATAGCGGAGGCTTCTATCCACGCGAGTAATAGTCTTTCGGGAATAACTGACGCCGATAGAAAATCGCTTTCTTCGCTATATCTTCGTCTAATATATTTCGTCTATCACACGTGGCAGTGTCCCTCCTCTCGAACTTTTACAACGTGGTTTTCCTCTTCGAACTTACGGTGTTTTCCCTAAGGCTCTAATATATTCAACAATCAATTATTATACTTAATTATTAAGCGATATATACTATGTGCAGAGAAATAAAGATGCCTGCAAGAATATCTCGCATGTGAAAACTTCTAAGAAAGTTACAATTTTCAAAAAATTTCCTATTTTTTGACTAATATATTCCTATATTTCTCGGTTCCTTTCAGAGCAACAAAAAGAGTACGAATCACGGAGATAACCGGGGATGCTGATTAGAGTCACAACAAAGATATGATTTTTAAAATGACCATCAAGAACTTTGCAGGAAATTTTTTGAAGACCCTGAAAAATTATATATACATTTTAAAGATAGGTCAAGTAATTATAGCATTTCCAAAATATATTTCAGTTTGCACGGTAAGAAAATTCTGTATAATTTATCTCAGAGGATCTAATATCATCGACAAAAAATATATCTGTGCTAATTAAGCACATATTTTTTCTCTAAATTTCATTGATCATCTATTATAACATACTATTTTTTTTTTAAGTTTATATAATTTAATTATTTTTTTAATTTATATAATTTAAATTTTTTTCTTATTTTTCAGGCACTGGGTATAAAAAGGAAAGTAGTAACAAGCACAAGAACAGGTGTAGTTCTATAGCAAACTTACAGTAGGTAGATCATGCTGGCTACGAGTGGGAAACTAATTTTTGAGAGAAAAGGGAAATTAAAAGGAAATAAAAACAACGATATTTCCAAACAATATCGTCGACACATTGCATTGCTATAGTACCAATAGCTGGTATCATTGTGGTACAGCTCGATCCCACAAACACTTGAATTTAACTTCAATTAAGGTTTATGAGATCGGCTGTATGTGACTAATCGAAAATTGCACAATTTCTGCAATACTGGTATTATGCATTTGCGCACGTTTTCATGCGAATGTCTTAGGCACTCGGACTGCGTTATCGGATCAATATCCGTTTCACTACGAATCAAAAAGCATTGATACGAGATACCATTTTCGACTAAGATTTTCTACAACTATTATACATGTACGGAAAAAATATACGATCGAAGCAGTCAGGTGATAAAGAATAAACGGCACGACGTCATGCTACTACTTCTACCAAATTATTTCGCAGAATCGAAGGAAAAGAAGAAAAATTAACAGCGTTTCTGCGCATTTAATTAGCTCGGAGAACGATTATGGGGGTTTTAGATTTCAACACCTAATTCAAGTATAAGAGAAAGATGTATATATACATACACATATATATATAAAAGTGTATATATATTTTTATATAAATACACCATTTTTTAAAAAGTAACAAAGATAATTTATCATGTCCACAATCTGAGTTTACACGACAGAAAAGTACTATATATTTACATAGAGAATTTTATATATTGTTGGACGATTATTATACTGTCTCATTTTCATCATAAATTCTCTAATAACTTTGATGAATTATTTTATGTATGATTTTTCGAACAAATTCATAAAAATTAGTCGCTTCCAGAGCACTTTACTTTCATCAAAAATATTAATAGAGAAAAAAATAAGAAAATAGAGAAAAAAAGAAGAGAGAAAGAAAATATCATTCGGACGATGTAAACTATTATAAATTACGTATTCATTGATCTTAGAGAAGAAATAGAAAGAAAAATATAAATATCCAAAACGCAGCAGAATTTCACATCGTTGAAATCGTAATGGAAAACTTGATTTTAAGAGAAATAGTCTGTCTAGCGAATAATTAATAAAAAATATATACATATAAAGAAAACAATCTTAAAGATTGAAATTAAAAAAATACGTATTATATATATATAACTATATAAAATTATATAATTATATATAATCTACATATCTGTTTAGCAAATAACTGGGTTTAGTTGCAAATTCTATAGTGCAAGTGAACTTTTTACATATGTATAATTGTTCGGAAAGTTCATAATTTTTGGTAGGTATCGGTGTATTAACAATTTTATTTTATTTTATTTTTTTTTATTTTTTTTTTTTTAAGTGATGCTATTTATGTATGATCTGAAAGGTAAAAACCTAAGTATCATTCAAAGCAAAAAGATTAAAATTTGTTGAGTTATGTTCAACAACTCTCAGAAGATGTAAGATAAAAAGTGCATTTTCGGCATTTAACATTCTTTTACTATCGCAAAAGTAAAAATGCTGCATAGACTTAAAAAAAGATACGTGCTGTTTATGGATTGAATGGTTGAATGTCGTTGAAAGCACTGTGCATAAGTATATAATTATCCCATTTTTAACCGATAATTTTTCTCTGAAAGATGTAAAACGTTCTGGCACATCATCGGCTATTGATGACATAAAATCATAACATCAAATAAAAACGTTAATCAAGAATAATCCATGTTGGGTTACTCTAGAGACTATATATATATATATATATATATATATATATATATATATATATATATTGAGATGAAAATATTAAATAAAATACTATTTCTTTTTTTTTCTCAAATTTCACTACAAACTTTCCGAACAATCCAATATTTTATATGTAAAATATACATATATATGTATAATGTATATGTATAAAGTGAGGCGTCTTATCACTCCGACATTGACGGAGGAGGTGGTGGAGGCGGCGGCGGTGGCGGCCCACTCGGCAGGGGAGGAAGTGATGGGGGCGGTTGAAGAGGCGGTGGGGGCAACATATCTTCCTGCCGGGTGGACACAGCCGACTGAGACTGAATTATATTTTGATTCTGAAAGAGCTGATTTGAAAGTAACGACGGCGGTGGTACCGACGTGTTGATGGTGCCGCCGTCCGGCGTCATTATCAGATTACCTCCCGCCGGGTACATCGGGTATTGCTGAAATTGTTGATAATATTGCTGATAGGCGGGTTCAAACACGTATCCGGCGGATGTACTAAACATCGATGCTGGATAATTAGCATAAAAATAAGAATCTGTGCCCTGCTCGGTATGGCCAGTCCCTCTCGCGTACCCGCCGACATCGCCGCGAACAGTCGGGGGATGGTGGGACTGATGGGAATGATACTGTTGATGACCGCGGTTACCGCGACCGTTACCGTAAATCTCCCGCTGGTAGTGACCACCAGCGTTACCACCGCGCTGACCGGCAACTGCGTGATGTGGTGGTGGACCGCGACCGCCGTGATGCTGACGGACGCCTCTACCACGTACCTTATTATTGCTGCCGGAGTTATAGTGCCTGCCGTTCTGCCGTTCTCCAGGTCGGTGGCCCTGGCCGTAGCCACCCGTCGTAGGTAACATCAGCGCTTGCTTCTTTGTGAGCGGGACGCCACTGCTGCCCGAGCTGTCGCCGATCAGCTCGGCTCGCTCGCGCTTCCGACTTGTCATTTCGTTCGCGGATAATTCAGTGGAGAGCTGCATGTGCAAAGATCCGCTCGAGCCGTTCGACGACGATGACGTCGACGATGGCAGCGGCGCCGCCGCGGAACTCCTTGAGATACCAAGATCGGTGCGGATCTTGATCTTTAGCGGACCCTGGATCATTGGTGGCTGCGCGGGTGATGAACTGGGCACGCTATCGGTGCCCTTGAGCCTTTCCTTGGGTATCTTGATCTTCAGGCCCGTGCTCTGAGGTGATATATTTTTGTCCAACGGACCTCCGCCGACCACGGTCGATGACGCTTCCGTGCTCAGGTTCAGTTTGTCCTTGGGGATTGTAATTTTGATGGGCGCCGCCGTTGGCGTCTCCTCGCTTTTTTCCTTGTCTTTTTTCTCACGATGTTTCTCCTTAACTTTATCCTTGTGTTTATGTTTATGCTTATCTTTGCTCTTCTCCTTATCTTTGTGCTTGTGCTTCTCCTTCTTTTTCTTCTTTTCGCTCTTATGATGCTCCGACCGCTTTTCCTCGATCGGAGGAACAGTCGTTACCGTGGAGGCTGCTGGCGCTGTCAATTCTATCATGTTGCTGTTGCTTGGCAGCATCATCGACACATTGTCGGAGAGAACACTGATATCGACGGTCGAAGCTATCGGTGAGAAATTATCGCTCGCTATCGACAAACACTGAGTCGTCACTGGTAATTGGTGATCCATCAACGAATGCTGAATGGACTGTAGCTGATGATGCTGTTGCTGGTGCTGCAAGTGGTCTTGGTGCACCTGCTGAAGAGGTAATTGGCTAGGTTGTTGCAGTCCCTGCAACAGCGATGGCATCGGCGGCAGTGTCTCCTGGAGCAACGCGCTTATACTCTGCGCGGATTTCATCGGCGACGTGTATTCAAGTTTCGTCTGCGATTGGGAATGCATTGGTTCCGGGGCTCTGTGTCCCGACGGTCCCTTCTTTACGTAATGCTCTAGAGGTTCTCTTCTCACACGATGTTCCGGGAGTTCTTGTTTCACCACGTTGAGGTCCATACCGTTAGTCAGTGCGTTCACGTTCATCGATAAGGCTTTGTGCTGCGACATCGCGTTGAAACGAAGATCCGATTCGAACGGTTTGATAAGCTCCGGTGGCTTCAAGTCATTAATAACGGATGATGTGCTGTTTCTGCTGTTCGACAACGACAGATTGTCGCGTATCGGTTGGATCAGATCAGGCACGCGGCCGAGCATCTTCATCGCCTCCAAACTGGTTGTATCTTCCGTCTTGATTTCCGTCTTGATCTTCACCGGCTGCTCGCTCTCACCGATACTCGATGCACGCGTTCTCTTATGCACGGGTCCTTCGTTGGACGGTCGTTTCATTGTTAACGAATCTTGCAGTGTTGGAGAACTCGCGAACGGCGATACGCGTTCCTTCATCTTCGTGGCTGCGGAGGGTGGAGTTTTCTGTTTCGATTTAGACCTTGCGCTTTGAGCGTGCGATTCTCTGGGCACGATCGGCGTCTCCGGGCTGAACAGCGATCTGTGCTTGCCAGATGGTGTATGCAGATTGCCCTGTTGGACATCGACGGAATTCCTCTCGGCAATTTCCTCGTGCATGGTCGATCGCGATCGCTTCTCCGACTTCGTATCATCGTTGTTCAATGTGCTCAGGCAAGACTGGGAATTGCCATTTTTTATGGCAATGTCTTTCAGGATCTGGGATACACCCTGCGCGGTATGCTGACAGTACATCTGTGTCTTAACGGGTGCGGTCTTCTGCGACAACAACGCGCTTGGAGACGTGCCCTGCGGCAGCGCGTTCTGGCTGGCAGTTGCTGGGTGCTTCATATCACCGGTGAATGAACTGCCCTTGTCCTGCTGTTGCTGATTGTACTTGGCATGATGCGCCTGCTGCTTCTGCTGCGCGTTCATCAGATACGGTATGTCCGCCTGCTTCGGCGGCGGCAACGGCTTCTCGATCAGCTTCCGCACCTCCTCACTTCTCTGCTCCAGCGCCTCCGCTTTTCGTCTCAATTGAGCCTCCATTCTGTTAACGTCTGCGTATTTCGCAGATTTGAGCCTCGGGTCCTCTCCTCGGTACAACCTCTTATCGTGCCCCTGATGCTTGCTATCGAGCGCGTTCAGTCTATGTCCGCTGTGATTATTACTCATCTTTTCATGCAAACCACCATGCACCGAGGATGCGGTATCTTGCACAGCACCACTGTCCGACCTATGAGCTATAGATTCGGACGAGGAACTATCTAAATTGGCGTGGTGCGAGGAATGTGCTATACCAGCACTTGTGCCGGCCATACTGGCACTGTGTTCTCTCGGCAATCGTTGTCTATTAGGATCGCGATTAGGTTGACCGCTACCGGAGTGTCTCTGCGGCACTGGTTGACCGACTTTCATGTCCGGCCGATGATGATGATTATGATGAAGGCCAGTACCCTTTTGCACAGATGGCATCTGGTGCTTGTTCGACATACTTGCGTTAGATACTTGTTTATGGTGATGCGAATGATGAGGCTTGTTAGGATCAGCGACATGGCATCCGATAGCGGCGACTGCCTTCTCTCGTTCCAGACGCTCTCGCTCCTTCTTCTCGCGATATTCTCGGTAATCTATCGCAGTTGCTCTCGTCGATGGTCCTGCAATGGTTTTCTTCTCATCCTGTTTCTCCTGCTGTCCATGATGAGACCGACTCGAATGAGCAACGGCGCCGTCTGTCGTATGATGAGACCGACTCGAGTGGGCAGTAACAGCGGTAGAGGAGGTAGAAGAGGAGGAGGTACCATCGGCCGCGTGATGAGTGCGGCTCGAATGGGCAGCGGCGGCAGCGGGAGCACCAGCAGTGCCTTCCGCTGCGTGATGAGAGCGGCTCGAATGGGCAGCGGCGACACCGTCCACCGCGTGATGAGAGCGGCTCGAATGGGCGGCAGCGGCACTTTCCACGGCATGATGAGCGCGATTCAAATGAGCAACAAGGGCAGCCGCACCATCCAATGTTGCTGGAGATTGTATTCTACGCGGCTCGGTATCCTAAAGAGAAGAAGATGCGAGTTAGAGCTCGTCCACGGAATAGACAAAAAAAATGTGAAAACAGAGAGTCTGCATTCTATTGCTGCCCTGGCTCCACTAGTTCGAGAAGTGTGTATGTATATGTACATTGAAGCGTGAGAAACGTACATACAACTGTCACGCTTTAGTGTATGTACAGTTCTTGAACTAGTGCAGCCACTTCAGCAACAGAAAATAGACCCAGAATCATATTCTTACGTGCGAGTTACTTACGAATGGCGAGTTCGGGAGGCTCGGAGGATGAATATTTGGACTCTGATTAGCGGAAATGCTCATAATTTTCCTTTTTAATCTCGATGGACACTTATCGAATATATGAAGAAATTCATTTGTAAGTTCTTGAAGTAGCTCCGCAGTTACGCTTCTGTCTACGTACCAGAACCATTCTTTTCCTTCGGTACTCTGCGGTATCTGTGCACAGAAAAGAATAAACAATTAATAAAAGCGTACCATGTATATACATGTTAATGCAGTTTCATTGAATTGAAATAGATATAAATCGATCCGAAGACGAACGCGACGCATGCATGAATAATTTTACAAGTTTTTATATTATGATTGTTATCGCACATCAGCAGTCTGCAGCAACTTGCGCGCTTGTTCAGGGGATATAAGTTTTCTCACCTCCCAGTTAGACCATTTACATGCGAGGTGTATGCAAAAACAGGCTACAACTGTCGGCTTATATTGTAGACACATTGTAGTTAAATGTAGGCTGCAAAAGAAAAGAAATCGTACAAAAAACTGCATAAAACTCATATCGAGCCTGTCATAATCGAGAATTTAAAGATTTGCATGTCAAAACCGTACAAATATGGATAACTAACAAGTGGTAAAAAGTAAAAAACTATTTTCGTAACTACTTGTATTATTCTAAAAAAGATAAAACTCTTGTATATATATCTTTGCATGATAGTCTGTGTATAGTTTCGCGTTTATCCTATATTTTGAAAATGATATCTGTAGAATTTCTCTGAACCGACTACCATTTACGTATTGGCACATTTCTGTTTTTGCAAAAAATAAAATGTCTAAAAGATACTGTTACTGATCGAGCAAAAGTAGCAGTACAGGAGCAGTAAACAATTACCTGTTAGATGCCATAAAGTATGAGGTTTGAGCTAAATCTTTGCTCGCTAAAACATAAACAATCCATTTCAATTAGTTTCTATCGGAGTCTAGCAATCCCACATAGAGATTGATATACAGTAATGGTATACTACGACCTAACCTGTACCTTTTACTAGTTGACAACATCTAACAACGTGAGTGTGTGGATGATCAATGGCAACATCGAATCCTAATGTTTGTAGGAGGACATTCTCGTTGAATACCAAATCTTGCGCTTGCTCGAGAAATTGCTGCAAATAATAATATTAGATATTTAATATTTATGTTGAATAGATGAAAAAACATAATTCTTTTTTTTTTTACATAAACTGATGTAAACTTTAGACATGATCAAAGTGACATATGTGTCTCCACAGAACGAACAACCTACCTCAGATCGACTGTCAGGTGGTGGTTGGTCTCTGTGGAGACACATATATGCCATTTTGATAACATGTTCTAATTTCCTTGGTTGTTCTTCCACTTTTGCAGCTAGAAAGAGCGCTGCTACTGCAATAGCGTTCCTGTGAAACTGCGTCAGCGAATGGAACACGTAGAATCTGTGCATGTACACTATGGCAGTGTTGATGCACAATTGTGACCTGATTTTTGTTCATTAAGGAAAATCATTTGCCAATATATTCACAGAAAGGACCTCATACAATTTATATGGGGGGGGGGGGAATATTTTTGATCAATTTGCTTGAACTTGTGATATATTGTAGTTTTTGCGTCCCTAATAAAGTCTCAAATTTTATCAACTTTCTATGATTAGTTTCTGAATTAAGGTAAATGTACCAATGCCTGGACACGTACCTATGTCTGGACATTTTTATCATTTTAGTCTTTAAATAAGTTATGACGCGAATTAAAATCAAAGAATCAAAGATAAAAACATATTTCTTGTATTATATTTTTATCTTTGATTTTAATATTCGCGTTATACTTATTTAAAAAATAAAATAAAGGTGTTCAGACGTAGATCTTAAGTGTCCCAGCATTGGTACATTTACCTTAATTCAGAAACTAATCATAGAAAGTTGATGAAAATTTCAGTCCTTTCATTAAAGACACAAAAACTAGAGTATATCACAAATTCAAGCAAATTAACCAAAAACTTTTTCTTCTCGTATAAATCACGGAGAGGAGAGCCTTTCTTTACACAGTAAAATTATATTACTCATATGCAGGATGGAAATTCAGGATATTCAGGATTAAGAATAAGAAGTACATTTTTACACGTATCCTTTAATTATATGGATCCTATGGATACTCACAGTAAAGATATATCTAATATTTATGTCAATATCTTCTGCAACAAAAAAAAACATTCTTAAAGATTAATATGATCTTTATCTATGACTTTAATACAAACTTTATCTATGACTTTTATACAATCTTTTATATAATAGATTAAAAAGAGATACCTATAAGCCCCATCTATTTTACAGTAATTAAAAAAAAAAGATATTTAAAATTCCATACAGTATAGATGGACAATGTACGGGAAGCAAAGGATTCACTATATTGGAATCCTTAACATCACATGTACCATAAACGATTCCATTTCTATCAGCATACATGTGTGTGTGTGTGTGTGAATGCATTTCTAAATATAATTAAAAAGTACTTGACAGAATATTTTCAATTCGAGTATTCAATTTCGAGTACACAGAGCAGAATACTATCTAGTAACGTATTTCTTCTTTGTGTAAAATTATATATGTAATTTACATATGTATGATTGTTGAGCAGACAAAATATTTTGAAAGTAATGATTGAAATATTCTGCTTTATATACGTTCTGCGTTACGTGATATACCGACAAGGGATCATCCGAGTCTATAAAGTCGCAAGAAAATTACGCATATCCTCCATTCGCAGTACTATCTCTGTAGTGTAGACATAATTAATAAAGAAAAAAATGTCTTGCCAAATCACACAAGTTGATTGATTGAATACCAAATATTTAAAAAAAAATTTCTTTTCTAATTTCTGTTAAAGGAAAAAAAATAAAATAATTTAGGCTCTATCAATATCACTCTAAAACTTCATAGAATTAGATTAAATGGTAAGATTAGAAAATAGAGAGAAGGTACAATAGTTTTTTATATATAAAATAATTTATTTAGATTTTCAGTTTACAGCCATGTGGGAAAGTTGATTTAATGAACTCAGACAACTCAATCAGTTCTTCTTACAGCTCCCTAATAACAGTTTAGTTTAATGGTACAAGTACTGAAATTTAAAATGAAATGCATACATTTTATCCGCATACTGAAATTTAATGAAATGCACTCTTATTCGTTGTCAAGAAGAAAAATTGAGAGAATCAACAAAAACATTGATAAACTGTTACAAATTTTCTAGCCAAAATATAACAAAAAAAGCAGAATCTTTATATAATACGTAAATGACTAGACGCGTAGAATTTTCTGGGAAGTTGCAAAAGTTCCAAGCAACACTAAAAACTAGAAGCGTAAGGCAAACTTTCCACACATTTCTAAAGTGTCCACATACGACTGCCGCGCAACAGTCTACAAAGATAGCGCTGCATTAAAACTTAAATACGGTAGACGGTGGTAGTGCCTAGAACAAACATGTTTAGAATCGCCCCGAGTTTTCACGTTTGCGTGCACCTCACGTGCGACAGGCGAAATGCAAACAGGGTGAAACTCGCGAACTGAATCAAGAATGCCAAGAGGCATTACGTTCGATCTGTAAAGTGGAGGTGTGGTTCAGGGCGATATTTAATCTCTTTTAAGTCTTTCCTCATTCTCTCCCGTGTCAATCACGTCCCGTTAACTCGATGGTCCCCGTCCAAGTAACACAAACGCATATACACACGCGCGCGCGCATATATATATATATACACACACACACATGTGTGCGTTCCGAGCAACACTTACATGTCGCTCCAGGTACCGTATCCCTTATCAGCCGAGCCTTCCTATATGCACTTGGCGGCACGGTCCTCTCGCTGTTGGGAATTGGCAAGAAACGTACATGTGATGCACGGGACTCCAATATGGTCGAATCTTCCATTTCATCCGTCCGTGTCGCGGATGGAGGGACGCGGAGTCAATCGCGACCGCTGTCGCGCGTCTCTCATTGGCATGGACCCCCGTGAACAGTATCCTCGGCACCTGCCACTATATTACGAGCGCCCGACATAGTCTAGACGAATAAAACCGCGAAATCGGGGAAATGCATGGGAGATGAGGGGGGTGAGGAGGCGGAAGGGGACACGATCTAGAAGCGTGGAGACCGTGACTGAACGTCGCGCTTAATAAAAAAGGATACACCACGAGACGTTGTCCCATGTCCTGGATGAAGTTCGCCGCCTGTTGACGGTAGCTCAGCTCCTTGTCCGCGTCGATGCCGGCCCGCCTGCTCGGCGTGTTTGCTAGCTGCTCTCTGGAGAAGTACCATCGCTCGTCCGCCGCCATTTATATGTACACACAATCCGCCTCCGTAAGATCGTAAACGATGCGCACTCTTGACGGGCGAACTCTTGACGCGTGGCCGCCGGACGACCCGGAGGTTCGAGGGGGCGAGGAGGGACCAAGTATGTACGAACGGCACTCCGGTGCACGCGCTCGAGTCACGTCTTGCCGCCGCTTGCCGCCGCCACCAGCTACCGTCACGTCGCTCGTTCTTGGCCGATGGAAAATGGCGCCGTGGGCGCGAGTGACGCAACACGGATGCGATGCGACACGACCACGACGAGCGCGACGTCGCCGACGTCGCGCGAGGACACGCGCGTCCAACGGGTGGCCCGTCGATTCCGTTCGGTTGACGACACGCCGGAACGGGGAGTAGAACCTGGAATAGTTCCAAAGCGATTGGGACGAATCGCGCGACGACTCGCGGCAAACTTCTCGCCGCAGTCGCACAAGTCTCGTCGATCCGCTCTCCGCGCACCGCGCACCACGCTCGCGAGGAAACGCGCGTCGAAGCAGCGTCGAATCGCGACGTTCCGTTAACGTCGGCCGGGCACCGTCGTCGAACGAACATGTATGAGGGGCGTCGTACGTTCTCGACCGACAATCATTTGTGTTCCCGCGTGGAACGATCGTCTCTCCACGAGATCACGCCGTCACGGCCGTCATAACCTCCGTCGCATCACGCGGGGGCGATGCATCGTCATCGCGGTCGGTCGGTCGGGCGTCGGGCGTCCCCGCAAGATCTCTCTGCCACGCGACGGTTAAAAAGACGCTTAAGACGACCGACGGTGCATCGGTCGCGTCACACGTTGCGTAACATGCGTGGCGAACCGCGTCGACCACGTCGACCACCTTCACCTGCTCTTCCTTTCGAGAAATTCACGTCCCCGCGAACGTGTACCTCTTCTCCGATGTTACGTCGCCTCGCCTCCGGAGGCCAGCGCGGCCGCGTCGCGTAAACGCGCTTTAACGACGTGACCGTAGACCGTCCTGCACACGCACCACGGAAACCGGAAAGCGCTCGTAAAGTGCGTCGAAGCGTCCCGTTTGACCACGTTGCGAGATTGACCACAGCCAATCACAGCCCGCGGTGCCGGTGCCTGCGGTTTTTCCACTGAACCAGCCAATTAGAAATTTCTATTTTAATTCAGTCAATTGGCGACGTGGTCAAATTTGATCCTTTTATGCTGGGTCTACAATGCGAGTCGCAAAGTCGCGAGTCGCAAGAATTGACCAATCACAGTCGATTATTCTCCTCAAATTCGACTGTGATTGGTCAATTCGTGCGACTCGCGACTTTGCGACTCGCATTGTAGACCCAGCATTAGCCAATCAACTTGTAGATTTTTCGTAAGATAGAAATTTGCGTATATATACGTTTCTCTTGCGAATGAATTCAAGAATCGAACCCCTGTTATATCCGAATAATTTTTAACGTGCGTAACATAATTGTATAGCTTTCAAACATTAATTTGTTGTGCAAAACTATTTTTTTTTTTTTTTTATAAACTTCTAAAGAAAAAAAAGGTAGAAGAACAATATCAAATAATCTTATTGATAGATATTAAAAAGGCTCTTTAAATAAAAAAAAAAATAAAATGACAATATAAAGTAGATAAAAATTAAAATTAATATTGAATTATGTATCTTTCTTATTTTGATTTTTTCGAAATTATGAATAATAAATACAATTTTTATGTAAAAAAAAAAAATAAATATTTTGAGAATTTTTATATTTAATTTAAGATTTTTGAACACTATAAAAATGTATAAGCAGTACAAAAAAAATTTAGTAGAAGAAATTTTATTAGGATCAGTGGATCATCATCCCTGATCATCCCGTTCAATCACTGATGTCAAGCGACGTTTAGGAGGATTACTACTAGAATGGGTGACCGCGCGAAAGAGAGAGCGGGGATGATTTTCTCGAATGAGCGCGCTGCTGTTGTATGTTACATAAGGGTTGCGTTCGAAAACTTTACTCGGGTGCACATCAGCGTCATTCTGTCCTTGTTCAATTTTTAAAAAGTAACAAAGATAGAACAGTTCTGTGTTCACCCGAGTGAAGTTTTCGAACGCAGCCCGAGGGCATATAGAAAAATTTAAGCAGTATTAAGGCCATTGCACGTAACAAAGTTTTAGGCCCAGTTCAACAGTGGCCAGTTAGCTTAACTAGTAGTTAACTCTCACTCTCCGTCTCTATCTAACCTTTGAGTTAAAAAAAGACAGAGAGTGAAAGTTAACTACTAGTTAAGCTAACTGGCCAGTGTTGAACTGGGCCTTAGTCATAATCGTAAGGCCGTAAGAAAATAAACCACGCACAGTCGGATTATTCTCCTTAAGCTCGAAGAATAATCGAGTGTGCGTGGTCTATTTTCTTACGGCCTTACGATTAAGACTAAAAATTTGTTACGTGCAATGGTCTTTAGGCGAATTGACTATCTTAAGCTAAATAGCTATCTTAAGTTTTCGAGAATAATTGACTGTGATGGTCAATTTGGTTAAGGCCTGGACACACGAATCGACGGAAGACGTAAGACGTAAATCGTAAGGAAATCCACTATATCAGAGTCGACTATTCCCCTCTTCTTCCCTCTTAAAGAGGGAAATAGTCGACTCTGATTAGTGGATTTCCTTACGATTTACGTCTTACCTCTTCCGTCGATTCGTGTGTAAAGGCCTTTACTGCTTAAGTTTCTCTATGGGTGCGTTCCACTTATCGCTTGCAACGCTCGTGGAATCATTTCATCCTTGTTGTTTGTCAAATGTTAAACAAGGACGAAATGATGCTCGCGAGCGTTGTGAGCGATAAGTGGAACCCAGCCTATATGCCATGGCCCTTACAGCATGTGGAAGGGATGTGGTGGCAAAGCACAAAGTGAAAATCACGGCCACGTGCTGATGTTGAGCATCCCGAATATTTCCAAGTTTAACCGAAATTGTCGAGTTTGCTTGTTCGCTCCCCCCTTGTCTACAGTAACAGCTTACAAATACATTTGCATTATAGTTTGCATTATATTTTTGCACTTAAAAGTAAAAGAATTTAATTAAAATAATATATTACAAAAAGAACACGTGGTCCGACAACACAATTGGATTTTAGTTTGTATATTCTCACGTGCAAAAGTAAAAATTGACTTTAAACAATATGTATAATAAACTTCTTTGCATAAACATGGTTTCTTTATCGTTGATATCAAATACAAAATTTTAAACATTAATATTTTATAAACTATTGTGCATTGGACAGAGTTACTGATGTACCTTGTATTAGTGAATGTAGTGAAGTATAACATATTTATAATTTCAAAATTCAAAATTCAAAAAATTTAGTTGATTGTCTTCTTGTAAAATTAAAAAAAATGTATATACATATAATATAATCTAACAAAAAAGAAATCATTGCACACGTGCGACCACTGCATGAATGCATTTTTCTCTATTCATTTTCCTAAATGTTGCGTTTAAAATATACACGACGAACTAAACAATAAAAAAAAAACTTCACTTCTCTTACCTCTAGAATTCTAGAAGATGATTATCTAATTTTTCGTAAAAATATTGGTTGATATCGATATATTTTCACTACTCCACTTTACTCCTGCACGTAGGATGCGGAAATTCTTGCCGTGGGATACAGTGTGGCTGCGTTCGCACTATACGCGTCGCGCGTCGCGTCGTTTGTCGTTAACCAATCAAAACATCCTAATTTATTACATTACTTGTGACGGGATGTTTAGATTGGTTAACGACAGACGACGCGACGCGTATAGTGGGAACGCAGCCTAACCAATCAACGTGTCGCTTTTAAAAACCAGAAGGCCTGTTCGTATGCGCTGCACTTCTAGTGCAATAAGTTAGAATGAAAAAATATATATATGTGTTGCACTAGTTCGGAAGTGCAGCAAAAACGGACAGACCTAAAAGTTTATTGGCTACCGCGTCGTAGAGTAATGCCCGGTGTCCACGATGCAAGAACTATGTCCAAGTTTCGGTTTAAGCCAATGAAACTGCTGCTTTTCCGTAAGAGCTGCATGTTGATTGGCTTAAACCGAAACTTGGACCAAGTTCTTGCATCGTGGACACCGGGCATAAGGCTCGGTGTCCACGATGCAAGAACTTGGTCCAAGTTTTGGTTTAAGCCAATCAACTTGCAGCTCTTACGGAAAAGCAGCAGTTTCATTGGCTTAAACCAAAACTTGGACCAAGTTCTTGCATCGTGGACACCGGGCTTAAGAGAGAAGCGCGACCGGTGTAACGGCTGCTGATTGGCCATTTTATCCGCGCACAGTGGCGGAATTTCTTCCTGCTTTGGCCGCGTTCCCTTTGGACGCTTTCGCGCTAAAAGCGTATTCTATCTTTCTTTAACGTATCATACGCAATAAAGACAGAATGCTTTCAGCACGAAAGCGTCCAAAGGAAATGCAGCCTTGGAATGATGGAAAAAATTAACTCGGTGAATGGCCGGTGGAGTAAACGCAGACCGGTGGATGGTCGGTGGAAAATCGGTGGATTAAACGCGCGCAAATGTTATTCTTACAGAAAAGTTGCAAGTCGATTGGTTATCGCATACTTAGTTTTTAACAAATCAACTTGCAACGTTTCTGTAAGAGCAGAATTTTCGCATACGGTTTCTCTTGCGAATGAATTTAATAATCAAGCCCCAGTACTGAAAATCTATAGCACGATGTAAATAATATAAGATAAAATAATTTCGCATAATGGCGATAGAGTAGTACTGAATCAGCCAATCAAATTTCGGCCATTCTGCAAAGCAGCCAATGGGCGCGTTTAGCAGACACACTGTTGCACAACTGTTCAGTTCGTCTTATCGACACTTTAACTAACGGAGGATTCACATTGCGTCTGATCACGTCCGATGTTCGACGTACGACAATCCGACATCCAATAACAGAATTTATTATTAGAGACAAAAATTTCCTATTGGATGTCGGATCGTCGTACGTCGAACATCGGACGCAGTGTGAATCCTCCATAAAATACTATAGTGTATGTACGTGACGTAAACTATAGATTTTAGTAACCCAGAGTAAATTTTGGAACGCAAACCCTGCGTTGTTGGTTGGTTCTAAAAGTAAGAGCCAATCACGTTCGACTGCTACTGAGCGGCTTGGGCTGCTGAACGCGATCACGGCCATTTTGGCCGCAAGTTATATGCCCGATCTACAATAGTAGTAAGCTGTAGTAAGACTCAAGATGTAAGAAATTGACCAATCAGGGTGCCATTACATGGAGCGCGGAAACGCGGAAACGCGGAAGCGCGGAACAGAATAGTAACTAGATTCCGCGTTTCCGCGAGTTGAGTCCCGCACGTTTGAACGGAAAAGCGGAATCCGCTATTATCGTGTATGTATGTATGGCTGCGTTTCGATATTCACTGCCAGTACTTAACGCAGCCTATGTATGTACCCTGGCTTGCATATAAGATATACTTCATAATAACCATCAACATGATGTTTGGATCTATAATATTATACTGCCACTTTTATTAAATAATAAAGTAATCGAAGAGTATGTGTAAAAGTTTTTTTTTTCAATGTGATTAAACAGCTCCGAAATTTGATGGAGTATACTGTATCCGCGTTGACAACGGATTTTGACGCGTTCGTTCCGCGAGTTTGTTTCTCCTTATATTACATGGAGCACAATTTGCGCGGAAAAGCGGAACAGTATAGTGACAAATAGACATTTGTATTCATTTCTTAAAATTGTGTTCACTTAATTCATTGCAATTTTTATTAATATGCTTATCTTTTCAGCTTATCTATTGAATACAAGCATTTTAATCAATAAATACCGTTAAAAATTAATATTTTATAATTCTCCGTTCCGCTTTTCCGCTCAAAATATGCTCCATGTAATATTAAGGCATTCAAAACAGACGGAACGGATCGACGGAAATCTAGTAAATTTTGTCTTCCGCGCTTCCGCGTTTCCGCGTTTCCGCGTTTCCGCGCTCCATGTAATGGCACCCTCACAGTCGATTATTCTCCTCACATTCGCCTGTAATTGGTCAATTTCTTACAGCTTGAGGCTTACTACAGCTATTGTAGATCGGGCAATATCGGTGCACTTCTCTTTAACTTTACACGCATATATATAGATATATATATATAGGACTTAAGCCCGGTGTCCACGATGCAAGAACTGTGTCCAAGTTTCGATTTAAGCCAATCAACTTGCAGCTCTTACAGAAAAGCAGCAGTTTCATTGGCTTAAACCAAAACTTGGACCAAGTTCTTGCATCGTGGACACCGGGCTTTAGGACTTTTAAATCAATGTGGTTAGGTGACTAATCTATTGACGATTATTCCTCGTTTTAACCATTCTGGGTTGCGTTCCAAAATTCACTCTGGGTAACTAAAATCTATAGTTTACGTCACGTACACTGTAGCATTTTAGTTAACTAGAGTGAATTTTGGAACGCAGCCCTGTATTCTGTGTTTTTCCGCGATACCCGATACTGCAAGGTCTGCAAGTAGAGTTGCTTCGATATAAACGGTCGAAGCGAACATCTCTCATTATCAGGACGAAAATCGTCGTCGTCCAAAGATTATTGTCCTATGCAGTAAGTTATTTTTTGCTTTATTGTCTTGGATTATTTATGACAACGGAGGAGGAAAGAGCGACCTCCTTTAATATAATAAATGAACTAGTATTACAAAGGATATAAATTATTATAAAAGTACAATTCAGTTTAACCATCTATTTTAAGACATCGTGCATGAAAGCAAATTTGAAATTTAAAGATATTTTCGTACCTACTTTCTTAAATCAGATTTCATTCTTCATTGACACCGTGTGTTTATATTTTATTAGAAGCAAGGCATGTTTCGGATACCAAAGCCTACGATGCCTACGTCCACTGCAACGACAATTACAAAACGTCCCAAGCAGGTCCAAAGTTGCCACTACACATCCTACGAATGCACACAATCCTGTCTGGAGGGATATTTGTATTGCGCTAAGCACATCCTCGAGGATTCTACCGCACCTTACAAACCGTGTGTTTTTGTATACAATAGTAATGGAAGAAAGTGTCAGAATCCAGCCCCAAAATTAGACAGAAGAGATGTCTCGTAAGAGTATATCTTTTTGCTGTATCCAAGATTTCCAAAACTCTTTTTTTTTCCAGAAAAATTAATGCATTTATCTTTTGCAGGTACTGCGGTGAACATTCTAGGAAAGCGCAAATTGCTCGGATCAAATCGACATCGAGGCGTTCTCTGCCAGAAACGCCTGAAATGCTGCTGCTTAATTTAAGTCATTATGTCAAGCCCACCGATTCTAGCGCTGAAGATACAGAAGAGGAAAGAGGAAAAGTGAAAGCTTTAGATCCTTTCAGTGAGTATTATCAAATTCTAATGTAACATGGTGCTCAATTTCAAGTTTTTTGTATTTCTATGAATATTATTCCACTAGAGATTGCATTTTCTTTTGTTCTTAGCAGAGTACTTTTACTATGTAAATATTCGATGTAAGCTTAATATAGAATTTAGAATCTACATTTTTATCCGTCTATCTATAATTTTGCATGTCGACAAAAGTTACTGCAAATAGGAACATCCAAGTTATTGTTTTCAGCCGAAGTTGATGCTTACAGAGTAAATGCGAGTGGAAGTGACATCTTAGATTACGCCAGTTCTTCAGAGAGTGACGTTGAACCTACAGTTGTTACTGACACCCAGAGGGGAGTTTATCTCGACGATAGCGATAATGAGAGTTTACACAGTCCGCAAGAGGATCCCCTGAAGTAAGTGTGCTCCATAACTCCATTGTGTATGTGTGTTAATTATTTAGAGAATTATGCTATGTAGAATATCCGCTAGCATGCTTTAGCTTGTGCAACCCTTTACTTAAGGAAAATATTGTTATTCATTTTTTTTACTTGCATCTAACATTGGAATCTATTAGTATAGGCTGCAAATTTTAAGGATTACTGTGATTTTTAATTAAAAATTTGTGACTAATGCAATAATGTTAACGATATTTTTCTCTTTTAACTCTCAAAAATCATACAAACTTTTAAGGATATACATCTTATATAACAGAATGTTTTGCATTTGCAATTTTGGTTTTATTATTTTGACTGCAAATTTGCGCTCTTGTTGTCCAGACCTTTATTCTCTTGTAGTTGCTTTGCGCAAGGATAAGATACTACATACTCCCCGAATTATTAGTATTAATTTTTTAAGGCATGCCGGCATCTTTACCGCAGAAGAGGTAATTTATATCGCCCGAGAAAAATTGATTAGACTGCAGTCTCTTTACATTGATCAATTTAGAAGACTTCAGTATGTGCTAAAGGAGAAAAGACGAAAATATTTGCTCGCTCTAAAGAAAGAAAAGGAAACATTATGTAAGTATACTTAAAATAACCTTGGATTTTTTCCGATAGATAAATTACGCGCAATTTATAGGTAGCATACATAGTCAGAAAAAGGAAACTGCGAAAGAGAAAAAGCTTTACGAGAAATTGAAGGCTTTAAATCGCTATCACAGACGGAGTGGTGTCGAAGCGATACTTTACAGAAAGTCACTAGAACGTCGCGCACAGGTAATATCGTGAATACCATTTGTATAATTAACGTTCGAATAATATATATCAGTTACATTACAAAAAAAAATTATGCTTCAGGTAACCGAGCCTCTTCAAAAACCACCCAATGTATCCAAATGCGTGTTCACCGAAGGTGGCGTGAAATGTGGTGAAAGAACGCTTCCGTCGGCTAAGCATTGTCGTAAACATATCTTGAAGGTATGTTTATTTATATTACTTTTTTGTATAAAAAAAAAGAGATGATGTAATTAATAATATTACGGATCTGCGAGTTCTCATTCTGTCATTTGACTGTTCACAGGACCAACATCAAGTTTTATTCAAAGCGTGCGGAGCGGTGCGAGCGGACATCGAATGTCACGAACCTGTGCCGGTGATTTTCGACTCTAACTGTGTATTTCACATGAACTTGCCGTTGCCGTGCAAACTAGAACCTATGAAGGTATGGTAGCGCTCTCCGATAATTAGTTGCAACCGATTATGAATGTTCCGTAACTTATATTTATCTGTGCAGTTCGAAGAGGAGAAACCCGCAAAGCAAGAAACATCGTTGACCGACAGTCAATCGATGGAGATAGACGTTGTGGGTGAGGCGCAAGAAATTGATCCCGACGACGATATGGCGGGGCTGATGAGGGAAATGAACGATTCCGCTAATTTAAAACCTTCATTTGCGAATGAAAGTTTAAACAGTGAGACCAGCACGGACACGGCATTCAGTTTGTCTGCGCAGATGAGTGATCGGGATGATTTCGCTAATGTATGACCGAATATCTTCATATGATTTCCAAAATGGAGTGTCTTTGCTGTTATATTGTCGTTGCGGTTAAGTGTCACGGTATGCTCTCCGATATTCCGGAATCAGAATCGCAGTTATCTATTATAGTTTGGCTGCTGGGGTATGTGCGTGTGTGTAATACGATTACATGAATGCACACGTACAACGAACTTATCTTCATATGTAATACTATTTAAACTGAATTGTTAATATATTTGTATATAATTGCAGAAATAGACCACCTACAATTATATTAAGTCGCAAAATCTTGTTATCTAATTACTAATTTAGTATTATCTTCTTTGAACTAATAATAAGTTCTAATATTGAGTCTTGAAGTTCCATATGCTCCCCTTGCATAACGCTGGAGATAGGTCTTTAATTCAGGGAATATATTACAGGAAACAAGACTGTGTGTTTCTACAATTTTATTATGAATATTTATTTAAATTAAAAAGCTACGAATTTTATATTTTCTATTGGTGGGTTGTTTTAATCATTTTTATCACGCGACACGCTCTTTCTAGTGCTATGAATATTTGAATATGCGAATATTTGAGATGTTATCTCGGATATCATTTAGGTACCCAGTAAAATTATCATATCTGAATACCAATTTAAAAAATCAATATCCAGATTTTTTAAATAAAAAAATGCAACTTATTTCATCCGCATCTTAATAGCGTGATTCAAATATCAGCTGTGCATGAACAAAAATTGATTTTACAAAAACATAACGTTCTTTACATTTTTAAATTTTCAGTAAAAATAACCAAAATTGCACGCATGCGTTATTGGTTATACAAAGCCTGTTTTTTATAACTAAATTATTGTCTTAAAATGAAATAAGTGTATCTGAAATTTAGTGAAAGCGAAAAGGAAAATTTCAGTGTGTACTGTGTGTAGCAATAAAAACATACCTATGATATTAATATTAATTACAAACATTCTTAAAAGAGGAACTTATACACATTGACGTATGAATGGAATTAAATTTTCGACAGAATAGCAATAATTTTTGAAAAGTCAATGTATCTTAGCAACATACAATTTCTTACATATAGCTACAATTTTTCGCTACATTTAAATGCATTCCAATATGCACACATCATCATAACGATCATCATGAAATAAAAGTGGCGACGTGAGAAAAATTAAAGTTCTTAGTATTTCAATACAGTGTATATAAAATCCTAAAATTATTACTATCATTATATCGTTATCATTATAATTAATTATTAATATTATCGTTATTATTAATATTTGGCGAAAATAAACACTCGTGTATTATAAACATAAATACAAGTTTCAAATATTGTCATGTATGTATGATACTTCTAAGCCGTGTTGGTTCATTAGACAAATCTTTTTTGAGCACCCTTTTTCTTATTAAAAAAATATAACAAAACTTAAAAAAAAATAACTCACATTCTTACCGTGATAGATCTATTTAAATCGTGAGAACATTACAATATTAAGAATCTCGTGATAATATAATTGTATATGTATAATAAAATATACATTGATTCGTAAATATACATTGATAAGTAACTGTTATGCAAAATTATCACAAATTTGCTGCAAACTAACAATACTTCGATATACTCTTGTACCATTTTCAGCCAGTTGATAATCGGAAATATCGGATTATAACCACCATGGTCATATTTATCATATCAATCTGTGTAGTGTGTAGAGCTTAGTACAAAATTAATCTTTCTTTCATAAAACAATACTGTACACGACACTCTGTTAATATCGTACATTTAACAGTAATGAATGTGAATTAATGGTAATATCGTTGACATGCGATTATTAACTTCGCGAAAGAAGAAAATTTGCTATTTGTTTCAAGATCGTTCAGTCTCTTAACGATTATTTACATAGCTACTAGACAATACAATGCTCATTCATTAACTATGACGAAAAAATTTATTTGTTCATTCGATACGAGTATTTCTAAACTGATTTTAGAAAAGACATGGAAATATCTTTAGTATAATTGGTTCGAAAATAATTAACACAGTTTGCAATTCGATTTCTTGACAATTCGATTATTGGTACTCTGTCTAATAGAAATCCTATTCCTTCGGAGTTCAACGCTTTCGTTCCTCTAAAGTACTTTTACCGGCAATCCTATCCTTTGGATATTGTCGCTTTATCTAAATTGCGATCTAACTTGCATTCCCATTACGTTCTTCCTTTTTCCAAATGTACAAAATAATTGCTTCAGAGAAAGGGGGGAGAGAGAGAGAGAGAGCGCAACTTGCTTTCACTGCAATGTTAAGTGCTAAAAGAACTGCTAAGGATTGAGATTAAATAAAATAAAAAAAGATACGACAATTTGAACGTAATAGGAAGCGGTTTCGTTTGTAACATCAATAAAAGAGTAGTTTTTTTTTATAAATCTAGTTATCGAAAATATGTTTAAGATCGTGCTCGTAGGCGGCGATAAGTAACATAATCCCGAGGCCTGTTGATAAACCTAAAGTTTGCCAAATGCACTGTAATCGTGAACCACTTTCTGCGGAATGACTCGATGTCAATTCTGGTACCTAAGAAGAAAGAGATAATTAGCGTTTCATTGATTTTTTCGAGTTACTACAGATCTCTCATAGATATACCCACCATGTCTACTAATGCTATATATATAAATATTCCAGCGGCAACTGCAAATATCCAGCTAGTAGCGTCGGGAGCACTTCCTAACAATATTCCGCCTATCATACCCAACACACAGAGGACTGAAGATAATAAATTGTAAAAAACAGCCTGCTTGGTACTCATGCCCGCTTTTAACAGCACCGCAAAGTCACCTGTACAAGAACATTTATATTATTGCGTTACTAACTATGCATACATATATGTTTATAGATATACCATCATTGATCGAGAGGCAATACCGAGTTCGTGAGGTAACTCATGACAGAGGACAGCGATAGCCGTGGAGAATCCACCTGCGATGTTTGCCGAAAAAGCTGCCCCGATAGCCATACCGTCCGTAAAATTGTGCAGACCATCCCCCATTACAACCATCCAAGCTACGTTGGACATTGATTCGGGGGCCGAGTGTACGTGACCTGGAATCGAAACGTTCATGCTATTATACGTGCACATTGCGTAAGATTATAGTATTTATGTCTTATTTAAAACGCACCATGGGAATGACTATGGCCGTGATGTTTGGTCTCGTGTTCGCGCAGGATGACGGTATAGCTCTCAGATTCGTTTAACGATACGTCGGCGCCATCGGTACTTTTCTTAGCGTTTACGATCGGGTCGTCCATTCTCCAATCGTCCTTCGGTTTTTTCTCCACGTCGTTGGTTACGATTTTCGTGACGGAATTACAATTGGATGTCAATGGTTTCTCCTCCTCGATGATAGGTGGTCTCTCGTGATGGTTCAGTCGACGACTGTGATGATTATCTACATATATTTCGACATTCATTATTTTTACTCTTCAATACGCCGCCAGGATGAATACAATGACGTGATAAGCTGTTCTCTTTTGATCAAAACACAATGGTAACTCTGATATATGTAACACAAAAAAAGGCTGTTACCTTGAGTTTCGCTGGCGATCTCGCCGTAACAATACGGGTACGAAGAGTATTTATGTTTACACAGCTTTTCACCGACAACATTGCTGTTTGGCCCATCGCTCTCCCTCATCACTCTCACTCGCGTAGGCAACTAACCATTTTTATTTCATCAGTTTATATAACAGTATGGAATAACGCGTTCACAACAAAGCGTTCTCCTTTTAATTACCTTCTTCTTATGCTGCCAGTGCTTCCGCCATTCGGATATCACATTTAACGCCTTCTCAGTGAAGAAGAACGACACGAAGCCCATCATAGCGACTAGTCCTTTCCACATGTTCACGGTATGTAAATTCACATGATCAATTGATAACGCGCTACTGTCGTCGTGATGATCATGTCCCTGATGTTCGTCGTGTTCATGATGATGAGGCGGCATCATCGCCTAAAGACGCGAGAGAGATTATTGTGATATTAAAATATTATTCTGTTATGGACGCATATAGTATATCTTGGTAAAATAAAAAAAAAATACTTGCGTGTGGTAATAGATGAATAAAGGCATCACCGGTTAAAGTACCTACGGCCAGCGCAACTAGAAACTGTAGCACGTGATGGTAATAATTCTTTCCCATGATCGGAATTACTGCTACGCCGAGCAAACCGCTTAGACTAATTACGAAAATACTAATTGTTGAATATACCCAGACTGGAATAAGTAAAAGTGACAATTTTTTTATTATTATCTTTCTTCAACGTGGCTTGACGTATTTTTAAAACAAGAGATTGATCAATGCGTTCTCTGTTTACATTCGTGTAATACCTTTCACAATATTGCGTGCCGAATCCTCCGAGGTATAGAATTTATCGACTGGCACGACGGGCTTGTAATTCTCGGGCACTCGTATACAGCCGTTTCTCTCCGAACTGGACTCGGCTACCAATTGATACACAAGAACTGGACACACACGTTCGAAAAGCCAACTGGGCAATGTCGTCGCGTTACCGCTGGTAGCATAATGCGTATCTTGGGCAATAGTGCTCAGTAACTCTAGGCTGTTTAAGCACTGAAATAAAAGTATACCAACGCGTTTATAGACTACAACTATTTCAAGGCAAAACTCTACTCTCTACACTCGAGATTTGCACTATTTTGATAAACAATGTGTATTACGTATTTATCTTACCCTTTCCTTGTTACTCTTACTATCTGTATCATGTGGGCCTTCACTTGGAAAATTCCTACTATCTGTAACTGTAACATATAAAAAATTGGGCTTTCTCAATAACTTCACCAATCCTTTAACGTCCTGGCGATTGTTACGCGTATTTATTTTTGTACATACTTCTATCAGTGCCTTCCACATTTGATACATCAGTCAATAATCTTAGTAGACCCAATTTTCGAACAAGTTTCTCGAAACCCTCCATAGTTATACTCGTTCCATCACCGTAGGCCGAAAATAGCTTCCGCATGAAGTATCTTTCGTTCACATCTCTTTTTAATCTAGATTTACTAACAGTACGCGAATCTTTGCTAGATTGCGCAGACTTCCGCTTGACATCTGGCGTCAATTCCATTTGAGCAAGACGCTCCAAAAGCTCCGCATCCCTCGAATTTACAGACACATCCGCGTCTCTAATTGACGGCTGCGTATCCTGCGGGCTCCCGCCGCCCTTGAAGCTTTCCGTCATCTCCTTCTTATGATAAATATCAGTCGATGTCGCATCAGCAGTTGCCGAGATATTATTGTTATTACTATCAATGTGTCGCATACGAGATCTTGCAGCGTCGTGCTTATCGCTAGCGAAGTCATGCGGGCTGTATCTCTGTTGGTTCTTCGGATATGGATCTGTATCCTTAGATCTTATTATCGGCGACCAAAACGGTTGTCCCTGCGTGTCTGGACCCGTGTGATTTTTCGCGCTTGTCGAATTGTCCGATGTCACCGCCGACAAATTCGTATGCGCCGAGCAGGGTACGTGTGCGGCGCACAGGACGCACACCACGCATACGGTAACGATATGATGCGACATGGTGAGCCTCCTGAAAGCAGAGAGACATACGCTCATCAGAATGTACACCGCGAACATTTTGTTTACCGATCTATAGGTACTGAAGGTTCGAACGCGCGCGTATCAACTGCATGAAAACTTGCTGGGAAACTAATTTTATATATTTATTTTAATCGTACAGCGTAATAGCGCAGGAAGCAATTATCTGTACAAGTTCCATGATAATGTCGAGTATAACCAGATAATAATAGTGATAACAGCATTCTAGTATTTCTAATGCCTCGTAGAGTATATCTCCTGGCACTCTTATCACAAGTGACATCGTTTATTTTTTTTTCCGCAATTACCGGTAAATTATTGTGAAAGTAAGCATGATTAATTATCACGATTAACCGAGGTTCCAAGCTATTTTGCGCCGCACGACTTGTCTACTCACATGACGATCCTACTCAATAAGAGCCGCGATAGCTTCATCGCGGACTAGATGCTCTCGTGTGACAGCGTCTCGCAAACGTTAAAGTGTAACAAAGCACGTCTTTATAAACGACAACATTTATAAGACAGCACTCAAAACAAATTATTTAGAAAATTTAGCTTGACCTTCGCTTTCGATACGTCTGGGTGATTAATAATTGGTGCAATAAAAATAAATTATTACAAGGCCGCGGTAAGAAGAAAAATGCAAGGAACATGTACAAGAATGGCGCGTAAAAAACACTTGAAAAAACTTTTTTTTCCAAGTGTTACTGTTCCTTTGAAATCACCGTGTGATCGGCAAGTGCGAACGAGCGCGCTACTTGTTGAACAGATATCTGTCCATTTATTGATACAAGTAATCTGCAGCTATAATACTACGTTTACGCGAGCGTTACTTCTGTAGTAACTTACGATAATTTACTCCGCGTAAACGAGTGATATATCGTAAGTTACTACAGAAGTAACGCTCGCGTAAACGTAGTATAAGTCTGGACATAGGCCCATCCAGCCAGCCTCGCGACATCTTATGCAATGTGTGCCGCCTGACTCACTCCTCTGTTACGTGTATGTGTGTATATATATATATATATACATAACTCTAATCTATATTAAAAGCGTGCTCTCGTGCGCGCATCACAATAAAACTATGCAGCTGAACCCGGATAAATATAAAATAACGATTAACTTTCCCATGAGATGACGAGCCGTTCGGCATTCAAGAGCGCGAAAGAGATTAAAATAAAGCTGATACGCGCGCACGTACGTGCGCGCGCGTGCCACGTACGTCCGGACGTGGTGTTTCTCGCACTACGTGTATCTGTAAAAGGACCGACCGACGACGTGGATTGTTCCGTCGGAACACATCCGAAAACGGCACCGGCCTGGCTAGTCAATTACGCTTCGTCCTACGCGCGAAGAGAATTTCATTCGGTCTCTCCGAGCCGCTGCTCTCGTTCCAACGTGACAAATGAGTTGATTTATTTACGGCAATTGTTTCCTCCTCCGTGTATACGCCAACGCTATCTCGGGAGTCCCGATTAAGAGAAGCGGCTCGAGAAGCTCCGCGCTCGAATCCACATGAGAAACGCGAGAGAGATTCGTCGGTTTATCTATGCGACTGCGTTTACTCCTCGCGTGGATTTCCGACGTTATCTTAATAAGCTTCTCGATTAGGAGGCGGCGTGAAAAGTCCCGCGACCGAATCCACCTGAAAACGCGAGAGGGTCCGTCGGCTTATCTATGCGACTAGCGTTTACTCCTCGCGTGCGATGCATTCCGGCGTTATCTCGGGCTTCTCGACTAGGAGGCGGCGCGGCGTGAAAAACTCTGCGACCGCGAATCCACCTGAAAACGCGGGAGATTTCCAAGTATCAATCAGCATTGTGCGAACGAGAAATACGAGACTTTGAGGGGCCGATATCACAGTCTCCGATTAACGCTGCATCTCTTTCTATTTGTCCCTCTAGAAAGAGACGAAGAGTGAGTTTAATCGGCGGATCGCGTTACTCGGAGACTGTGATATCGGCCCTTACTCTATATAGTCGCTATAACGATTTCGACGGAGGAATAATTATCGGTTCTCACAAACTGCGGGCGATGTCGCGGCGAAAAATGAACCGACACCCGATCTCCCGGTATGTGCGCTTGTTCATTCATGTCTACGAGCGATTCGACACCGGCTGACTGGCATGCGGTGTCCGCTCTCGCGCCCTTTTTTTTTCCCTTCCTCGTCGAGCGATGCTAAGCATATGCGATATTCGACGGACGGCATTGGCGACATGCACGCACGAGGCGGTCGAGGCACGCGTGCGATCGGTAAACAATGAAGCTAGACGCGGATCGACGCGAGATCTCGATCGGAGCCGTCGGAGCGCCGGGCGCCGTTCCTCCTCGCCGCGCGGCTCCTGGTGTTTTTTTTTTTTTTTCCTTTTTTTGCTTCGCCAGGAGAGGAAAAAAAGGGAGGACATACCGAAGGATTTTCTCGCGAGGAAGGGACCTTCGCGAACGCGGAAAAGCACGGCCGAGAATCACGGCCGGCGCCGAAATAGTCGCGGCGTAGCCTCCGTCTCAAAAACTGTATTTTTAGCTGTCAAAAAACCGGAGGTGGGAGACGGGGAGAAGAGAGAGAAAGAGAGAGAGAGAAGAGGACGAGGAATCAGCGGTGGCACGGGATATTACCTCGTCGCCGTCCTCCTCCTTCGCCTTCTCCTCCTCCTTCCCTTCCTCGACGTATACCGTTCGACACGGCATCGAGTGACAGAATTTAGAATTTAGGTTAGGAAGGCTAGGGCTTCCAGCTTTTGCGGTGGGGTCGCCGGGGCGACCAGGCCGACGGCCGACCGGTACGCCGTCGCTCGATCGAGGCTGCCCGGCGGCCTCGCCGTTTGACGTTCGTCGACGTACGTCGGTGACGATTGGTGACGATCGCGAACGGCGACGGCCAGCGGCAGCCGTCGTCGTGAATCGCCACCGAGGCACTCGCACTCTTTCTCTCTCTCTCTCTCTCGCTCTCTCTCACCCGGCTTGCGTGGTCCGCGCGTGCGACACGGAGGTGTCGCGTGGAGAGCCGTGCGTGGCCGGTGCGTGTGGCCTTCCCTTTCTTTCCCGCTTCCTTCCCTTCTCTTCCCTTCTCGTCTCTTCTCGTCTCGTCTCGTCTCTTCTCTTCTCTTCTCTTCTCCTCGCGCGACCGGCCGCCGTGCTTCTTCGCACCCTCCTTCTCTCTCTCTCTCTCTCCCTCTCCTTCCCCCCGTCTCCGTCCGTGCTCCGCAACGAACTGCGTCGCGCGCTCGCGAGCAACAAGTACGGCTCCCTAACTCCCTACGCTGGCTACGCTCCGAACAGTCTGAACGTAGCGCAGGAAGATGACGGCGCGGCGCGAACGATGGACTTAGGTAGACTGGCGGCCCGCCGGTCGCCCAAACGGCGCGCCGTTCGCGCAACGCCGATGCTCCGTGCTCCTACAGTCGCACGCACACGCACACGCGCGTAAGTATACATGTGTCACATGCGTGTGTCACGCGTATATATGTGTGAGGAGGACTGAAGAGGACGAGGAAGAGAACCCCGGACGGCGACTCCAGACTCCAGTCTCTCCGCGACCCAGGAAAATACGCGCTTTTCTTCCGATTTTAATTTAATAATCAATTGAAGAGGAAAATGCCATATTTACGGTACATCTTTTAGTAGCCTAATAAATAAATTGTGTGAATTTTGTACACTTTTAAATTTAATTAATATTTGGATTATGTATCTGATTATATATTGTTTAAATGAATATATAATATATATATTATATTATATATTTTTTGATACAAAAAATATTTTAGAACGAAGCTGATTAATCTTGAGCCGCCTGCATTCTTAAAACTTGTATCCCAACTTCCATATCCGTTTCGTAAATTCTTAATTCTCTGTCTCGAGTGGAACTTTTTTTTGTTGATCACCTCGTGGAATCTCGAGAGCCCTTGTATATTTAATGTAAAAGTATCATAAAAACTACCTCCCACAAAAAGAAGGTATAAGAACTTGTCGTCAAAATACGAATGTGCGTTATTCTCTCGGAATCACGGAGCCACGTCGGTTCGACTTTTTTTCTCTAACTTTCCAATGTTTGTATGTACAAATAAAAAAATTAAATCAACAGCTCTCTCTCTCTCTCTCTCTCTCTCTCTCTCTCTCTCTCTTACACACGATTCTCTTTAATCGGGCTCCAGTATCGACGACTGTCGTCTCGATGTAGAATTTAATTCGATTTTCGGCGAAGTCTCGCGATCCAATGGGATCGCGTGACGGCGGCGAGGCCGACAAACGTCGCGGCTCGCATGCCAATCGTACTCCGCAATTAATCGCGATCAATCACAAACATACGCTCCGACGTTCAGAGCGAGCTCCTCTCCCCTGAGTCCCCAGTCCCCCCTTCCGCGCGGGGCCACCCGGAAGACTGATCGATCTTGACATCGCGCACGAGTTCGTCGCCGCGCCGGTATAAACGAGTACGCAATTTGCAACACGCGATTGTTGCTCCGAATTACTTAGACTGAGAAAGAATCAATTTCCCCCCCTCCCCCGCTCATACAGATATTTCTAATGACCTACTGAAACAATACGGAGACGAACGCCAAAGAACGTTAAATTTTATCTGATAAGCTTCTCACATAATTTGAACGCCGAAGTTTATATCTCCAGTAAACTGTGATATACTATCCTGAATACATATAATTTAATTACAGTAGACCACCGTGACTACACGAGGGATATGCGTGTTATACGAATCACATTGTATAGATTATAAACACATGGATTATGTATGCATATATGGAAATACATATTTATATAAAAAATGTTAAAGTAACAGTAAAATATTTTTTATTCTATTTCGAAACGAAACGTTAAAAAACTTTTCCGTCGTGTTGTAATATATAAACCCGTTATAGGGGTCTGTCGTATAAATCTGACGTACAATTCGAGCGATCTTTTTAAATTGAATGCTCTCGTGCCGAGAAACGGACGTTAAATCTCTCGTGCGTTAAAAACCGCCGACGAAATTAATCTGGTAGATTAATTGACTGGACGTTCTATTGACCACGTTGGTGTGTACGATATGCTGTTATATACTTACCGAGTCGCGTGGTAACGCAAGTCCGAAATTATATCGTCTGGAAAATTATATAGGTTTGGCCTTTTTTTTTTTGTCTAAACCCCCTTCGTCCCTCTCGCCTATCCCAATCTCGTCTAATCGCTCGTCGTTTTACTTCCAGGCGCGGAAAGAAACGTAAATTGCAGCTGTGCAAACGCCAATCCGGGCCGAACATGTGAACCGCGGTGTCCGCGGTGGAAAATTGCAGGTCTTATCAAGGAAGGAAAAGTCGGTGAGCTCCCTCGTTCAATCATGCACTCTTATCTCACTCAGAATGAGTTTCAAGATATCGAGAAGAAAAATGACCCGTCGCTGCACACGCGTGTCCTGCGCGCATTCCTGTCCGGCCTCAAGTTCTCGAAGGTATATATACTTTTCGACAGATAATAACATGATGTAAATGCAATAATTTCATAAATAACTGTCAGACAAAGATATGTAACCATCGTTTGTCATTGATTCAGGAGAAATCTCGAGTCGACACGGAAAAGGCGAGGAAGCATTCCGATCGGTGCCTTGATTTGCGCGGTATAAAAGTGACCCCGATTAAATTCTGATCAATTAATTTGGCGATCGATTTCATGGAATTGCAAACGTTCCAACTGTACAATTCGTCGTCCCTAATCTCTAATCTCGTTTTCCATACATTAAAACAATAATAATTGATCTATCCATGTAATCTATTAAATTAATATGGATATCACTTGACGAATTCGTCGCCAATTAAATTAATCAGGATCATGCTTAAGCGATTAATTCATTAATTCAACCGCCGGAACAGCGCAGGCTTCATAAACTATATAATTTATCGCTGTTAATAATTCCACGTTAGAGCAAAATACTACGAGTTTCATTTGATAATTAAGTTAATCGCTGATTAATTCAAGTATACAGTCGAAATCCCTCTGAATAATTCTGTCAAGTTTATCTTGCGTAAGTTACGTTGTTATAGTTACGTGTATGTGAAATCGTAAAGGGAGAAGGCGCGTGTAGTGTATACGAGCCGTACGATTCGCTTCTCGCTCGTGGCGCTTTCGGCCGCAGATTTTGAGGCAGAGCGTGGCGAGAGGCGCAGCGTCGTCGTCGTCGTCGTCGTCGTACGGGCACGATTGTCGTAGACATGCCGCACGTACTGCTGGGCGATTCGATCGCGGTGGAGCTGGAAGGTATAACGTCTGGAAGTCGGCGCTTTCCAAATTGCCGTGCCGTTCCCGCGAGTCCCCCGCGCTCGAGGGGATCTTAACCTTGCGTCACCGTAAACAAAACGGCGCGTGGCCGTGTGGCCTCGCAGTTCGCAGTCGAATTTCGTAAATGTCGCAAGTCGCGAGAACGAGCCGCTCGTCCTTCGGGACATCCCGCGTTACCTCGTCCCGTTTTCTCCCTCGCGCGTCGTAGCTTCTCATTTGTTAATTTTTCACGTACGCGTACGCGAGCACTCTTATCGCGATTATGTAAGTGTTACGTTTGGAGATGCGAGTGAGCCACGCTTGTGTGCGCGACGCTGACGATTTGTATTTCTCTTGCCGCAGCTCAGGAGCCATGGCCGCAACCGATTACCTTGTACCAGCCGTACGAGGTGGAGCAGATTCTGCTTCCCGACAACGCGAACTGCCTGGCGGTGCAGGCCTTCCTCAAGATGTGCCAGCTCGACTTTCAGATAGAGCCGAGGAAGAATGCGGAGTTCATGTCGCCGTCCGGTCGCGTGCCCTTCGTCAAATGCGGCACGAAATTGATATCCGAGTTCGACGGTATAGTCGCGCACATAGGAAGCAAAGGGACAAGCCTGTCCGATCATCTGGACCCCGCCGGCAAGGTGGACATGAGGGCGTACCAGTCTCTCGTCAACAATGTATTTGTCAATGCGGAACTGTACATCTGCTGGGTGGATCCAGCGATTTTGAACGGGGTCACGAAGCAGAGGCACGGAAGCGTGTACCCTTGGCCGCTTAATCATTATTTGAACTGGCAGAAGAGACGAGAGGTCATAAAAAGGCTCGGCGTACTCGGCTGGTACAACAAGAGCTTGGACGAGGTCTTTGACGACGTGAAGAAGTGTTGCGTAGCGTTATCCGAGAGGCTAGCGGACGAGGAATTTTTCTTTGGAAAAGAGTGAGTGGTTTTTGCAGTCATTTTTACCGATTTTTTTTTGCTCTCGACTCAATCGTAACGCTTACAAATTACAATCCTGTTCCACAAGGCCCACCGAAGTCGATGCCCTGGTGTACGGTCACGTTCGCACCCTCACGTCACCCTCCTTTCCGTCCAATGAAAAAGTTGCCGCCACGATCTATCAGTTTCCCAAGCTTATCGAGCACATGTTCCGAGTTGAATACCGCTACTTTAGTTCCGGAGCACGAAACGAGATTGCGGAAGAGTTTGAAATAATCGAGTCATCCTCCAAGGATACTTTGTGGGACGGCTTTCGATCGCAGCCCGAATCGCTCCCTCCCCTTTCCGAACATTCCTTTACATTGTCGTTTTAAATTCACGAAATATGTGTAGCTTATTAAGTAAATATGTAACGATTTTATATAAATATATATGCATATCGCCGAAATGTGGCGACATTATAACACGAGTCTTTTCGCATGACTTTCGCACGTAGCAAACCCAACGAGTTGGACGCCCTGGTTTTTGGTCACATATTCACGATAATCACGACACCGCTGCTCGACAACAAGCTGGCTATGATCGTGCGGGGCCATCCGAAGCTCGTGAATCTCTGTAAACGCATCGAGATTAGGTATTTCCAGCGTACGGAGGATTAGATAGAACTCTACTCGGACTTCAGATACATCGAGTTGCGGTACACCGATTACGTTCATCGTAAATTGAAGTTCCTGTGCTTTGCCACCGACGCGACTAAGGACGACCATATAAAGGAAAATCTTTGCAACATCCAATAAACGACTCCCCGAATCAACGACGATCCGTCGTTGATAAAGGCAGTCGTATTTTATTTTCCTTCGCCGCAGGATGGATATATCTGAAGTGCGAGTAACGTTGAAGCATGACATGTAGTACACTTTAATGTTTTAGACTGTTGTTATAAACATGAGAGAGATATATATATATATATATTAAAGTTGATCATTCCATGATACTTACAGTTAGTCTCTTTTAAATGCGTAATACTGCACATAACATTTTTCAGCTTTTTTTCTCCTCAAGCTATAGACAGTCAGACTAATGAAACGCTGGAGTTCAAGAATTAAGCCAATGATCCAACCGTGCAGAGGATATCGAATTAAAAGAGAACACACGGCGATCTTTGTTTTAAATAAATTCAAACGTGATATCCCAATGTCGGGCGATAAAAACGTGCCGAGGCATATCGAAGCACGGTTTCGGAAGCTATCGTTTAGGTATATAAAATCTCTCGTTTTCATCCAATGTACTGCCGATTGTCATATCAATGTTCACAGTGATATTTATATATATGATCATTTTTACATATTCATAATTATTTTATTGAAGTATGTAGTTAATACTAATAATGTATATCGTTAAGCGCGCCGTTAGATTAAAGTATGTCATCGATGTTGTACAGTAATGTAGATCAGGGCGAAACAATTTTCTAGTCAATACACCATTCTCCATTTTTGTCTGTTGCATGCAGATACGAGAGAGGTAATTTTCGATGTATACATCGTGTATATATGTAACGACTGCATGTAAAAAATTTGAATACAATTTTTCTCTGAGTCTATGTTAATATCCAATAGGTTTCTTGTCTCCAGCGTTTCAGTTATCGTACCGTTGAAACGCAAATCAAGAAAAATCTGTCTATTTATGTTACATCCCTCATCATTTTATTAATATTATGTCTCTCGGGAGCTTTCCAGCAAGCGACACAAGTATCGTTTTATCTTTGTTACTCATTATCAAAAAAGAAAGATAGAACGATGCTCGTGTCGACCTGTGTCGCTTGGTGGCAAGCTCCCTCTCGTTCAGTTTAATCTTTCATAACAAACATTACAAAGCTGATTTATTGTACGCGAAAAATAAAAAGCGCCTCATAATCGCGACGTAGAAAGAAAATGTTTCAGGGTGATTGGCTATACGTGATCCAAATAATTTCACGAGTAACAATCGATTTGCTTTATTATTATAATGTGTTTGTGCATAATGTGAGTATAATCTTAAACTATGATAAACACTACGAGATGCAAGATTTCTGCGATGCCTTCTGTTACATTATGCTGCTAACTCTGATCCTTTTGATACTGAATTCGGTCTATGCTCCTTATACTAAGAATTATACACAGATTTATAATTAGCACATTAGCACATTAATCGTGTAATTATATAATTATATGATACGTATAATTATATAATTATTGACAGATATTCTTAACATCTTCGTATATCTTTTCAAGAACTTTCAAGAATTGTAATCTTGATGTAGAGATTTTAAAAAATGGTTTAATAATAATAAGCAGTAATTTACAATTAGAGCGTGACAGAATGTAATGTCAGAGGGAGCAAAAAATAATAGAAAGATTTTAAAATTTCAAAAAAAAATTAAAAAATCTTATAATAACGTGATAAACAAATTGAGATCATATATTTCACGTACTGGTGAGACAGGAAAAAAAATGATAAATCACCAATCACACAGATATTGCTCTTAAGCATCGTGTTACGATAATAAATTGTAAAATATTTTGTATGTAACGAGTCCTATTATATACAGCGGTCATATAATCACGTCATGGAGAGACTTGGTATTCACTTGGAAGTATTAATAGAAACTATAAATCACAAGACTATTATGCTCATTGATATTCTCGACATTTGATTTTTTTTTAACTTGAGACTTCAAGCCTAAACGAATGCACCAACAAAATCGCACATGTGTGATGTATGCAGCATCTTTGTTCATATATACTTCTTTTTGCGAACAATGGATCAGAACGGTAATTCCAAAGATCTAGAAGTATTTAATTTCATCTCTAATAATCTCTATATATTCATTTGTGAAACATTGTAAAGTATTATGTTATACAGCGGCTTATGCTACGCATCGCGGAATATAACTATTATTTATCTATTTAGTATCATTAAGATATTTTTTGTATTTTCTTTTTTTTTGTCGGTTGCATGGTACTTTAGCAACCTTAAATTTTGTGTACGCTATTTAAATTAATCCGGCGGTAGAAAGCTGAATAGTCGGAACTGTTCTCTAATGCGCGGCCTTACGTCACCTCCCTGCGACAATTAAAAAATAAATGAATAACTGTATTCTTTACAACGGTCAATATATAGCGTATTACAGAGTGACAGGAACTCTTACCCAGTTTACCAGATTTTCCAAAAACGGTAATAACTTCATTAGCTCGTTATCTGAACGATCGGCAAACCAACTTTCTATAGGTATACCATTTTCTAACTGTAACACAAAACACACGTGATTTCTTAAGTATATTATTAATCGTGCCACAGGTATACATATATATAAATGATGAGCTACCAAGTTACCTGATATCCGAATGCTTGTGGACTGTTGTCGATAATCACGGTTTTAGATAAATCCCTGCCTAAGATGGACAAGTCTTTTATGTAATTTCCGTTAACGCAGACGCAGTGTTCCCTGAACAGGCGATACTTTATCAGCTTCCGCGTTGGATCCAGCAGATTCATCAGCTTGTTGGCGTACACCCGCTTGCTCGCCGTGAACAGGATCACCTCGTAGAGCGACGAGACGTGTTCGAGGAATTCGCGGAAGTACGGTCGTGTTCTAACGAATACCGTGTACGTTACGTCTTGAAAGACTACCGGGAAGCGGAAAGCCGCGTCAGATAGCTCTTGCAAGCTGCAGTGAACCAATGTCTCATCCTGCGAAAGAGCCATAGATAAACGTGGCGATTAGCTACCGCGCTCTTACGAGGATAGAAATGCCATAATTCTATCACCTAAAAAATCAATATAATATAGAGTATGACATAACACAACGTAACGTAGCATAACGTGATATAATGGAGAGGATACAATATATTATACCAATTATGATGGTACCGTTACATTTAAGATTATATTTTATTAATTTTCTAGATGATAGAATCTGAGTTATATATGTTGAGCGAGCATACCAAGTCCAGGACCAGACTGAATTCCGGACTGCTCCGTGTTTTGAGTGGTAGGGCCGGGCATCTCGCTCTCATCGCCGGGGTGAGGGGCGGCAAGTGCTTGATAAAGACGTAAGGATCGAACGGCTCCCAATCCTCCTGAACTTGAGTAACCATGTTCTCTACATCGCAAGATTCTACTATCTCCTCGCTACCCACCTCCATGTATTCAACCTCGTGATAACGACCGTCGACGTCCTCGGAATCATATTTGTCACTAAGATTGCCGTTCGTATCGGATGGATGATGAGGATTTATATTGTACATACTTGCTGGTATACTGTATTTTGCACTGGGATATCCAGCAGTTGTTTCATATTTTGTTGGGTCTGTTTCAATAGCATATCGATCTTTTGGGAGATCACTGCGGTTTTCATTGTTATCGATTAGCGAATATCTTCCTCCGTTCGGGAAGTATTTGTCGGACGAGTTGTACGCGTTACGGACGTTGTATATTGACATTGAGTGCATCAGACTGTAGTATTCCGCAGACGTTTCGGCATGCGTGTATAAGGAGGAGTAGTGTAACGACGATGGTAGCGTAGTATCTACGAGAAAAAAAAAAGAGAGGAAAGGTAAAACACATGGAAGTATAATTTGAAATTAGTTTGACTATACAGGCGTATGTGATTTGCGCGGGTACCGTTGTTCTTGCTTCCTTCATCGTCGAGCAAGCACGCGAGATCTGACTGTGATCCTAAGGATACCGGAGGCATTAGACACGTCAGCGACGATACACTGGGTGTGGAAGATTTCAAGTCGTGTACCGGCGGTATCATCGAACCACGCGAATCCGTATTCGTTACCGACGAGCAGAGAGGCAGAGTGGATCCACTATTCCAGTTTTCCTTGGACTCCTCCGCGACTTTAGACGGCGACGCGTTTTTGGTGGTCTGCAAAATGCATACGTTACATCGCACACACGATAATTTGAATATAACACGTTGTCTTTATCTAAGGAGCAACTTACGTTAACTGCGTCAATTGGGGGAGTACGATGCAAGGGAGTCGACGTAACCATCGAACGTTTTATGCATTTTCTTCGGCGAGGTCCTCTCTCCCGTCTAATAGGCGCGGATTTGGCAAAGTGTAAAACATTTTCTTTACAAGCCTACGAAAAAGTTGGAACTTGTTTAACAGATCCCTAAATCCAGTTCGTCGTTCGAGCAAACATTTCTTACGCGTTTTCTCGACGAGGAAATGCAATGCAATAAGGAAATAAGGAAACGCAACGCGAAAGAAATGTTGCCTTAAACGTTATTTTCATAAATCAATACATTTAGCTTACTTCTTTTAGAAAACTGGATGATCTGCGTCGCCACTGGCTTAATCGGCTGCATTTACTTGACGTTATTACTCGACTATTACTAATGTGTTGTACTTTTCTCGCTGTTGCGACCTGCGCTCGATGACCGGTTGCTTTTGACGCCGTTACCCCGCTTAAATTTAAACGGCCACGCAATCTCCTGCTAATCCTCTCGCTTCTCAGCCACATTTCAACGAGGTTGTTAAGTGTCCTGGAACGGCACAATACCAATCTTGACGAAAATGTCTTTCGCAGTCTCTGCTAGAGAAAGGTAACATAAACGTAAATAAAGCATATCAGGTGAGTTTCTGTTTAATATTAAAACATCAATAGAAAATTACCTCGCTTCTAAAAATCGCCTCTTTTTTACGCAACTAAAATTACTTGTAAAAATACCTTATCGAAACGTTAATTAATTTTTATCGCGACGGAACGGCGATGCGTGCACATGTCAGAAATCGTCATTTATTGACCCGGAGCGATTTCGGAGCTGTCGCGAGTGCCGCGGTTACGCGGTAACTGGGGGGGGGGGGAGCAACCGGAGCAAAACGGCGGAGTCGCGGGCCGCGAGGTGGTATCACGGAGTCGAGTTGAGATTCTTACGTGACGTTTCGCGCCGGGTGAAGATCGCGCGGGAAAGAAGTTCGATCGTTTCATAAAAAGGGGCGTTCCGGAGGCGTGCCTGTGTGCGTGAATGCACCCGCGCGCACACACACACACACACACGTAAACCTACGCTGCTGCGTGTAGACGCACGTCCGTGTACAACAAACGCGCGACACACATGTATACACACACACACACACAAGCGGCGAGCCATATATCGATTTACGGCCCACCGCCCGCACGTCGCGTCGCCGCGATTTCGCCGGGGGGGACGTCTCACGCCGGTTGACGCATTCTCAAAATCGGGCGAGGGGGGGTTGCTGGCCGTCACCCTTCGCGACGACTTTTTTTCAAAAGTGCGACGTGACTTTACGTCGCACGACGCGATGACGGCGGCGGGATGAAATGGGTGGGGGAGCGGGGGCGAGAGGAGGCATTACGGAGCACGGAGCGGAGGCGGTCGTGGGACACCTGAAAATCCGCGCGAAAATCGGCACAGCCGGGCCGTGACGCGGGCCGGCCGGAGGCCGGAGGTCGACCCCCGCGGTTGCTTACCATACTCCGCGGCGAGTCGTCGGCGGCCGGCGCGCTCGCACGCCGGCACGGAACGGACGTAACGCGGCCGCGGCTCGCACACGCGTCTCATTCAAAATCCCCCGAGCGCGGCCCCCGTTCGCGTACGCACATCATCCCTCCGAAACTACAAACTACACAACAAACATGGCGGACGGCGTCACCGTCGGCGTTAGCACTCGCGGCGTCAAGCGCGGCGCCGCCGGGTATGTGGGGACTATGGGCGCCGCGATCCGCGGCAATTATTCCACGCGCATTTATCACCGCCGGCGCGATCACGGGACGGAGGGCGTGCGGCGCGATCCATCCGCCGGGTGGACGTCGCCGCGAGACGGCGTCGGGTCGCTGATTCGACCCGCGACGTACTACATCCGCTGAGCGCGCGGTACGCGCGAAGCGTCATCTGCCGTTTCCTGATGAGCGGCCACGCTGGCGCCGGCGCCGGCGCCGGGCGCGGGCGGTCGGCCACGGGAACCACGGTGTTAACCAGGGTAGCGTTCCAAAATTCACTCTGGGTAACTAAAATCTATAGTTTACGTCACGTAAACTATAGATTTTAGTTACCCAGAGTGAATTTTGGAACGCAACCCAGTAGTGTCACTACTGTCACTTAAAGCCCGGACACATAGAAAAAACTTAAGCAGTAAAACTCAAGCAGTAAGCAAATCAGCCAATCACTGTCAAGAACTTAAGGCACGGCCCTGCGGTAGCGAATCCATACCGTTGATTTCTTAAGGCCGTGGCACATAGAAAAACTTAAGCAGTAAAACTCAAGCAGTAAGCAAATCAGCCAATCACAATTAAGAACTTAAGGCACGGCCCTAAGCGGTAGCGAATCCATACCGTTGATTTCTTACTGCTTAAGTTTAACTGCATAAGTTTTTCTATGTGCCAAGGCCCTTACTGCTTAAGTTTAACTGCTTAAGTTTTTAAGTTTTTCTATGTGCCAAGGTTCTTAAGCCCGGTGTCCACGATGCAAGAACTTGGTCCAAGTTTTGGTTTAAGCCAATCAACTTGCAGCTCTTACGGAAAAGCAGCAGTTTTCATTGGCCTAAACCGAAGTTTAAGACCGTCTTAAGTTTAATCTTAAGATGTCACGAACCAATCACAGAGCCGTATTAGGCTGAGTTTCCACTGAGCGCGTTACGCGTCGCGTCGTCACAAGTTAACCGATCGAAACATCCCATTTCATTACATTCTTGTGACGGGATCGAAATGGGATGTTTTGATTGGTTCAACGCGGACGACGCGACGCGTGACGCGCTCAGTGGAAACTCAGCCTTATTCTTATCCTCGTTTTACACCTGATGAGCGATAAGGTAGAAATGATATGCGATATAGCGCTAATAGCGCGCTCACCGAACCCGAACCGGGCCGAGTCCCTCTAATAAGAGTCGCGACATCTTGAGTTTCGGCAAAATAAGAGAGAAAGAGAAAGCGATATGAATGTATATTAAGCCCCTTGCACAATAAGCGATAGCGATAGCGATTTACTTGTATATCGCTTTCTCTTTCTCTCTTATATCTCTTTCTCTTTCTGTTTCTCGTGCTTTTGCCGATAAATGCGCAAGAATTGACCAATCACAGTCGATTATTCTCCTCAAATTCTGTGATTGGTTAATTCTTGCGACTCACGACTCTGCGACTCGCATTGTAGACATTTATTAAAGGGACTCTAGTTAGATATATGATAGATAACCACTTGACCAGAAAGGTTCTATCATACAACTTTAATAGTTTTTTATATGTACATCAATAGTTTATACGTATAATTTTTTTGCTTTAATAAGTAAATTGGTAAAAAAGTAATAATAAGTAAGATATCAATTTCGTCGTAGTTAGCCTGAAACATATGGATTGATCAAAAATTGCCTAATCAGGGTGCGATAAAAGCAAATTCGAGGCGTGCGTGTAGATTACACGAGCGGCACGATCGCGAACTATAGCAATAAGTGATGAAAGAGGAGCATCTCGGCGTCCCGCAGTAATTCTCTGCGCCTCCGTTTTTGCTACGAATCACGCTCGTAAAACGTACGTTAAACGTTATGTAATTATAAAAATGTCTAGGCTTTAATCGCGTCGAAGCGTTAACACACGACAAACACGTAGCCGCAATTGAGCGTTCTGTTACATATATACATATGAGCGCTTCTTTCCTAATCTATACCTACGATTGATCCCTCTGTTATTCGCTTATTAATTTTATCTCTTTACTATTCCTAACGTTTTTTCTTCACCCGATACTTGTTGTCTCTTTTAGGCGAGTGCCAGCTGCCGGCGAGTGTCGAGGGCACCTTTACAAAGTGAGATACGTTAGACAAAGACACAATGGATTTTACAAATCGACGAATGGGAGGAGAGACCTCCCTCCCATGGTTCCTTATCGTGGTGGGACAATGATTTTCCGTGGATATTCCCGCCAAAGTTGTACGGACCCCGGACCGTCGAGGACGTTAATAGGTGGGCACAAACGACACACAACGGCGTAACGGTTAACTGTTATTGAACTGGTATGTTGTTGCGCACTGAGTGGGTCCAACCGAATTCGCTATTGAACGCTCCAGTTCGATCCTCCCGTCTGCTTCAATCCTTCTGACTTCTTCCTCCGCTGCCTGTTCTAGCTTTCTCGATACCGTTCATCAGAATTAGTCGAGACGTCGCTGAGTTGTCAATCACCTTCATCTTTCATCCAGCCTGGACAGAATAACAAAAACTTCACTTCGTTGGACATGTCGTCTATCAAAGTGAGAAACGCGTACACGAAGAAAGAAATTTCGGTGACGTTTTCCAATCTGATCACTGTGGAGGATGTAAAGGTATGTCGTTTCCCCTGCTATTTCTTCGTCACCTTCTAACGCCGTATGTATCTCGTGGAAAAAAAGGGGTAAATCTGATGAATAGCGGCCTCCTCACCGATTTCGTTCAACTTGGGCTTAATCGACGCGTTTTTGCACGAAACGACCGAATCTGGCAGAAAAAAGTGTCGCTCTGTCCCGCGAAGCGAGATATTAACGGTTAAAGTTGACAGGAATCAGGTTATGATTCCTGTCATACCGACGAGATGCAGCGACTACGACCGGCATGCCCTGCGGCCACACGCGCACGCTCAGTGGTCGCACGCGCATGTAAAACTGCGCCAATTTTAAATGAATCAAAATCGTGCGGAATAACCAAGCATCTCGATTCAAGCAGTTAGGTCTCACGCTGGGAGTTTCATTAGTTTAATTATGCGTGGGAAGCACGCACACACACACACACGGGGGGGTGCGAGGGGGGGCCTTTGCCCCCCTCCCCCGCACCCACCCCGCCGGTAGGCAGCGTGGACCTCGCTTTACAACATAAAGTACATGCTAAGTTGTAAAGCAAAATTATAAAGTACATGCATGGGGGGGGGTGCAGGGGAGAAAAGCCTTCCTGTTCACGTGCGCTCACGCATGTAAGCCCCCTTGCACCCCCTCCATGCATGTGCTTTATAATTTCGCTTTACAACTTAGCATGTACTTTATGTTGTAAAGCGAGGTCGACGCTGCCTACCGGCGGGGTGGGTGCGGGAGAGGGGGGGGCCGAAGGGCCCCCCTTGCACTCCCCCGTGTGTGTGTGTGTGCTTCCCACGCATAATTAAACTAATGAAACTCCCAGCGTGAGACCTAACTGCTTGAATCGAGATGCTTGGTTATTCCGCACGATTGATTCATTTAAAATTGGCGCAGTTTTACATGCGCGTACGATCACTGAGCATGCGCGTGTGGCCGCAGGGCATGCCGGTCGTAGTCGCTGCATCTCGTCGGTATGACAGGAATCATAACCTGATTCCTGTCAACTTTAACCGTTAATATCTCGCTTCGCGGGGCAGAGCGACACTTTTTTCTGCCAGATTCGGTCGTTTCGTGCAAAAACGCGTCGATTAAGCTCAAGTTGAACGAAATCGGTGAGGAGGCCACTATTCTTCAGATTTACCAAAAAAAAAAAAGAAGAAATGTATACGATTATGCGCATGTAAATTTGCAAAACGAGAATGCCATGGGTCGCACTGCAGCATTATGCGAGTCTTATTGTCGTTCACATTTGCTAGATACAGTAATGGGGAGTTTACAGATGACATAAATAGTAACTTATCGTACTTGATTATTTATCACTGATTATTTTTATTGCATTTTTGTTATCAATTATTATCTATCCGTGTGTATCTCGAGACATCTTTTCAGCATGTATGTGCGTCACGTAGTTTTACGTTTGCCACGCAACGTATGCTGTCACACATATGCTAATGCTATGCGACAAAAACTCAATGTATAGTAAATTGTTTCGTTACTTTTATTACGATCTGAAAATTAGAACGCATAAGAAGCACAGTGGCATAAGAACAGTAGGTACGCTTCGTCAAGAATGGTCAAGAAGTTGGAAATGAATACGACAATTTGCACCGCTAATAACATGGTGTTTGTCATGGTAACCGCGTGACAACTCAAGCTGGATGCGTAATGAAAAACACAGGCAACAGGAACAGGGAATGTTATTCTGTTTCTGTTGCCCGTGTTTTTCATTGTGCATGCAGCTTCGCGCAATCAACAACATGACGGATGGTTTGCCGCAAAGATCAAAGGTCAAAGATCAAAGATCGAAAACTCAAATGTAGTAAATTGTTTCGTTACTTTTATTACAATTTGAAAAATTAGAGCACGTAAGAAGCCATTGGAAACTATCTCGAGCTGGTTTTGAAATTGCCGGATTGTGGCTGCGCGTGGTACTCCAGCGCAGCCTGCGTGGCCATAATCCAGAAATTTCAAAACAAGCTCGAGATGGTTTCCAATGGCTTCCCAGGTAGCATTGATGTCTAAAAGACATCATAAAGATGTCTTTAAGATGCGAGAAATCTGGATTCTTATATGCTCTAATTTTCAAATTGTAATAAAAGTAACGAAACAATTTGCTACATTGAGTTTTTGTATAGTATTAGCATATGTGTGATAACTGATGTGACAGCGTACATTGCGTGGCAAACCACGTGACACATACATGCTGAAAAGATGTCTCATAGATAGAAAATAATTGATAGCAATGGTTATTGGTACTCTGGGTATTTAAGTTATTTTTATGTCATAGTGAAATTTTGTCCAATCTTTTATAGTTATTTAATATAATGTGAGATTATATATATTTCTAATAAAAAATATTCGCTGAGATGTAAGATTCGACTGAGTATCGCGTAATGAAATATATGATGTGTTTTTTTATTGTTTTCCAGCATGAGGTTGAAAAACAGCTGCATGTTAAAAAGGACTTGCAACGATTAATCTATTGTGGGAAAGAATTAGAGGACGGCTATCACCTTTATGATTACAATGCATGTTTTGATCACGTTATATTGCTTATAGAAAAACCAGCGGTAGATAATGTTGAGAATAAAGTAACTTCTGCCAATGAAGAAAGTACAAAGAAGGAAAAAAATAGCGAACGAGAGGAAGAATCGGAAGAATTGGAAAAGGCTGAGAGTTTGTATTACAAAATTGGAGATGCGGTTGATTGCAAAGAGGAAAGAACTGGTGCCTGGTTCGAAGCCATTATAAAATATATTTATAAAAAGGGAGATGAAGTATTTTATAAAATATTATGGGAGTCTGATAATTCTTATGACAATGTATCTGAAGCGCATATACGACCACGCGCGCGACGTTCTGTACCAGTCGACGAATTGTCTGTTGGTCAAAAAGTCATGATTAATTATAACACTGATGATGACAAGAAAATAGGGTGGTGGTATGACTACACGATAGCCGACGTAGCGAAGAAAAGAAGATGGTGTGAGCTGGTCGGGCAATTGCATTACGAGAAGTATGTTTTTGTTCTGCCAATCATTATCCTGTTAGTGTATAAGGCAAAATGATAAAATGCAAAATTTATAATCTATATAAGATTGTAGAATTAGATTATTTGTAACCTCAAGGGGAATAATAAATATGATATAGACATTTTTCTACAATCGTACATATGATTGATATAGAAAAAAAAAAAATAATTTGTATCAACAATTTTTTCTTTAAACAGTGACAGTGAGCTTTGCATTCGAAAGACAGTCAGGGAAGAAGTATACGCGATAGAAGCACCCAAATTATTAACAGAGAGAACCGCAGAAGACGAACGGTTCATGATGAGTAACGGCAAATGCAGACCTGTTCCCGTTAATTGTGAGAAGTGCAGGGACAAGCCTGACAGGGGATGTCGATCGTGCGGCTGTAATATTTGTGCGGGCAAAGAAAATGAGGAGTCGCTTCTAATTTGCGATGAATGCGAAAATATGTTTCATCTACAATGTCTGACTCCACCGCTCCTGGAAGTGCCGCAGGAAACTTATTGGTATTGTCCTGATTGCAAAATCGACGAAAATGAAATTGTCAAGGTACGTGTATCTTGATTAATATTTTGCCGCAATCTTTATTATCATTTTTTGTCATCGCCATTCTATCGATTATAGGTAGGAGACAAACTGAAAGGAAGGAAAAAGAAATACGGCCGTGGCGGGATGGCTAATGTTCGGAGACAAGAAATTTGCTACATGGTACCCCATCATCATTCCGGACCAATTCCGGGTGTGGACGTTGGTACGACTTGGAAGTTTAGAATTCAGGTAAAAGGCAAATTCTAAATTCTACATAATCCCTCGATGATCTACCAAATGGATGTGAAAAAAGAGATGGGTTTGCGTAGGTTTCGGAAGCAGGAGTGCATAGACCGCCCGTAGGCGGCATTCATGGACGAGAGGAAGACTGTGCGTATTCTATCGTTTTTTCGGGCGGATATAAGGATGATTACGACATCGGTGATGAGTTTATATACAGCGGCTCGGGTGGTAGAGATTTGTCAGGTATATCAAATTAAAAAGTTACCCATAATTTAATCACAAAATTATTCTATATCTCCTCAATGCACGTGGATGTGTGTATATTCGTTTGTGTTTTTTACGGATACACAGGTAACAAAAGAACCAACAAGGAGCAAAGCAAGGACCAGGAGCTAACCAGGATGAATTTAGCATTGGCTAAGAGTTGTAACGCTCCCGTAAATGACGAGGAGGGTGCGACAGCCTCTGACTGGAAAAAAGGGAAAGAAATTCGAGTCGTACGCAATTATAAGTTAAAGAGTAAATATGCACCGGAGGAAGGTAACAGGTACATTTTGACTGCATTGTTCGTACTTTCGTAAATAACAGATAAAACCTAACAATTCTCCTTCTTTAACAATTCTTGGTCTTGTCACAGATATGATGGTATATATAAAGTGGTACGATACTACCCAGTCGAAGAATCCGGCTTCCGCGTATGGAAATACGTACTAAGGAGAGATGATCCTATTCCCGCACCGTGGACTAAAGAAGGAAAAAAGAGAATCGCTAGTCTTAATTTGAAGATGCTGTATCCTAAGGGATATCTCAAAGACGAGAAGACGATGAAGACATTCGATGAGACCGGAGCTAAGACTGAGAAACGACTCGCTAACGGGAATGAAGAAGACGACGTGGACATTAAGAAATATAAGAAGATTAAACATGGCTATGATTTGGATGATAAACTGAAAGCTTTAATAAAAAAAGATGAAATAAATACTGAATTGTGGAATGAATGTTTGGCGACTTTGAGCGGTGGAAAACCCGCCTTCTTGAATAGCGTTTCAGCGAGGTAATGTTCTTTATGGAAAGTGTTAGGTCCTTTTTAAATGACTTAAAGTAATCAACCTGACACTTGACACAATACAATTTTATATTTTGCAGATTCAAGTGCGCTTGCTGTCAAGGAATCCTGTACGAGCCTGTAACGACCCCTTGTGGACATAACTTCTGCCTAGAATGCCTGAAACGGGCCTTTAAGTCTAACATACATTTCTGCCCTTTGTGCAAACATAACTTGAGTGAGACTGACTTTAAGATCAATAATCATCTGTCATCTGCGTTACTACTAATTTATCCTGGCTACAAGGGCGAACAATAATGTCTTCTTCATCTTCAAACTTTCGCAGTAACTTACGAGTTGTTGATTTTCTATGCTTGAATTTATTAAACTTTTTTAACATTAAATTATTATCAGTTTTAAAAAATGTTTTTTTTCTTTCTTTCTTTTTTACATAGCTGTATTGTGTACTGTATACAGTTGTATAATTTAAAGTTGAAACTTAAAAGCATGTCACATATAAAATAAAATAGAATACTTTGTTATGTAAATTAAAGCGAAATCGAAATTAATAAAATATTTTTTTTCAGTTTGTCTTTCTCTTATAATTTATCCATCAACATAATTCTAAAATATATATATCAGCCATGTTTAACACACTTGACGTATTTCGTTGGAGCGTTTACTTTTTCTTCTACAGTTCTACAGTCGCGAGACAAGCTCGCGTCGCGTATACATTCGTTTACCGGCTTTCCGGTAAACCTTGCCGGATCTCGTCCGGATGAACGGTGACGTAGACAGGGAACGCAAGGCAGTGATGAGAATGTCCACGTGCTTAGATTTGTATGACGCGTATGTAAATAAAATTTGAAAACAGATTTGTCGCGGAAGCGTAAGCCTCGAGGACTCGCGTTGGAAATTACGATTTATGTCAAGCAAATTGAATCTTTTCCGAGATCCTCCAGGATTCACATTTTAATAGATTTAAATAAGAAAGTGTGTATTCGCTTGTTTTTAAGGCGACTGATAATCCTTCCATAGGACGGCTTCGACCGAATTCCCCGATCAATTCAGCCGGCAGAATCGCTTAAATTTTTTACATAATTAACATCATAATATATATAGTTCGTCGTTCTTGATCTAATCCTCTTTCCCCGTATGTTAAATCAGAGATGAAATTAATAATATTAAATATAATTTTACCCTTATTTATATAAAAATAGTACAAATATTACTTTACCCAGTGGGGTAGCAGGAAGTGACGACTCCCGGGACGATTTCTCCTCCCCTCATAAGCTCGTGTCTTCTTTACTACACTATTAATGGCAACCATCAGGACTAATTAATAGATAGCTTTTGCAACTAATTAAGAAATATCTTTATTTTGCACGTTGCTCCTTCTCTCTCACATACAACATACTGGTATTTCATATCAATTTCATAAAGAATAAAGTCGCCTGTACATCGTGTCGTTTGGGAAATGTTATTTTTATTGTATTTTTGTTCCTTTAGAATTTAGAAATAACGAGCGTTTTAAGTACTTACCGGTATAACCCTTTAGCAAACGTAGATGTAGAACTTAAAACGGTACAATTGCCAGTACGCTAGCACAGAAGTGTGAGCCGCGAATGTACATTATACAGCGGAGCAAGCGGAGTAGGCCACGTCGAACAGTCGAAAAGACTGGTACTACGTTTACGCGAGCGTTACTTCTGTAGTAACTTACGATATATTACTCGTTTACGCGGAGTAAATTATCGTAAGTTACTACAAAATCCCGTTTACGCGAAGGAATTATCGTAAGTTACTACAGAAGTAACGCTCGCGTAAACGTAGTGTGGGAAAGACCAACTCGATAGCTGAAGATCGAGACAATCGAGTCGCGCGGAGAAAGAAAAGAGCGCAGCGTAAGCGGCGCTTAATAAATAAAAGAAAAACAGTCTTTCTATCCTACGTCGAAAACTATGGCGGCAAAAGAAACGCCAAATAAATTAAACACTGAGAATTAAAAATGCGTTTATAATATACTTTCCCGTTACGCATTATAAATATTATAAATTGTGCCTTAGGGCAGTTCCAGTGCAGCCCAGATACCTTGCACGCATGTAATATAATAGTTTGAAATTAATATTTAAATTGCTTATACGATGCGAATTATTTTTATGTGAGTATAACCGTGAGCAGAATAGCAAATTAATTAGCAAACGTTTTATATTAAAGTAAAAAGGTATTTATATATAATTATTGTAAGACTTATTTATTATCGTGTAGAAAGGTTCGATGTGTTTTACTTTAAAAATACCGTGTTGAAAATTAAACCTTTAAGTTTTATTGCATAAACAAATGTGATAGTTTAAGAATATATGTGCGAATAACGCCGTAAGACTGATTGATCGATATCACTTGGCATGTCTTTAGTGTGTTTTAATAACGTAAGTGAAGAATTTGAACTTTCAATGCAAATCTCACACTTTACAGAGATTGTGTCTAAATTATTGTGTACTTACAAGTAATCATAGCTTTTTTTTATTCTAACGTAAGATAGCTTCATGAGGATATAAGCGAAGTAAAATGATTTTTCCGACGAATCGTTGAGAGAATCTTACTTATGTATCTTAAATTATTTTAAGCGCTTTTATCAAGCGGTGGCACCACCTCGCTGATCCACTTTAGGTAATCGTCGTTTCCGTTTTGTATCTGAAACGTAAAGTTTTAAAAAGTTATAGTGTTTTTAATCGTCAAGTTCATGTATTTTGTATTCACCCACTGTCACATTATTATGTCAGATTATTAATATGTAGTATATACTTAGTATATGGTATATAATTATGTCTTGTCTTTCCCAGATTGTTTTAAAAATATCACGTAGAGCTCTTCCATCAGAATGAGATACGCAAATTAACTTACAGGCAGGGAAATCACTTCGCAAACCGTATACGGATGATTCTCTCTGCAAAACAAGATCAAGAGAGAGTTACAAAAAGTCGATATAATTCCAAAACAGATATTATCCAGCCATGTTTAACTCACTTGACATATTTCGTTAGAGCATCTACTCTTTCCGTCCTGGTTTTTATCATCTGCAATTATACGTATGTAGACAGACGGTCAATAACAATTTCATTTCTATGCATGCACGTCAACGTGTACAAAGCTCGCGATAGATCGTTTTCCTACCAGCAGAAGTTCAGGTTCCTCCTGTATCTTCCCTTCCCATTCGTATCTGCGAAAGGAAAAAAAAACAAAACTCGTTCTTCAGTCAAAAAGTACTTCACAGATTGATAAATATCTGAGTACAGCGATAGAAACTTACACGGAGGTAAGTTGCGGGATGATGTTGACGCAGGCGGCGAGCTTGTTCTCGACCAGACCACTTGATGGAGTAGGAGAGAGAGAAAGCGTTAATGTTAATTCGTCTTAATGAGCGCGTTTTTATCCAGCTAGTTAACTCTTTACCGTGCTAATCTCTTCGCAATCGCGTCGTCCGGCACCGTGACGTACGCCACGGAATGCATCCCGGCGAAACTCGACATGTTCCGATAAGCCTGGGCGCGGATACTCCTCGCTGTGCAAAGCAGCATCAACACGGTCACGAGAGAGAATCGCGTCACGTACATTTGCCAATTGCCAGTCGTTCGCTGTCGGAAACTCAACGGAAAGCCGGTTGACACCTCGAGTCGTCCTCGTCGGATCTCGGATCTCGTATGTACGAACGATCGATAACGCAGACGGGAAACGTAAAGAGCGTCCCCACGGCGCCTGCTGTATATACGTAAATAAAATTTGAAAACAGATTTGTCGCGGAAGCGTGAGCCCCGAAGACTCGCGTTCCGTCGGGAATTAAAGGAATTAAAGTATACGCGGTTTATGTCCGAGCAAGTTGAATCTTTCCGAGATCCTTCAAGATTCGCGTTGTAACAGATATGAATTAGATAAACAAATTGCAAAGACCGCGTGCAGCCGGCAGAATTGCTTAAATTTGTTTACATAATTAATATTTATGTATGTTCGACGTTCTAATCCTCTTTTTCGGGATATATTACCTGAAACTTATCGATCGCCGTGGTGTGTCTCCAAACTGTGTGGAAACTCCAGTTTTTCTATACTCTTCTTATTATCTTTGTTTTATTTTGTTTCTTATCTTTTTCAGCACTTTTCCAATCATCGCAATAAACTGGCTGTTCTTAAAAGGCCTGGCTGGGCTTTCGCGCATATGTTTTGGATTTCTTCCATTCATTTCCGTATCTTCGATCTCCTTTCCCATCTGCATCGTTAGGAATAATTGACATTAGGTTTAATCACCGATCAAATTAATATCAGAGTTTGGTCGAAGTCGCCCGAAAGGATTGTCTCAAAAAGTAATCACACATAATCAACGAAATAAAGTGACTCGAGCTCGTTCGGGCGTCCGGTAACTGGCTTCGAAATTGCAATTTCCAAAAGTTTCCTTCATCTCCGATTGACTTGTCGAAATTCTTAGGAAGACGAAGAGCATTTCCCTTCTCCGGGAAATGCCTTTCTGCCGACGATCGTTCTCGAACTCCGCAGAATGTGACTTATGGAAATACCTGCCTTACCCGCCGTACGTTAGAGAGAAACGAAGCGCAAACGAACGGATTTTTTACACACACACACACACACACACACACACACACACACACACACACACACACACACACACACACACACACACACACACACACACACACACACACACACACACACACACACACACACACACACACACACACACACACACACACACACACACACACACATACACACACATACACACACACACACACACACACACACACACACACACACACACACACACACACACACACACACACACACACACACACACACACACACACACACACACACACACACACACACACACACCGCTCACGTACTACTACGCGCACGGACGGTCGTGTGTATACGCGGGCACCAATGGCACCATTCATCGCGGTGGCATAGGTAACCTTGAAAAGGCCACCCTCGGAGCGCTACTACTTTAGTCCGCCGAGTCCGCCGGGGTTTACTTTTTACTTGGTCTCTCTCCAGCGGCGACGATCGGAGCCCGGTCTTTCTCGATGGAGCGTTAAGTCGCAAAGCGCGGGACGATTCCTTTTTACGGCACGATACACGCGCCGCAAAATTCCACAGAGAAAAAGTGTGAGAGAGAGAGGAGCAGAGAGGAGCAGAGAGTGCGGTGCGCATCGTTGACCGTCGTCCCCGTCGTTAAATAAAAAAAAAATATGTCATCGTGAAACAGTGCCGCGCGTTGTTGGTGCGTTTACGCGGGCGGCAGCGGTTGCAGGTTATATCTCCCGGGAGGTGCGGCGCGAGGATGCCGTCCGCGAGGGAGGATTGAGCGACGTCGTTGAAGTCGACAGCGAGCGGCGCGGCGGTATCGCGGGGGGAGGTGTCAGCATGGTGCAGCGCCCGGTCGCGCCTCGGCGCAACGTCAGGATACTGTTGATCGGCGAGCGCGGCGTCGGCAAGACCTCCCTGATACTGTCCTTGGTGAGCGAGGAGTACGCGGAGGAGGTGCCGAGTAAGGCCGAGGAGATCACGATACCGGCGGACGTCACGCCGGAGCAAGTGCCAACACACATAGTCGATTATTCAGGTATTTGTGACTTGTGACAGCATCCCCGTGTGCGTCTCTACCTTTTCGCCGAGCTTGTTCGAGCCTCAAAGATAATTAAGACACCTGACACGGTTGAATGAGTTGTCAGAAAATTTGTTACATCCCCTCCTGACTATCTCACATCGGAAAGAAATGATAACTTGGCGTCGTGTGTTTGCAGCTGTGGAACAAACGGAGGATCAACTGGCAGAGGAGATCCAGAAGGCGCACGTGATATGCGTCGTTTACTCCGTGGACGACGAGGATACTTTGGATAGAGCTGCCAGCTACTGGCTACCGTTAATCAGAAGATGCTCACCCGACGATCGGTGTCCGGTTGTGCTTGTGGGCAACAAGATTGATCTCGTGGATTATTCCACCATAGAGGTTTGCGGTTCTCTTGAGGCGGTTTAAGCGGCGTCCTCGTTTTACGCTGTATTAATGACTCGCATTTTGCAATTTGCAGGCTGTATATCCCATCATGAAAGAATTCACGGAGATTGAAAGTTGCATAGAGGTGAGATACCGTTTGCTCGACAAGAAAAATGGGGGAACTGTTATGTTAAAAAAAAAAAAAAAAACGTATCTCTTTTCAGTGCTCGGCGAAAACACTTCAGAATGTCTCGGAAACGTTTTATTATGCACAAAAGGCAGTTCTGCATCCGACTACACCTTTGTACAATTATGACGCCCAGGAGGTGAGGATATATCTGCCTTGTTTCCCTTTAATTTGATGTCCCAGGTTTTTTTTTTAATTCGTTCATTTTTGTTCCAGCTCACAGAGGAGTGCAAAACTGCCCTACAGCGAATTTTTAAAGTGAGTACGTACTAACTATGTAAAATATACAACGAGAATCAATATTACGATATAAACTATATTGTTTTTTTTCCCCCCCCAATGCAGATATGCGATGTAGATAACGACGGGCTTTTAAACGATATGGAGCTGAACGCGTTTCAGCAGTGGTGCTTCAACACTCCGTTGCAACCGCAAGTGCTGGAGGATGTGAAAGCTGTGCTGTCAAAAAACATTTGCGACGGCATATGTAACGGGTGTGTCACGATGAAAGGTGGGTATTTTCAGTTATTCCGGTATCAAACCCGGGGAGAAATACAAGAGCGCGAACTTTTATTAATTGCAATTACACGTGCAGGTTTTATGTACTTACAATGTTTATTCATACAACGCGGGAGGAACGAGACAACTTGGGCTGTGCTAAGGAAATTCGGATACGACAACGAGCTGCAAATGTCAAAAGAATATATCCATCCTTCGTACGTATAAAGGTCACGAGGCTACTTACGAGTTCTTTCAATATGCCACTGATTACGACTAACTCCGGCTTTTAGATCGAAGGTCCCGCTTGGCTGTAGCACGGAATTATCGCACAAGGGACAGGAATTCCTAACGTTACTGTTTATGCAGCACGATCGCGATCGCGACGGAGCTCTCTCGCCCTTGGAAATGGAGTCGTTGTTCTCGCGCTGTCTCTTCCCGCCGTGGGGTGACGAATACAAGTACACTGTACCCACGAATGAGAAGGTTGACGCTTGCGATTGTTATTTTTAGAACTTTGAACTATAGAATAAATTGACACGGAATATCGAACGACAAGAAACCTATGTGAAACCTGTATTGAGAAACAGGAAAATATCACGTATAAGCAATATATATTTGAAAGTAACTTAATCGGGCATAATATGTAGCGTGGGATATTTCCACAGGGATGGATTACGTTTCAAGGCTACATGTGTCAGTGGGCACTGCTCACATTGACGAACGTGCGCAAAACCTTGGAATACATGGCGTATCTGGGATACAACATGTACCACAACGAGTGTCAGACGAGCTCCATTGTCGTTACTCGCGAGAAGAAGGTGGATCTGGCGAAGAAGCAGTCCAGCAGGAATGTTTACACTTGTCACGTCATAGGACCGAAGAGTAGCGGGAAGACTACGTTGTGTAGGACTCTGATCGACCCCAAACTCGAGGTAAACTCGCTGATTACAATCGTTCTTCGGGATTATCTCAGCCAAACTGTCCGCGGTTGTATCTACGTGTACGAAATTGCAGAAACTGAACGACAAAGTGGTACCGTCGACCGCCAACGTCACTGTGAACACGTTGCACGTGTACGGGCAGGAGAAGACGATAGTGTTGAAGGATATAAACGTGCTGAACGTTCAGGACGCTTTAACGCCGGCGGAAATACAATGCGACGCGGCTGCTCTCGTCTACGACGCCAGTAATCCGAAGTCGTTCGAGTATATAGCGCGTATTTACATCGTAAGCGCACCGTATCTTTTCTTCGCGCGCATCATAACGATCTTAATGTATTCGCAACGACGAACGATACGTATGTCTTTGCAGAAATACTTCGCCGACAGTAAGATTCCTGTTCTGATAGTAGCGAATAAAAGTGACCTTTCCGAGGTGAAGCAGAGCTATCTGTTGCAACCGGCCGCCTTCTGCAGCAAGTACAAACTGATGCCTCCGCAGCCGTACAGCATCTCACGGACGATCCGCCGTGAGATCTTCGTCAAGCTAGCTACGATGGCAGCCTTCCCGTAAGTTCAGTTATCACAGTTTAAAGAACGGTATTAAACGGAAACCGCCGGACGGGGATCTCGGGCTTCCTCGATTTACGGGCAGTAGATGATAATTTTCCTTTGTAGCTGAAAGTATAGATTACGCGTCGAGAGGCTCTTAAAGCTTTTTCGCTTATTTCTTCCTTCGTACGATATTTTTCATCGTAAAGTTACTTTCAGACAATAGATTTTTTACGTTTCACGCAGCACCTTTTCCTCGTTCTTTTCCTATAATTTAATTTAAGGAAAAATAGCGTAATATTAAAAAAAAAAAAGAAAGGAAGAGGAGATGATTCGGTATTAACGATAAGATATTTCGTGTTTAGCCGCTTTCAAGGAGCGTGGGTATTATTTTACCGAGACAGGTTGGTCCGAATTTCAATTTCACACTGTAAAAATCTAGAAGCTTGAACAAATCGTGAAAACTGCATTCAATCATCGTCATCGTACATTTTACATTCCTCTCGATGCATGTGCTCACGGGGTTTAACTCCATACTTCTCGTGTTAAATGTGCCGGGCGATTTGCTCATATTAAAATATGTCACCGCACGGAAAAAAAAAACGTGTACGTTACAGTGTAATTGGCTCTTTTCAGCCATATGAGGCGCACAATCCACATGTTGCTTGTCGATTCCTTACCTCCTCCGTGGTGGAGTTCTTTCACAAGGTTTTATTTCACATTACTGCTTGCGTTTTCTCCCACGCGAAGCCCACAGTGTCATTGAGTCAATGTCATTAAGCTTTTTTTGGGGTTTCGTTCAAGCATGAGCATGCGACACGCAACGAATCTCACGATTTTTCTGTCGATTCAGTCACCGCTTTTCTATGCGTAGACACCCTAACAGGAAAGATTTCCCTTCCGATTTAATGTCACTTGTATGATAAGACCTCATTGTCAGTTTGACCAAAAATTTGATTTCGATATTTGTGTCTCTGTATCGCTCGCTGTATATAATCAAGCCGTTTTCGAGAGTACGACATTGAGGTTTTATCATGCTAGAATATTTGGAGTTTCTCACGCAGCGAGAATAACAGCGAATCTTGTGAAATCGACACATTTCAGGCACATAAATCAATTCGGCCTAATGCAAGGGGACTCCCTGGTCTGGTGGAAAGCAGGGATAGGAATCGCGATCGCCACGATCGCCGGCTACGTGATGATGCGCGTATTGAATACGGAGAAAAGATAGTCTACCATATTCGTGCTACTTGTGCGTGTTTCAACTGCCTCTCCTCGTCGAATAAAGAAAGAGAAAGCCGTATTATATAGATAACCGCGTTACACACACATAGGATGAATATATATTATAAATATAATATGTATTATATATATATTCATAAATCACACACTAATTTTCGAGATACACAATAGCTAAGTATTAGAGAAAACTATATGATAAAGTGCAAATACTGTCGTGTAGAGGCGCGCTTACTTGGTTCTGGTCAAAATATCAAAGTTTTTATTTGCTGAATCCCCATCCCAATGTATCATCACGTAAAAGCTATTTTCATCTTCTGTAATAAATTATTTGTTTAATGTATTGTAATATAAAGTGAAAGAAATGTGAGGCACCGCCTATCTCTTACTCATCTCAATCCGTCATCTTATTTAATCTTTAAGGAATTTTAATGTTTGCGAATTCTCGAAAATCGATGTGATTAGTAATAATTGTTTCGTTAACGCGAAGATAAATCGCAATTGTGTGCATGTTTTAATTTATTGAAATCCACGCTATATCGCGCGTAACATACATTTTCACGGAAATTCGGGAAGAGATCAAGGGCAGCTGCCAACACTGCAGGATTTAAACAAACAAATTTATTCTTCTAAAACATGTGTGGATCTATCCGGGACTATTTTACCTCACAATATCAGTGTGCGACAACAGTAAAAACAAACCAAAATTTCGTTAAACGGTCTACAGGATCATACAGCACGTACTTCAGTTTTGCCTAGATATTTCTAGATCTGCCCCGTCATCAATTTACATGATATCTGAAAGCAGGAAATAAACGAGACAGTTAGATGGCAGTTCCTTTTACACAAAGATGAGATAAGCGACAACGACAAAGGGGGCAAGGTCTACCGACTGTTGGCCATCTTGCATTGACGGAGCGCCTCGTTGAAGCCTTCGCAGAGGCTCAGGTCCGACTGGTTCTGAGCGCATTCCAGGAACTGCTTCATCTCCCAGGAACAGGTGCCGGTGGCCGGTGCCGCAGGGGCACTCCGGGCAAGTGCCTGCGGCGCCTCTGCGGGAGCAGCAACGGCGGTCTCGCTGCCTCCGCTGAAGAGTCCGGTCATGGCATGACCGATGGTGTGTCCCACGGCGGATCCTATAGCAACACCGCCGGCGGTGGCGGCCATCTGGCCCATGAGGGACGGCTGCTGCGGCTGGGCGACCATGGGTGACGCCGGCGGGGCCTGGGCCTGGGCTGGCAATCGAGACGGGGCTGGGGCAGGCGCGGGGGCAGGAGCCCTTCTGACCCTGGAAACGAGGTCTTTTTTTTTTAGGGGATTCGTTCGACACATCACGTTTTCGAGTGGGGAAAGGGCGACGTTTGAGGTTCTACGCCGAAGATGGTGAACTTTGCAACCGTGATGTAACGGGGAGAGCATTGACGACGATTCCCGTCGTGACTTTTCGTCGAGAATTAATTACTCACGTTCTCGGCGGAGGGGCGGCGGCTCGTCCACGTCGCGGCATTTTTCTTAATTCTTCTTTTTCTTCACCACGTTGCGAAAATACAAGGAAGACTTCGCGAAACTTCGCTTGACTTCACTCTTGCTGATTGCACCTGGTCGCTCGGCCACGGCGGACTTAACTAGAGTAGACGCTGCGCAATCTGTCGCGATTCACGCGTCAGATTGCGCAATCGGAGGACGAGGAGAGCGCCACGAGGGGACGTTTCTCGAAATTTCCGCCCTCGTCGACGACGCGGGCGAGGAGCGAGCGGGGACCCGTGACTTTCTTTATCTAAAAATATATCGCGCTATTAATAAATCGATCCACGAGACTTTCTGGGATTCTCACGAGCTTCTTGGAGATTCACGTGGCTGACGTGGCACCGCACAGAGTTCACGGATCGAGCGTCACGATTGGTCGCGCTCCATATTGATCGCTCCGCGAAAAACGAGACTTCACGTGACACACGTCACGAGGAAAGACGAAGATCGCGCATCTCGAGAAATGTCAATTGTATGACTGTATTCTCCCTCCTCCTCGTCCTCCTCTCTCCTCCTTCGCCGCGCGGTTCGTTCGGCCGCCCCCTCCCCCTCCCCCTCGTTCGCCGTCACTCGTCAGTTTGTTGATTCGGCGATAACAGCTGATCGTGGAGCGCAGGAAGTCGAAATATAAACTTGAATAAACTCCCACGCACACACGTCGCAATAATATACATTTGCTCGTGCATATGTGTGTATAATAATTAAGTGGAATCCGTGAAAAGAGGGAAATTATGCTGAAGCCGAAGGCGCTCACGCAGGTTCTCAGTCAGGCGAACACCGGGGGCGTGGAGAATACCCTGTGAGTAATTAAAGAATCTCGCGGCGAGGTGTCACCTACAAGAGCCGAGCGATTTCTTTTCAATATAAATTTACCTGCAGTATTTCGAATTTTATCCTAATACACGTTCCCATTTTCGTTCGTACAGGAGTAACTTAATTGCACAAAGTGGGAATCTATATATACCTATCTTTCTTTTTCAGTTACCTTTATGCGTGATATATTTAGAATCTGAAGATTAATAACATAAACGATAGCACTGCGAATTGCTGGAGATACGGGTTATTGTCGACACTGCGTGGACACTGTTTTTGGAGCATTCACACCTGGACACCCTGGGGCTTTTAAGTTCAAAGGGTTCTTGAAAGCGTTTCTTTATTAGAAAGAAATCTAGAAAAATTCATGTATTGTCTATAAGATTTCAAAGTGATTTCTGTACTTACATAGGCCCCAAAACTGTTGCAATTTTTTTCCCATTCCTGTGGGAATCATAAATGAAAAGTTGACTGTGCCTTAAAATGCCCATGGTGTCCGCGCAGTGCGTTGAGAATCTGAAGTTTAATAATATAAATAATTATAGCACTATAGTTATTATATATAGTGTGCTATAGCACTGTGAATTGTTAGAGATATGAGTTATTGGAAGATTCTGAGATCTCATATTTCATTACGCTACTATTGTTTTATGTCGTTATATTGATCACATTTTCTTACACGTCCTCCTTACATATTTCAGATTGCTCAACAGGGACGGTGGATTGTTAGCGTACAGTGGTTACGGGGATAAGGACGCCAGGGTGACGGCCGCAATCACGAGCAACATTTGGACGGCTTACGAGAAGAATGGACGAAACGCCTTTAAGGAAGACGAGCTGCAGTTCGTTCTCATGGACTGCATGGTAGTAACAGATCAAGCAGAATTTCTCCAATTGTCTCACACGAGCCAAGAATTTGTTATACTTTTATTTCCAGGAAGGAAAGGTCGTTATCACAGAGGTAGCCAATTTGCTCTTGTGTCTGTACGCGAAGGAAAGCGTGGGATTTGGATTGCTGCGCGAGAAGGCGCAGGCATTGGCCAAGTATCTCGATCAACCCTTAAAAACGATAGCGAACATGCCTTGAACGGTCAGGAATCACGATCGATCTGTTCTCAAGAAGTCTGCCGTACTCGAGAAAGATTACGAATTTACCTTATGATACTTATTTATTGTTTGTAAGAATTTGTAAGCTGCCCCGTATATATGTATAAATATATTTTTTATTAATTCTAGATGTTGACATGCGTGCGTGTTTCCATTTTTATATAATACGTGTATTTATATACAATTCTAAGTGAATATATATATATAATATAGAGAGAGAGTTATATATAAATATAATTTATACAATAATATATAAATAGATGAGCTGCTCTTTATAGTGTATATAATAAATCTTTTATTTCATATAAGTTACAGTTAATACAAACAATTTGCATTTTATCTCACTTTACAAATCACACGCTATGATCATAAGGACTACTTAATGTAAGCTCACCTATCGGTAATGTAATGTCGGTAGTTGCCGCATGTGTGAATCGCTATTGATCAACGCATAAAAGTTCAAGTTCGCCTCAAATTCATAATTCGTCGGGACACAAGAGACTACGACTGCGCGACTGCAGACTGGCGAAAAAAAAAATCAACAGCGTTATTAAATATCTACGTTACCGTTCGTCACTTACCGCGAATTGCACTACTAGAGATAAAGAGTTATTGCATAGAAAGTTGCTAAAATTCTATACCTTTGTTGTACCAGAGTACTTATACGTTAAACCGTTAAATAAATTTTGATTACGTTTTCGCGTTGCACATCCGTGTACATACAATGACGCGACGGAGATGTTTGTATGTACACACATGCGGGATCTATACCACTAAAATATCTTCAGCACTCGGAGAATACATAATATATCTCTTCTCGCAGTTTAATATACATCCTTGGCTTCTGCAAACAAGTCAGCGCAGCTTGTTTCAGAAGCCCGAGACGCCAGTCGAGATGCGGTAAAAGCAATGCGAAATCATTAGAAGCGCACTTCTGTCGTAATTACTTGACGTATATCTTACAGCGGCAAATTTCCGAATTGATGAAACTCGATGAAAAATGAAATTCATGTAAAGTAATAGCCGTACGTGCAAATGGTGTAAATATACTTCCATACACGACAACCTTCTTTACGTCGCCTACCTCTCGATATATCTTCTCTAACATTTGTAACTTTAGTCTTCAATGAATATAAACGCTACCTCGTCTCTTAACGCCAAACACCGAATAAGTTTATCTATCGTTAAAAATCCCTATCTATGAAAGTACAAATTTTACACGAGTAAAAGAGGAGGACGTGTATCTCCGCGTGTGTAATATGACATTAATGAACGTTAACGCCGACTAAATTAATGAATAGTATACACGAGGGCTTGAGCTAGAAAATAATGTCTTACATTAGCCTAAACAACACTGTACATAGCACGTGGGATTAACAATATTGGTCCTAAAGTTTTTCTCAAATTTCGCAGTACCAAATGAATTGTTGCCAGCCGAAATTGTACATCATGTTTGCATATCCCTTACGGCTTGCGTAAATATCCGATATACCCGATATAGTTACAATGTGTGTATATATTCCTTTCGATGACGAGTGTCTCTCTTGGCTGTGACGAAATAGCAAACGCTAATGGCGCAAAACGCAATTATTTGTATTGTCGAACCGTGTTCTCTCGACAAAGAAAAATATCGTGTAAATATCGTGAGATTAATAATTATACGCGTGTGTACAATAGTCCTAATGGCGTCTATAACAAGCCAATATTACATACGCTTCCATTTAACATTTTACATATATTGTCTAAGACACTCTTCTCTTCCCCCCCCCTTTTAATAGGCCGACAATTGACAACCTACATCTGTTGCAAGTACTTAACACTTATCACCACGGATGTAGGGGATCATATTGCAATTGCAGATAATTCGCGAAAAGAAAGTGTAATTCAATTTTTTTTTCCCCCCGATAATACACATCTCACTGTGATTCGCGATAATGTAATCGTATTATTCCGCGTCTTTTCTTAAACTTTCACATTGCGCGTGAGATATGCGACGAACGCTTTTAAATTGTGCACGCTTGTCTCGTTCTCTAAAATGTCTCTTGCAAATTTTTCGAGAATTTAAACCCTTACTTCTCATATATATATATATATATATATATATATATATCTCACAATCAGATCTGTATCCTTAATAAGTAGTAATACAATTGCTTCGTTTAGAAAAAAAATTCCTTTCCCGTATTAACAATATATGTATAAATTCAGCTTTACATATTCATTAGTTTATTTAGTACGCGCGTCTCCTGGGTTTTCAAAATTATCACGTTAGGTATACAAATATCATTTTATGTTTTATAGCGGCAGTGCGAAGGTAAGTAATTTAGACATCTTACGATAAGGATACGGATAGGAAAAAGAACTTTTGTACAATTTGGTACAAAATGGCAATCTCTACTACGTATCGCTACCGGAGATAAAAACTACCGTTTATCATTAAAAATTTGTATGAAACCGATTGCCTCCACAAATGCCATTCATCCATTAAAAGTATTCGATAAAGCTAAAATATAACTGCAGCCATTATGGAACAACGTCATTTATTAATAATATAACTATTGTTATCTATATATATATATATTTTTTTTTATTTATATATATATAACATACCTGCTTTTAAAGCAGACAAATGTGCTTATAGAAAAAGGAAGGTTTTTTTTTTACTTTGTGTCTGTATAGCGATTATCTGTATAAACTGTATGAAATTATTAAACTATTCCATTCGTGAGATCGACATTATTCTTTTCACCTTTTGGGCACTGTTAATAAAGGAGGAATAAATTAACAATAACGTGTTACTTTCGGTCTTTCAAGCTTCATGTACAATCTCGCTATGTAATAAATACATATCTATAAAATTTTCTTTATCCTTTGCACTGTAATGTCCCTGTAGATTAACATTATCTAGGAATAGAGGCGGAGAGAGAATATAATGGAAAAAAGAGAGTACGGGTTTTTTTTACAATTTAATATAATACTTTAAATGTAAAAACGAAAACAGTCTTCATCTTGTAGCAGCGCAGCTGATCAAACTAAGGGAGGCAAGGGAAAACAAGGACGGATCTAGACATTACATGCGTGAACCCTTCTGCTGCAAAACCTAGAATGTAATCCAATAATCTAAGCTTAATAAAAACATATTAGTCTCACTTTGCTTATAATTATAACACTTAACGCTAATCAATAACAGGTTCTACAACGGCAATTAAAGAGTTGTACTTTATTATTAGAAAAAAAAAGTTGTTCCGCCTCTGTTACATTGTTGCCAATAAAATAAGAAATACCAATTACGCAAATCTAATTATAGCTACTCTGCTCCCCAAAAGCAAACCCATACGGTATTAGTACACATATAAATTTAAAGACTGTATTTTCTATATTCGTATAAATAAATCGTACATAAGCTACTGGTGGTAAAATATACACTGTGGACAACTTCACTTTTATGTCGTAATGTATGATGAATAATTTGGCATGCAATAACGATTCATGCAGGTCACTGGGCATAAAGTATATATAACCACAAACCAATGAAAGAAAAAATTCTTTATTCAACGAACGGCATGCGGTACAATAATAATAATAATATGGTACATACAACAAATATCAGAGGCAGAACATGCTCATGCGAACAGGCCTCTGAGCTTTACAGATTATTAGGTGGTTTTCTTTTTTTTTTAACTTTTTCTTTTTATTTTAAAATATAATGAGTAAATGTGTATATTTTTAAAGCCTATACGTATCAAAATATATATTTTAAAAATGCATACATGTATATGTGACGAAATGAAAATCCGATTGACAGATTTTTATCCACAAGTTTGACTCGAAGAAAAAATTTAGCCACCTGATAAGATCTGTTGCTGAACATTTCACGTCTACAACAAGATTCTTTTCCTTTTCGTATTTTGTTCCCTCCCGGGAAAAACAAATTAAGCAAAATAATTCTAAGCAACCGTCAAGAGTATTGCAGAAAAAAATGTATAGAGGAATGTATTGCTGAATTAAGCGTAAAGTGATAAGACGTGAGATAAAATTCAATCTCGTAATAAATGTGTATGTATAAATCATATTTATCACGTATATAATGATAAAGCTCATCTTTGGTTTTCTACCCAACCCAAATCCAACCGTCAGTATAGGCGAATTGTTAATACCAAAAAATAATATACCGCTCTTTCTTTTTTAATTTCATCTCGTTAGAACTGATAAAAAAGTGTGTTATTTGATTTCACAATAGTGTTAGAAATTAAGAAAACTCAATGTTGGATTGCAAGAGCAGATTTCAGGGATTATCTTGGAAATTTGTAATCGTAAACCTAAACCTTTTTTTTTATTCCAAACAGGACCGTGCCCGCGTTTCCAGCTGAAGAAGCAGCTAGACGTTTGTTGCCTCAACAAATATCTCATGCGATCCAACATGGGAAAACAAATAATACTAACACACAGATTACTTAGGATACATGGTTTTACTTAAAAGTGGTAAAGGTACTTGGTAAAAACGTGATTGAATCCTGGCTAATAAACCTGCGTCTATTATGTATCAACTTTGGATACGACAAAAACATAAAGATGATCGCATTAGCCGTGGCTACTTTGGCTACTCAAATAAGGATGGGAAACAGTCGAATAGGATAGCGGTACCTTAACGCGATCCGTAGATTCCTCTTCTTTACTGCTGAGCTGACTAGGTCCGTATTCTCGGCTTACCACACATAAAAATTCCGCGTGATCGTCATTACCGTAGTTATATTGAGAACCTATGTTGATTAGCTATAAAAACAGAAGGAAAAGAGCGTATATATATATATATATATATATGTATATATATTTAGAGAGAGGAAACGCCACGAGTCGCCAACGCAAGAAGGAACCGCACAAATAACATTAATGAGATATAAAACAAACGGATACGTAAATCCTCACAAATACCTGTTCAAATCTCCAGCCGTCCGACATCGTGGACACCATCTGCGTCAGCTCGTCCTCGTGACACTGGAGAACCCTGTAGACATGCTTCTTGGAGTCCCTCTGTGGCCGGGTGTCCCTCAGGATGATCCTTTCTTTGACTAGCCGTATGAGCTCGGTGATATTATAAAACTCCGCCTCCTCTAGCACACCCTCCTCCGTCAGATCCTTGTTGATGACCAGCTTGCCGTGGCGCAGGTAATTGAGGACCGGACTGAAGTACGTGGGGTCGCGGTCTATCAGGTACGCTCCCGTCTCGTCCTTAGGAAAGCAAAACAAAACGGAGGGAGGTCATTCACCGCGCGCGGTGGGGGAGGCGCGAGGGATCCCAGCCACGGGGCAGGGGAGAGCGGGGGGCTCGTCGTCGTCCTCGACCTGGACGACGAGACGCGACGGGCGCACGCGGTCGGGCGTCCCGTTTGAAATTCCCGGTAGGAAACGGTGTCAACTAACCCTGTCCGAAATGAGGTCCGAGTCCTCCTGGCACAGCCGATACAGAAACGAGTTCGGGTCCCTCGCCAGGGTGGTCTTCGCCGTCAGGAAATACGTCCCGCCCACGTTCAGTCGCACCCACTGATTATTGCACCGCTTGCCGACATGATTCTCTGTCATCTCGTGCGAGTTCGTGTCGCTGAAGTCCGCCATACTTGCATTGGCATCAATTGACATTAAAAAGGAGGCCCGGGTCAGGTTGGGTCGCGTTGGGGCCACCGCGGGGGCCCGGGGGGGGGGGTCGACTATAGTCGCAGTGCAGCGTCTTAAATCGCCTGATAATTTTAGAATAATCGTACAATTTTGAAGCACGCGAGAAATAAAATAAATTATTGCTGATTTTGTTCTTATTTTGTTAACTGTTATTAATATCAGTTTGGCAATTGCTGATTAAAATATTAATTAATTATCCCATCGCTTTATATTTAACAATAAAATACAGTAAGATAAATTAATAATAAAATACAAAATACAATTAAATGGATACGATAAAATAAAGTACAAAACAACGAAGCTTATTCAGATTTTATTATTTATTGCTTATTCGCACACGTTCGTTCGGATTCAAACCGTCGCGCGTCGCCATGTTGCCGAGCGGCGAGCTTCCGGCGTGAAGTTTCCGGTGGTTTCCGGCGCTCGTCGCCTCGGAGCGGGCACCTTCGGACGCTCGACCCTCTCGCTCGAGTTCCTCTCGTTATCGTCCCGCGCGAAGGAAAGAAAGGGCGAGGGGTGAACGGTGAACGCCGCGGCCCCGGTACCCTAGAAAACCCCCCCGAGAGAATCCCCCGCTGGAGGGAGAACCGCCGTCGGAGCGCGCTCTGGGTCCGCTCTCGGCGGTCTGGCGGTCTGGGTTCGAGGCTCGGTACATAAAAACGTCCGTACCCCCGCGGATTACCGGCAGTCATTGCGACACGGTCAACCCTATCGTGATACGCGGGGCGCCGCGTCGCGCGTCGTCACCGTCGCCGTCGTCGTCGTCGTCGCCCTCGCCCTCGCCCCCCTCGTCATCGTCCCCGCCGTCGTGGGCAACGATTGAACGTCGCGCTGCACGCAAGCTCGGGGCAACGCCGCGCGAAGATGCCGGTGAAGGTCGACGTGGTGCCGCCGCCGCCCGCCAACTCGAAACAGCCGGGTGTCACCAAGTCCCTGCTGTACAACGGCTCGCGCTTCCAGGGCTCGCAGAAGTCCAAGGGCAACAGCTACGACGTGGAGGTGGTTTTGCAGGTTAGTCGTGGTCGTCGGGTGCCCTCTCCCTCGCCGCGGACTTCTCCCTCTCCCCGCCGTTGTGTCGTCACTTTTCGGAAATTGCGCCACAAATTGGCGAACGTCGCGCGTTCCGCCGGGACGTCCTCGTCGACGGCGAGAGGATGCGCGAGACGATCGCGGTTTCCTCCCTCGCCCGTTTCTCTCTCCCTTCCCCTTTGCAGCGGACGGTTCTCCGCGTGCGACCTAAGTTGGCGTAAGCTGGCGCGGAGTTGTTGACGGTGTACACCGGAACGTGGGAGATCGGTTCCTGGATAGGAATCCTTACCTTGCGTTTGTCCCGTTGCAGCACGTGGACGAGGAAAACAGTTACCTGTGTGGATACCTGAAGATCAAGGGTCTCACGGAGGAGTTTCCGACGCTGACGACGTTCTTCGACGGCGAGATCATCTCCAAGAAGTATCCCTTTTTGACTCGCAAGTGGGACGCCGACGAGGATGTTGATAAGAAACATTGGGTTCGTATCGATGCTTTAATCGCTCGAGCTATCGTCGTCCACGTCGTCGTCGGCATTTTGTCTGTATCTTTTCCTTCATTCTTATCGTAGAGTAAATTTGCGTCGTTCTGCCAATACGCCAAAACGTTCAATTCCGACACGTTCGATTACGAGGCGCTGAAGGGAACGGACTTTGTGTTTATGAGGTGGAAGGAACACTTCCTGGTACCCGATCATACAATCAAAGATATCAATGGTGCTTCCTTTGCAGGATTTTACTATATTTGCTTCCAGAAATCCGCCGCCACGATAGAAGGCTTTTATTATCATCGTAGTTCTGAATGGTAAAAAAACGCTAACTATAAGTTAGAGACCTTAATTGTAACACTAGAGACCTAACTGGTGTGTGATATTTGATTTCTGAATGCACCGGTTGTATTTAAAAAAAATTTGCGTATCACACGAATATATACGATACGATATGGAATAATTAAAACGACAATATATGAACGTTGTTTCAGGTATCAATCCTTGAATCTGAGACATGTCCCAGAGCACAGTATACAGATATACGAGTTCAGGTGAAGTCGAGATACCTTTGCTGAAAAGTTTCACGATATTCGCGTCTCTTCTATTCTAGCATACAGATCTCATAAAGATTCGTCCTGTAAATTTTATTAGAGGTAATGAGTCTGTTTATTATTCGTGACACACACTCCGCAGTTCTGAGGGAGATTTGCAGTAAAAAGAACTCAGGATTTCACACACGATATCCTTCTCTTGACTAGTTGACTGCGTTGACTGTCACGAGAATTGGAGTGCCTATTTAGTAAGTGATCGACTGCGGAATAATTACTTCAACCTGATTGATTGTATAACGATTTTTGATCGAAATAAATTACCTGATGCATATCATTTTAAATTATTGGTGTTTCGTTATTCAGTATAATCTGATAAAGGCTTCAGGATTCTTGTTTGTGTTCATTGTCATTGTGAGTGTGCGATCCAAGTGTATTTAATATTTCGATATTTGGTTTATCGACTGAAGCACAGTAAATATATTTGTATGCATAACGTGGTAAGATCTATTGAATTACGGTTTTAGGAATTTACTAACCATGATAAAAATAATATTTACGAGCAAGATTTTTTTTCGTTTCACATTATGATATTTATGAGATCTGTTTGCTACATTGGAAAAGATCAAGTGTAATTGTTGTTTGAATGAAGCTGTATGTATGTCGCAAAAGAAGAAAGAACAAACGTTAAATGGTAATTGCGAAAGAGTTTTATCGAGGTTTGATCTGTAGCTTATATTGAAAAAAACATTTATTTATTTATTTTATGCGCGAACGAATTTTATCCGACTCTAATGTTTTATACATACATATATGAAATATATGTATACCTGATTTTAAGAATAGGCATTAGACACATGTTGGCTGTTCGTAAAACTTGTCTTCATGTTTTTAATCGAGTTAAATATATCGATTCTTTTAGGGGAAAAAAATAGTACACTGTTGTGATAAGCATTACCATAATATATGCATAAATATATATATACAATATATACATTCGTGTATATATATATATATATATATATATATATATATATATATATATATATATATATATATATATATACACGTATATATATATATATATATAAATATATATATATACAATATATATATTCGTGTATATATATATATATATATATATATATATATATACGAATGTATATATAAGTTAACAAGCTGTAATAGGTAATCGCGTAGCTTATCCGAGATTTATATTGGCATACTACAGCTTTCATTTGCGCGTATGACGTTTATGGAACCCAGTTCTCGATCGCCCAGTGATATTGATGTTTCAAATGGCATACCACATGGTATATTATTTTCGATATTACTTTTATTTAGTGTTGTTAAATACTAATAATTTTTTTTTATATATATATTTGTGCTAATAATCTACCTAAATACTCAAACCGATAAAACAGTACATATGCTGTTTGCAATAAAAAAAACGCGTACCGAATCGATAAGCGTAACAGTCACTTTGGATATTGAAAAACGTAGCTGCGTACGTGTATAAGAGATACATATTTAATATAATATATCAGATACCTTAATTAAGAGTACACTGATATTGTTAATTATGTTAAGCCGAACTTTATTATAAAAAAAAAAAACGAAACAATCTACTGTTGTCACATCCTTATTTGTAAGTTATATGTTGTTGCGTTTCTTTAAGAAAAGTATCCTTATATTATCAGTTATCGGTACCAATTTTATACATGACCATGTCGTGCAAGGTGTCACATATCAATCCGTAAAATCTTTCTTTGCAAGCTGCGAAATTTGTCAATCCCGAGCGCTAACGGAATTCTTGCTTAAACAATACACAACAGGAAATATGACATTTATTTACGATAATCGGCGCATTTACCGCACAGTTGACAAAAGGAAGGTTTGCTTTACGAGACGTCCATAGGTTCATAAATATTCGATTTATTTTCACTATACAACCGCATGTGCTTTAAACTGGAACACATAATTATAATTGAATATAAATTGGAATCGCTATTATACAAATAGAACCACTGTGTAGATGGAATACATCGATGAAAGTTACAGTGCTCAAATTAACAAGAAAGTAGTATTACAAGTTGCCAGGGAGAAAATTTTGCCAATTCCAGCGATTGAATCCAGTGAGGAACTCGATTAAACCGATTAATTAGTTGTAGCTAAAACAGTAGTTGAAAAAAAAAATTAGAATGTGTTTATTATGTACGGCAAGTGTACGAAAAACAGGCTCTCTGTCCTCCGTCATCCATCGAAATTAGCGTTTCGCTATTAAATGAGAAGCATTTTGGCAAACGGGACGGCATTTTCCATTCTTCCCTTAACACGTGGCCCCCTTTAAGTGGATACTCCTTCGTATATGAAAGATGTTATTCTCTTGTAACAAAATATGTATATATAATTAACGTGTGGACTATTTATTAAAGAAAATTTGGTATTCGAAGTAGGAAGTCCGTCTTGAAGTCTTTACCGATTACATGCACTGCATAATGCGTTAATGTGAAGTTAAGTTTATTTAGTACATCTCACAGACAAGTAAGCACATCGTGTTATATATATATATATATATATATATATATATATATATATATATATTCATATAAAACAATATTATAATATAATATAGTTCTTTCTTTATATACACAGAATATAATTTAGTTAAGTCTAACGTAATATAAATATACATCTCATGTGCTTTCCTGGCATCGAGTGATTTGTTACAGACATATCGTTAGAGATCGAGTGTGTTTCTCTATCTATTCTATCTATATTACACACAAACGCATCTCCTGCAATCTTACACTGTACACTGTGGATTTAGTGACATACATTTAGGTAACGTGAAACAAGACGATACTCTTGAATAACGTATATTCGGAGAAGGGAGATTTTCCAGATTTCGTTAAATACGAAGGGGAATAAAGATCGATATCGCCTTGCGTGATTCGTACGGGGGAGAGAAAGAGAAAACATCGAGGAGATTATCATGCGACCTCGATCGATCAACATAATGAAATGTAAAAACCCGTGCCGTAGAAAGAGTCAATTTTATTGCTCTTTATAAAACCGTCTTCTTAAAAAATATATAGCTCTTTCACGCTCGGTAACCGGTAGTTTCCGATAAAACGGCTTTCGCGTCGTAAGCAATTGAAAATATATATATATATGTATATATGCATATATGTATATATATATACATACATATATGTCGCTAATATATATCTCGAGTTAGCTGCTCTAAACTTTCTACACTTACGCTATATCATCATTAGTCTACACCACAACCACCGTAGACTTAGCGAACTTGTACTTTTCAGTTCATTACTCGCTGCTCTCGTAAGCTTACGCACGAAGAAAGAACATTCCGCACAGAGAGATACGTTTGTGGGAAGAGGGATGCTTTTCCAACAACGGCCAAAAGAAACGAGAAGCGGCTTACAAGGGCTTTAAAAGTATGGGCACACTCGAGTCGCGTAACGTAACGTCGGTCGATATATATCGTGTGGCGATATACCTTATAAACCTCCGTAAATCCTGACGCGTTCTCTTCTCGCGATGGAAAAATCCACGCGAGCTTTACAATCGATGATAACGCTCCGTAATGTTCAAGCACTTTCCCTGCTTACGCGACATTGCGCCGCCTTTCTTTTTAATCTCGCACAACGGATGGCACGGGTACGCGACAGCTCGTCTCCCTTCAATCGTGGAACTGTACGTGCAAACGTGAAAATATATGCGAATATGTATCTCGTGATATATAAACAAGTATATCCGTCAACGTTGGCAAGTGGCAAATCGGAATTTCATATCATTTATACCATCTCGTAGCGGTCTAAACGGTAATCGCTATGAATCGTGGAAACAATACCGTAAGCGCGTTTGCATCCTCGACAGAAAGGGGAGGGGAAGGAAGAACGCTGATTGCCGCGCGACGCTTTTGTAAGTAAATCGCTACCCCGAACTTCTCTGTCCGCCGTCGCTCTCAAGACACCGTGCAGGAATTGCGACCGACGCAACTCGTGCGGGAGTCGGCGACGCTGCCGGGCGAGCTGCCGGGCGTCGACAGTCCGCCGTTGTTGTGGCCCACCCCGACGAAGCGTAGTTTCCGGTGATGCGACCCGAGGCTCTTGCTGGAGCTCAACGAGCGGTTGCCGTAACGCAATTGGGCCAATTGGGACGTGGTCGTCATCGCGTACGACTTGAGATGCGACTTGATCGACTTGGGCAGCGGCAGCTGGTCGATCCCGTAAACCGTCGTTCGGGCCACTATCGCGCGGCACGCCAGTTCCTGCAGGCTGAGCACTGCAAAGCGAATTACATTTCGTCGTTCTGATCTTAAATTTAGAGTATATAGAGGTCCGTTCCTTTTAGCCGAACTTCTTGTACGGGTCATCTTTTCTCTTTTTCTCTCCAACGTGCAAAAAAAAAGAAAGAAAAGATGAAGCGTGCGAATAGTTGAGCTAACAGATTTTAAAGAATTTTCGATAGATCGATACCTTTATTGGATCGCCACAATCTCTCCATGCCGTTCCTGTGTAGCGCCATCCGAGAGAGTTCCGAGAAGCTCTCGCGGATATTGAAGTTGCAGAGAGGCGAGACCTCGAAGAACGCCATTCGATTCTTAGCCGCGTAAGCCTCGGCATCTCGTTCGCCCACTTGCCTCTTGAAAGCCAAGTGCAGGCGATTGCCGACCAGGACCTTCGGCACGCCCGGAGCGTGCTGCAAAGTTACACATTGAGATTTAGACGGATAAGACGGATCAATAATTGGATAAAATCTTAGATCGTCCCTGACCTCCTCGACTTCTTTCAGCCACCTGTCGATGCCGTCGAAGGACCACTTATTGGTGATGTCGTACACCAGGAGTATACCTTGCGCACCCCTGGAGTAAGACCGTATGATGGTGCAGAATCTACCCTGGCCTGACGTGTCCCACAATTGTAGCTTCACTCGTTTCCCATCTAGCAGGATAGTGGTAGTCTTGTAAGCTGAAGAGGTAACAAACAGTCAGCTTTAAACCCCAAGTAAACGGGAAGAAAAAAAAAAAGAATAATTATTTCAAGGAAAAGAGAATCATATGGAGAGCCATATAGTTGCTCGATTACAAATAATACAACTTATAATGTCTCGTTACACGTGATCGAGGAGATGTTTGATGAACATTCCGAAAAGTCCTCACCGCTGCCGCTGCCGCTGCAGAACGGCGACTCCGCGGCGCCGTCCTCGAGGCCGCTCAAGATCTCTTGCTTGCCGACGTCGCTGTCGCCCACCAGCAGGAACTTGAGCAGATAGTCGTACTGCTTCTCTTGACGAGGCCTCGCCGTGCTGGCCTCACCCGCAGCCATAATATCCTACTGTCGCAGACCCTGAGCATACTGCGGGCGACCGACGGGGCGAGCACGCGCGCCCTGCCGCTGTCACGCCTTCCCCCGCGTTCGCGGCGCGCGGACGCCTCGTCCGCCACCACGACGGCGACCTCCTCGTCGGGCACCCCTCCGGTGAAAGCTATCGCATCGTACCGCGGTGCGCTATCGCTGGCACGTCGCGTCGACTCTCTCATGGATCCTCTCGGCCGCGTCGATCGAGATCGCCTGCCCGTCCGTTCGCGGCCACCGTCTAGTCTCTACGCGACCGGGACACGGACCCCGACACCGCGGACGCGTATCATAACAAAGGGAACGGTGTCGCGCGGCTCGTGCTCGTTCTCCCCGTTCTCCCTCGACGCGCTTTCTCCCCGCTGTTGTCGTCGTCGTCGCTCTAATCCGTCCCCGCACCGCGCCGGATAGAGACCCCCCTCGCCACGCGTGACACCGCGCATCGAGACTGCGCGCTGTCGCGACTCGCGACTCGCGACGTCGCGCGAGTCGCGCGAGAGATCCGCGCGAAGGTCGGGTGCGTTCGTGTTCGTGATATGATATCGGCGCCCCGCCAGCCGAGCCTCGGGCGCGTTTCCATTCGCGTGATTTAAGCCCGTGTCACACTACGTATCGCGGATCGGATGTCAGCCAATCACAGATGAGCTGCTCGTCTATGATTGGCTAGATTACGATCCGCGATCCGCAATCTCAATCCGATCCGTGTCCGCGATAAGCCCGTGTCATACGTATCGCGGACGCGGATCGGATTGAGATTGCGGATCGTAATCTAGCCAATCATAGACGAGCAGCTCATCTGTGATTGGCTGACATCCGATCCGCGATCCGTAATCCCAAACCGATTCGTGTCCGCGATACAGAGGCTGTGGTCCACTTGACGCTACAAATGCTTTGAAGCGTTCTTCTTCTCCTTCTTTCTTCATTCAAAGAAAGGAGAAGAGAAATACTGGAAGCATTTGTAACGTCAAGTGGACCGCAGCCGTAGTGTGACACGGGCTATACGTAGTGTGACACGGGCTTTACGCGGCGGAGGGCGCGAGGAGAGGCGGTCGGATTGGTTGGGAGCCTCGTAATCGAATGAAACAATTGGCAGCCGCGTTTCGTACATACTACGTCGCGTTTCTGTTGTCCGTTGTCTCTGTTGAAGTTGGATAACGCGCCGCGACTTCGATCGAAGTGGATCGAAGATTGAAGTTATCACTTGTACCTCCCTCTCTCCCTCCCCACCCTCGGCGTGATCGACGATAACAGAACTGGGGAACGTTGACTTATATAAGGAAAGTAAATAAGCTTCTCCGAGGTAAATTTTTTTTTCTGTTTCAAGAGAATGGGGAAGACAATGTAGTGGATACCGATAATGGGAGTGTTTCGGCAAAAGTTGTATGGTTTGATAATTTTGATATTTTTTTCAGGACTACGCTTAGTTTTTACTGCGGGATGATCAACGACGAGAACGTGGTGAAACTTTTGATCCTCCTTTAACGTTTTAAAGGTTTTTTTTTTAACAGATTCTGCAAAATGGATTTTTTTTTATTTGGAATCCCATACTAGGATCCGATTCAATTCTAGCAAACTCCAACTAGCAGTGGCATTTACATCAATATATTATAATTTCCTATTCAACAATATATGTATAAATGTCATATAATATATATTGTACAATTAAGTTTCATTGTGAAAGTTTATTCATTCAGTAGGAAATTATAATATTTGATACAAACGTCGGTGTTTACTGTGGGATTGAATCGGGTGCCCCACGGTCATTTTACGAATCGATCTCGTCATCTATTCGATCATCGCGAATCGCGTACGCGCGTTTCCGGGAATTCTCCCCTCGAGAGGTTTCGAGAACGCGCTCGTCGAGAGGAGGAGGCTGATGAGATGAGAGGCAACCGCGACCAGTGACGTAGACCGCGGGGGTCCCTCGAACCGGGCGGCCGGCCGATTCGCGCGATTGCCGCGTCACGTGGTGGCACCGTCCACGCGTCCACGTTTCGGATTGTCGGTAAACACAAGAGGAAGAGAAGAAAAATATATTGGCGCGCGCGTGTGTGCATAATCGTCACCGTGTGATCGTGTCGGCTGTCGCCGGGAGCGAGCGCGCGCGCGCGCGCTCAAGGGCCGCCTGTCATCGTCATCGTGTGCCAATTGCCAATCGCTGCCGCCGTCAGTGTTTTCGCAGTGCCAAGGCGGCGCAGGGAGGACAGGATCGCCGACACGAGGAGGCGGCTCGGCGACCACGACCACGACCGCGGAGACAGGAGCGAACTTGGAAGGCGTTTGACTATACGCCCCTCGCGACGAATGCGCGCGCGCATGAGCGAAAGAGAAAGAAGGAGAAAGAAAGAGAGAGAGAGAACGCGGCATCGTGCCCCGCACTCGCGCCCGCACGCACGAATAACGAACGAACGAACGAACGCACTCGGCGCGCGGAGAAAGGAGCGTTTCTCGAGACGGAGAGCCGAGAGCCGAGAGCCGAGCCCGGAGCCGGCCATCATTTCGCGCGGGTACACGCGCGTTCGTATACGCATCGCGTCGGTGCAGTGCCGTGTCGTGTCTCGTCATACGTGTCCCCCCGCGTTTCTCTCTTTTTCTCTCCCCCCTCCTCCCCCGCGTTCGTTACACGCGCGTGCCCGAGTTCCGACTCGACCGACTCTCGTCTCGCCCGCCGAAGTCTCTCCCGGGGCGCTCCGATTTTCTTGCCCACTCGTTTTTCTTCATCCCCCTCCTCCCGCGTGCCACCCCGCTACCGGCCGTCACGGCGCGCACGCACACTCGCCGCTCCGTCTCCGTCTCGCGTCTAATTTTCGTCATCTATATTCGTACCCCCGAGACGCCCGTGCTTCTCCACCTTCGCCGGTCTATCTCGCGTCCGTTCGCCGTTCGCCGTCGCGTTATCTATTTATCTAGCGTATCTGAATCGCGCGTACGTCCGTGAATTTATCTCCGTCTCTGTCCGTCGATCCAGCGACCGTCTATATCTCCGTTTCGTTCCTTCTCTCTTTCTCTCTCGCGCGCGCGCCGTCTCCGTCCCTCCGGTGCCCCTTCCGCACGCGCGTTTCTTCTCTCTCTCGCTCCGCCCGCCCGACTGTCTTCCTCTCCTCTCCTCACCTTTCCTTTCCTTTCCCGTGCCTGCTCTCTCGGCTACACGACACACGACGGCTCATTCGCTCTCGGTGCTATGTCTACGTACTCTCGTACCCAGGAGAGCGACGCGTGGGCCCTCCTGGCGCTCAAGTCGGCGCCGGCGAGCCCGTCGAAGATGCAGTGGAACCCGGAGTCGAGCGGGGCGCCGATCGCGCGGCTCGAGGCCCGCGAGTTCGAGTACATGGTTAGGCAACGGCGCATCACGATCGGCCGCAACAGCAGCAAGGGTGAGGTCGACGTCAACATGGGCCACTCCAGCTTCATCTCGCGCCGGCACCTCGAGATCTTCTACGAGCACCCGTTCTTCTTCATGGTCTGCAACGGCAAGAACGGCGTGTTCGTCGACGGGGTGTTCCAGCGCAAGGGCGCCCCGGTCTTTCAACTGCCAAAGACGTGAGTCCCGCGAAACGTTTATTTATTTATTATTGTTTTCGCCGGGTGGCCGGTATTTTGGCCTCGACGCGACGCGACGCGACGCGACGCGACGTCGCGTTGTTATGGCCTAGGATCGCTAGCTGTTTTTTGCTTTGGAATTTTCCTCGCTCGTCAATGGAGCGAGAAAGGGACAGACCCTGGTAACTGCACAGGTAGCCATGACCCTGATGATTATGTAAAAATGGACGGGCGACGAGCGTGACGATTGTTTCTGTAACGCAAATAATTAGTCTTTGCAAAAGCGCGAATAGAGATTCTGGATTCCGATACTAATGAGCACGCCATAAACATAAATAATAATTTGCGGCGCTACGGTAAGATACAAATTATGCGTGCTTCTTCGGGCAGGAAAACTTGTTTCACAATTTCGCATTAATGTAGTTACAATTGAGTTGATATATAAATTAATGATAATACTTATTCGAGATATTTTGTGACGACGATTGGCTTTTTGATGGTGTTGCAGATGTACATTCAGATTTCCAAGTACAACGATAAAGCTGATGTTCCAGTCGCTTGTCGACGAGCAGGAACAAAGTAACATTCGCGTGCCGTCGCCGCCGAAGCAGCGGGCACCGCTGCCTCCCCTGCGAATAAACATCCCGGACGCCGGATATAGCAGCCCGTTCCCGTCGCCCACGGGCACGATAAGCGCCGCTAATTCGTGTCCAGCGAGTCCGCGTGCCGGTCAGGGTAGGAGAAACATCTCGGCGGACTTACAGATGGCCGCGGTGTACGCCGCCGCTGCCGTGGCGAACGATTCGCAGAGCTCCGCCTTGGATAGGCACAACTTGGAGAGGCACGACGGCGGGCAGAGCTCTAGCAGGCAGATAAGCCCGGAGCCCGGTGCCGACGCGCGTTATCGAGGTGGTAACGGTTCGGGACCGAACGGCACAGCGCCGCGATACAGTCCACCGAAGGATGACTCGAAACCACCGTATTCCTACGCGCAATTGATCGTCCAGGCAATCGCCTCGGCGCCCGATAAACAGCTCACCTTGTCAGGGATCTATTCGTACATCACCAAGCATTATCCCTACTACAGAACCGCGGATAAGGGCTGGCAAAATTCTATACGGCACAATTTGTCGTTGAATCGATATTTCATCAAAGTACCCAGAAGTCAGGAAGAACCGGGGAAAGGGTCGTTCTGGAAGATAGATCCCCAATCGGAAACCAAACTCATCGAGCAGGCATTCAGACGAAGACGGCAACGTGGTGTACCTTGTTTCCGCGCGCCCTTCGGGACGTTGTCGTCAAGGTAACGTTGAAAAAAAAGTCCCGTATTGTGAATTGTCTGTATCGATTGATACAAATCGTTCAATATTATCACCTGTTTTCGGCAGAAGTGCCCCGGCTTCGCCGTCCCATGTAGGAATTAGTGGATTAATCACGCCCGAGTGTCTAAGCAGAGAGGCTTCTCCAGGACCCGAATCTTATCCGGACAGCTCGGTATCCTCTCCGGCTGGGCAACTCGCGACGAGTCAATCGGCGCCTGGCTCTCCTGGACATCCGTATACATCGTCTCAGACGACTCACAAGGGACGCCTGGTGCAAACAGTGGTAACAAATGGTGTCAGTGGCGATGCCACGGGAAGAGAAGGTGAATTTCTTTCCGTCGTTTAATCTAAAAGATTTCTTTTTTTTTTCTATCGCTAAGATACCTTACGGTTCGTTTCTTGGAACAGAAAAATATTTGGTGCCTGGGAACGCTGTAGAGGACCATTCTTTATCTCCAGCTGGCCAATACAGTCCAGCTCCTGTTATTGTACAAACAACATATAATTACAGGTACGATTTGCGCTAGAAAGGCGTTACGTCACGAATTATTCAATTTCCACCGATAATCGCGGCTTTATCGACGTACGTCGATTTACAATTTCGTGTGAATTTTCTGTTTCTCAACAGTGGAAATTTTATCAGCCCCGATGCTGGCATTGGGGGGATTAGCAAACGCACTCATGAAGAATCGGACAGCTCGCCAGGTTCACCGGCCCCGCTCGCGATCGTCGAGAGCCCCGAGCCTCCTGAACACCAGCCATCGCAATCGAAACGTCAACGTATCCACGAAATGGATGATCATTGAACTGATATATCTAGCATCCTGTTACGTAGAACATTACATTTACATTATTTGCCTGTCGTCGAACACACACACACTGCAAACTTCATTTTATTTTAACCGCATAACCCGCTTTAGACTGCACATAATCGAGATCGAGCGTCAGTTCTATGTTCTCGCGAGAATTACGAGAAAACTGTTGTGTGTACGAGTCCGTAAAAGAAAATCAACCACTGAGAGAAAGAACGACGAGCGCAGAAGACACTTTTCCTGTCCTAGGCTTCATGTTCTCGACATAATTTCCTCAACAACAGTCAATGTACATAAGATATATATACTTTATTAAATGCTTTCTCTTTATGACTTGTTAACTTCGGCAGAAGATATAGTATATATGTATATGGAGCTTATTTGATCGAAGGTCATCCAAAATAGTAACAGCAGCTGTTGCGCTGACACATCAAATTGCAATAATGTGATGCGGTAACGTGTGCCATTCAGCGTTTAGCCGATATATAAAATAGACAGAGAGGAGAGGAAGAAACGAGAGTGTTATTCAGTGTAATCCAACCGAATGGAGCGAGAAAAAAAAAACGTTTTATCTATAGCGATTTATCCATATAGCTGAATCCGCTGACCGACATTTATTTCACTCGCGCGATTTCTGTTTTTCGTATTATTGCTTGCACCGGCTTGGCGTCGTCATCGCGACTAGACTGCAGATTAAAGATAGGCAAAGTGATAAGAAGAGCGAGAAAAAAAATAGATTATTATTATTATTATTACAATTAGCGCTCTTTAAGACGCTCAATCGTTTTATCTGAGGGCAAGATAAGACGCGAAATACTATCGGTGCGACAACGAGAAGACCGATAAAGAAACGGGCGGATAAATCACGACGAGCTTCTGTAGCGTTGACGCGATGGTCTCTGTTAGAGATTGTTACCAGAGCCAGAAAAAAAAAAAAAATAGAGCCTTATAATATTTTACATTGTGTAATTAAGTAAGGACGCGATTTTATGATGTAGTGGAACCTAATTCTAGCTGATCGTGCGGCTGAACACGGGAACACTTATTTTATAAACGCTACCTCCCTCGCGTGCGCGTTCACAAGTCGGGCGAATGAGAGGGAGAGAGATATCTTCCGTCGAGGATTTTTTCAATTTTCCAAAGTTCTCGCGGCCCTTCGAATGGGCGATTGTCGCAACAGGACGGTTCACCTAAATCGATCATCTATAATAGTCTTTTCGTTTTTAATATTGGAAGAAATTGTTTCTAAGAAATAGACAAGATATATATGTATATAATATTTATATATATATATATACATATATAAAATGGAGAAGGAAGATTGGATTGAAAATTCAAGTGAGATAGTCGCGGAGCGATGTCAGAGGGGATGTAGCTGCGGTCGACGATAATGATGCCAAACTCGATTACTGATTTCTCCAGCGATCGGTTTACTTTTTCTCGTGCAATCGTACAGTTAATCGTAAACTCGCCGATCCCCCTAGAACATCGGCGTTAGACAAGATAAAAATAAACAAAAAAAAAAAACAGGAAAAACGACACATAAGTAGCATTAGACTTACGGCGGGGCGGCAAGGAGGGGCGAGCAGGATTGAGCGTAGAGCGTATAGTTGTTATATAACGGAGATCGGAAAGAGGAGCGTGGTGCAATAAAGAGGCAAGGAAAAAAAAAGAAAGGGAAGGAAAAACGAGATTTATTTTTCGCACCTTTCGCGAGAGCGAGGCGCACGAGGCGGTTCTTATCTGAAGCGTTTATTTTTCTATTAGTCGGACGTATACACGATGAGGCACGACAAAAGGGGGTGGCTTTCGGACGATTACCGGTAAGACGGATTGTACAACGCTGTACAGTGTTGATACATACGTATCGCGAGCGACGTATGTCAACTATTATTATACATATACGTGCATACGTGTTTGAGATACGTGTACACACACGCGGCATGGTGCGCGCGTGCGCGCGCACGTGTACACGTGTACACGTGTGTCGCGAAAAATCGATATATGCGTTAACAAGCACACGTGCGCGACATACACACACACACACATATATACACACACCTCTCGATGTCACGATGTGCATGTATGTGTGCATATGTATAATAACGCAATAAAATTAATACTAATTACAAGTCATTCCGTCGTGTTTGTTTATTTATTGTTTTTTTTTTTGTATCCACGTGCTTCGTCTTTTTCTAAAATCAGTTTTTGAATTTGATTGCCTCGAGGGATTAATTGGAGTGTCTCGCTCGATCGAGATTTCGGTTCTCAACTTTTTGATCGACCCGTATCTCGCCAGTGAATTTAGTGATTTTAGTGATTACATCTTTATCCCTCTCCCTTTCTCTCTCTCTTTTTTTTTACGAGCCGTTTCACGCTCGCCGCCAGATGTCTTCTGGTCTTCTCTACTCCGCGCGAGTGAGTCGCGTTGTTATGGCTGACTATGGCACCATGAAAATAATCGCCGTCTCCCGCGACTCGTCGCAACGGTTAATCAACAATCGCCTGACGGAGTACTTCGATCATGGATCCAGAACGGGGCAACGCTAGTATCTACGAGCTCGTGACGGAGTTGGTCAGGCACACGTTGCGGAGAAATCGCCCCGAGAATGGGAGCTCCTACGTGCCACCCACGAGCGACGTCAAAATAGTGAGGAGCTTTCGCTCGAAGGCTTACGAGATATTGTTAAACAAGAGTAGCAAGACGTATGATCAAGGTGCTTATATGCCTCAGGTCGATGGCACAAGTTTAAACGAAAAGACAAAACAATGTAGGTATTTAAATGATAGCGCTTTGTCGAACACAATTGCAGAGAACGCAGCAGATTCTGAGATTGATCCCCTGGTGGAGATACTGAAGCATGCCTTCGTGCTCAGGCTGTCCCTGAGACGTGTGTCAGAGGCGAAAGAGTTAGAAGGTTTGATAAGCGAGTTGTATACTCAGGAGGGTAACGCCGACGCTGTAATTTCCACCTTACGGCTGCTGATCGAGCTTAAGAACTTTCGGACCGACGCGGGGGCTGCATTGGTATCTATTTTGCTCTAATTTGGTCAGATAATCGGTTTTCAGGATTTATACCAAAGCTAACGCGAATCGAATTTCGCTTAGGACGTATTTCACTATGGAAAAACCAATCCCTTCTTACCTGAGGATGTTGTATCTACAAATGGCGTACCAATGTTTCAAACATATCCCATGGAATCCTTTATCCTGCCAGAGAAGTTTGAGGCGATGCTGGGGATACGCGGAACCTGTACCAGGCAGGACACGGCAACCAATTTTGTTAGCAGAGTATCTTTCGAAGATCAGTGTGTATCAAAATCCATCCTAGGGATCCAAACAATTAGGTACGATCGCACGGTCTTAGCGTTTCTTATTTTCTATATACATATGTATATTTTTCATGGATTTTTCGATATATTATTTTAGGTACAATAATGCTGTTGAAATGACTCCCTGCATATCGAGCTGTACTGAGAATACAGCAAAGCAATGTAGCATGGTTACTCCCTTCTTAACACATATTATGGTAGGATATATCTTGCATTTTTCGATACATGTGTGTTTTTTTTTTTTTACTATATGTGAATTGTATCTTTTTCACCAGGTTGAACAAACAAATAAGATATATTTGTCTACACAAAGATTTATGTCAAACATGACTTTACCTTGCGAATGGATAAAGCCTGTAGATAATCAAAATCGTTTCTGTGCTGTGCCGTCGGACAATTCCGATCGTAGTTTTACGAACGAATCAAAAAGCATCGGGAGTATTCCCGATTTAATATGGAAAGAGGTGTTATTTTCCGACGATGGTATTTCCAAGTTACGAACGTGGGAATCCCTCGGAGCGCCGGAGCTTTCCAAGCAGTCGCTATTTGTCACAGATCTGCCGGAGACCGCGCTGCACCTAGCGAGGATAAGACAAACAAGTATTTTATCACTGCTGCCAAAGAAGGTAAAGACGACGATGCTTGTGCAAATATATCATGCAAAAATTGTTCCCTTTGTGTTATAGGCAATGCGTTCCGTATCCCTGATGCGGGAGGTTTCGTCCGAGAAATTTTTGTCGGACGTCAAATTGTTGTTATTCGGTATAGATTCGGATACCTTTAGATACGATACCGTGGTACGTGGATTTGACGAATCACGCTAGCGCAACCGCGCGCTTTATATGCCTGTAAGTCATGATGAGTCCTGTTTCAGACGGGATTTAAATTGGAGGAGAACATCACTGTGCACGGAATAAGCTCCGAAGCGCTGGGAATTACTTGCCAAGAGGCGGTTTGTTGGGGCAACAGTTTCAGGTCCTTGTCACGCCTTGTCGTGCCCGATCCGCAAACGGGTAAATTGCAGCAAAATGGTCTCATATTCAAGGTGCGTACAATTCTTTCGCGCTACGATGTGTGTCTGTGTTCATCTTTTTAAATTACATATGATACAATTGTAGGCAATGTGCGCCAGCGTTAAAGAGCTACTCCTTTACTATCGCTCGGCGTTGCAGAGGATTCTCAACCGATGCGAATTTCATGGATTGTTGAGCCTGTTTAAACAGATTCGTCCGTTGGCGCATTTAATTGTGGAAGTCGCAAAGCTATGCGGTTGTAACGCGAATACGCAGTGCACCTTGGGCGGCGGTAGTGGGATTTTGACGCACATTTACAAAGAAGTGGCCAAAGTCACCAATCCTAAGGTCGCGTTGGTGCTTTACTCCATATTAAAGTCGTGCTGCGAAGTCTACTTTCGGTGAGAAAACGTCACATCTGTTTTGTTTTGTATTTTTCACAAAAAGAATATTAAATCGGACGAATATTTACCAATTATTCTTGTAGGTTGTTGCAAAATTGGTTGTTCGAGGGAACGTGCGATGACGTTTACGGAGAATTTATGATTCAAGCACGGCCTCATTATCTGCGAAAGAGAGGACGTAAATTTTGGACGGAGAGTTTCGCGATCGATACCGAATCGGTACCCGGCTTCTTATCCGAATTGTCGGAGTCGATACTGCAATGCGGGAAAACGTTGCGACTTTTAAAAATTTGCAGTCCAAAGGTAATTTTTTATGACCCCGAGGCTTGTTAATTTTCATCGATTTCAATCAATAAAAAGATTCTCTCGATATTTGCATTTTAGAATTCCGTGTGCAACGCGTCTCTCAATGCTCAACCGGAAGTGAGGGTCTGCTTGAGCGTATCCATGCTGCGAGAGCAGTTGTTGAGGTGTCAGGAATACGAGCGTAAAGGCGAGGCGGCATTGGGACCAATCGTATCACTTTTGTCCGCGATTCAGGATGAGAAGAAAGCCGAGAGGGAAACGGCTGAGCTCGTCATACGTGCGCAACAGGAAACGTTGTCGCGGCTGGACAGTAATATTCTTACATCTTCAGTTTTTATCGCGTTTTAAATTAAAGGATGTACGTATTTAACTGCCGTGATAATTGTTTCCTTTAGAGCAACGCAAGGAACTTATCGTGAAGGCCGCGCAAAGTAAACGGGAGTTGCTGCAAGAATATAAGCAACAGGCGGAAGCGAGCGCCTTGAGTAAAGAACGGGAAAAGGTGAACGAAATGCTAGCTGATAAATTGTTGCTCGAAAAGATTAATCGAGAGCAGGAAGAAATACGGGAGCAACAACGGGCCGAGCGGTGAGATTTAATATCTTAAATAAAAGTCACTGGGAAAAATGATCGCTGGTTTTAGTTTTAAATATTTATGACATTAATTGTTGCTTGTTTCAGGGAAAATCTCATAAACTACTATGGCAAGTTAACTGCCGATATAGAGAGCAAGCGTGCACGATCCATCTGGCGAAAGGCGAGAATGAGTCATTTCGAAAGACGAGTGGAATATTTGAAATCTGTAAAGAGACTCGATAGAGAAATATCGGAAAATGCCGCCACACTAAGTTCCAATGAAAATACGGTCGTCGACGAACAAAATGAAAATACCACGTCCGAGGTGTCCAGCCAAGATGAAAATAGCAACTTTGCGGAAAACGGACCGTTGGATGTAGCTGTGATAGACGTTTCCGATCAGAGCAATTCTAGAGAAAATCTTTTGGCCGCCGAATGCGTGGGCACGGATGTCCCGCCTGTCTCGTCCGTCGAAGATCGTGAGCTCGATAAAGATGTTGTATCGGACAAGGAAATTACAAGTGAAGAAATTGCAAATAACGATTCCCTCGTGACAGCGGATACGCAGAACGCAGAACATCTACCGCAAGAATCTCTACCATTAAAATACAAGATCTACAAGAAGAATAACGAGAGGAGTAACCTACAGGATTTTCTGCGTGACGAAGCAATGAAAAGTATCCATACTATAATGAACGGCGATGATAAAAAAACGAGTGCGCTGAATACTCGTTTAAACGATATCTTAGAAACCGGCGAGATGACGGAGAGAATTATTGGTGCTATTAAGAGGCCTAAGTCTTTAGCTATCGGGAGGATAGATAATATGACGACTGCACAAACCAACAGACTTAAAGTCTTGATGCAAGAGTACGGTATGACTACTCCGAATAACAATGAGCTCAGTACGATACTCACGGACAATCAAGCAATTATTGATCGCGCAAACACAAACGGCAATAACCAGGTATCGATTGATATCAGTAGCGAATCAAGTTCGGATAATACGAAGGAAAACGCGAACAATAATGTTCTTTCGACAACCAATATCGAATTGCCGAAGGAAACGGCGAACGTGCCTACGAATGACGAAGAGTGTTCAAGTAAGACTAATGCAAATAATGAAGCCCACGAGCCGATATTGAATAATACGCAGCAGCAGAATAATATAGACACACCGATGTCGTGTACGACCGACAATTTCACCACGGCATCGATGCATACTCCTTTGTCGCAGATACCGAATAGCGACGATATATTCGCTTTAAACGCCGGCCAAGAAGTCTCGTCTTTATCCGACGACATGACAAAGTCGATCACGGAAGAAACGTGCTTCGAATCTCCGATGAGCACTAATTTCAAGCTGCCGAATCTATTCGGCGGTAGTTTCGACGCGAAATCGTCGGTCGCACCCTCGTCTCTGACCATAGCGGATGTCGAGATGATCGATCATACATCTCTCAAAGTGTATTTGGAAAAATCCATCATCATTCCCCTGCAGATACAAAGCCGGCTGGTTAACAACGCGATTATTAAATACCTGGTGAACGAACACAACATGCTATCGCACTTGCACAGTCTACGCAGTTATTTCTTCCTGTTGAACGGCGAATTCGCGAAGAGTCTGACGGACTCGCTTTATTCGCGGCTTTATGCGATATCCGCGCCGATTGAGCTCTTTAATTCCGCCACCCTCACGAATCTCTTAGAAAAAGCGCTGATGAATTCGCTCAGCAATAATTACGCCAATTCGGAACTTTTGAGCCTTTCCGCCGTCGACAAACCGCGTCAGTTATACGTAAGCGCAATCATTTGTTTAAAACTGTTATGATGATACTTGCTCCGATATTAATAATAGTGTTTCTCGCAGATTTCAGATCCGAATGTCTTGGAATGCCTTTGCCTCAACTACAAAATATCATGGCCGTTGAATATTATCTTGGATGACACTATGATGCTGCAATACAGTAAGGTGTTCAAGTTTTTAATCATGATTGGCAGAATGTCGTGGGTACTACAGGAAGACTTTAATATAATGAAGGTGGAGCGTAACGCAGTTAATTCAGAGCAGTATCACAAGGTAGACCGTTTATCGTGGATATTGTGGAGATAACGTTAAGAAATTGTTCTTACTGAGTTTGTTCGTTTTTGGATTGGATTCAGTTGCAGTTATACAGGCACTCGATGACACAATTCACGAATGCTCTTCACAATTATTTGACGTGTAGCGTCCTGAACTCGAGTTGGAATGAGTTCGAGAAAGATCTGCAGAATTCCCGGACAATAGATCAGATCTATCTTTCGCACATGAGCTACATTAAAAGGATACTTTCAAGGTAGTCTCTGTCATTCGATCGATTTTCTTCGAGACCGAATACACATAACTTACAGCTGCGTTCCGATTTCAGGTGCATGCTCAACACGCGTGGAGAAAAGATGCGCGTCTGCTTGATTAACATCTTTAAAATCATACTGAAGTTTCACAATCGCTTGAGATCGCAAGCTTGGACCGTCGGCAGCGCGGGTCGGTACAGCCATCCGAATTACAAGAGCTTGGAGCAAATGTATCAGTCGTTCTGCGAGTGGCGGACATATATGGCACACGTCGCGCACAAGTTGGCCACCAGCGGGTACCAGCCGCATCTAACGCATTTTCTCAATGCTTTGAATATAAATCACATGTACGATTTAACGACAAAGCAACAATAGCACTGTGATTAAATTCCGTCGTGTCTTCTTTTATTATCGTTGTATTGAATGTAAAAGAATGTCAGTAATCTCTCTCTCGTAGGTATCGGGATTCATTAAAAGTAATTTAATTTTCGAAAAAAAAAGATGCGCTTTTATATTTGTTTATTTAGCAAAATGGGCGATAGTTAAGAAATAGCCGACCACTACGCTTACACGGATATCGATGATACATTCGCCACGTCGAGTACCTTAACGCAACGTCCACAGAGACCGTTTTTATCTAATTCAGGATGTCTCCTGCACCTTTGACAGAGTATTTTTTCAATATTATGTAACTCAACCTGCGTCTCGGTTTCCGTGGATGATTTTATCAATGTAATTGACGACAGTTGCAAAATGTCGCATAATTCTGACGTAGAGGATTCTCGATCTTGTTGAAGTATCTGCAAGAATAAGCAGATACGATTTATAGTAGTTTGATCATTATTATTGCGACTTGGAGACTAATATAATTTATGATTTATAGAAAGTTCCTAACCGAGAGCGATTCATAGTCATCCTTTGAAGCTGTTAAGGTGGCCGACAATTCCCACGTGTTACGATCAGCCAATGTGTTCACCTTGCTTCTCAAGTTTAAAGCTGTTTCTACGTGTCTTGCAATTTCTGGTCGATGCCAAGTTTCCGATACTTTATATTCAGTATGATACAATGGCACTGACGCTGTAAACAATATGCGGACGGTAATACAATGTGGAAAACGCTTTCTTGTTAAGTCGCTTACCCAAGTTTTCAGGATGGTACAGCCACACTTCTTCCGCTAAATGTGGAACGATCGGCGCAATGGACCTCGCAAATACGGTCAGGGTTGCGCGCGTCACCTCTACCGCGGCCAGACGCGTCGGGGATGCTGCTTCGTCGCAGTAAAGTCTGTCTTTAATCAAGTGACAGTATACCGGCGACACGGTGTTCGCCAGAAAATTCGTTACCAATTTACACGCGTGATGATATAAATACTTGTCATACAAGTTTTGAATCTGTAAGACAGAGGATCGATGTCATGAATAACGTGAATACTTCTTAGATATAGCTTACAACCCTACCTTTTTATCATATTCATGCAGAGCGTGTAGCATATACTTGTCAAGATAGAGATATTCCGGTTCGACTGCGATTCCTTCGCTGTACGAATGTAAAACGCCTAACAGGAATCGTAAGACTAAGCGCAATTTTTGTACAGTTTCATGACTCTCGCGCAACAACGTAGTCGTGACCGGAATCTGACTGTGTTGGCATCCGTGACTAGCCACCCACCATCTATAAAAAAAAAAATTTTATTTACACAACGTATTTTATTTTTGATGATCGCTGTCAAATCAGCGAATATTTTTAACTGACCTTAAAGTATCGATGCCATACGCCGGATCTTTACTCAAATTTTCTCCACCTTTGATAATTATCTCTGGATTTACGACGTTCCCAACTGATTTCGACATTTTCGAGGCTTTATCGTCCACAGCAAATCCGTGCACGAACAGCGCGCTTTGAAAAGAACAATATGAATATATAAGTATATATGAGAGCCGATATTTAATTTCACGTTGCATGACGCTACCTGTAGGGAGAACGTTCTTGAAGAGCAATGGATGTTAGTAATGATGACTGAAACCAACCGCGAAATTGATCCATTCCTTCTAAATACAAATCTGCTTTATGTTCCGGCAAAACGGCCGACCACGAGAGACCGCTATCCAACCAGATATCCATGATATCCTTCAAGAAATGTAGTCATGCAGTCATGCATTACTGACATTCGAAATTCCGTTAAAAGAGATCATTAGTTTTGTACATACGGTTCCCCTCTCCAAATCTTGTATATCGTCATTCAATTCCTGTCGAAGCTCGCGACCAATTAATTTTTCGGTCGATAGCTCCCACCAGTAGTCGGTACCGTGTCGCTCCATCAGTCTGCACAGTCTCTCGACCCATTTTCTACAATACAAAAGTATCCTGTAAGCAATCCTGTTCCTATATCGCGAAACTTCAATCAATTGTATTGCCAATCAGCAGTCACCTGCTCGTATACGTATCACCGGTTCGTTTATTGTGCAACACCGGTATCGGCGTTCCCCAGGACCGTTGTCGAGAAATACACCAATAGGGTCGTTGCTTAACTTGTGCGATCAACGCGTTCAAATACGACGTCTGATTTTGCTCCGGGTATATCCTTATATTCGCGATGCTGTCCTTGCGTAAAAAAGACATAAGCACACGAGTGATGAATTCGTAGTAACATGCTTGTTTTCAGAAAGACCCGGCAAACTTACAATCGCCTTCTCCTTGATAGACCTTATGTCTATGAACCATTGGTGACTCGCGCGGATAATCACGGGCTTCTTGGTTCGCCAATCGTACGGATAGCTGTGCGTAATCGTGTCAGCATGCAACACGTCTTCACCGATATGCTGCAAGATCTTACTAGCGCCATCGTTTAGGACATCTAAGCCGGAGAACTCGTCGCCCGCTTCTTTGGTGAAACATCCTTCTTCGTCTATCAAAGATAACTAAAACAACGATGCGGATTGACCCGTTAAAATCGTTATAATACGACTTATTAGAATATAAATTATATTGTCACCGATGAAAGATGCCTTACCACTGGTATATTATTCTCAATTGCAATGAGAAAGTCCTCGGGACCGTGTGCGGGTGCTGTGTGAACTAATCCAGTACCGACACTGGTTGTAACGTGTCGTCCAGGTAAGAATGGCAAACGTTGTTTTGTAATGGGATGAAGATATTTGGCTTCGTCTAATTCCTGCCCTGTTAATAAATCATCTTTCATTTATCACACAGTCGCTACACATCTATGAAGATAAAGTGTTCAAAAATGTAGCCAAGTATTACCCGTAATAGTTGTAATTAATTTTAATGGACCAAGCTTCTGCTCAATATTTGCTAAGCACTCTTGTGCAAGAATATACAGATTTTTCGAATTGTCTTCCGCAATGCAGTATACAATGTCACTGGAGAAAGCTATAGCTTGATTAGCCATCAATGACCATGGAGTAGTAGTCCAAATAAGAGCGTAAAGTGGTTTATTTTCAAAGTTCTTTAATCTCGAGGCTAATGCATGTGTGTCAAGTCGCATGCGAACAATAACGCTCTTGCTCACGTGAGACTCGTATTCCAATTCTGATTCTGCTAATGCTGTTCTACGATTACCAGAAAGAAACAAAATTTAAAGACTGAAGGAATCTTTTTAGAATAAATCTATGGATATTCCTAGTTTGTACCTGGAGGACGGTGACCAGTGCACTGGCTTGAAGGCTCTGAACACGAGCCCCTTGTCGTATAGATTTATAAACTGTTGCATCTGGTTCTTCACGTACGAGGTATGATTCGTGAAATAACATCCCGATTCGTTCCAGTCAGCCACAACGCCCCACGACGTAAAAGCTTGTCGTTGCTTCGCTATGGCGTCGCTTGCATATCTTCTAGCTGCGATACAGCAAATTTTAAGGCAACAGGAGATACCACGTCTTGCGACGTTTATGTTTCGACATACCTCTGCGGCGAATCTCTAAGGGACTGTCGTCTTTTACGTCACTAAGCACTTTCTGTTCAATTGGTAAGCCATGACAATCCCAACCTGGGACGTAATGCACCCTTCTGCCTGTTATAATCTTGCTTCTCAGTGTAATATCCTTAAGGACCTAAGTGAATGACAATAATTTCTAAATATCGGTGTAACAAAAAAGAATGTACCACCTAAAATTCTTTATCAATAAAAACCTTGTTAATAACATGACCCATGTGCGGCTCTCCGTTTGCATACGGCGGTCCGTCGTGCAAAATAAAGTCCGGCCCTTCAAGATTCTTCCTCTGCCAGTTGTACAATTCCAAGAAGCCACATTTCTGTCATAAAAATGCCAAAAGATTGTAGCATGAAAATTATGCAACAAAAAGCTCAATTATATTCTTAACGCAAAATGCAAAATTATGCTTGAATTGTTTTGCACAGTTAAATCATAACTGCAGAATTTACACGGTGACGTTATTTAAATTGCGAGCAACGCTAGATACAAAATTCTATTTAAAGACACAGGGAGCCACTGCAGAACATGCAAACATTGCAATCTTCTGTCGGAGGACAGACGTTCCAATTTGGAGTGGAAAAAAAAAGATAGATAAACGAAGAATCCACCTCTAGCAAATAACTGTCCATCTCCACCCGTTTGCTGCCGCTGAGTCGCGCCGGGAAATTGGTCTGCGGTAGCAGCACGGTTTTCGTATAGCTCTGCTTCGCGACGCTCTTCATGCCCCTCAGCCACATCGCGCGGCAAAATTCTGCGTAAGTCCGCAGGGTGAACCCGTTCGTCTTGAACAATCGCCTCATTCTCGCGCTAAGTACGGACATAATTCAAATACAAAAAGACACTTCGTTTTATTATCTTCTAACCTCCAGCTTTCTCAGCCGGATCTTTTACGCCATTTTTAAATGCCACAATCCCGTCGACGTCGCACGTCGCACGCATGTGCGACTGTGCGACACGAGGTTTGCTTTTAAATACGGCGAGCTATCGTGAGCTAAGCGATATTTCTTTCATGAGATTTTCAAATATCCTTCTTTTTGGTATACTTTAATTAGTGTTGATGACGCCGCCATGATGCCTAACCTAAAAGAAGCAAAACAAAAAAACAAGCCTGACATGTCAATCGTGTTTACATTTGCTTACGTATGTTCTGCGCGCGTGTCATTTTCATAGTCCGTTAAACAGATGCTGAGAAAGAAGTCGTTATTATATCCACGTTCCTTTAGCCATCACTCTGAAAAATATTGTCTGCAACATATCAAAGGTGACAATTCAATTTGGCAGTTACTAAACTTCTAATTGCTAAATTTTAATCGCTGTCGTGGATTTGTTTTAAGGAAAGCCTTTGTTATTGTTACGTCGTAAGTAATAACATCGCTCTCGAATTATATATAAAATAGTGTGAGATTTAAATTACGTATACGTCCTAACGTCTTCTCACGACGACATTAACGAAAACTTCGTGAGTTTCAATAACTACAAAAAATATGTAATCTAAGTTCGTGCGTATAGAAAGAAGTGAAGAAAATTTACGCTGTCTCGTTGACATCGACAGGAAAATGGGAAAAGTTGAGAAACCAACTGTTGAATCTTATTAAATTTCCTTTGTGGACAGAAGAGCGCGATAACGAATTTTGGTGACGAGTTACCTCTGCCACAGTCAACCACGAAAGAGTGATAAATATTATTTGTGGGCGATATCCTCATCCTGATCATCTCATCATCTGCGAGAGTGACGCGCGATCCAATTTTCCATAATCTATCACATTCGGACAATTTTCTGGATACTGGAAAGTTTTTTTTTTTTCGCGAGAAGCATGTACAAGTTTGCCATATCCGCACCGGGCAGGGCGGTGTTCTTAAGCGGAGATCCTACGAGATATAACGAACTGTGCATAGCAGCCAGCTTAGACCAACGTACCAAACTCATATTCTCTTCAACTCCAAAAGCTCAATTTTCAGGTCACATAGAAATAAATTTCACGAGTATCGGGTTATATAATGCACGGATACCTTTAAGAGGACCAATGGAGGACCTTTTTCCTCTGGGGCGTAACAATCAACTCACTGAGGCTACCTTGCATGACCTTGTAACAGATTTCGTCGACGAATTACCATCGTGGGAGGTATTCGGACGTAGTGATAATTACGACTGCAACGATCGCGCGCACCGGTTAAGCTTACAAGCGTTCTTTTTACTTCTCATTCTTATCTCCCGTGATGGAAAAACATGGATTAGTACACGATCATCCTTTAGCGTGGAAATATCGACGGAATTGGCGATTGGAGAGGGCCTGGGTAGCTCCGCATCATTCGCGACAATGCCTCGCGGCGTGTTTTTATCGTTGGTTGTTTCAGAAAGGGGATGTCTTTGACGAAATCGACCTTGTACAAATTTTCTCATACGTTCATAGATGTGAACGCATTATATACAATTCCCCGACTGGACCGATCGACTCCGTCATACCCGTGTACGGTTCGATATATGTATTCCAGAACAAAATGCCGACGAATGAGTTTGGTAATATTCGGGGCATGAAGTTCCCGCTGGTTTCCTCGAATGTTAGCCAGAAAACTATATCCGAGCAAAACGAACCAATGGAGAGTATGAGGCAATCATATCCGTTCATCGAGTCCGTCCAGCGTAACATCGACAATGTAGTGAACAAGATTAAAGCTACATTAGACGACACGGATAAAAAGATGTGTCAAATGGCCATGATCGGTACGAGAGATGAAGAGCTAAAACTAAATTACTTGAAGGACTGCTGCGTACAATTAGTGGTAAGCTTTATTCTGCAAACTTCGATATTATTTATATATTGTGCTATCTCTTGGACATTGCCGTACATAATTATCAGCTGAAAACTTTATTCATCTCTTAACGTATACTTTGCAGACTCTTATCCGCATGAACCAAGGATTGCTACGTGCATTAGGCATGTCGCGTCCAAACCTAGGCGGATATTTGTGCAATTGCGAGGCAATTGTCAATTTTATTTGCGGGGAAGCTCGCAAATAATGGTGGAGGTGGATACGCGTTCATTTTACTGTCCCCGGACAGCCCAGCCACACACATCAATTGCATCTTGAATGAACTTAAGTCGCATAATTTCTCCGCCCAGATAATCAATTTAAATTGCAACGGATGAACCAACTCTAGCAAATCAACAATAGGAGCAAGTGAATATCAACATTATAAAGATAACTTTATTAAAACAAAAATGCAAGTCATGGAAAAAATAGGCTTTTGTATAATATTTTCGGTATAATTAATATATTGCGTACGTTAATAGATTTTAGTTATAAAAATACGCATTTGTGTTAAGTCAAAAATAATAATATTAACCGTTAATATTAATATTATACATTAAAATATTTTAATAGTTGCATTATTTATAATTGATAATATTAATTTTAATTATTAATAATTAATAATATCAGTTAACATTAATAGCAATTAATTAACATTATAGTTTTATTAATAGGTCAGAGATAATTAAAATTAAACATAAGAAAACAGTATTGAAATGTTGGTCGAAGAATATGTAACGTTATTTTATGTCTCTTATTAAATTATATTTACGTAAAGGATGAAATATTCCTCTTTTATATTAGACGCGTGATTGATATCTTTACGCTACAATCTCATTAGAAATCTATCAGAGCTCATGAAAATTCTGCGAGAAATTTACTCACAATGCTCGTTGAAAATTTTTATTCAAAATTTAATTACCATTTAACGCTATTAAATGTTTTCCTTCGCGTATGAAGCTTTGATACGCCCATCTACTTTATTGTAATAACAAGTCACTTTTTGTCTGTACACTCATTGGGGAACGCAATTTTCGTTGTAGTAACGACGATGTTTCTCAGACATTTTTCAACGTTGAATAAAAAGCTGCGTTTGTTGTTTTTGTATTTATAGATTTTATATTGTGCTTTGTATTTATATATTTTTTATTGTTGTATGCGCTAAGTATGTAATATATATTGCAAGAAGAAGGTACAAACTTTATTATTTCTCGTCCCCTGAAATTTTGTTCTTAAATTACATCCGAGTTATACATCGCGTTCGAGTTGTACAAGCATTCTTATTAAAAAGCTTCGACAATACAGTTTAGAGCTAACGAGATTCGACGAAAGAACGCATTCGGGGGACGAGATTCAAACAATTTTTCTTGTGTTTCTTCCTGTACTTATATATCAGGCCACCAGGCCCCAGGTGAATTCGGGACGCGAGAAATTTCTCTTGATTTTCAGCGGGCGTAATTAAGCGCGCGCGCGCGCGCGCCACCCCGAGCTGACGCGACACGGACAATAGATGAGCCGGGCGGGTAGCCTTAATTAAATGGTAAAAGCGGCCGATTAGTTGGCAAACTCGCGATAGTGGAAATTTATTATATCCAATGCAGCCCGCGGGGTCTCACGCGCGCGCTCCGCCACCGTCTTTCGTGCCGGCGCTACCGCACCCCCCCGTCGCCCTTCTTCCGCGCAACCAGACCGGGCGAGCCGAGGGGGTTGGTTTGGTTTGTCGTGCATAAATCCTGCCGCTCTCCAGATGGGATACAGGCCGCCGCCGCCGCGCGGCGATCAGATAGATGCTTAATGCCATGCAATTATACGCCTCGGAAGGAGCACCGAGTCCGATGTACCAGTTTTCACGAGATTACGCGCGGCCAAGCTCGGTCGCGTCGTCGCACGGATCAAGCGAAGCGTAATTTTCCGCGTTCCTGATGTCGCGATGTCGCCCCGATGAAGGACGACGCGTATACCCTTGGATTTTCTGGAAGCGCGCGGTAACGCTATCGCGATTATAGAAATTAAACTGTCTTTATTTATTTAATAATTTTTTTTGAGGGGGAAAGAAAAACAACGAGGAAAGAATGGAGGCAATGCGATAATATTGATATAGGCAAAATGGGCTTATGCTCAATTAACGCGATTAATCGAAGCCGCTACGTTATATTTTCCGTCGGGTGTTGAAAAAAGGATGTTACAGACCGGCGCGTCGGCCGGGGGAAGAACGAAGATCAATTCGCGCACTTCTCGCGCAGACGGCTGATTACCCGCATCCTGATTATCGAACCTAACCAGGGAACACAAGCCTGCCCGCCGCCGCAAACAAGCCCGTCCGTGTTCGCGCTGCGTCGGCCGAAACTGTGGTCAGGATGGAACACCAGAAAGTGCCTCGTCCGACGTCCACCGCTCCGTCAAGTGGCATAGATACGCGCGTCCCGGTCGACGAGCTCTATCTCATTTAATTCGTTTAATAGAGCAGTGATCTTTTTAACAACCCGATTAGACCGACTCTCTCTCTCTCTCTGGGGATCGATGAATCTGATGAATCGGTCAGCGCTCCTCGGTTCCATTATCGTGCTCCCCGTTTAGCCGCCCAAAGTGCTCGACAAAGATATACCTACCGCCGCGTATACGGGATCGCGTCGCGCATATAAGTATTTGCAGATTAATATCTGAATCCAATTCTCTCGGATTTTCGCGAAGGAGCGGCCCCCGACCACGCTTTTGCCTCCGAACTCCACGATTATGCGCGATCGATAAGGGGGAGGGGGTGGGTGATATATTCGCATATTTCGGCGTATATCCCCAGCGCACCTCGACGAATTCTGCTGTTCTACTCCGACGTGCTTGGCGCGCCCCCCGCGTTACTCTGGTTCTACTCCGACATATTCTCCTTCTCTCTCTCTCTCTCTCTCTCTCTCTCTCTCTCTCTCTCTCTCTCGTTCTCTCGTTCTCTTTCCCTACGGCGTAATCAATATATCGCGTTGCTGAGACCTTCTCAGCGTCGTCGGCGGGTAGGTTTAGGCATGGTTTAGGCATGGCTTTTCAGGTGTAGCCAGACAGAGACGCGCCAGAGCCCCTGGGTAGATATGTATCGCCCGTCCGTGTGCATATACATCCGGTATCTCCGTGCTAATTAATATCTCGGACACGGCATCTCTCCCGCCGCGCGAGATGCTGGCTGTTGCCGCCGTCGCCGTCGCCGCTGCCGCTCAGCCGCTGCTGCTTACAATTAGCATCGTCGGCGAGGTCGAACGGAATCGATCGGATCGCTGGTTTTTAATAGAAGCTCGAGGCTGGTCTATTCTAATAAAAACATCTTTTTTATATCCCCCTCTCCCTCGCCTCTCCGTGTAAACTCGACGTCCTGTTAACCGTATAGTTGCTTTAGTCAATTTGGAGTAGATTTTTTTCTTCTCGGTAAAAATATCGACGAGAGAGGTAATCGTGTCCCCCGTATAATTAAATCTCAAACTTTCTGATTCAATTGAAGTAACAATTTTCCCCGTCGGGAAACCTAAGTTCATCATCGGTGGTTAACTTTTGACATTCAAGGAAAATCGATTTCGTATCGACCAAAGATTCTATAATAATGAAAAAGAAAGGAAAGGCGAGCGAGAGAGAGACAAAGGGAAATTTATCTGGTATGCTTCGCGTCTTATATAGGCCGATATCCGATATATATTGGTAACAAAGGGGGCCGTGTTTACGTAGTTCGGTGTATGTTCGCAAATTATTGATCTTACTCCGGAGCATATCTCGGGCAGATTCATTATCGGGCTTTATATACCGATAAGCTCGTTAAGTTTAATAAACGCAAAATAGAAGGGAATGATGAGAGAGAGATAGCCGACAAAAATTATGTCTCTGTCTAGCAAAAAGGTTTGAATTATCCAGTGATAGTCCTCTTAACCGGCCATTTACCGGTGCGTTCGCTGCATTCATAATTACTCGTTAGCTTCAATTAAATTTCACGAGAGAAATTTCCTACAGACCGAGAGAGAAGCTTCGCTCGTCGAAATTCGATGGATTCCCGTGGTGAGATATCGAGCCCGATTTCACGCGAGATTCTCCTGATTTTGATTCTTTATTTCCTTAGTCCGCGGACCATATGGAGAACCGTCACGGGTTATCGGGACTTCCCGGGATCTGGGATCATTCCGTTTCACGCCCGCGCCGTCCGGCGCCGTCTCAGCTCAATTCGCTTTCTTCCCGGCAGACAGCTCCCACTGATTGCGGCTGGATGCGATCGCGGCGGGCTGGTACGCAATTAATCAACCCGTAAATGACGCCCGCCTTGCCCCCGCTCGTGTTGTCGGACGGAGACGACGACGCTGCGCCGAGGCATCGGGCCTTAATTATACAGCCGGTTTGCGGCGGAGCCTAACGACGAGGCGTCTCTGTTTCCCCGCCGCAAACAAATTGCCCCGTAATTATTCCGCGGCTGTCGGAAAAGTCGGGCCGGGTTTCGGTAAAAGTATACCGAGACGGTGTAAACGAAACTGGAATATCGTTAGACAGCTTAGATTAACGAGAACGCGAGTCTTTCTCCAGCGACGCGAGAGGCAAGACGATTCTCTCTCCGGCGAGATATGTATCTCATTCTTTTAACAACGCCTCGCGCTTGCTCATTTTTTCTTGTGCATTTCAGCTAAGTGTCCGATTATAAACTATGCAAGAAATATTGTCATATGTTTAAATGAACGCGAAACTACATTGGAAAATCGAAAATCCGTTCGCTTCGCAGCTTGCGCGAGCGAGTCCTTCTCCGATAGCGATATTCCCCGTCAATAATTCGGAGCACTGGCGATCGAGTCGGACCATTATCCGTTACGCTGTTGTAACAGACAGATCTACAACGCTGCGCGAGATCTCGAGTCTTTGAGTGACGTGAATGTGCCACTCGATACCAGTCTTTAAAGCTTACTTTAAACGCCATCCGTGGAGTGCCACATAAACGAGCTGGAATAAATATAATCAGTATGGTACATCCACCGATTTTATTTCACAAATTAACGATGGAGATATTCGTACAAGTGGGGAAAGTGAGGACACCGCGTAAATGGCACGTCGTAATAAATTTCCAATATATATAATCGAGTAAATAATTGCCATAAAATTATATATTACATTAACGAAGCGTTCATTTAATAGTCATCAGGAAACCACGAAGAGACAAATGATTACTCTTTTATCGTCGGAAAAGTGTTCCATATAATTTCAATTATCCGAAGGTATCAATTAACGGACTTTATCAGACCGTAACAATCTGCTGACGTCTCTGTAAGGGGAGGGGGGGGGAAGGGCCTCTCCGATTTTCGGACAGATTATCGTGGGGCTTATTGTTCCCTTTTAGCTTCATCCGCAAGACCGGAGGCGCTCCATGCTCCATTATCAGTTTTTCGTGCGTTATGCCCGGACGCGGCCTTAATTAGCTTCCTTTATACCCGCGGCTTATATTATACGTTCCCCGAGCACAATATAATGCGGCTCGATAATCCCCCGCTCGCCGCTAGACTTAGCAGTATCGGCCGAATTACGGTGCGTGAAGCACGTTAGCGCGCGCGGCCACGGGATCGCATCCGTGTTCCTCCCGGACCACAACGGCGCGGGGCCCATAAATACGGTTTAAGTTATGGCAGCTACCCCCGTGCTATATCTTAAGTTTATTTCGACGCTGATCAATGTAGGATTGCCGGCGCACGCGGTGTTCGTGGCTCTCTCGAGAACGACCTTGCCGGAGCGAGATAAAAGGGTCTCGAAGACGGAGAGCAGGTAACTTTGCCGTTGGGGGCTTGTCGAATTTCAACGTATCGGAGGGAAGGACGCGGTTGCGATTTATTCGCACGGGGGGAGGACACGCGCAGCCTGCGAATTCGTCGAGGTCGCACGTGGATTCGGACAGTTGGGTAAACGCGAGCTAAACGGAGAAACGGCCTCCCATCCCCCTTAACGTTCGGCTGAACTCGCGCGCGCACCAGGATAACCGGCGCGCTCGTCGTAAATCGATACGTCAGGTGTTGAATTGCGACGCGTCGCAGCGTCGTGGCAGCGGCAGCGGCCGCGGCGGCGATATGCGACGGCTTTTATTTTTAATAGCGGCTCTCGTGTGCTCTCGCGTGCGCGTTCACGGAGCGGAAGCGCTAAATTCGCGCGATAAGCACGCTACGCGCGTTAACATGCCTATCGAGTGCCCCCGGCCCGCGTGAGAGGGCAAGAAGACGGCCGTAGGCGGTAAGATGAGAAAAAACGAGGCGACAAACAGAAGGGTCGGGGATAAGCGCGACAGGACGGAGGGCCAACGGCAATAGGTGCAATAGGTCATCGCAGGGCGGCTCGAGGGGTTGCGAGAAGGGTGGGGGGGGGCCCAAGCGCGGAGGGACAGCGTGGAGGAATAGCGAGGGGGGACAGCGAGTAGTTCAATGAAAGTCATCGTAAACGGAAGAGGAGCGGAACTGCGAAACGGGGCACACATAGGGAACAGAGAGAGAGAGAGAGAAAGAGAGAGAGAGAGAGAGAGAGAGAGAGAGAGAGAGAGAGAGAGAGAGAGAGAGAGAGAGAGAGAGAGAGAGAGAGAGAGAGAGAGAGAGAGAGAGAGAGAGAGAGAGAGAGAGAGAGAGAGAGAGAGAGAACGGGTGGAGGGTAGAGAACGGGAGAGAGCGTTCCGCCATGCCGACGTCGTGGGAGAAAGACAGCGGGAAAGAGAACGCCAGAGAGCTTGCGCAAGCTTCGACCCGCCGCAGCTCCGATCGGCGGACGGCGGTTAAGCCAGCCGCACGCGTTCCGAGTTTTCGTGCCAGCAGTCGACTCGCAGCCTGGCTTTCCAACTGGCACGTTGGAGTGCTTTCTCGTACCGTGCCCTCTCGTTCCCTCGTCTCGTCCCTCTCCTCTTCTCCCCCGCGGTCTCTCCTTTCCCCTCGTAATTTCTCTTTATCTCGCTTTATCTGTCTCTCTTCTCTCTTTCTCTTTTTTTCTCTTTATCTCTCTCCATTCTTTATCCCCGAGTCTCAATTCCACTCTCCGCGACATGACGCGTTGATGATCTACGCGCTGCTGGAAGCAGCGGAAGCAGTGCTCGTTCGGGACTAAAAACCACCACCGCCGTGCCGGTGGTGGTCCATCACGAGATTCAATTCCGAGCAGCATCCTCCTCGGAGCGTCCTTATTCGGAGCTTTATGTGCGTCAGTGCGCGGTTAAAAATCGCGGGAGAAACTGTGCCAGGCGACGTATCGTCGTCGATACGTCAAGGACGACGATGATGTAAATCCCGGTACGCAAACGGTTCGCTCGAAAAGTCGCCTGTCCCGATGAGAGAGAAGATGGCATACTCGAGGGGACCCGCGTGGAGGATGTCGCGTCGGTGATTCCGATCGGCAGCGAGAACTATAGGCTCTCCGAGGATCGTCGGAGAAATTGGAGTAATCAGGGAGCATGAGAGTGTTATGGTAAAGGTGCGTGGACGAACGTGCATGCCCCGGTGTCAACGATAACAGTTAAATTACCCCAATAAGTTCTCCACTAAAAAATAATTTCTATTATTTCTCATTTCTAGATTTTTATAGTTCAAATTATCTCAATTATATCAAAGGATTGCATTTTGTCTTCCTATTTAGAGCCTGAGATTCTTTCGTTTTGATAAAATAATAAGCAAAATTTTTCTCTCCTTCGTCTCCTACTAATTGTAATGTAGAAAAGAGCGATCGCTGAATCCGAACTGTCGGTGCAGTCGCGAGTCGCGATCAAACCGTCGCGTCGTTAGGGAAATCGCGTCCCTCATCGCGTATGCATCAACACGCGCATATGGAAAATGCGCGTTTTCGGTAATGTGAAATAATTAATCACGGTCGTTGACGAAAATGTCGGTAAATCGGCAAAAAACGATCGCTCGACGATTCCCGCGAAATCGTCGATCCAGTCCTCCTACCCCGTGTCTCTCTGCTTGTTTTGCAAAATGCGCGCCCGCGAATCTGCATCCTCTATATGCACGCACGTAATCAACGAGCGATCTAAATTGCTGATGCGCTAACCGCTCGACATTTTCGGCACGCGCCTGCCTTTATTCCATTCGCGCACGCCGACAGAATCTGAAAATCCGCGAGTGCATCGATCCTACGGACGATCCGACGGAGAGTTGGCCGGAAAAAAAAAACATTTTCGCGACCTTGGCCGTTCGCGATTTTGAAATCTCGGACTTCCGCGCGGCCCGAAGTTCCGGAGGTTCTCCTGAATCTTTAAATCCTCGTGTGTCGAACGGACTGAATTGGCCGGAGGTCGCGTGTCCCGGGGGAAAAAAAAAATTGAATTCTCGAGAGAACGACGAAACGATGAATGCGACGCGAGAATGCGAGGAGCGGGGGAGGAAAGCGGCGGTGAACGAAGAGGTGAAGTATACTGTTGTCGATAGCCAAGTCAACGCGGATTTAACCAATTATCACCCCCGCTCTCTCGACGTGGATGTACGAACGAGGCCCTTCCGGTACATGCTCGACCCTTATTGTCCTTTGGGGAAACGATAACGCGATACCCGCACTTGCGCCTGCATCCCATCGAGTAGATCACGCTGTAGAGATGATATTGCGCTAGCGGAACAACGTAATCGCGGGCGAGACAAAATTGGACATTTTTTTCGGCACGAGCCAGCGATTTTTCCGGCTATTCTCTTCGGCGACAGAATTATAAAAATTTTTGTGGTAGATTAATCATTATTGTGTGGAATAGGAGAAAAAAGCTCGAATTGAATTATACGTTTCGCTTCGATGATCCTCGGTATTTCGCGGCGTGAAAAAGGGCACGATATATTCTCGGCGCGCAAAATTATATATACGTACTATTTTTCGGAGGACTTTGCGGATGCACGGTGTTCAATATTTTTTTCAATTTTTCGATGCACACGCGGCAGGACGGATCAGTGAGCGATATTATATACATGTATACGATGAGCACACACGCATACGTGTGTTGTTACGTGTATTTTTTTTTTATATGCGCGTGTGCACAGGTAGTTCTCGACGGGAGAGGCAAATGGAGATAAGAGGAGAGAAAGCGGAGGTATTTTGACAGCCTCGGCACTTGTCCCGGGAATGCCTCGAATGCCTGTGCCGGTACTCCTCGGTAGCTGGGGCTGGGGATTTTTCGCCATATTCCTCCTGCTTCTGGCCACCCCCAGTCCCGCTGCCATTCGCAGAGGTAAGTCTAATCCGAGGGGGAGGGGGACCGAGGGGGTGGGTATAATTCCGGCGAGAGAGTTCAAATTTCCAGGCCAGCGCGACACGCGAGAACGATATCTCTGTATTTATTCGCCGGCGGATGCAATCCGACACCGCGATCGTTTCCCCAAGCGCTCTTCCGCAAACTTACGACCTCGCTTACGACATATATCTATATCTAATCAGTAATTACAATATTACGTTTTAGCGATCCGATAAGAATCGTGCGACTCATCTTTCGAGACATTCGAGCCGGATAATGAAAGAAAAGAAAGCGGTGATAAAATATGAGAAAAGCCTTTTTTCTCAATGTCGTGCGTTTATCCTCGTGTCGCGAATATATATCGTATCCCGCGCGACTCCACGTTCTCTGTTATCTGTAACGTCAAACCGTGCGAAATGCCGCAACTTTCAATTTCTAATTTAATCTAGCAGATAAAATTTCGTTGCGATCGGCGGATAAATCTCGTTTACGATGGATGCGGTATCTCTCTCAATCCCTCTTCCCCCCCTCTCTCTCTCTCTCTCTCTCTCTCTCTCTCTCTCAAAAGACTTCGACCCTGGCAGTCTGCACCCGATGAATTCGATGATGTGCGGTTTAATGAAGACTCATCCCGGGAGCTACTTATCCCCGGGAGCTGTACGACTAGCAATTATCGCAACCCCGTTACGCGGCTAACAGGCCGAATTATCGGTGTAAACAGCCGAGACGCGGCGGCCTCGGATCTTAACCGTCGCATTAGAGAGATTTACTTATCTCGGGTATATCGGTGGGCGCGAATCCCGCCGAGGGAGGTTTTGATACCCCGTGGAAAAGGTGATTTACGAACGAGAGGCGGCCCGGCCGTAACGCGAGGCTGCCGCTTTATATAAGAGGTATCTGGCAAGCGGGTCGAATATCGATTACACGGCCGAAACTTGTGTCGCGTGTGTTGTCGCGCGCGCGTTTCCTTACCCTCCGCCATTCTCCTCCGTACCCCAGCGGTTTCCGCGTGTCCCGTTCCTTCATCCCGTTCCCACCATTACCCAACCGGGTCAACGAAAAATACCGTTGTTCTAATACAACGTGCAACGGAACGTCCCGTATTTTCGCGATTTAATAATATAGATTCTCCGGGGGCCAACTCGGTTTTTCGAAATCGATATTTTCTTAGCGAGGACATCGCGATGGGTCGGTCATTTAACTTTATCTTATCGATTTTTCGTTGAGCCGAAGCTACGTGAAATTAATTAAAACGCCTGTTCTTCTGGGGGAGTTGAGTTTTACTCATTCCGGGGAATATTTGCGGATATCCTGCCCGCTTTAATTACGTATATTTTACTACCAATAAATTTCCCATTGCTAATTAATAAGGCTATTAATTCTTATTAACATAACTAATATGACATTTACTTATAACTATAATATTGGTTATTGACTATGGGCTAGTAGCATAATTAACAATTACTAACTGAGATATAAAGATGAATGCGAACGAGATGAAGAAGAGGGCACTCCGGACGGGTCCCCCTTTTGCTTCTTCCTCGTCCTAACCGTCTCTATTTCAGCGGACCGAGGCCACTGCAACAAGACAGTGGACATTTACGAAGATGTGTCGAGCCCGGCGGTGACCCCAGCGAACTGGGGTAAGCCCCTCTCGTGCTGGTACCGTTTCCGTGCCTTTCGCGGAACGCCCCGGGACTGGATTCTGCGGGTGCGCTTCAAGAAGTTTAAGGTCGGGGTGCTGGAGAACGCCACCACCTGCAGCGGCGGTTATCTGCAGGTGAGCGCTTTGTGTGCCTGATGTGTGTGCCGTCGTTCCGGGAGGAAGAGGAAGAGGAAGGGGAAGGGGGAGGGGGAAAGGGGGTGAGAGACAGCGGTCCTAATTCCGGGATCGCGCGTCCAAACGGCACTGCCGAATCCATCTCATCGCCGAGTCTCCGCCCCTCCCCCCCCCCTCGCTTCGCGCTCTCCTATTAATTGAATAGGGAGAATCCCGGCCAATTAATCGGGCGCTGGAATTTAATTTCGGTTCGACAATAGCGTTCCTCGATTATTCTTTCGATTCGAGTTGGATATCGAGGGAGGGAAACGGACACAGAGGGATGCCGCTGATACTCGCGTAGGTATCTCTTTGAATCGCGTCGCGGACCAATGCATGCGCGGCACGGTCGAACAGCCCGCATTGTACACGATGGGAATGCGCGTATTTCATATTCGTAAAGCTGCGCGTTTTTGCGGGGGGAAAAAAACCACGCAGTTGCGCCCGGATGTATATAAAACCGCCTCTGATATATCATTATCGGATTCGCCTCGCCTCGCGCGCAACGATGCATTCAGAGTCTATTTTGCGCCTAGGCGAACCAGACTCGCCGTACTTTCGAGAAATCCCCTACGGCGAGGTGGAAATATATAGGATCTATAAACACAACGATATAGGTTTTTATCTCGATATCAAGACTATCGAGCTTTTATCGTAATTTATTAGATTAACTTAAGCTAATTTAAATTAATCGAGTCAAATCTACGTTTGATCAAAATCTGCGATCGAATATAGTTTCAAATAGGAATTCTCGGATAACGTACTGGCTCCAGAGAACCCTCATTCCGATAAGCCCCATAACGGTCCGTGTGACGAATCGAGCGCACGTTTGCGGCGTATCGACGAGGTAATAATTCGCGAAGGTCTGTTTGTGTGTGTGTGCGCGCCGTGACCGTTGGAAGAATAGAATGGTTCGTTATCGCGTTAATCAACAGCGCATTTCTAGTTTCTAAATCTAGTTTCGTCCATCGGGACGCGGGAATACACGAGGGGCAAGCGCAGCCGTATCAATGTCACGAATTAGAGCGTTCCCGTATATATAAGAGACGAATGCGATAAGTGATTCCCTCACTTTTCTCCCCGTTTCCCGCCGCTTGCTCCTCTTTTGAGCGAGCGAGTGAGCGCGCGCGGGCGCACTCGTCCTGCTGCCACCTCTCTCAGTTACTTCGGTATCAGGTATTGATCTTTGTGACGCTGTAAACCTCTCTTCTCCTCTCCTTTCTCTCTCTCTCTCTCTTTCTGCCTCTCCGTTCATCGTGCTCTCTACTATCTCCTGTATTTTCCCTCGCGACTTTCAAATTTACACCGGTAAAAAAGATGTAAAGCCAATAGAGTAGTCACTTTGGGTACATTTCCCTCTGCACGAGATCGTATAGATTCGAGAAGCGGGACGCATGGCGAGACTATTGTATCTTTTCCGAACTATTATTTTCCGTTTGTGAATAACTATTTCCCCCGGCCCGTACGTAAGTTCTTATCTTCGTGTAAACTTGCAGATCAGTTACTTCCTAACAGACGGATTCCTAATAATCCTGTGCATCATTATAGAATTATCGCATATCTCTTATATAAATGACTATTAATTATTTTCAGTATACTTAATTTTTATATAGGCTTATTACATTACTTCAGACGTGCGTAAACTCATAAATATAGAAGATCGAAAAAAGATTGCTTTGCAATCAACCCGATTATATACGATATGAAGAATTTTAATTATAGATTAAATATAATTAAGTTTCACACTGATTACATTTTTTGGAGACGTAAATGATTATTACTTATAATCTCATTTTTTTTCGCATGACAAAATTTTGTCATAAGAGATTGGATATATATATTGGCCGTTAAACTGGATTAACGATTCCCGACGCGACGTCCTCACGTTCATCGATCGTCCTTATAAACGTTGTACATTCAACGCGCGTTTCCCGGCCGCTGTTCCAGATCATAGACGGCAACACGAAGACCGAGGTGAGCAATCGCAAGGACCCGGGCGTCTACTGCGGCGAGTCCGAGCAGCCGCAGACCTTCATCAGCGAGACCAGCTTCGTGCGGGTGATCTTCCACGCGGACAACTTCACCGATCAGACGTATTTTAGCTTCGACTCGCGCGCCGAACCGCAGTTCGAGGTGTATCTCAGATACGGCCAGCACCCGGAGCTCTATCCGAATCGTCGCGGCGAGGTCGTGCCGGGCAGCTATTGCGAGCGCGTCTTCAAGGACTGTCGGCTGCAGACGTGCTACGTGCAGAGCCCGGCTTATCCCGGCATCTATCCGCGCGCGTTGCACTGCAAGTATCGCCTGAACACCCGGCTGCCTTTCATCAAGCTCTACATCGAGAACGAGGAGTTCAACATCGACGGACAGCGATGCGAGAACATCATGACGTGCCCGATGCGGCCGATCAGTTCCGGCTCGGAGCACTGCCCGTACGATTACGTACGCGTGTACGACGGTAAGAACGAGAGCAGCCCGGTGATCGGCACCTTCTGCGGCATGGGCAAATTCCCGTACAGCATCATCGGCACCAGCGAGGATCTTTACGTGGAGTTCGTGTCGTCGCCAGCCGGCCCGTTGCTCAACACCGGATTCCACTTCAACGTGGGCAACTGGCCCGGTCACGTGGAAACCGCGGGCGTAAAAAACGGCAGCTGCGACTGGCTGCTGAATAGTGAGTCTCTCGTGAGCGGTAACGAGGGCATTTTTCTCTCGGTCGCGCACTGGTACCCGCCGCACACCAGCTGCACGTATCTGCTACGCGGTCGACCCGGCGAAATCGCCCGTCTCTATTTCCCTAGCTTCCGAGTGAATCGTATCGAGTCGCCGATCCAGCCTTACGACGGCGACTGCGGCGAGAGTCTGACGCTCTACGACGCCGACTGGCCGGACGACGCCCGGATCATCAAGACCTTCTGCGACACTTTCAGCAAACCGATGGAGAAGCACGATTTCGTCTCGACGTCAAACGCGCTGTTCGTGCGATTCGAAAGCAAGACCGGCAGTTATTCCGGCAGCTCGCTCTATTACTGGGCCCACTACGATTTTTTCAACGCGACGAGATTCGGCGAGCCCACGCCCGGTACCGAGTGCGACGAGGTTTTCGCCTCGTGGAAGACGCGCTCGGGTCGTCTACGATCGCCGTTGAATACCTTGGTCTACAAACGACCGGGAGACCCGCCCGCCGATCTGTCCTGCACCTATAGCTTCATCACGGACAAACGGTTGTTCGCGCGCGTGATTTTGGTGATAGAGTCGATCAACTTTAAGGAGCACCCGTACGCCCAGTGCGGCCACTGTTGGGACAGTCGGGTGGACCGGGTGATAATCCGGGAGCCTAATCCGGATGGGATCAAGGGTCACTGCCTTTGTCGGACCAACAACAACGGCACTCCGGCGCCCACGACTTCGACGCCAGTATCGCGACCGCCCGTCCTCAGGATCGTCTCTCGAGGCGAAAGATTGGATCTGAAGCTTCACGTGGACGGCGCGCACGCAGCAGCGAGCTACTTCAAGTGGCCCGCGCCGCTCTTCGAGGCGAGATACGAGTTCGCGCACAGTCCCCTGTGCGGACCCGCGCTTCTGCCGCCTGCCACCGACGGCGAGATCGAGTTTCCGCATTACGAGGCGCTGGGATACGTCACGCCGCCCAGATCCATCAAGTGTATCTGGGAATTACGGGTGAACCGCGAACGCGATCTCTGGCTGCACTTCGACAAGATCAAGTTCGCGTCGCGCTCCTGCGAGGACGGCAAGCTCGAGATCTTCCTGCCGGGGAACGCCGAGCCGTATCTCGGTATCTGCGGCGAGAATGTCAGCTACGTGAGAGAGATGCCAATTATCTCGGCGGCGCTCATAGCACCGCCGATGGATCATCAGGCGCCGAACGGTGACGTCGTCGAGGAATCGCCTGCCGTGATTATACAGTTTACGGGGTCCATGGCGCCGGCCCGGGCGGCCTTCAAGATTGCCTGGACCGAGCTCTTTCATTTACCAAGAGACGGATCCGGAGCCCTCAACACCGGCAAATTGGAGGACTGTGCTTTCCAGTGTCCCGGCGATGCAGGCTGCATCCCGTTGAGATTGGTGTGCAATGGCGTGGTGAACTGTCCCAGTCGCATCTTGCCCTTGCCGGGTATTCTGAATGGCACCTTCTACGAGCCGGATGACGAATCAGTGGAGACGTGCGGCGGTCCTGTCAGCGGTAACGGCGGCGGTTTCGCCGGACCTGCCGGCTGGGCTGGCGCCGGCTTAGGCGCCGGCCTCGCCATTCTCTTGGGTCTGGCGTGTTTCATCGCCATGTGCAGACTTTGTAGAAGACGATCGCGCTCCAGGGACATACACGTGCCCTATTAGGAGGCGCGATCGTGCCTCTGCGAGTATATGCACGATCTCGGAGAATGCAGAGGTCCAAGAGCTGAATTTATAATCGTTTCTCGATGATCGAGGAATTAAGATTGTTTCTTTATACCCGTATGCATATTTGTGTATATGCATATAGGTGTATGAACAAGAAATCTTCATTTCTGGAAAGAGGCGTCTACGCGGCGTTTTAATTTTTTAAACGTCGCTTAGGCGTCTTTAAGCCGGCTGCATCAACGTTGCTCGACGTTGTTAATTTCGGTTAAATAAATTTTCTTTCTCCGACTATATCATAGGTAAGATTATAATCTAGAGATGAGTAGAGCGAATCCCTGAGGCAAGGGATTATTTTAACCCGTCGAGAGATCGTTGGTGCATTCGCGTTTCAGACCTCTGTGTTATTTGAGAAATGATAGAAAATGATCGAGAAGCATGCTCTTTCTCGAGATTCCGTCGAGGTGAAAGAGGTGTTATTCCGCGCTGCTCCAAACGACGGGCCCGACGTTACAAATAATACTCTCAATATGATGCTTCCGGGTCTAATAAATGTCGAGTTTGCTCATTGATTGCGAGAGGTTGACTCCCGGATCTTTACTACTCTATCGCGGTGTTCAAGTATTACTATACTGTCTGTCAATGCCGATCCCATGTTCTGTCGGTCTTCTATTTACACTATTTGCGGAACACTATAATAGTCCATACATTATCCTCCTCTTACAGCAACGACGAAGTTTTAACCGAAGCTGTATTTGCCACTGCCGCGTTATACTCGTCGTATTGTCATCGCGTCTTCTCTACACACACTGCCATAGACATATAGAACTTCATACATAGCCCTCGTCTCGATCGTTCTCCATAATGTCGTTCGCGAGAAAGATCGTAGATTCGTGGTGATCGGGTTATTTCCGTCGCTGATTGTACGAGCGACGATAGCTTCGTTTCTAGCGATAGCAAAACACCTGCGAGATGTGGGTAGCTTCAGCGACACGCGCGGAAGCATTTTTATATTTTTATTATCTCGTTCCTCTAATCTAATTATAGAATCTTGTCAATAATCAGCATCGAAGTCCGACAATAATGAGTTCGAAACGTTAGGAGGAAAGAAGAGATAGATTAGATTAAGTTAGATTAAGTTTTAAATGATTTACTATTGATTTTTGAAAATATATTAAGATAATTAATAATTAAATATTTCTATATTATGATATATTAAATATCTTGTAATTAATTTTTTAATTATGTCGTATTGTATCGTATATATTTTATACTGTATTTATTGTGGTTTATTTGTCGGGCGGCAATATTGCTATCGCTAGAAAAACCGTGGAGGGTAGGCATGGATCCTCATTTCCTTTGTCGCTCGTACGGATGCAAATCAGCGAGCCGATCGTCGTAGATTCCGACTTCGGGATATATAGTCCTTAGCGGTTGCTCAAAGTTGTCCTGCTTCGTGAACTCTCGAGAGAAACTCGTCGCGAGCAAGATACAATTAAATTGACTTAAAATACAACAGAAATGGCGGGAACGACGGAAATCGATAGTATGTACATCTGGTAATTGTGGCTTCTGACGGGTCGTGACACGCCTTGTCGATTTAACATCTTGAGGTTCGGCGACGGTATCGAATATAATATATACACGTACACATATATATGTATATTACATTCGATATATATATAGGTATATAATCACTCTAGTGTGCACGTTGGAGAAAGAAAAAGAGAGAAGAAATAGGAAGTGAGAAGAGTTATGATTCGCCGATTCGCAAGATGTCTGGACTCTATGACACCGAATGAGCGTGCCTATACTAAAATATGCAGCTATTATGATGCATGTGATCGTCGACAGTGCAAACAGTTTGTATATAATAAGGCAAAGGTTAGAAGGAGGTTTGTAAAACCGATCGCTTTTTAGAAATAAACCGGTACGCTATATAGGTGACAGAGAAATAATTAAATAAAATAAAACAAGAGTAAATATAAAGAACGTTGGCGAGACCGTGCCGGCTATCGCAGCGATAAGGGATCCCGTTAATTCGATACTCGTTGGTTGGCCCTTCTCCACAGGGGAGGGGGGAGAGGGGGGCTATTATAATTAGGACAAGAAACAGACTCGGAAACTCGGCCCGCCGCCCCCGGGGCTGCCGCGCTCTAGGAACGATGTTTGTTTGTATATAGGAAAACATTTATGTAGGTTTAGCGACAATCTCAATAGCGGATACACACATCCACACACGGATGTCCACATTCACACGACACGCACACCGACCGAGCGATGCGGTATTAAGCGCATTATTAACGAGCGCAGTTATCTTTAATCGACGGTATAACGATTATCTTACTACGACATGTAATTGCGATAATAATTATTATCACGATTACTATATTTTTTACTAATAAAGAGCATCCTTGGAGTCGAGGAAAAAGGGTTGCTTTACATACCGGACACCTCTTCTGACAAATCTCAGATTCAGTGCGGCGATAAGTTAAAAGGCGAGGACCGAGAGCAAAAATTGCAGAGCGAGAGAGAGAGAGATCGTTACGTTCAAGATTTACGAGTCTGCTCGCCTGGTTAAGTGCGGACCAATTAGGCGGATGTAGTTTTGGGCATCGCCATTCTCTCGTCGATGATTTACACGACGAGTAATTTCTCGCCCGTCGTTTTAGCGCCGTTATCCGTAATTTCGACTCTTCCGTCTTGCGAAATTTCGCCGTGACGCGTAATCCGATTTAGATTTCGTTTCATTTACGGCGCGTTTCCTCGCGTCCATCGATTTTAAACGTTACTTGCGCGCGTATAGCCTGTCCTTCGCGATAAATTCCTTGACGAATTTAGAGCGGACGGTACGAAGGCTTTTCTTTCGCAATGCGCACTGGAATTTTCTCTATTGTGCTTTGTTTCGGTGCTCGAGACAAAAGAACACGCGATAACCATGCTGGACCTCTTCGCACCTATTAAATGCCTCCTGCAGGAAGAATCCGTTCGTGTCGACAATGTCGTCTTCAGGCTGCACTCGCGCGTCACCGTTCTCCTGCTGCTCGTTTGCACGATCCTCGTAACTGCCAAGCAGTACATCGGCGAACCGATTTCTTGCATGACCGATACTTCCGTCGGTACGAATTGTTGTTAACCTTTTCAGCCTCAAGTGTGCGAGCATTTGCATGACTTTACAGAAGTCGTGCAAAGAACGAATCGCAATAAAAAATTTGCATTTAAAATTCCGTACTAAATATCTTTCCGCGTTTAATTACATTCAATTATCGCGCGGACATGAGTTGCTCGTCATTAATGTTTGACCGTAATTGGTATCTTGCTGGCAGACAAAGATCCCGTAAACGCGTATTGCTGGATCTACAGCACGTTCACGGTATCACGACATCTGAAAGGTATTCCTGGACGGGGTGTAGCGAGTGCTGGCGTAGGACAGGCCCTTCCGGATGACGAAGCCCGACATCATCGATATTATCAATGGGTCAGCTGAATTTAGAACGTTCACGATACGGATGAGGAGATAACCGATACGGACAAATGTTCGATGAAATAGTCCGTTGACAGGACACGGAAACAAATTTATTAACCTATATACGGAATATATATGTATATACTTCGATAAATTATCGATATCAAAGTCGTCGTGCATTTCGCCGCGATTTAAATATTTGCCTTCGTTATGAAATTTTTTATTAATTTCCCCGCGAGCCTCAAATCAAATCTTTGCTGAAATCAAGTTATGAACTCGACCGAGACAAGTTTGTTTATTGACTCACACCCCTCAAGGCCAAAAGCTCAAGAATTTTTATGCTCGATATAAAAGTTCTCCGAGAGACTCCTACTTCCGTTAGACTTCTCCGGGAAATACTCGTCGGGAAAAGATCGACCTGGGAATTCGTCAAAGGTATCCCTAAATTGTTTTTCGATGGGGCACTCTGAAAAATTGAAAGCGAACGGAAGAGAGAGAGAGAGAGAGAGATATGCGGGGGACGCGCGAGAACGCATTCGTGCCCGCGCGCGCGCGTGTGTGTGCAACGGAATTGGTCGATCGCGTATAAGTTTATAGAATGCACACACATACTCGCGCGTTCACGTACGCGAGATGCATGATAACGGCTGCACTTCGTTCCGATGGTCAGGTTGCTCTCGGCTCACCCGCGCATGCAGACGTATTGCGCGAGCGTGAATGAAATCTGAAACGTGAACGCGTGAATGTAAAGGAAAACGTCCGGAAAAGACGGTAGACGGCGCGAAGAAATGGAAATAGAGATCGCAGATCCGACTGTAATCCCGCGTTGCTCCTATATCGCGCGATTCGCGTCGCGAATATCGCGGAGGAAAACGCATCAGGGAAAAAAACTGTTCCCGTAAGAGAATTTTAGGTCCTCGAATAGAAAAATATTAAGTCAAATATAAATATCTTCTCCTTGCAGAAAATAAAATAATTTCGGCGATATTTGTCTCCGTTGAAAGTTTATTCCTGTTCAAGATGAGTAGAGAGCAGATAGAGTTCAATTTAAGGAAAATCGGAAATAAGAATGCCAATGTTCGTTAGGTCTGCTTCGTTCTCGGCTTACAAGCGATCTCTTTTTACGTGCCGCGCGGGTTATGGGGCATCTGGGAGAGAGACACCGTAGGCCTCCTTTCGCGTGATCTCGCGTCTCCCTTCCTGAAAGACGTTTGGACCGTGGGGAGGAAGCAGCAGCTCGTCGAGTATTTCACCAGGACGAATCTGCACGGTCACAACTTCTACGCCATGCGTTTCTTCGTGTGCGAGCTCTTGAACTTCCTAAATTCGGTAAGTATAATTCCCTGCCAGTTTTAGAAACGGAAAGAGTTTCTACGGAGGTACTTAAGGGATCTCGATCGGCCAACCGGGGATTATGACGTCAGAAGCGAGGAAATTGCGCGGAAATAACCGTGAATAATTGATTTCTGGATTCGATAACGAGCCCGAAACACGTTCGAAACTTTGCTTCGAAAACGAGTCCGATATATCGCGCGGAAATACAACTCGAGGTCCTTTAACGTATAAAAATATTTTATATACCACTTTACATTCTTTATAATTCCGCGCAAGTGTAAAAATCGACAAATTTACACAATCATCTTAAGGTTCAATATTCGCTGAGTTACGATTATTAAAAAATAAAAAAAAAAATAAAAAAAAATAAAAAAATGTCACAGAGAGCGCGAAGTTAACGAAAACCCCCCCGATAAAACCTTTCATCGATAGATAGGACAGATATATCTGTTGGATGTATTTCTGGAGGGACAGTTTAGGCGATACGGGCCCTTGGTGACCGCATTCATCGCGGAGACAAATCCTCACGGCAGGATCGACCCTATGGCGCGACTGTTTCCGAAGGTGACCAAGTGTACGTTTCACACTTTCGGGCCCGCGGGTTCCGTGCAAACGCACGACGCCTTGTGCGTGCTCCCGCTGAACGTGGTGAACGAGAAGATTTTCGTCGTGCTTTGGTTCTGGCTAGTATTTCTCGCGGGCGTCGGTTGTCTGGCGGTAATTTATAGGTAAGTTTGCGCCCGACGGATATCACGGCAATTCTGATTACGATGCCAGAAATATACGCGAATAATTCGTAAAACTTATTTTACGCGAGCATTGGTTTCTTGACTTTTCAATTTCCCAGCGCTTCATGTTACAATTTTTCTATTATATACATATTAAAAAAAAAAAAAAAAACTTTACGTCATAGATATATCAAAAATCATAAGTATCGTTAAATCCACGCGATTGATATAATCCTTCATGCCTGCAGGATCGTAGTTTTCTCTCAAGCATGGGCGAGAGTGTATCTTCTGCGAGGCGCAGTTCGCAGACTCGAGAAATCTAAAGCCGAGCGTGTCGTACAAGTATTCCATTTCGGCGATTGGTTCCTCTTGCACCAACTCGCACAGAACGTCAATCCTATCGTGTACATGGAGCTGGTTAACGAGATAGCGAAAGCCTTCACGACCAAGAGTTTCGCGGACTTCGTCTAGATCCCCCTCGACTCCACCTAAAGTAGCATTACGCGGAATTCAATTTACGAAGCTCAAAATGTTCTTATAAGACATAAACGGTCGATGGGTATTCCGTTATAAATGTCCGTCGTAAAAGTGTATTAAATATCTTATGATAAAAGAAAGATAAATATTTAAAAACTGTGCGATTTTAAAATATAAAGACGATTAAAATCTTCTTAAAAAAAATTCTAAAAAGATTTATTAAGATATTCGAATTATATTTGAATTATTAAGTATATTATAATTATATACGAAATATATTTAAATTATTAAAATGTGCGTATTTTCTCTGTTTGAATTGTTAAAATTTAAAATCTACTGAGGGGCGTGCGAATTCCTTTTCGACAACCCGTGAAGCCGACGAACAATGCGAGCAGATACGCCGGCGGGAGTCTTTTGTTCATCAACGTTACATTCAATTGTCCCGAAACAGAAGCGGAGATACTCTCTTCTCGCCGTGTATCCATGGGAACGTGAGTTTGACTCAGCCAAATTACCCGAGTTACGGTTCTTAGGGTTAGGGATTTCGCCGGAATTATTACGAGTCTCGTCGCGTCGGAGATCTTTCGTGCTCTCGAATTTATCTCCCGGTGCATCCTCGCGTCGTCCCGTACCCCGGAATACCCCGTGCGCGTTACGCATTTCCAAGGTAACGGAAACAGACGACGACGAGGAGGAGTTTTGATTTCGTCGTTTCGCTGCACCCACGGGTTTGCGTATCGTGACGAAGAGGAAGGATTTGCAAAGTCGAAGTTGAACTAGCGAACATGCGCGAAATTGTGCATCTTCAGGCCGGCCAATGCGGCAATCAGATTGGAGCCAAGGTATGTTTCGCTTAACACGAATGTCACTTGAGCGTTTTCAAGTAAGTATACATGTACCGCTAATCCAACAGACGATAAAACAAATCGATCAGAGATCGAAATTCATATATAATCTCGAAATTGTTATATACGCACGAAACTATTGTTTTGTCTGTAATCAGAACGACTGTGACCAAGTATCGATTATTTCCTTGAGAAATTTCCATTTCAATGTTGTAACAATTATAGTTTTGGGAGGTCATCTCGGACGAGCACGGGATTGATCCTACGGGCACGTATCACGGCGACTCGGATCTGCAGTTGGAGCGAATAAATGTCTACTACAACGAGGCAACAGGCGGTAAATACGTGCCGCGTGCGATCCTGGTCGACTTGGAGCCCGGGACGATGGACGCGGTCCGTTCGGGACCGTTCGGTCAAATATTTCGGCCGGACAACTTCGTGTTCGGACAGAGCGGCGCCGGCAACAACTGGGCCAAGGGCCACTACACCGAGGGCGCCGAGCTCGTCGACTCCGTCCTGGACGTCGTTCGGAAAGAGGCCGAGAGCTGCGATTGCCTACAGGGATTCCAGCTCACGCACTCGCTGGGCGGCGGCACCGGTGCCGGCATGGGCACTCTGCTCATCTCCAAAATACGCGAGGAATACCCCGATAGGATCATGATGACTTTCAGCGTGGTACCTTCGCCGAAGGTATATCCGCTCTTTGAATTTCGCTCATTTTTCAAAATCGCTTTGTTTCACTTCAAATCAAAAAAATCTCGACTTCTCTCTCGATTCTACGGACGATCGCGTCTAGCGTGGTTCTCGAAGAAATAATTTGAATGCGTTCTCTATATTCACGGGCAAGATCTCCATTGACTTTCGGAAACAATGAGAGATCGGATCTCACGCGTCAAGAGTTACGTTTCGAATTTTCATCGGGAATCACGCCGTAACGCGAAAGTCTTTCCGATGCGCGCGGGATAAGGTACAATGGATGCGAGACAAAGCGGCCGCCAGGAACCGACCTTTTGTCGTTAATAGGACGATACCGCGCGCATTGCCGGCGTACAATGCTTGTACTTTCTCGTTTGTGTGTACACGGTTGGCGCGATACGCGAGCGCGCCCGATACTCGCGGCCGCGGATGCCATACGTTGCACGTCAGCGTCTATTCTCGCCTCCTTCCGAAGGTATCGGACACCGTGGTCGAGCCCTACAACTGCACGCTCTCGGTGCATCAGCTGGTGGAGAACACGGACGAGTCGTATTGCATAGACAACGAGGCGCTCTACGATATCTGCTTTCGGACCCTCAAGCTGACCACGCCGACCTACGGCGACCTCAATCATCTCGTCAGCGCGACCCTGAGCGGCGTCACCACTTGCCTTAGATTCCCCGGCCAGCTTAACGCCGATCTGAGGAAGCTCGCCGTTAACATGGTTCCCTTTCCGCGACTGCACTTCTTCATTCCCGGTTTCGCTCCCCTGACCTCTAGGTCTCAAATTTTTCGCAAGGAAAACTAATTGGATTGAAAACAAAAACTAATTAATTAGAGCGTCAGTCCTCAACGAGAGTTGACGTTATATCGCTGCTTTATACAAATGAAATTTCCTAAATATTGCAGTAAAATCAATATAATTAATTAACTAATTAGAAGCAATTATTTGCGTACATAATTTTCTGTCTTTCTTGCTTTCGATGTAATTCTAAAATGATATTTTAGAGGCTCGCAACAGTACCGGGCACTCACGGTACCGGAGCTCACCCAGCAAATGTTCGACGCGAAGAACATGATGGCCGCGTGCGACCCGCGACACGGTAGATATTTGACGGTGGCCGCGGTATTCCGCGGCAGAATGTCGATGAAGGAGGTGGACGAGCAGATGCTCAACATCCAGAACAAGAACAGCAGCTACTTCGTCGAGTGGATACCGAGCAACGTGAAGACCGCCGTTTGCGACATACCTCCGCGGGGCCTAAAAATGTCCGCGACCTTCATTGGCAATTCTACGGCTATTCAGGTTCGTTCGTCGTTTACTTCAACCAAAAAAAACTTCAACCGTGAATCAATCAAGCTTTTAGTTCAATCGATTTCTAAAAATTGCAAATTTTTCCAAAACAAGTTACCCAACATTCGATTTCGTCGAACGTCAGGTAACTTGTTCTCTTACTAAAAAAAAATAAATAAATAAATAAATGTAGTTACATCGAGAACTTAATGTTTTTACGTAGGAGTTGTTCAAGAGAGTGTCGGAGCAATTCACCGCGATGTTCCGGCGCAAGGCGTTCCTGCACTGGTACACCGGCGAGGGTATGGACGATATGGAGTTTACCGAGGCCGAGAGCAACATGAACGATCTCGTGTCCGAGTATCAGCAGTACCAGGAAGCCACCGCCGAGGAGGAGGGCGAATTTGACGAGGAGGAGGAGGGCGAGGGCGAGGACAAGTGAAGATCGTCCCCATCTACGGAAGATGTTTATCGAGTGCTCGCTACACCTGCTGCTTCCTTTCCGCTCTCGTCGCTTCTTTACGTAGTTATATCGTCCCACCCTCGTATCCTGTTAGAATGTAAAATAATATGTAGCCGAGCCAACGTCGGCCGACAGCTTGTTGTTCCTCGTCTTCCGCGTGTCCCCCATCGTCGAAAGTACATTACGTGCACGAAATAAAGGGAAACAAAAATGAGAGAAGAAAAAAAGAAACGAAAAAAGAAGCTCCTGCTCCATTTTCCCGCGTAAAAAGCACTCATTTCTCTAGCATCCTCTTAACCGCGTCTACAACACGACGAAACGGAACACTCTCTCGCACTCTGGGATTTGCGCCTGGTTTCCGGGTAACCTCCGGTCGCTACGGAGATAATGCGAAATGTACGTATCGGGGAAACGTTTCCTGCTTCCTCTCCTTCAAGTAAAACTGCTACGCGCGAGCACCACCGAGAGCGTGTTTGCTTACCTTCGGTTGCGCACTTTAGTCAAGGAACGAGAAAGAAAGGACACTTAAAACCTTAATTAAAAATTGAAATCGATTCCCCCCCCCCTCTTTCACGTTCTACATGTTTCAAGCGGCGCGATATTCGCGGTATTCCTTGTTACTCACCGGCGTGTTCGTTAAATGCTTCGCAATTAAATTTATCACGTTTTATTCCCGCTGTATTTCAATTTTATAATACACGCTTAATTTCGCGATTCGTTTTATTAATTTTATTAAATGCCATTTATTTCGTCCGCGGAGCAACGGTCCGTTTAGCGGGCTAAAAATCACTCGGGGATTTATTTCGGGACACACACTTCATTCTACGCCTCCGGGAGCGATTCTTTTACAATTCCCAACTCCGCGATAACGCGCCGTAATAAATCGCGGCAGGGCGCGTATCGGAGGCTCGTACATCACGCCGGCATCACTGCCGATTGCCGGTGCCGAGACGTCGGCGCGCGGTCGGCCGTATTCTCGCGCTCTCGGTCCTTGCGTTTTACGACGATCGAGAACACTATTGGCAATAATTGCACAATTGCCGGCTCGAGGACTCGTTGTTAAGCGACGTGACGTCACGCATCCCTGAATGTACCGTGAAAAATGAAACGTATACGCGCCCGTCTCGCGCGGCGCGCGAGAAATATCAGCTGTCCTCGGTCAATATTACATCGGAGATCCGCGAAATCCCGAGACTCGGGAATCCGGTGGGCTTATCTCGCCAAAGCGTCTTGAAGAATAGAATATATTAAAAGGGAATGCGTAAGAAAATGTGTGTGCAGATTAGACGACATCTCCTCTCCTTTTTGCACCACTCAACCTTCAGCAACTTTATGATAGGTCGCTTTTACTATTTAAAAAAAAAATGTTTTAAAAGTATATTTTCGAGATTTGGAGATAAGCTCTGCGGGATCGCACGTCCGCATTTACCTACCTACCGCGAGGGCGTTTACGTAACCGCGAGAGAGAGAGAGAGAGAGAGAGAGAGACGCGGATGGACGGGGAGGTCGAACACTCCTGCCGAGCACACGTGGGGTCCACACACGGAATGCTAATGCTAATAATGCAGACGTATAAACTTGGGGATTTAGATCACGGTGTTCCAGTTTCCGTCACCGCGCGTGTTGTTCCCGCCGCGGTTTCCCGCGATTTTACATCTTCGCTCGGCTCTCGCTAACGATCTCGGTCTCGCGAGCAAACCTTACATAATTACGCGTTACGGGAAAAAAAGAGAGAAAATAAAATGGGCGCGATATCCTATCGTTCTACAAGAGAGAACGTATTTTACGTATTTACAAGCGTTTGCTGTCACTTGTCATCGACGTCGATATATTAGAATATAAGCAAGAGGACTTATTCGACGGCGGCGGAGCTGACGTTGTCCGATAAGCAAAATAGAACGATAAATAAAAAATGCCATGTATCACATAAAACTCGCAGGATTCACGGGTTAACGGATTCAATCCCTTTCGGCTTAAATACAAGGTGTCCAACTTCTAGCGCGTTATTTTTTAACGACGGAATCCCTCGATTTGGACTCGAGTTTTTAGGCGTGACTATCGCGGAAGGTCATCGTTTATCTTAGCTTTCCGATCTTTATTAGCATCGCGTATGTCTATAAGTAAGTCAAGATTTTATAAAATAAATTCCGTCTGAAATTAAAAGAACGTATCATATGTAAAATAAGCCATATTTGGCCACTGAGATTTCATTGGCGAGCAGACTTCCTTTTTTTTTTTTTAATTACTCGTAACTTGAAAGTTATCGGCGTCTCGATGTTTTCGCCAAGGAAAAACCGATTCCCGAACGATTAAGCAATCCCGTCGTAAAACAAAATTAACGCTCGTCAAGCGGGACACCCTGTATACGTACCTTGGTAGGTATCGCATTGTGCATCGTCACCCGACTATGCATTGCTCTCTCTTCGGTAGCTGGCCGTCTTTTAAAAATCGATCGCCCGCGGGCCCGGAGGCAGGAGACAGCGGACCGTTTGTCTTGCAGCGACATTTTGCGTTTCACGTAAAGAGAGAATTCTCCCCGCGTATATATATATATACAATACACCCAGCACGTCGCAACGTATCTCACTCGCGATATACGCGCCGGTATCGCTCCGATATTTATCTTCGTTAGCCCCAATTCGCGATCGGTCTAGGCGTGCCTTGCGGGCACACGTAAGGGCAGATGCCGAGGCGCGTAGCCGAGTTAATCGCATCGTAAACCATTAGGGCTGGTTACAAATGGCTGCGTTACGCGAAAAAAAGGCCAGCGAAAACCGGTGGAGGATATATATCGAGAATCGCCCGTTTAATTCCGTTGTACAAATGCTATAGCTCGTTAAAATCAGCGGAGAATTATTTGCAGCGATAAAAAAATTAGCAGCAATTATCTCTGTAAAATTTCTTCAGAATTTCGCAAACTGCACAAGCACGATATTAATATTGAAGAAATAATAGGAATTTTTTCATTGACGAAAGCCTTCGAAGTGGTTAGAAGAATTTATATAATAAAATGTAGAACTACATTCTTGGTAAATAATATGCATAATTAATGTTTCATTTCCAAGAACAAACTTGTTGTTTTCAAGCTTTCTAAGTCAGCCTACGTCGAAGGTGGAAGCGGAAATAAGTGATTTGATAAAAATTTCTTAAGGGCGAGAAGTATATGCATGTTATGCATATGTATGATGCAGCGCGTGCACTTTATTAAGAAGGCGACAGTGAATGGTAAACCGTTTATTATATGCGGAAACTTTTCACGCTCGCGTTATTACTGTTTACCGGCGTTGTATGCGAGGTGACGTTTAAGCACGAGTCGCAATAAGGACGAAGATAATCCGCCGCGACCAGCAAGGCTGCACAGGTATACGACATTGAGCGAGGCGAGCAAGGAAAGAGTACGCAAAAATATTTGTTCCGCGATTAATGAAGTACGCCGCCTTCCTTTCCTACGTTCCTTCTTTTTTTTTTTGCGCTCGAGATCCGCATTATTCCGCGAGATCTCTCTGAGCGAGTGAATTCCATGAATAATCGAGTTGTACAATGTATTGTTACGCTAGTTATGTACGGAGGACGCATTTCCACGAGCTCGTTGCATACGCGAGGTGATTCATTTTTCGCTCCGATGATGACCGGAAGCGACACTCGCGTTGACACACCCACTCAGCCTCGATCGTGGAAGCATCGAGGATCGACGCGTGGCGGTGCATTTATCGGAAAAAGCGAGGAAAATATGAAAACATATATATATATATATATATATATATATATATAGATATAAAAATATAAAACAATAATAAAATCCGATAATAATAACGTAACGTGCAATAAAAAATATCTAAACTAAATTTTCCTTTAATATATAAAAGAGGTAGGTAGGTAGGTAGGTATATAAAGATAAGGTAGATGAAATTTATAACAACGCGCGCGGCAAAAAAAAAAATAGATAATAATTCACCAGGTAAATTTGCGATAATACGAGAAGCTAATATAAATGCTAATGTAAAAAATTGTAATAAGAGAAAATTGTGATAAAACGTAAGAAAAATATGAGAGAGAGAATTCCCTGTGTGTGTGTCGCACCGGTATCATCTCCGCACCACCGCGTGCCACATTCGATCGGTCGAGGTCCCCGTGTTGCTCTGTTCACGCTTCGCGGAGCACAGACAAGATCATAGACGCGCGAATAATTACAGAAAGCGATTGAGAGTGACCGGGGGCCGGCGGTAAAGAGAGACCAAAGGAGAGACGAGAGGGGCAACCTCTCTCCTTTCCTCCCTCGCGATTTGCGCGCGCGTGTGCGCTCAAGGTGCGCACGGACGCACTTTTTCTCACGATGCGAATCGAACGACCGATACCTACTTCTTTTTTTTTTCTCCTTTTCTCCCGCCTGATGGGCCGATAATGGCTTCGTCCTTCGCGCGAACGGTCGCGCGGTGAGACTGCGCGGCGAGTCATCCACGGATCCACGGCACCGCAAAGGATCTAGGATCTAGGTGAGCGCGTAACGAGTCGCCGGGGTCCGACCCACCCCACTATCATCGACAACGACGGCGGGAAACAAACGCGGGGACCCCACGCCGTTTACCTCACCTACGAATTCGCCTCGCCCGCGATTGGCAGGGAAAACTTTTTTCCGCATCTCTCCCCCTTGGATCTTTGACGCGTGAGCGCGAGCAAAAACAATCCGCCGGGGGATATATAAGTGATCTGACGGGGTACGTGAGATGTAGTCAGTCCACAGTACCGACAACAGATCGCAAGCACTTGGAGCAACATGTTCAAGCTGGTGAGTGAAGCATACTCGGGGCGGACGAGCGCCGCGGCGAAACTTTTATATCGTGAAGAGTGTATGGATGTCCGTCGCGGTTTTTCCCGACGCAGAGTCTAAAAGATATCTCTCATACATACATAACTTTATATAATTTTTCGGGATATATAATTTTTAAAGTGGATCATTTAAATTTCTTAAAAAGAGAAAACACAGTTGTCGAGCGCAGAATACATATCGCAAGATGCAAAAAAGTTCGTATTTTCGAAAATGACATTTATCCTCTTATAACTTTGCTTTTATGTGGAGATTAGACTTATCTCTAACTACAGAGAGAGAAAGAGAGAGAGAGAGAGAGAGAGAGAGAGAGAGAGAGAGAGAGAGAGAGAGAGAGAGAGAGAGAAAAAGAGACAGAGTCGACTTGCAATACCGTGAGAAATGCTCGGACGTAACATTTGCTGTGAACTTTACTTGCCGCCGCGGGCATGATTTTATCGTGCTGGAATACGTTTGTTTCATTCATATCGTATGATACGCGCTTGAAGTTATCCTGGATATGCGTAAATAAAGCCGAAGGCTATGCGCGACGACGCAGACCGGTCGCTTAGGAGCTTCATGTTGTCATTTAGGATAATCTCGCGTAGAAGTCCATTGTCGCATAAGACCCACTTAAACAAATTGGCGGCAAAATGTTCTCACGCTGAGGAAACACGCTGTTTCAATTTCTCTCATATTTATCATATTTTTGCCTTTTCTATGTTTATATATCTATTTTTAGTGTAATCAGTTTTTTCTTTTTAAGGAACAAAGAGAGAAAATTGTTAACAAATCCATCGCTTTGCCCACCCGTGTGAGACACGCACTTTCTGTTCATAAAAATAGAACACGTTCCAATTATTTCATATAATTATGATTCTGATTCCGGCAAATGTTTCCTGAGTTGCACAACGTATCAAGTTTTGCAACAAGTTTCGTCCCGAATTCCGTCGCGATTTTACGTATAGAAGCAGTTATGAATCTGAGGAACATTCTTGACGCATATATATCTACATTTTATCGCAGATCGTCCTTCTCGCCACTGTCGCCTACGCGTCCGCCGGCGGCCTCTACTCCGGATACGGAGGGCTTTATGGCTACGGCAGCGGTTACGGCAGCGGTTACGGCTACGGTGGCTACGGCTTAGGTCATGGAGTAGCGGCGATCGCACCTTCGATCGCATACGCGCACGCTCCAGTTGCGACCAGCTACGCCAATACGTACAAGGTAAGTAAAGTAAGCTCTCAAACGGTTGGGCGTGTAACCGATACGAGAAGGGAAGGATTATCAGCGCGCCGGAGTATAGCTTTGCCGGAGTGAATTCCGGATGAAAATTCCGGTTTTACTCGCTGTAATCCATAAACGAGCTCTCCGCGCAAAATGAATTCAGTAGAAATAAAGTTTTGTATTATTATTTCGGCTAAATAACGCTCCCGGACGAGGGAGGGGGGGGGGAACTGGAATAATTACCGAGCACATTTTAAGGGAGAATTAAAATTTTTAATGAAATTTTAATTTATCTGTAGCTATGTAAAATAAAATAACGGACGAGGTATATAATTCTCCCTCGTTTTGTCCTCAGGTCGCGGTAGCTCCACCCATCGCTAAGCTCGCCGTTGCACCTGCTATCACGAAAGTGGCGTACGCCGCGCCTATCACAAAAGTCGCCTACGCTCCGACTTACTCTGCACCAGCGTACAGCTACGGCCACTACGGATACACGGTTCCACCATCGGTCACCTATCTGAACAGCGGTCTTGGATACGGTCACGGTCTTGGATATGGTCTCGGCTATGGATACGGAATCGGCCACGGTTATGGATACGGCAGCTATGGTGGCTACTACCACTGAGCGGGACTGAGCCCAAAGTCCTCGGGGCATAAACGCCTTCTTCGACAAGTTTGATTGTAAATGGTTGGCGACGCAGCCGTACTGCCAAAAAACATTGTCATCGGCTATGTACATGACGTTTATAATACACATTTTCATCTTTTACGTCGCCTCTATTTCTTGTAGCGCATTCGACGGCGATTTGAGTCGCCGTGAATACCTAAAGACGCAGCAAAGATGTCCAGAAATCATCCTGAGATCATCCTTATTTAGCAGCGTAAAGAACCGCTAAAAAAAATTAGGGCATTTTTTAAATACCTTTCAGACAGTTACATAATTCGGCTAATTATTCGATCCAACTTTGGTATTACGCGTACATAAAATTCCTTAGCGTTACGTATTATCTGATCGTATCGTCATTAATTTTCGTTTTCGCGGTTGCTGGAATTTCAACAGCTCGTTCCACCAGCATCTCGAGACACGCCAGCGTCGATCGGTATCGGTCCGTATATCGCGATCTTACGCCCCGCAAAGATCCGTCACGTCTGACCGACGGGGACGCGATTGTTAGAGGCTTTTATACATTCAGTCTTAGACCATCCATCCATCCGTGGATCCAGCGAAGCGTAAGAGCGTTGCGCAAGGTGAAAAAGAGGTGTTGAGCTGCGTGTGTACGAGCGCGAGGAAGAAGCGAGGCTTAAGAGTGGATCAAGGCTAAGGCGAGGCAACCCGCAAACTTTGTTTATCCCGATCAGGTCGTTTATTTGGTCCTTTTACTTTGGCGTAACTTCAATCTCTCGATTTTATATAATAACGCGCGCTTTATGTAACATGCACTCGGGCGTTTCGTTAAAGTCGCAGTCTTATCTCCTCAATGTTTGATCGCGCGTCTTGATGAGCGCCGTCATATTACTCGAATATTCTAAGACGCACATGGCTAAAAAGCTTTCCTAACGGATCCTTTAAATTCATACAAATCGAAAAAATTATTAGATATAAATTATTCATATAAATAATAAATAACAAATATTATTAGAATCGAGTCCATCTAAGACGATAATTTTATCAGCTAAATCAGATGCTTAATTGAGAGACAACGCGTTCAGCTTATTTCAATTTATTTAGACACAAAGGACGTTATCGATTTCAATGCGTCAAAGATAACATTCTCCGTCTTAATAAAAGGACGGATGATTAAATTGATGTACATTGTACAATATACGCACGCAATCTGATTGCGAAGCGATTCGAGTTCTTTAAAGTCGACATCACTGTTCAAGGTAGATCGATAAAGGAGATACTCAATGAATTATGCGTTCTCATTTCACATGAATTTAATTTGTTATACATCACGAATGTACGTCCCAGAACCACCGGTCGTTCTGTCTCTCTCAACGGTGATTGATATACCATTTCTTTGTGTTCAATTTACAGAAATAATTTTCCTTCTTGAATTTTATATATTTTCGTAACCCGAACCTTGAGCCTCGAATTAAAATTCCATCACAGTAATCTCTGACTCAAAATTAATCGAGAAACGTGATTTTGTCTGTTAGGCCTCTCGAAGCGTAATTTGCGAGAAACGTTTCACTCTTCACGTGCCAATTATTCGCAAATTATTATAGCATTTCAATATTCTCGAGAGTGGAAAATGGACTTCAAATTAGTTTGCGGCAAAAAGGGCCAGGTTCGGTGCGCGCGCAACCTGTATATTAATTGACGTGCGCTGCCTGCGCTTCTCGTTTACTCTTCGTCATGCTCGAAAGCGCGGTGGCGAAACTTGTAAAATATTATAACGTCACGAGTCCGGGCCGCGGACACGGTCGCTCATTCATTTATTTACTTTCCCACTTATCTCGTTGCACGCGATCGTGCTCCAGATTTATTGGAGCAGGGTCGTCGCCTCGCGACGAATTCCGCCCATGCCCGTGCACGGACTCGTTTTTCGTGCGTCGCGTCGGCGTCGGCGTCGGCGTCGGCGAGGAGCCGGGAGAGAACTCGAGAAATGCACGCGTATATGCGAACGACGCGTCGTCCTCCAAGGTGAAACGCTCCGGAAAACGAAAATGGATTTCCCACTCCCACCCATGGCGACCGTGGAAAAAGCGAATGCGTATATGCGCTCGCGACCGTGCTCCATTTTCCGGAGTCGGCGGTGATGAAGCCGGTCGGAAGTGGCTGGGCTTCTTCTCTACTTGTCGCGATACTAATCAACCTTAATTAAACGCAAATACATCGCAAATAACGCGAGAATAGGATCGTTTAATTAAAGAAGAACGAGATCAAATCCGAGATGCTTCTCGGTTACATTTCTGCAATGCGAAAGATTATATATACATATAATAAAAGCGGTATCTCATATTCGCGCGTATCGTCCCAACAAATAAATAAATAATTTAGATATCTCACGAGTGTTTTCCGTCTAAGATTTCAAATACGTTTCAAAACGTGCTAACGCAGATCTGTGAGAGACCTGTCCATTGCGAGGCACGTACGTCAAGCGCAATCTTTCCATCAACGTCGCACGGATGCGTTGTAATTAATGCCTCGCGCGTCTCTCCCATATTGTAAAGCGAATATAAACGCAACATCATAACACCGCGTAGCCGTATCAATCCCATCGCGCGAGTGTGATGTGGACGTACTGTCAATTATGCCACGTCGCGTCGCCCGGAGTCTGTATACGGGCGTGTAATATAAGAGCGCGCGCGCGCTGTCGGTCGGTTGCGTTGCGTAATAATAAAGTGCCGGGGCCGGGTTTATTTCGGGATCGCGAAGCAGGCGACTTTGAGAGACGTCCCTACGATGAATGATGGGCGTTTGTTGCGTATAGGAGAATTACTTATGCGATTCGTTCGGGAAGGTCGTCGCGACTTTCTACACCGGTGTCGTGGCCCCGTCGACCTCGCGAACTCGATACGCGTGATCTACGAGCGCGAAACTATATCTTTTCGCCAGGTAACCGTACAAATGTCTATTTGCTAACTTCGTTGTTTTTTTTTAAACTAAATAAAGCATCTAGCTGCGTCACAGGTACATTTGGAAACACGGCACGACAAATAAAAATATTTGCATAACTCATCTCTCTTTCTCTCTCTCTGTCTCGACATAATTTTATGTAGGAAAAAGTGCGTTTCTGCAAAGTGCTTCTGTTAAAATGTGTTGTATTTATACTGATGTATTAAACAAAGAATTTTGTTGGCAGCGTTTGTGTCTCTCGTGAAAATACTGAAAATATATATACTGAGAAAAATTGTGAATACTTTGCCCATGTTGTATTATGGTCAATTAATAACATATACATCGAAAATGGATACTTATATAGCGACAAGTCGCTTGACGCGATTTTCCGGAAATAATCCGAAAATCTTTAGATTCGTCGTTGGATCGGCGCCGTCTGCCGAAATTACGATATTAATTTACGTAAAACGGCTGAGAGGCCTCGTGACTTATTTACGAACGCATTTGGCTTTGCGCGCATAATGCGAGCGTTTCGACGCAAGCCGGCATTAAAATTCTCTTTGGAGCCTACTCGAAGAGGATTATTTTCCGCTCGACGAAATATATACCTCGTTTCGAGCGCGTCAGCGCTCGCTATCGTCGCGTCGCGGTGGATCGGCGATATGACACGCGGATATATAAACGCGCAATAAACGGACAACGATTGGGTGCGAAATATAAATTTATTTTTATCTCTGCACGTGTTGAATTATATAACAAAAATCATATACGTGTAATTCTCTTTTCGAGCAAAAAGAACATCCGGGCGACATTGTCGCTCGGGAAAATCGGCCTCGTCGTGCTTCCAAGGAAAGTGCGGCCCGCAGGTCTACCCCTAGTGGATGTAGCTGACAGCGGGTGCGGCGTACGCCAGCGGAGCCGCGTGAGCGGCGTAGGCGAGCGGAGCCGCGTGTGCGGCATAGGCGACCGGGGCTGCGTGCGCGGCGTAGGCGAGCGAGGCTGGGTGCGCGCTGTAGGCGATCGGGGCGGCCGCGTGGACGATGGGTGCGGGATGCGCCGAGTACGCGATGGGTGCAGCGGCGATCGCCCCGGATGCCAGGTAGCCGGGGGCCGGTGCTGCAGCGACGCAGGCGACGAGAAGGGCGAGAAGAGCGGCGCACTTGTACATGGTGACGAGGTTTCGGAAAGAAATCGCTGAGACGAGGAGCTTGATTCTCTTGCGAGGATTGTCCGAGTTTTAGCACTACTCGACTATTGATACCGAGATCCGTTCCACGGCACCTATTTTATAGGACCGAAACCCCTCTTATACGCGGGAGAGAGAACTGGTTCCCCATCGCTCCCATCCTCGTCGTGATCTATAGAAGCGGAGCGGGACCCCGCACGCCCGTGGGCCAAGGTCTTCCGGATTCGGCGAGATTTCGCCGTACGAAAGATTTGGACGGCTTTGGGCGGATAAGACGGACGAGGGAGCTCGAATGCGGGGCCCATCAGACGCGCCGATCTTACCGCTCTCGGATGATGGATGGTTCGGATAATCGTATAATCATCGTTATGATTGTTAATCGTTATGACTTTTAACGATATTTGCAGTCGGAACAATATGCGCCAATTTCCCTCCTTCCTAGGGGGGGAAATCATCCATGCACCGTATATAAAATTGATGACTGTTACAATGGTCCGCCGCATGTAAATAATTACATAGCGTTTATCGCGGGAACGAATTTGCGGTGCCGCAAATTATCAATTCATCAAAATTTAATAATATATTAAATGTTCGTGCGTATAAATCTACAAACCTATACGCATTATAAATTTCAGTCACGGGAGTGTGGCTCGTGAAATTTTGATATGCTACAGCGATACTCGTTGTAATTTGCCAATTAACAACGAGGACAGAAAGAGGATGCATCTTGCGTAAAGACGCATTATATTTTATTCCACACGCACACACGCCGTTGCGTAGAGAAGCGCGGCGGTCGGTCTTAGTGTCGACGTTACGCACGTCTAACCGGTTGCTGCGATTTTCGTCAGTGCGAGCTGTCACGCATTGTCATTGTCGATGCGTGATTGCGTAAGGAACGAAGGGAACGGGGCAGAGAAAAGGATACGCGCGCGCGCGCGCACACACACACACACACACACACACACGCTGGCACACGCGCCTCGTTCGCTAATATTACACGTCGTCGTATGCGGAGCGCGTCGTGCGAAATTGTGTAAGTCGAGCATCTACTTTCGCGACTCGTGTCACAATGTCTCTCCCCCGAACCTGTCTCCCACTGACCCTAGTTTGCGACTACTCATCGGCTTTAGACATCGTGGGCGTAACCATCATTCAATTTTCGCGTTACTCGATAATTAATGCGATTTATTGAATCGAATAAAAATATAGAAGTTACAAGAAAAAATCTAAAAATAAAGAAGAGAAATTTTCTAACGAAAAGAGAGCTTCTGAAAGAGAATATTTTGTATAGCGAGATAAAGCTTAATCTATAAGCTTAATAGAAATGTAGATTTAATTTTCAAATAAAATTAAAAATTATTTGAGAAAAACAGACACCGAAGTTGAAAGTTTTTGAAAACTTTTTAGACGGACGAGTTTTGAAAAAACTTTGTGAAAAAAAGTTACGCGTACAAGTCGTTGTGCATATAAGTTTGTTAGAACAACGTATGCGTGTTTTGTGAAATAAAACCGCCTGACCGTCGAGAGAAAGACCCGCGAGCAAGGCGACCCGGCTCGTAAATTGTTGCAATTCATAAGCATTAAAATGGAGTAAAGTACAAAGAGGAAGAGAAACGTTGCCTTCTAAACGGCCAAAGTCAGGACAAACAACCTGGAAGCATCCTTTGCGCGAACAATTTTAACTCAGACCCCGTCGGTCTAACGCTTGACACATATTTTAATTGTTTAAATATTGTTAACGAGGCGCATCTCGGATAAAATAAATTACAATGACGAGAAAGCAAAATTCGATTACAAAATTGTCCGTGCGTTCTCTAACTGACGTCATCGCAATTAAGCGACTGTTATTGTCACGTCTGCCTGTGCGTCAAGAATTAATCGAGGAAGTGACAAGCCGCTTTTAAACGTCGTTGTTGCCCGAGGCGATTCGAGCTCGTATTTTGGGTCCGCCGGCCCGAAAGCTAATATGTATACATAAATCGCTTGATAATTACGCGCGATTGTTCCGGACGCGGCTATACTGTCGAGAGTTTGATGATCGATAGTCGAGGCTACGTGTCATTGAACCTCTCCATCCAGGCATCCATATGTATGCGCAAACAAAGAGAGCCCGGAGATAAGGCCGTCGATAATCACGGTCGCCCTTTCGAGTATTTCCCGTGTCCTTCTCGGAGAAACAAAACGATGATCGACAATTGCGTTCCCGTCGAGGCTACGCATCGCACACGAGGGTACGAAATACGACGCGGTGAAGGGCCCGCGCGTTAAGGCCACGAGCGATCAGGCAGTCCTTGGCAGAATGCTCCTCCAACAAGTGGCCGGCGCAACAAAAAAAAAAAAGAAAAAAAACGAGTAATCGCGATACGAGCCGACGAGCGACGTGAGGAAGGCAACAGGAATCTGTGGCCGGGACCGGGGACCGGGTGGCCAATGAGAGGTGGGAGAGGTCAGTCCCGACGAATATAAGGGGTCCTAGACGCCGCGTTCAGACACCACTCGCTCTTCAGTGCTCCGCCGAAGTACGAAGCAACGAACCTCAGCTACCATGTACAAGAAGATCGTCGCTCTCTTCGCCCTGCTGGCTTGCGTCTCAGCTGCGCCCGGCTACCTGGCGGCGCCCGCCCTTCACGCGGCGCCGGTCGTCGCGGCGGCACCCGCGGTCGCGGTCGCCCACACCCTCCCGGTCGCCACCAGCTACGCCAACACCTACAAGGTGTCCGTGAAGAGCCCGCTCGTGGCCGCTCCGGTCGCCTACAGCGCCCCGGTTGCCTACAGCGCGCCGATCCTGAAGGCCGCGCCGGTCGTCGCCGCCGCTCCCGTCGTCGCCCATGCACCACTCGCCTACGCCGCCCATGCCCCCGTCCTCGCTCTTCATTAAGGAAGAACCACTCAACACAATTAACCACCTCTCGCCCGTCTCAGACTATCAACGCGCCACGACAATGAAGAAAAATGTCCTTCGTCATCCATCCGGACGCGTGACGATTCATCAGAACGATCGACCGAATCGACTGAACCATCGATCAACCAGGCACCCTGACTGAACTTGTACCGGCCTGTCCGCACGGTCGAACGACCGATCGCTACGATTAATCAATAAAGTTGCCATTTCTGCCTTTAAATAAATGTGCTGTGTGTTTAGTTCTTATTGATACCTTTTCAATTATCCTCGAAACTTGCTATTTCGCAGCTTAACTTTATATTTCAGGTTTAATATCGTAGTCTCTGAGTTTTCTTTTACTGCTCGTACGTATTAGAACACCTTAGAATAGTTTCAGCGAATAATATAACATGTTATTGTCGAACTGATTGTGAGCGGTTATCGAATTCTACCTCATTGGGTCCTCACGGCGCTGTACCTACTAAAGGGCTAATTCTTCCGTATCACGTACCACCGGAAGCTTATCGAGGATCGCAGATTTTTCCTCGCGCGATGCTAGAGAATTCGAGCTTTCTTCTCGCACGGGCGATCGGCAAATAACGTCGTGATCACGGAGTGATCTCGCCTTATAATTTTATTTTTTATTTCAGCACGTATAACGCGGGCGCCACGCCCGCATCGAGTACGTCCACCTACCTATCGGTTTACGTAAGGATTTTCGCAAAATAGGATTTGGAACGACTCGATGAAAACTGTTTACCGACTTGGCGATCAACGGTTGTTTGAGTTTCGGCTTTGGCCCCCGCCGTTCACCGTCTAGGTCTAGGCATTCGCGAAGCGAAACTTTGCCGCGCGCCGTCGGGTCACGTATTGAATATATTTACAGGGAACATACAAACCCGCACTCGTGCACTTTTCACGAAACTAACTTGCTAAATTCTTTATGGGAGCTTTAAAAAAGTCCCCGTGAGAAGGAGAGGGGAGTTTGGCGAATTATTCAATATCGCACCTATACGGTTTTGCGGAGGAAAACTGTAGACAGCGTCTGTACGGTGTACGGATGTTGCTGTATATACGTATCGAACGTGTTGAATTAAAAAAAAAACTGAAGCATTCTATGTCAGAAAATATAAGATATAATTTTGTCCTGAAAATGGTATCTTTATGAATGTGGGTCTGGATTGAGGAGGAGAGGCAAATATTTAAAAATTACTTTACAAAGGCTTATTTTATTTTGATAGAATCATAAGTTTTTTTTTTTTTTTTTAGCAATTCACTGATGACTTAAGAAAAGTTGATTAATCTTACTTTGATTGCTTTCATTTTTCAACTGCGACATTGTCTTTTGTTGAAATCGCCGTCCTTAATGCCATGCATACACTCAAATAAAAATTGATAAATGAGATCATTAAGATTAAGCGCGTTTTCGGCCGTGATTTTACGCTCGAGTGCTTTTTGTTACGTCCCCTCCGAGGAGTACCGCTCCTCCTTGCTTTCATGGCGCGATGTGCTTATTGTTACCAGAAGGCGAGGAGTAAAAGTAAAGTCTCAAGATCGCGCCAAAGTCTCTTTGTTCGATCGTCAAGTGTACCCCACAAGTTCACGGCGGTGACAAAAAGCTTAACGCCTTCAGAACCAACAGCCGACAAAAACGTAATCCATATATGTTTCATCACTCTCGATTTTTGTAACACCGCGCTAATCTGTTTCACACAATTTTGATCTAGTGACCGATAATATTCATGTCTTAACCTTCGAGTTATTTCTGTTTTATACATATTTAATTTTTAATTTACATTTATAAGTTCTACTTGTTGAACAAGAAAGTCCTTCAAAATGAAAGACGTTTTCCTAAAACAAAATTTTCAGAGTTCAAGGGAATACCTGTCGGTTCCTCCCGATGATCCTTAATATTTTACGCCAACAAGAAATACGTTCACAGGAATGTATTTTATACACGTACATATTTTCAAACAAGAACGTGCTTTCGGAGCATTGAATATTTCTCGACACATCCTATATAGACTGGCAGGGCGTTGAATTCTTATTGCACGGACCTTGAAGGTCTCTCGAAGATCACGGAAACGCTCTCCTATATAAGCATGCGTAGATCCGCGTGCGTGCAGATCAGTCCCAGGTTCTGATCCAAAAGTACTGAAAACCTATCGTCATGTTTAGGCTGGTAAGATCGACGTTTCTTAACTTAGCACTGTTTAGCAACTAAAACGAAAATTCTATTCCCTCTGAATATCAAAATATCAAACAATTGGCAATTGTCGAGGCAATTAATGGAAAATAATGAAACATATATGTACATATGTACATATTTATATATATATATTAATTTATATACGTATTTGTTTAATTATTTTTAATTAATTGCCCCAACGATTTCCAAATATAAATCGGATAATAAGTGCCAATTCGGATTGGATTTAACCCGTTAATGCTCATTTTATTCATTATTATATATATAGATAATGAATTTATATAAAGCATTAACGGATTAAATCCAATCGAGCTGGCAATCATTATTCCGAGCACACTTTGACAACAGAACATCCAATTTCCCGATCGACTGAGAATGTAAAGACGGTTAGAGAGAAAATATCGACGCCGCCGGCGTCCTAATTCTTCCCGAGATCATCCGGAGGTTTCATATCCGCGACAAACGTTCTCTTTCGCAGGTGGTTATTTCCGTCTTGGCGAGCATCGCCACGGTGCAATGTGGAACCATTCTCGCGCCCGTTGTCGGCAAGCTCGTTTCCGAGAAGGTGGTCGAGGCGCACGGCAGCAACGTGGTGCACCCATCGTCGCAGCTGGTGGCCGCGATTTCACCTGCAGGGCTGAGATACGCGGACGTCGCGCTGTTGCAGCAACAACCGGTCGCCGAGATCGCGCAGCCGGTGGCGAAGGCTTCCCTGGTCGCCGAGAAAACGATCGAGGCCCACGGACACCAAGTGATCCACGACGCGCGTCCGTTAATCGCGCTGGCGAAACCCCTGGCCGTCGAGTCGCACGTCGCGATACCTGCGATCACCGCTCGCGACGTAATACCGTACGCGACGCCGATCTATTATTCGGGGTACCCTCATCAGCTAGTCGCCGAAAAGACCGTGTCCAGTTACGGGCATACCGTTCATCACGTGTAGTAATCACCGGGCGAAGTATCAGACACAGGTGCGGTAACTCTAAGGATGAGCACGCGTGGATTTACAGAACAAAATCTACGAGTTTTCTCACGTGGAATATTGCGGGATTGTATTGATATTAAAATCAAATCGCGAAATCGAACGCGATCTCATTTGAGAATATTTTATTAAAACAAAATTACATCTTTGAATGGAAAATATAAATTCTTCCATTTCGTAGCTTTTTAAATTTAAAAGAGATCTACTGTCGATCTACATTGTGCTCGTTAGGGTTAAAGGATCATCTTTTACATCAGCTTTTGCTCGCAGTCGGGAAACCACTATCGCTCACTCGAAATCATTCTCAGAATCAGTCATTTCCGCGGCGACATTGTTCTCATAGATCACTCTAAGAATTATCCCAAGTTCAAGAACCATGTCGTTCGCGTGACTCGACAAACGGGTCGAAACTGGCAGTCTTTGGCCTGGGAAAGAGGCCGGTCAATCACGTTTGTCAACATTTGTATATAAAAAAAAAAAAAAAAAACATTGTATTGGACGTACTCGATTCGATGTAAAAATTCCTCAATAAATTTTCATCACGCATTTTCATGTCTAGACGCATACATGTATATTTTAACATACTCGAAAAAGTGAGGTGGCATTCAAGTCATCCTGCAAAAGTTATTCCCTCCTGTATCCAAACTATTTGTCACCTATATACAATTTTGTTCTGCATTTTTTATCCAATATATTTTTATTTCTAATATTTCCTTCAGATTCGCATTCGCAAATTATGCAGCCCTGCATCGTCCCGTCAACAATTAAGTTTGCAGCTCGATCAGTGATACGACATCTGTACCTCGATATAAATTGCCCGATGCGCGCGATTGCCTTCGAAGGTATATGCATGCTTGGATCTTCAAGGTCTCGGGTGAATGAACTGCGAGTATTGCTAATGGCTTCGGTATCCCTGGTTTATACGGTGCGTCGTATGGCGTTGTAAAGCATCGGTCGGATCGCGCTTGTATCCGAAGAGATGCTATACGTAGCCGAGTCGCGGTGGCCTATCAAACCTTCTCGCGCGTCTCCCTTTCTTAAATCACGCCCGTCCCACACGGACACCGGGAATGTATACGTGCACGTTCGCCGAAGAAAATACCGACAGGAGAATTGTAGCGAAAACGTATACGTGCTGCGTCCAAGGGACGCGGATCGATAATTGAAAAATGTGAAGTCGAAGGGCTCTTGCGCCAGGATTGTTTCTCGAAATAGAAAGAAGTAGAAATGGGAGGTAATGGAAGAAACGACGTTCCTCGGGACGAGGCATTATTCTTATCGATGTAGTGTTCTGTCGTGCGCGTTTTACCGGCTGTATATTTAACGAAACGTAATGCGAACGGAAAGAAATATGTACTTAAATTTTTGTTAAGAGAATATTGTACCTGTAAGATTTATATTATTAAGTATCTTCCTGAATAATATAAACAGTATTCTTTCTGCCGCTGCAACTTACTGCGTCGCAATATATATTTCTTTTATCCACAAAGATTCACATTAATCTTCCCTTATATCTTCTGCTTCAAAGCAATCACTTGAAAATGTAAAAAATTAGGTAGAAAGATTCTTGCAAAAAATTTAGCCTCGGGTATATTAATTATTTCTGATGAGTCCCATTAATTTAGTTCTCGTTTTCCATCTGTGTAATAAATGTGTCTTAAATGTAACCATAAATTATAGTTAATATAGGAGTAGAATGTAATGTAGACGTTAGTGCATCCTGATGCTAGGATGCATCGTCGTCGCGGCTACGACAGGCTTTGCCCGTCCCTGAGACCAGGGAGGAATGCGGTGGTACGGCAGTTAGGAACTTTTGTAGTGCCGGACGGGTCTACTTTTTACGGTATCCCTCGAGACTTCTATAAGTACGAGGAGACCAGGCTGGCGCGGGCACTTACACGAAGTATCGTACCCGAGTGCATCCGCGCAGAATCCTTGCCCAAAGCCGTCATGCTGCGATTCGTAAGTACCATAAATCCGGTATTTCGAGGGGGAGCGCAAAGTGCTGCGCATCCGCGATTAATTTCAAACGGATTAAAAATCGTAGCAAACATTCGCAATCGTAAATTTCGCGCGATTATGCTCATCGCGGTTTCCATTGTCCCCGAATTGTCGCAATTTCGGAAGTTGAACGCTCTCGTTCACCACCGCGAGGGCAAGTGCCTTCCCACGACGATATATTTGCCTCACGTAGACGCATTTACTTCGCGCGGTTCAACGGTTACTTATATTCGCCGACGTGCCCCCGCGCCGAAGTTTTCCAATTTAAATAAGAAGCGAGCTTTTCCCTTCACGACGATTACTTGCAGATCCTGCTCGCCACTCTCGTCGGTCTGGCGTGGTCCGCGCCAGCGCCGGCACCCAAACCGCTCACCCTCGTCTCCGAGCTGAAGACCCCGGCGTCAACCGCCAAGCTCACGCCGCTGGTCGCACCGATCGCGCCGATCGCCACCCCGGTGATCGCGCCGATTTCCCGTATCGCCTATGCCGCGCCTGTTCTCCCGCAGGTAAGAAAATCCAAGTGCCAGATCTTGGCGTTCGGAATTCGAGAATCGACTCACACGCGTCTCGCAAAGACGTTCGATTTCTGAAAGTAGTAGCTGAACTATCCACCCAACGAGGGGCGGGTCGCCGATAGCTTCAATTCAAGAATCGAGCGTTTGCGAGTTTACATTTAAAGAATCTTATCGTTTTCCGTAATCAAATTGTGTTGAAAAATTGAGATACGATTTTTTTATTTTGTTTCTGGTTATTACTAGGTATCACCGTACGCTTATTATTCTGCACCGATCGCGGAGATCCCGTCGAGTTACTCGATCGAGCAACATGGGTACCATATTACCTACTGACCGCAAAAATCATCAGACCGGTAGCCGTCGACCTCAGTAAAGCCTGTGTGGAAGTATATTCGTAGCAGCGCGCAGCTTGTCTCCTCATCGATAATCATCATCTGTCGTGTAACCTCATCCACGAAAAAAAAAAAGAACTCAGTGAAAGTCGACGAGTTTTATTTTCTAAACCATTATCCTCCGTCTCCGCCTTTTATTCCTCGACAACTTCAAAGAAATTACGTAATCATAGCTGATCCTCTTTATCGTTCCTCCCTCGCACAGAATAGATTATCAAGAGCTTCCTTCTCTCCCTTAAAAAATTCATATAATTTTGCGTTATAATATTAGATGCATTTTGGAGCGAATCTTAATACGCTCGAGCGCAAAATTATTGTCCGCACGTGAAGTTATTGTCCGCGTTATTCGCCGCATATCTCATCAACTTATTTGCATTCCGGCGCAGAAAACGTAGAAGGATATCTATGGAATTGGGTCAAGACAATTCACGCGCGGTTTATTAACGCGGCGCGATCCGCGACACGCAAAATTCCCAGTGTTACGAAAGGCCGCGGAAAATCCCTGTTACGTAATGACGCAGTGCGTGGCCTGTGAAAGGAAATCGACAGCGTTGTGATCGCCGTTGTGATCACCGATACGTGACACGAAAGAAAAAGCAGAACGCTTTGAGGATCCCGGTAGTTCCCGAGGTCTGAATTTGAGTAATTCACCCTCTGGCTGCCGAAACGGTAAAAATTCTTCCAAAATTGCGGAATCGCATAACTTCCTCGCGGTGAGAAACTACGGGATTCAATCGGACGAAAAAACTCCCGCGAGACCCGAAATGGTAAAAAAACTAAAAAGGTTCATTGACACGATGGCCCTTAGAATATACCCGCGAGTACTTTCTCCCGGATCTTGACCCGAGAGCCTAATTATTTACGGAATATATATATATACGCAGCTAACTCTTGCGTTTAAGCAATCTAATAACAGCTTCTTTTTCTAATGATATCTATAATAGTCGCGTTCTGACTGATGGGCGTAATACGATGATCGTTTTCTCGCAGCTAGACGGAGGCGTCGCTCGTCGAAGCACGTCTCTTCACTTTCTATCGCGATCGAGAGTGAAAATCACTATATTTTATATCGAGCTCGATGATCCAAGAAGTCAAGGTCGATGCACCTCGTGACCGTGAGAAGAAAGTACCCGTATCGGTACATTTTCTCGGTTGTAACGGTTTTATTTCGGGAGATGGCGACATGAGAGACCGGGCGAAGACTCTTCTTGCACAATTGCGGACAACACGATTCTACTACTATACAAATTCGACTAGAGGAATCGATATTAAAATTAATGTCATGACGCGGATCACCGTGAAAACAATTTAGGCTAAGGACTGTAAATTTATAGATCGTCTTCGGAGTATACGGTTGCAACACCAACATCAAAAGTTTCCTCTAATCGAATCCTAGATAAATTTATTATCTACGTGCGAGACGATCCGGTAATATTTACGCAATCTTATTGACGAAAACCCCAAAATGACATAAAGCCGGTAAAGCATAATTATGTAAAGCACAATTCATTCATCAAATATAAATTAAATGGCAGACAGCGGTTCTACATTCGTATTTGTACATGTTCCTGTCTCTTGCATAACGTCAGATATACCAGAAAAACCCATTCGATGTTCTCCAGGAACTGTGTGGCAAACTAATTTCACGAAAGACCATGCGAGTCGACCTCTTCGTGCTCGATGGGATTTCACACTCGCGGTCGCTTCTTTGTTTTCAAAGAAAACAAGTTAAATTAAATTCGTATATAGAGAATATTGGAACTTTAATGCTTTTAATTGTTTTATTTTTAATTATAGCGCGAAGGCAGCGGCGCGCTATATAATGATTAAAAATATCCTCACTCGATTCTTGTTATATATTTTGCTATTATAAACATTAAAAGGTTTTTAATACAATGAATCGTCGTATAATCAGCCGTGAAGCAATCAAGTATTAATTTGTCTAACAATAAGTCTAAATAATATAGAGCGCCAGACCTTTTTACCAAGAATTAATGGAAATTTTTAATCAAATACTGCAAATGTTGAATTAAGATATGTGTTTAACAGAAATCATATTAAATATACCATTGTTATTCTTTCACAGTGCAGGATTAATGGATTATTCAGTGTAAATTTCTCCCGAAGTCGGTATTTAAATTTCAATTGTACCGCATTGAAGTTCATTGTATTCTTTGTTTCCGATAAAATAAATATTCCGAATGTTATCGAGAGAAAACAGCAAGTATAATGTAAAGTATATAATTTTCTATGTGTATATCCGATAAGTATATCGTTTCCCAATGTACGTAAAACGGAAAACAGGACGTCACTTATACAATTAGTAAGTCCTGTAGTAAGAGCGTAAAAACGGCGTAGAAATGTGACGCCTTTTCATATTCATGCGACGAAGATGAGTCTGACACACTCGAGGTACGTTGTTCGAGTTACACACCTTTTTCACCTTTTTAGCTTTGTTTTTACGGTCTGCCAGAAGAAGCGCCACGAAGACGGATGTCCGCCTGTCGTCGAATATGACTCACGGATCTACCCCACCGGTGGTTCGCGCGACGGGCCCAGCATCCCCGAAAGGGACGGCTCGTATATAAGATTCGTGACGACTTCGGTAAAAGCACTAGACTGCGGCGTCGTGCAGGGAGAAAGTGTTCGGTTAGAGAGCGAGAGTCCGAGTATAAGACGCGGTCGCAGATCCGAGAAAATCAGTTTATCGCGGGTGCATCTGGAGACAACGGTCAGGTATGTATTTTTTAAACAACTAACAATCAACAATTTTTTTATATTTTATAAAAAATATAAGAGACGGTTTTGTTGCTACACAGCGGTGTAATTTTATTTTAAAAACATTTTAAATCTGTACGAAAATATAATTAACAATTGCAAAAGTATCTATATGTAATATTAGAGAAAAGATATTAATAAATAATAGAGTTCACCGTGTGCGCCGAGATCGAATTCTAAATTTGAACTTTTGTTAGCTATACAAAATGAATGAATGAATCAATTAACAGAGGCAACAGTGGAAGTAATTATGCAGATGATCCTTTCAGTAAATAGTCAAATATTTTCGAAATAGCGATGACGTGCTTTAAATCATAAACCAAATGTAAATCGCGAAAAATGGATATGGAATCTCATGTTTAATTACAGAGTAAGTTGTTGTCTAATTCAGAAGAGATTCTATTTTTCAGAAACAAAAATATTTTTCGTCGACGCGCAGCGATCGTGGCAAGGAATGTTTTTATCGATTACCGATTGACCGAGACAACATAACATTTGCATACGCTCATCGCTATATTAGTTTAATAATTTTTCAATATATTTTTTAAACACGCACAGATATTTCATAAAATGCAAAATACTTTATCGAAATTAGGAGTGAAAAGCGTTCGCCTACGTGTGTCGCTATATATCACGGAATATATATATCTATAAAAACTTTCTCCTTTTTAAATACCGCCTCCGCATCGTCCCTATTCAGATTCGCGGATTTGTCAAGCATATCTGACCCACTATTGTACGCTAAAAACGAGTTACCCTACATTCTGCTGCGAAGAGGGAGCTATCGGTGATCAACTTTTATTTGACTTGGTTTTTTAAAGCAGGACTAATACGGAACTTTCAGACATTTTACTTGAAAATTTAAGTATTTCTTCTTCTTGCACTTTGTAGATTTTGTTTATATTTTTAAATGAGAGCCCCGAAAAGAAGCGAATTCGACGATTTAACTTAGAGTAATAAAAATTCTAGATTTAGAATAGCCATAAAATTTTTAATGAGTCGAATGATGTAGGACGACTTAGTTGTTTTTCTGTTGCCGGCCTACTTCGAGATAATTGATTTATCGTGAGAAGCGCGAGTCATTGGAGGATGGTTAAAGGGAATATATAAAGCCGGTCGCGTTACTCGCAACTTGGCCATCATAAAGGAAGCCACGATACATGAATGTCATAGAGTGCCAATACGAATTCGCGGTATAATGATATGTCAAGGCAAGTGGAAAGTAAAATATTGAAATTATTTGCACGTTCGCGACACGTAACCACTTTCACTGTCGTAGGCGGTAAATGAAATACGCGCCGTGACGTGTTATGTAGACTTTTGCCAAATGTAGCAACTCTAAGTCTGAAGCTCGCATATTAATCGCTTTAAAAAATGCTCCATCGCAAACGTTAGATCTCGTATATGAAAACACTTCACCCAATTTGAAATTTAAATCATATACCCGCCCGAGTGGACGTCATACCGCATTCGTTACGCAATTGCTTTCCCCCTGTTGACAAAGTGATTTCGGAAATTGTAAAGTAAAATAATACGAGAAGATGTACCTCGGCAAGAGACGTCACGTTATGTGAACCGGCCAAACGACTTTCACCCAACTTCCTCTCGCTTTCGTTGGTCCCTTCTCAGTTTAATTACACGCCTGTATGCGTCTTCGTGCAAGACAACCTTAGTCCCCGGTACCGTTACCGGAAACCGGTATCTACACTTGGATGAGTAAGAATGTTACTCCGGTAAGCAATAAAGACTTTTTGCTTTCTCGAGCAATCAAAGATACCGAGAGACTTTTAGAGTAGAATTGAATGTATAATTATATACTGACACTGAGGTCAAACACGTATCCATGATTTTGACCCGATTTCGGTTTGAAGTAGCTGTGTTCCGCAGTCGTCGCGAACAATGAAACGAACGGAGAAAGGCGAGATGCACTTTCACGTGGATCTACGCTCGGTACTCACGGAGAAATTGTCGAGAGATACTCGCGAGAGATCGATTGAAAAGAAAATCATCAGGCGCTTTGCGTCAAGGATTAAATTAAAATAATAAAGTGAAAACAGAGTAGAAAGAAAAAAGTAACGAAATGAAATAATTACATTACATTAAATTGAAATATAATACACAACAGATAATGATATGATCGTGTATCAAAAAATAAATTCTAATAATATCAAATAATATATTAAATAGCAATTTGTTCAAAATGATAAATTATAATAAAATCATTAAAAGTAAAGTGTAATAAAAAAAACAAGATTATTTCTTGGTTAAGAAGATAGACATAAAACTAAGCCTATCGTTTTCTGTTACAGGATGAAGACAGAATTCATCCTGATAGCTTGCTTGGCAATAGCGAGGCAAATATTTGGTACTCAAGTGTACGAGACGCCGAGTGACTCTTCGGAACAACAATGGCAGCCGTGGAAAACCCAAGACTCGATCCAAGCGTCGAACGGAGAAGAAGACAAGTATCGTCCCGTCACGTTCGATGCCTCTGCATCGCAACAGAAAGAGTCGCAACAATCGTTTTATAACGCGAATATTCAATCGGGCGCCAGCGGAGTGGCCGATGTCGTTGGCAAGCAACCGGTACGGATTTCATCGTCTCATCACAAAATATTTAAACATTATAAATATAATTAAAATCAAAAATATATAAATTTTGATAAAGTAATATCTTACATTGAGTTAAAGAACGAACACTTTGAAGAGAATATAATAATTTTTAGAGATTTATGAATATGTTTGTATATTCAATTATAGATTGATTCTGTGATCGACAATATTCTCGTGTCTAATCGGCAAGGTCGCAATCTCGAGGGGTACGATGAAGTCTATTCCGATCCTAACGTACAAAATGCTTTGCAGCTTGGTAATGATACGATCGCGCGTACTTACATCAGGGACAAACTCTGCTCCCTCGGTTTGATGAACGTGAGTATAGTTTTACAGGCCAATTAATTTTCTTAATCAGTAAGGGTATAATTAGCATTCTTTAATTCAAAATTCTTTTCTGCTTTAGAAGTTTCAAAGTTATTTAGCTAACGCGCGCGCGTTCGCCAACTAATATTAAAAATATAATATTAAAATATTAGTATAATTAATGTTCCAAATTTCTTTCATTCTTCATTCAACTTACAAATATCATATTTGTAAATTTTTGAGAGCTCAAAACCTATGTTTCACGTACGAAATAATAACGAGACTCACGTTTATAAAGACGATGCATTAATTATCTTATACAGTGCGAAGACATGGAAGGACGACGTCCTTACTATTCTCCTCACCGCGACATTCATCCGCTCGACGTTATCTACGCTCAACCGGTGACCATCAAGCCGGTAGGCCGTCCACTTCCGGCCATACCTGTAAAGCGGCCCTACGGTCCAGCGAAACCCGTGCCATTACCTCCGAGTTTCGGAGGTTCCCCGTTGGGGCCCAACATTTATCCTGGACCCGGGCCGTCGTTCGGTAGACCTCCGCCTAGCTTCGTCGGGCCTTATCCCGGATACAAGAAACCCGGCGGCTTCCCTCCTCCGTTTGTGTCAAAACCCATATACGACCCAGGCGTCATCGAACCCGATTTCGAGGACAAGTTTATCGACAAGAAACAGGTGGTTTTGCATCAACCGAGTGCCTCGGGCGTTCAACAACACGTTCATCATCATTACCATCACGGAGAGGGTGCCGGCATCGCGCCCAACCCCGTAGTCGGCGGGTCATCTCCCACGTTCGGTGGTCTCGGCAGTTATGGTTACGGAAACGGCGGTACTTACGGCGCCACGATCAACGATTTCGAGGATTACAAAAAAGCGTTCAAGATCAAAACACCCGCGAGCAACGGCGGCCCGTCGATTTCCTCCTCGAAAGGCTATGCCAATCGTTATCCCACTTACGAGAAGCCGAACAGCAAACAGTTTGCTTCCGGTGGACAACTCGGCGGCAATAATCAGTTCCTCGGGAACGGTGGTTACGACGGCGATTATCCGTTCAATAACGGCGCTGACAGTAGTTTCGGTTCCACGTCTTACGAGGATTGCGTATGCGTGCCGTACGATCAATGCGCGACGATCAATCACGTGGGCCGCAAGGACGATCTCTACTTGGCTATCGATCCGCGCAATCTCGACAAGGACATCGAGGCTGAAACTGTCGAGGTGGTGATCACCGACGGAAACGGCACAATGAACGTCGTGAGGGTGCCCAAGGGAGTGAACGAGACCGAGCAGATCGAGCAGACGAAAAACGAACGAACGAACGAAGAAGAGGCTGGGAAAGCGGAAGTTACGAAGCGAAACCGCAGGGATGTCAAACACGTTACCAAGAAGGACGACAAACAGGAGATACAAGAAGTAAGTTGACACGGGCGGTTTCTCTCGCTTTTCTTGCGAGTTTCGAGCGGACGATGTGACAATCGACGTATAAATTACCTAATTTTGATATTTAGAATTTAGAATTAAGAAATTAAAATTTAGATTAAAAATCAATTAATCAATTTATATTATTCGACGCATCGGAAGCTCAACTCGTATATCGATTAAGTTATTGGACGTGCAGTGCCAGAAATATATAACGCTATTGTTTTAACGTATCGCTCAGTTTGACACGTTCATTCAGTCGGTTCGTCCTAGACCACGCAACCACGCAATTAAACGTCCGTACTAGCAAACGATAGATTAGAAGCCGTCGTAGCGGAGGACATCGGGACTCGTGCGATCTGGGTCGAACGAACGCCTCTAATAAAGCGCGAGCGAATACGAGGAAAAGCGACAAAAATGTCTCGGCTATAATCAACGTGCTAATCCTCCCGGAAAAAAAGTAATCGGGATGAAAAATGAGAGAGAGACAGACCTCGGTTCTCCACGTGAATTTGTTCGACTCTCTCGTTGCAGAGACTGACGGTAGGAACCGGCAATCTGGACACCTCGAAACTGAACGTGAGGCCGACTTGGGGCGTCAGTTTCGGCCTACCGCAGACCGGTGGTGTCGGTCCGATCGCGCCCCACCCTGGTAATCCCCTGGGGACCCCGGGGTACACGCCGGGCTACGGGCTAGTCGGCGGACAGGGCATAAATCTCGGCCCGGTCGCCGTGAATCCGCTCGTAGCGGTGCAGGTCACCAAAGACGAGTACGGCGAGAAGATTGTCAAACCTTACGTGAACCTTCACGTGACGCCCAATGCAGGACTTATTCACAAACTAGGCCACCTCCTGGCTTACAAGAAACACGGACTGTACGGCGGTCATTACGGCGGTCATTATGGCGGTCATCACGGCGGAAATTACGGCACTTACGCTCCTCATTATCACACGCATCACGAGAGACCGATCTATCATTACCCGTCGAGACCGCCGTTTTATCCGACGCACGATGTTCACCATCCCGAACCGATCTACCATAAGCCTCACGGCGAATACTATCCCTCCTACTACAAGGACGATAACGACGATTACGATGACTACGATTATTCGGATGATTATCGGGATGATTACTATAGAAACGTTCGCGCGAGAAACGCGTCGACGGCGAAAGATAGACAATTTTCGTCGAAGGATTTACCGGAGGCTTATTCGCCGCAAGGACTGGCCGGCGACGAGCGCCAGCGGAGCGGGAAGATTACCTTCTCGGACAGAAGGAGGCGCGACACGACGACGTTTAGCGAAACGGCGTCGGAGGTAAGGACACGGTCGGTTGGTCTGCTCGTTCCGCTGAACAGACTTAACCGTTGTAATAACGAGGTTGTAGACCCGCTGTAAAAGCGGCTGAGGCCGTCGGCGGATGACTCAGGACGACGATCACGGCGATACCGACTCCGCGAACTTACGAAACGCGGGACTGTCAAACTGAGCGGCGGTGTATAGCACAGATAGAAGTCGAGAACACGATAAGTAGAGAACTTGTCGCGGATGCGTCGAGACGAGATCAACTGACCGATCTCTTTTTATCCGCAGAGACGATACGGACGTCCGCCAACTTGCGGTGCTCATCACGTCTGCTGCCAGAGATCGCACATAATAGGGGCACGCCCGCGACCCGGTCAATGCGGAGTTAGGAACACGCAGGGCATCAATGGCCGTATCAAGACCCCGGTCTACGTCGACGGTGACTCTGAATTCGGTACACGACTTCTAATATAATTTACCGAATGGATAGCATTTGTAGAAAAGAAGCTAACTGTCAATAGTTTGAGTTAGAGACATTTTAGAGAAAAATACCCGCGTCGAAAGACACAAAGAAGATATCTCTCTCTTTTGTTATAATTTCAAGAATAGCAAACGTTTATCTGATCGCAATTTTAAATTTTATAGAGTTGATGTATGTTTAATGAAAACATTTAATGAAAAGGAGAATTAACGTTCAATGAAACGTTTCCGAATGTAAACCGGTCGTTGTTATCGTGAATTTAACACATTACTATATAATATTAAATTTGAAACATTAATTTTTCATATGTTTTAAATACTTAATGTGTAATTTCATATATTGTAATTTTGTTGCAGTTTGATATTATTTGAGATCTTTTTCACACATACGTAACAATGAATATCAAATTTTTAATATTTTATTATATATAAATGTTAAATCATATTATTATTTTATTAAATCTTTCCTAATTCAGGTGAATACCCGTGGCAAGTGGCAATTCTGAAGAAAGACACCACGGAAAGCGTCTACGTTTGCGGAGGTACCTTGATCTCGCCCCGACACATCATCACCGCCGCTCATTGCGTCAAGACCCACGCCGGTCGTGATCTTCGCGCACGATTAGGCGAATGGGACGTGAATCACGACGTCGAGTTCTATCCCTACATTGAGCGCGACATTGTGAGCGTCTTCGTGCACCCCGAGTTCTATGCCGGCACTCTTGCCAACGACATTGCTATTCTGAAACTGGATCACGACGTCGATTTCGAAAAGAACCCTCACATCAGCGCCGCCTGTTTGCCGGATAAACACGATGACTTCACCGGAACAAGGTGCGTATTCCATTTACAAAACGCGACAGACCGTCGCGTCGCGAAGAAAATTATTTAAAAAATGTTTTAATATTACGAGAATTGAACTTCTAAATTCAAAGTTAGTATATTTTGTGTGAGTCTGAATCTTATAACTCTCTAGATTTGTTAGAGAAAAAATTGATTTCAATACCAATTGCAATGACGGAAAATTTTCGTGGAAATTTCTAAAATGTTTTTCGATCCTGTATCTTTAGGATTATAATTATTAATAAACGTTATAGCATTATAACGTTTTTCTTTTAATATAATAATATCTCAAAGATTTTGTGTAAATTTTAAAATTTGTATAAACGTAGAGAGTATCACCAAACGTGGCAATACCATTAAAATTCACGAAGAAGAGCAGCAGATAATATTTCAAGGAAAATTGATATACATAAAGTTACATGATTCCAATGAATTTTTAAAAAATTCCTATTATTAAAATTCAAATAATTGTAACCGAAAACTCTTCCGGACTCTCGCTCGTAAACGCGGCTTTAATCGAAATCTGATGAATCGTAATGTATGGCAGATGCTGGACCACCGGATGGGGCAAGGACGCCTTCGGCGATTACGGCAAGTATCAGAACATCCTAAAGGAAGTGGACGTACCTGTCGTCAGCAACCACGTTTGCGAGCAGCAGATGAGGCGGACGCGGCTGGGACCCACCTTCAATCTCCATCCGGGCTTCATCTGCGCCGGCGGCGAGGAGGGCAAGGACGCCTGCAAAGGCGACGGCGGCGGCCCGATGGTCTGCGAGCGTCACGGCCACTGGCAGTTGACCGGCATCGTCTCCTGGGGCATCGGGTGCGGTCAGCCGAACGTGCCCGGCGTCTACGCTCGCGTCTCTCACTACCTCGACTGGATCCGTCAGATTGTGGATTACTAAAAGAGAAAAAATTCAGTTCCAAATCTTAATACGAAGAAAGGACTTGGCAAGGTCTCGTTTTTCGAAATCAACCGTTGTTTAAACGAAAAAAAAAAATTGATAACGACGGCTCGCGATATTTAATTTCGTAGATATAGAAAGAGGCATATATTTATGCGTGTATTATATTTATACACTAAAATGGTTAATTTTTATTACGATATATTCCGTTAAGTGTGGCGGAGAGATATTCGTTTGATCATTCGTGTCTCGATTGTCTAGGTTTCCCTTTTTTTTTTATTTTTTTATTTAAAAATGCCTAACTTATTGTACATATTATATGTCTCTAGATCGTGCGATCTCGGCGCTATTTGCGCACCGAGGCTGACAATTTAATATACGGCAATACGCAATTCGCGAAATGTGATTCGAGCGTTCGGATCGTCGAGTAATGCATTTTCTTTGCAACGGCTTATATATTATATTTATCGATTTAATAAATAACTTACACGTATATACCTCTGTGTGTTCCACGACTGCTTCTCTGCTCCGGCGACGCATCCCGCGTAATTACGATCGACCGAGAACTCTCTCTCTCCCTCTCTTGCGCGTGCGCGCGCGCGACCTGCAATCGAATTTGTCGCAAAAATGAAACGTTTAAATACTGGGCGAAAGGAAAACGGAGCGACAAAAGCGTGTTAAACGCGACAAGCACAACGTCTCGACGTTTTCTCAAAGCCGCTTTACATCCCGCGAGAAAGATTCTGCTCGAGAAAATACGCCAACGCGAACTTCGGCCATTTTGCAACGGCTGGCGTCTCGAAGGATCGTACGCTTCCAAGCGGATTCTTGAAATTTTTCGACCACGAGTGGACATCGCGACGATATACCATATACTTGTGCCTTTGCGGGACACCCGAGGGATCATATCGCCTCTCGGATGTCTCTGATACCGTTCAAGACATCTTTATCGCTCGAAAAATCATTCAATTAACTTACCTCTCGCGACCGGAATCGCGTGCATCGTTCGCGACATCGTCGCTCGTCGCATTTGAATCGGCGAGAACCGCGAGAACGTCGCGTCGCTCCGAAGCCGAGGCATGCCGACCGCGTCCGAGAACGTCCGAACGTCCGAAGACGATTACGATATGAGTGCCGCCATCTCTCACCGAAATCAAAAAGTAAGACTGATCTGTCTATAACCTCTCCTCTCGTGTGATTTTCAAAACACTTGTCTCGCTTGTCTGTTGTCGTTCGAAATATAAGACGTGGTTTTTGTAAGATAGACTCGTTTGATCTCGGTGTCGCGTCTCAGGAATAATTGAGGACTACGTTAACAAGGAGTTGAGCGGTGATCCGGTGCGCAGAATCATTCGGTGGACGAGGAAATCCGCGGGGAGTCCCGAGGTGGTGATCCAGGTCGACGATCGTTCGCCGGTCAGCCACGCACGATGCCTATAAAGTTAATCGGTCGCACGACGGATTTCAAGGGAAAGCCCTTGTGGGAGATCCTGGGAAACCTGAAGAACTTCGGCGTCGGCAGACTCGTGATAAGGAATCGCTTTCAGAGGTATCCCGAGCCCTGTTACATGAAGATACTGAAGGTCGCCGGGATGCCCATGCCCGAGGAAGCCTACGTGAGTACTGGAGACGATGTGTGTGTCCAAATTCCGTTTGCATCACTCTCTCTAACGCAGTTGCATTGTTTTAGACGGATCGCAAGGTCAGGGTGCTGGTCGAGAGAGTCTTCCGCGGCCACAAGAACCCAAAGCCAGTGCAGTTGGACAGCGCGACTTACAAGGCGGACTACATACTGATACATAAGGATCAGGAGCACCTCTACCTCGATAACACGAAGGTGCCGGAGACGAGAATCCTCCCTAAGATGACAGACCTTCCGCCGCTATTCTCGCAGCTGGTAATACGCCAGATGAAGGCGAAAGGCGTCGTGGCACCAGAGCAGCCGAAATTAAACCTACGATATAACTTTGACGGAGGGAGCGTTAAGAATTACAGACTAGTCGAGGAGGGTGAAACCCCGACGGTGGAACTGAACTTTAGGGTGGACGAGTCTAGCGTTCTTTTTCCAAAGCCAGAGAAGACAGCAGCCTCGTGAGGTTTTACATATTTAATGTCCGTATGTAGTTGTTAAGAATAAACACTTTATAAATTATTCCCGAGGAGTGTGATGCGATAAATTACTTTAGAAACGTAAAAAGAAAACAGTCCGACTTTCAAAGCACCGCTCCGTTGGACGCGCGATCAAGTTCGGGAGCGTAAACATCCGCTTTCTCCGCGCGGATGACCTACAATTTATACGAGAGACCGTTATTCGTATTTTAATTCCTTGATTATACCAATATACCTTCCAAAACTGACGCATCTCCTGAACGTCCGTCCTTTTTCTAACGAGCCACCCGCGAACGTGTCTCTGTATGCGCGAGGCCGCCTCCTCTTTGGTCCACAGCCATGATTTCGGATAAATTGGCCTGGGACTAGAAGAGAATGTAATAAAATTATTTCTGAGAGAAACTGGGATGTTTTCTTCTTACTGCGATTTTAGCCATAGCTTAAACTGTGGTATGTTAAACACGTCCCGCCAGGTGCACAATCTACTCGGATGCCGCGAGTTTCGGTTCCAAAGGATCTCCGCGAGATAATCTAATCCATTGAAGGAGCACTTATGTGTCTATAAGGCATAGTAATTTTTTCCCAAGATATCTTTTATATTTATTGACTTTGAAAACATGCGGTGTCTGGTGTAACATTGTACTTCTAACGCATTTCGACGATCAGCTTCGAATAACATTTCCTTCATCGCATTTAATAAAGTCGGGAATATATTTTTATCTAAGTAATCCGGGAAGCTTTCAGACGAATTCATCCGTTCTGTTTGCATGTCAAGAGTTCTATGAATTTACAAAGCGAATACAGATACGAATCGGCGCAAATTATTATATCGCGAGCTTTAAAACATATATACATGAAATTTGCATGAAATTTGCTTGTCAACCTCAACAAAAAATAGATATTGATAATGTTAAAGTATAAGTAATAAAACTTTAGATCACATTTCGCTAATTTTTGCGAAATCGTGAAACAATGAATATGTCTCATATATAAATATGTAATCTACAGAAGCACGAAGTGTTATATATATATATAGATTCTAAATGTCCTGTAATTCTAAATGTCCTGTAAAAAAACCATGTCCTATAACTTGTCCCAAAGTCAGAGAACAGCTCCGCGCCGCAAGTATGTCACTTTATAAAATGCCTTTGAATAGATTTTAATGTTATTTAAATTAATATTTTGCAAACATTTATGAATGTTTCAATTTTCACAAATTAAAACAGTCAAGGAATGGCCTAATGTGACGGACGGGATTTTTCCGCGGAAGAAGAACGATGCAGAACCACGGCTTCCATCGGATGTTATTTCGAGAGACATACAAGATGAACCGGAACGGGTAATCGAGGCAGCATATGTTCATAAAGTACCCGTCAATCATGATGTCCGACCTGAAGTAAAAGACATCGAAACAGAACCCATAGTTCCCCAGGAGTTTCCAATCATTCAAGAACCAACTGTCGTCCCAACAGAAAAGATAACTGATGACATTGAAGAGAAAATTGATTTAATTGAAAAAGAGAAATTAATCCAAGAACCTATAATCGTCCAGGAAGAAAAGATAATAGATCGTGATGAAAAGAAAATCGATTTTGTTGAAGAAAAGGAGTTATTCGAAGAACCCGCAATCATCCCGGAAGAAATTGTCACACAAACAGAAAAGGTAGTAGATCGCAATGAAAAGAAAATAGATTTTGTTGAAGAGGATTTGGTCCAAGAACCCACAATTATCTCGGAAGAAGCTGTCACTCCAACAGAAAAGGTAGTAGATCGCAATGAAAAGAAAATAGATTTTGTTGAAGAGGATTTAGTCCAAGAACCCACAATTATCCCGAAAGAAGCTGTCACTCCAACAGAAAAAATAATAGATGGCAATGAAAAGGAAATTGATTTTGTTGAAGAAAAGGAACTAGACCAAGAACTCGTAATTGTCCAGGAAGAAGCTGTCACTCCGACAGCAAAGGTAGTAGATCGGGATGAAAAGAAAATTGATTTTGTTGAAGAAAAAGAATTAGATCAAGAACCTATAATTGTCCAGGAAGAAGCTGTCACTCCGACAGCAAAGGTAGTAGATCGGGATGAAGAAAAAATCGAATTAATTACAGAAGAAAAATTAGACGAAGAACTTGTCGAGAAAGAAATTGTCATTCCGGCAGAAAAGATAGCAGATCGCAATGATGGGAAAGTCGATTTTGTTGAAGAGGAGGACTCGGTTCTTGAAAAAATTGCAGCGAAACCCGTACAGGAAGTTCCGATTGCGATTGAGGAACCTGAGATTATCGAAGACGAAATTGAGCTGGCGCGAACAACAAAGATTGAATTGGAACCGTCGCGGGAACTGGAAGAGGATTGTAATTAAGAATAATTATTGGCAGATATAATTTACAGAGAATTTCGTCTGATATAATTTTGAACGATAATTTTAGTCGAGCCGGAGGAGCGCATGGAATATGGCGAGGAGGAGGAGAGCATCACTGACTACGAGAAATTTATCGACGAGGAATTGCAGGAGTCTCTGCCCGCCGTAATAGCGAGGGAAATTCCGGAGGAGCCAAAGCCGGTGCGTCGTAAAATTTCCAGGAATGCGGCCACCTTGTACGAGAGAATCGATCACGAAAGACCTGTCAGACCAGCGGAGGAGCGAGAAGCGGTGACCGCAATGCCTGAAGAACGACCGGCTGAAGAAGAGGTATCTGCAAGACGAGCTCTCGAGAACTCGACAATAACAGAGCAGATCATCTCGCGTGAGCCTGCGGAGGATGCTTGCGAGGAAACATGCCCTGTAGTAAAGGAGCAGAAAGGCAAGCAGTTAGCTTATTTTCAAGGGAAAACTCAGTGCTGTCATTTCCCGTATTGTATTGATCTTTCCTTCTCTACCTATGTCTACATCGTAACCGTATATATGTATATCAGTTTGCACTCCACAAATCGAGATTCGTTCCTATTGCAGAACGCATTATGCGCAAATTGAAGGCACGGCAGAGGGTCATAGATCATTATTATCTGACGAAAGGCTTCAGCTACTTCGAGGACGTATGCACGTGCTCTCTGGCTTGCATGGTTTATACTTTGAGCAGGGATCCGTTCGTGAAGAGCATATTCGCGTCTCTCGCATTGTTCGCGGTCGGACTGAAGCTGTGCTCCGAACTGGATGCGTGGGAGATGCCGAGTCGCGTTTCATAAGATCAAGATATTGATATCAGTCGACACGTAATCTTCACCCAAGTCTCTCATAGAACCGCATGACGTATAATAACTTGTTTATTCGATATACAACTATATACAATTTGAGATTCTTATATACAATCATAGGGGCATAAATAAATTAAGCGTTTAAGATTATTCGGGATTTCGCTAGCCTCTGGCGAAGCGAGGTCCTGACGATCCACAGCGACGCGATTAGCGCGAGTAACGCGATCGCCGATATCAAAATCGCTAAATAATAATTCTGCGAGGCGCGTGACTCGTATTTTGGAAGAATCACTCGAAGGACTATGTCATCCTGCCACTCGACGGTATTGTTTCGATCTGAAACACTTCTGGCACGTCTAACATGACTGCCAGGACAATCCAGAACACAATCCACAGATTCCAGACATGCCGTAGTCTTCACGGTGAGGAAAATCTCGTCGGTCTCTTTCATGCCTTCGAACATGAACGCCTGGAAAATCAGGTAGTTCTCCAACGGTGACACAGCGTATTGCTCCCGAGGACAAATCTCGTGCACGTCCGGATTCAAGCAGCCGTCTTTGTCGAGGATCCACAGACTGTTAACGATTTTCTGTCCCTGTCGCTCCTCCACGTAGTGCACCGTCACTTGGCCGATCTTCGAGTGTCGCCAGCCTTTAAACATGCGGAGAGATAAATGAAAATTAAGATAATTGAGATCGCGTATAATTGGGACAATTTTCGCCATACAGGTCTATTCACATTTAATTGAGTACATGATTAATATAATTATAAATAATTATATGATTAATATAATATCTAATTTTTTGCAATCTCAATTTTTTTCACTTGGGATTAATTTTATATTATTAATTTAATAAAATTATATAATTGATTTCTTATAAATATCTCTTGTTCTTCTCTTAGGGTGAAATTATCGGAGATCATATGTTACATGAAGTCGCGCTGTCAGAGTTTCAGACACACCATTCGTCTTACTAAAGGAATAAAAGTGCACGGTACTATTCGGCGCTAATGCGCTTACCGTCGTCGCCGTTGACTAACACGCGCAGCAGAATCTCCTCGCCGAGGACGACCGTGCCGCCGGATTTTATCCTCGCGTCGAAAATGTTTCTCGAGCCGTAAGTCTTCCTGAAGAGCCCCACGTCCACATTCAGGGCATTCTCGGCGCCGCCGTTCAGCACGCCCGGTACGTTCCTCGCTTTCCTGAAGGGAGCATAATATCTGAATAGCCCGGGGTCTGCCGCCAGATGCTTATTTTTTGCTACCTTTGCCGGGAGACAAATGACACGTCTTACGCTTCCAAAGTTTTCACGCTGATCTGCCTCGTGTGATACGCGATCCTCTGCTGGGTCTTACACCGCAACGTCACCCTGTGGTCCTCCCTCACTCGTAGACCGGGGATCACGGGGAATCTCAGATCGAGGCAGTACGATTGGTTGCCGTCCGCGGAACAATCGACGACCCCGCAATCCCAGACCTGGTCCCTTTCGAAATTAATGCGATAAGAGTCCCTGACCGCTATCGCTCGACAAACATCGCCCGTCGCGTTGTCTATCACCGGTGGGGCTGAGTTTCTCGGCGCTTTGATGGATGCTCTATGATTATGGATTGTGTGACACATAATATAAAATTTATTCGTATTATACGTATATAGACATACTATAGATTGTCCAGCTTGAATAAATAACATGATCTTATTAAAATTAAATGATCGATAGAATTGTTTAGATGTGCTAAGTATATCAATCTTCTTTCTTTTGCCTTATCGCAAAGTGTGGGAATGTTTATCATTTTAGATTTGAAAAGTTTGGGAAAGACTAGCGTAGCTGCGGTAAAAGATCGAGAGTTGAAGCGAATTTCATTACCTGAAGAACAATTCGTCTCCCGTGTTCTGACAGGACATCTCCTCAATACTGACGTGGTTCGCTAAGGACAATGGTGGTGTTTCACTGAAAGGAGGAGGAGAAGGAGGAGGCTGCGTTGTAGTCTGTTGAGGGTGTTTGCCTTGCGGAAAAGTGGGTCGACGATGATGCTGAGGTATTTGCGACCCGTCGCTCCCCGGATACCTATCGTGCGGGCCCTTGCGCGTGAGGACTCGCAAGGCATCCCGTCCGGGCAGATGATACAGCGCGTTCGGATAGTTTCTGGTCTCATCCGTCACCGCAACCGGCACGTTCCGCGCTCTGTTATCGATCACTTCCGGCAGGGAGAAATCCGGAATCGAAGCTGGTGGTAAATAACCGTTGTCGTGGAGTATCGCCACCCTCGAGACGTTGTATCGGCGATGGAAATTCACGAAGACCGCATCCTGAGGCTCGAATCCGCCCGCGAGGTTTCCCGAGGATATCGCGCCGACGAAGAGCAGCCACCGATATATCTGCAATGATCGCCAATTAGTTAGATAAATTGTTTAACGTAACGTTTGAATTGAGCGTAAATTTTCGAGATCGTTACGTGGGTCGACCACATTTTGTATTGCGGATCATAACACGGTTGAGACATATTGAGTAGCGGAGGTGTGACTGACAATCGGCGAAGTCGCGGGTGGGCTTTTAAAGCGCTTTTAAAGCGCACGCCTTCACGAAACCGGATCCTGGGTATAGTCATTGTTCCGCCCGCCGGACAAACATCGGTGAACACCGACCACCGCGCGATTTTAATAGGTACCGCATTTCGTGATTTGGCTGACGATCAAGTACTTAGCATAAAACATCGTTCGTATCCTCGATTTTAACGCGACTGCCATTAATAACGATAACGGCGAGATCTGTCGTCGTCCCTCTCACGCTGTCCATTATATCTCGATCAATTTGGGTCAGGAGGCTTCTCTGTGACTCGCATACAGTCGCACGATGTCCATTTCCAGATTTCCAGCCCGACATCGCTGATATTATGTATGCATATGCGTGTTAATTCTTTATGCGCGCCGCTGTATTTTTTTTCCAAGAAAAAACATTAAGTGTGCTTTATCTTACATCGATAATAATATATGGAATATGTATACATACACCATTTATATGTATATATTTTAAGATCAATAAGATATATATATTCTACATCTACATATATTTTTTATATAATGTTATATATATATTTTTAAATACAATATATTGTATTTAAAAAATTTATTACATTAAAAAATATATATATTTATTACAATATGTGACTATTTATCGATGGATTCTTGACGATATAATATTTAAACAAATTTTTATTGAAAATGTACATGTTAATATAATTAATATATTACTTTAATTTTTTTAATATTAAAATAGAGCATTTGAGTATATAGTATAATTAATTACATTAATTGTAATGTTATCCTTATATTACGTGCCGAAATTAATGTAAAATGTATAGCGTCGGTCACATTTAATAATTAATTTAATTTAATTGCATAGAAGAGTAATGTTAAACGTGAGAAATTACAAAACAATCAGATTGATTAGCATATATGTCGACGGACAAAGGGAAAAAAAAAAATAATGCTCCAGGTGAGGCTCGAACTCACAACCCCGGCATTGCTCACGTGAACTGCTTTATAAGTACCGTGCGCTAACCAATTGCGCCACTGGAGCACTTGCAAGTGAACCCGGTAAACGGGTCTCTTCAGCGGTGGTAGCGATAACGCCGGAAGCTCCTCGCTTTTATTTCACGTATCGTCCAATCTGCGCATCGCGAATAAATTCAAATATAATTCTGGCAATTTTTGTGCAAAAATCGAGCTCGAGTGGAAACGAGCTTTCAGCTCTATTATCGCGAAATAATTATCAAATGTATCCGACGTACTCATACCTATTCGTGCAAATTGCAAGTATTCGTTTATTTTGTCACACGCGATTCACTCTTCCTATTCAATTGATGAGCAAATTAGTGGCGTCTATATTCCTTTTTTTTCTTTTTTTTTTTAACAATTCATGGCTAGAATTTTTTGCTCGATTTTCGTCTGGTATCCTGTATTCTGCAGTTGTACCTTTCTGGTTCAAAATAAAACGTGTGCATATCTCGGGTTTTAAGATGAACAAAAACGCAAAATTTTTAAACGAGATGTATTTAAAGAGCGAAATAAAAGAAGACACTTTTTTTTTATCAGTCACGTGCCTTCGATTTGCAAACAAAGTTGTTTGACGAGTTAAATATAAAACGGATGCAGGTTAGGACGGAAAAAGAGAGAGCGAGAAGGAAGGTGAAAAAAGTGCAGAGAGCGCAGTTGAAACAAGTCTGATTTAACTCTCTAAATTCCGATGTTTTCGCGTCGTGAAGCTGTTGGTTGGCTGGTTGTGCGCGTTTGTACGATCGATCGCGCGCATTGCATTTCACGTTCTCGTTCTCGATCGAGGAAACGTGATCGAGGACGAGGAAGGGAACGCGCATGGGGAGAAACGCGGTGCTGGCGGAGGGTCCGCGAGGAACGGAGGGGTTGACAGCACTGGCCGCGAGTGCGACGACCGACGACACACACGACACGAAACACGAACATGTCGGCTGCAGCTAAATGCATTTTGACAGTCGACACGCAGGTCGATCAACAGTGAGAAAAGGAGGATCCGTCACCGATCCCGAAACCGCCTCGCCGTCACGATCGTCGCCCTGGAGGATGTCATGTACGTCAATCGCGGTAACGCGAGGGAGAATGGAAGCGGTAGCGACGCACGTTTTTCTAAATAACCGCGAGTTGCGACGTTAATTTCCTGTCCGAGGATTTATATCGACTTAAGGAGTACGCGCGACTTTATTTAATACTCAACTTTGCTGTATACGTCTCGCAAAGAGACTGTCGTTTACTTGTCATGCAGAGCATCCTGAATGTTGATCCTTCCTGACACTGCATTTATCCATATCCAGCAAAGTGAAGCCCAGTATGAAGTAATTCACACCGTTTCCTCTTGTCTTAGGCGTAAAACATGAGCTGGTTTGATGCCACGGGATTTGCCAATCTGGCAAAGTCCGCTCTGAAGGGAGCGCAGAAGACCATAGACAAGGCCTTGGATATCAAGGAGGAGGAACCGAAGATTCAGCCGCGCGCGGATGAGACTTCGGATTTCTTCGCGAGCTGGGGGCTGCAGAATGAACAGAAGGCCGACAAACGCGACGGCAATCCGCAGAAACAGCAGCAAAACTCGAGCAGTATTTGGGGTAGCTTTACAGGCTCGTTTTTCGAGCCGCCAAAGATCGTAGACGGGAATGGATGGAAAACTGTCAAGCATTCCAAGTCCTTGCAAAGTGCCACCAGTCAAGATGAGCAGCAACGCAGCATGGTGTCTTCTACTTCCGCTCCCGAAAAATTGGCGACGAAGGACTCAAAATCCACGATAGCGAAGAGTGAATCTGTACATAAGGAAGATGAGAGGGAGTCTAGTGCTATCAGTGAGTCTGTAAATACGAATCTTGGCGCGTCTAAAGAATCTGATGATAAAACTGCGTCGGAATCTTGTGTATTGTCAGAACAGTCGTCTTTGGACAATGTTGTTTCTATCAGTACCGATAAGATTGTAACTAAAAGTGCCAGTTTGGACTTGGAACAAATATACTATGCACCTACGACGGATAATACCGACAGTGATTCCACGACGAGCACCGATGAAAAGGAAGAAGGACAATGCGACAACGAGGCAGCGTCGGAAAGCAATGATATCAATCGTACGTCGAGTCCCACTAATGTGTTCCATAAAATACCTAATGTTTCCTCCGAGAGCGATAAGAAGAGTCTGGAGAGCTTGGAGATACTTGGTTCGCAATCCGACACCGATTGCACCACCACACCGGAGTCGGATCTCAATTCCGTTACTAATTCGTTAAGTCCCTCCGTCGTCGGTATCAAGGTGAATTCCGAATCGGTCGAGATCCTGCCGGACAGTCTCGTAACGTCGCCGAGCTCCGTGGAGATCCTGGGAGACTGGAAGAGCGACAGCAGCCCTTATCTATCTCCAATAGATCCAAAGAATTTAGAGTCATCGCCTGTCCTGGGTGGAGACGAATGCATCACTCCATGCATAGACTGCACCGGCACGTTACAACCACCGAGTAGAGATCAATTTGAAACTTCGTCATCCGACATTTCTCCGTACGAATCTCCGATGGAGGAAGTAAAAACGTTGAACGTCAGTCCGTATCCTTACAGCGTCGATAGTACACCGTCACCCAGCGCGTTATCCAGCTTGGACACGAATAAAAGTTCGTCGCACGCGGCGGACAGCTCGAAAACTTCCCCCGAAAGCGTCGAGGTAATACCAGACGTGGACGAACCGGACGAGAGCTTGGCCGAGGATTCTTACACTTCGGCTTCCGAGGGCACGGTCATGACGGTGCTTGAACCGTTGCAACAATTGGACACGGTTAAAAATAAGATGGAATTGACTGATATGAACGTGAAGATGCCTATAAAGATGCACGATTCGTATCCGGACGATAGGCAAACGTCGGCAAAGGTTTGCACGGAGAGCAAGTTAAACTTGAGTCTTGACTCGCTGAAGGAAAAACACAATTTGCATCTGACGCTCGAGCCAATTACCACACAACCGATTCGCAAATCGGACCATCTGGAAGGAGTAAATGAGAAACCGGAGAACGTTTCTACCTTTTCTCAATTAATGAGCACCACTATAGAGCCACCGGATCTAGATAGTCAAATCGAAAGCGTGGATGAAACAAAGATGATCGAGAGTAGTAATGATCAATATTTAATATCTACCGATTCAAGCAGGGAAGGTACCTTGATAGAGAGCAGTTCGGAGGATAATGCGACGTTGATGTGCACGAGCGATTCCAAAGTCCTCGAGACACCTTTGACTACCAGTTCTTATGTGAAGACCATGCTGGCTGATGCTATGGTCGAAAAAAGTGAAATAATTGATATGGAGAGCCATTGCACGGAAGTACCGCGAGAAAATTCACCAATATCGTCAGAAAGGTATTATTTTAATTCACACATACCGTTCAAATATATGACGGTTCTCCTGTTAAAAGTCTGCTTCTTTCACAGCCGTTCCGATCTGGTAAAAATCGGGTCTGATCAAGCCAGTGGACATACGAGCGGAGACGAATTAGAAACTACAACGTCGAGCGATATTGAGATAATATCTAGGTACGAGTATAATAAAATGTTTCTGCTTAACGTTCAATGTCAATAATTAATGTATTGTTTGTCAACAGTCCTAACGGAGATTCGAGTTCGACCCAATCGCGACAGAGTCCGGCGAAATTACAGTTGAGCAAAGGCGGTGATTTGCTAACGAAAACTTTAAAGACCCGGGGCCATTCTCGAGAATTAAGCGAAATCAGCATAGGTTCGGACGAAACGAATATGGAGATTGAAAAGCTATTGAAACGCGTGCAGGAGATGACAGAGATTTTAGAGGCGAGAGAATCAAAGTTAATCGACGTGAGCAGGATAAATATGGAATTACATGAGCAAAATGCAAATTTAATAAAGTAAGATTGTCGTGATTGTATCAATATCGTTCTATCTTCACACAATAGATATCGTAAACAGATATGTTTTACAGGCAGCTTGAGAATTTTGAAAAACACGCGGAGCAAAATCAAAATATTAATCAAATCACTGATGAATATACGCAGCGTCTGTCGGCACTGGAGAGGAAATTTCAGCAAGCGATAAGGGAGCGTGATCAGCTGAGGAAAAATTTAGATCAATTAAAGTTAGAAGCAGCATCGCGTTTATCGTCGCAGGAGATGTCTAATATAAACGCTGAGAAGGACGAAATCATAAAGGAGCTTCGTGAAGAGGGCGAGAAACTCAGCAAACAACAACTTCAACACAGCAACATCATAAAAAAGCTGCGCGTAAAAGAGAAAGAGACTGATGTAACGATAAAGAGTCAAAAGTAATTCATTATATCTTATTTGTTGTCTTAATTGTATCAAAAGTAAATGACAGCATATAATAATTAAATTCATCGCAATTTTCACTTTTATTTTTAGAGAGCAAATAGAGGAACAAAATACGGAATTGGAGAGATTAAAACGATCGCTGCACGCGAAGGAGGAGGTCGAGCGCAGTCAAATAGAAGCTGTTCATACGCTGACAGCGAAAACGAAGAAGCAAGAGAAAGAGATACTAACGTTACAAGAAAAATTGGATAATGCAGTGCATAAGATGGAGGCCTATAAGAAGAGCTTGGATGCTGCAAAAGTGTGAGTGTAGAATCATTAACTAATTCTAAAGTAAAACGAGCTTTATGTATGTACTTAATAAAAAATTCTATATAATAGGGACTTAGCAGAAACGAAGAAAAAGCTGCTAACCACTGAAGAGGAATTAAAAGAAGCCGTGGATAACGCGGCTGAATCGTGCCAATTGTTTGCACAAGTGGAGGATTTGAAATTGAAATACCGTCAAGCCGAAGAAGCTCACGTCAAGTGAATATTTTACATTAAATACGCTATTAATCATAGTATAACTGATTTTGATTCTAATAGTATCTATTTTTTTATGATATAGAAGGGAAGAGTTTTTCAAGCATGAAAACAACGAATTACTTAAGCGATTAGAAGCTTCAGAAGCCAGAAGTGAAGAGTTATCCGAATCTGTCTCGATAGCGACAAAACCTCTGTTAAGGCAGATAGAACAACTGCAAGCAAACTTACAACATAAATCCAATAGCTTCATGAAGCAGGAGAAGGTTTTATCGGAGAAAATTATCAAATTGCAGTCCAAAATCGAGAATTTAGCCGAGATGGATCGTCTTCTGAGAGAAGAGAATATTAATCTGAAAACCAAAGAATCGCATTTAGAATCGAAGCTCAACTTAAAAGAGAAAGAAAGGTCGAAATTGCAGGAATCGCGCGATACATTAAAAGAAGAAAATGAGAGATTATTGAAGCAGAACAAAGAGTAAGCGTTTAGAATATGTAGACACGTTTTTTCGCGAGGCATGGTAATATTCGATCTATAATAAAATTCAAATTGCAGACACCAAGACGCGATAAACACTCTCGAGCAGACACATTCCAGTCAAGTGCAGGAATTAAAAAGAGAGATAAACGCGCTAGAGAATAAATTAGCCGTCGAAAAGGCAGCGACTGATGCAGAAAGGAGAAGAAATAACGCAATATTGGAACAGCAGCAAAATACCGATGAGGAATCACGATTTAGCCCTACTCTCAGCATAGGACAAGAATCTGTTAGCAGTGCAAATAGTGCCTGGCCAGGGGTATGTATAAAAATGTTACGGGATCACACACAGTCGACAATTATTTTGTATGTAATGTAAAATTTGCTTTTTTCAGTTCAGCGATTCAGTATTTGATAATAACTCTGGCAGATTTCCTCCAATACCATACGAAAGTATTATAACGGGCTCGAGTAGTACGTCGATCTTCGAGAACTTGCAAGCGCAATTGAAACAGAGAGACGGTAAGCTTATGTGTTGTCGCGTTTATCGGTATTGTTAATATTGTTTGTTGCTATTCAGTGTCACTAATTCTTACATGCTATCGCAGGTGAGATACAGCAACTTCAGTGGGAATTGTCTCGACGAAACACAGAGAGAGATGCACTGAATTCGGAATTGGCGACGTTAACTTTGAAGGTCGAGGAATTGAGTGCCAGCGTCGCGGAAGCGCAGGCACTCAACGAGAGTCTTAACGAGACGCAAACCAGATACGACGCGTTGCTGCAAATGTATGGCGAAAAGGTCGAGGAGAATCAGGAACTGCGACTGGACCTCGAGGACATTAAGGAGATGTACAAAATGCAAATTGATCAGCTTCTAGAGCGACAGAATTAACTGCGTCAAAACGCAAAATTATCAGAAACGAAGACTTGCGCGCAGCCTATAATTCTCTATGAGACTTCAGTTACACACATGCACTTCGGCACGTTTTACTACATGATCACTTCATCGATTTCTAGCAAGATCTGGCGTATAACAAAGTTTTATAGCGGACGACTTTAATAATACAGTCTGGCGTAGGCGATGTATATTTATATTATCTAACGCAAACACGTATGCGGAAATTTGTGATAAAGGGCTTGGATGCCGATAAGATTTTAAAAGTTCTTTCTATCAAGTTACATATAAATCTATTTATTGAGGATTGGATGAGAGCGATCTAAAAAGTATCGGAGGTATCAAACTAATACGTCTTTTCTCTTCCGTATTATCGTTACAGTTTATTATTATTTCGTGTGTAGGTATATATAGTTATTGTGTTTCACTCATTTTAATTTTAATTTAATAATATCAGGGAGGATCATATATATGTGATATTGGATTGTATTATATAATGTCTAAATATGATGTAATATGTATATAATATAATCAGAAAATGTACTTTATCATTTAAATATAGTGACATAAACTCTAATGATTTCTCCATTGCAGTAAACCACGCGAGTATCGGGGTCTATATATATATATATATATATATTTATATTTATATTTATGTAAGCGTGGACGAAAATGCGAGGCGTTAAATATATAATTTCTATAAATATTACGGTAAATCTGTAGCACGTTTAAATATTACGCGGCTGGGATTTACGGTTGCGTGGTAATTGTCTATTTCATGCCTATGGCCTATGCGTGATATCACGCCTGGCTTGGTTATATTTAGACCCAGCGCGACAAGATGCACCGCCCGTAGAGATCCGCGATTAACCCGTGCGTTTCAAATGTCATAATCTTTTCGGCAAAATCATCACTCTCCAAATTTCTCCCGTGTATCGCCCATCCTTGCCAGATTTCCGGTTTTAATTATCTCGGTTAATTTCCAACGTTCTGTGAGTATATATCGAGATTGTATATATGCGTACTGACTACTGACATATATTTTTTTCCTTGATCCCTTTCTTATCTCCGATGAATCATTTACACATTTTTCAGAGATATATACTTTATAAAATTCCGTTATCATAATCAATCGTCGTTTAACACGATATATTGTTCATTTTTATAATATAATTTGGATGTAATAAAGTTCGTTGTTAAATAAATTTCAAATTGGATATTTTGTATATATATAATATATAGATGTGCTTTATTTCGTATTGTACATATGAATTCACGTTTGCAGATACATATAGTAAATAGTAAAAGTAATCTGCTTCGATTCTATATATTAGTATTAATCCGTCAACACACTGAAATGAATTTATAGGTTATAACTGTGAAAGATGCATGTATTGAAACAGTATTTATGTATTTAAGAGACACGCTCTTTGATGTACGATATATTTTACTGTAGAAGCCCTAACATGGGAGACTCAGCTCCGATAAAAGGCAGACGCCTAAAAAATCCACAGAAGAGAAGGATGCCAGATGTAATATTGCACACCAGGAATGTAATGATTCCCATTGTGAAACCTGTGCCCTTTAAGCAGAGCTGCGACGCTACCTTCTCAGAGAACAGGACTTTTCGACAGCGACAGATTCTGAGAGCGCAAAACTGCATAAATAATCCTGCATTGCCGTTCTCAGAGGCACCCTTGCGTACATTATACGATCCCTTGGGAAACTCACTCGAGGTCAATCAAAATCTCTGTATTCCAAAAGATTACTCTCTCTTTCCCCTTTTCTTTTTCATATTACATACTTTTAAACGCGATCTCGAAAAATTATTAAAAATCTTGTTTAAAGTGTTAGTTTTTCTACATCTGAAGCTTGGAACTTCTTAGGTAAAAAGAACTGATCGCTGGAAAGACAAGGATCAAAGCGCAAAGTATACTACTTTTGGAAAGAGCGAGTCTCCAAGCATCGAGAAAATTAGTATTTCGCAAAATTCGTACCAATCGAAGAGATTATCCTGCAAGGAGAGAAATGATACGTTACAATTTCCCAATACAGTGCTCGCGCAATCCGAACCGTCCGCAGATGAAAAGAATTTGCACAAAGCAAGTTCAAGATCTATAAAATTATCAAGGAAGTGCGATCTGTCGCAGATGAGGGAAAGCCAGACGAGACACGAGGATATATTTGCACTTTTGCCAAAGATAGAAACGCCAATCAGTAGTATCATGAGCAAACCGGTTGTGTCACTATCAAGTCAATCGTTCTACGATATTGCAGACACCGTCTCCACGGTGTCAACATCGTCAAGTTTCAAGATCGAAAATAAGAAAACGTTTGCAAATATTGCAAACAAGGCGAAGTCGATATCTAGTAAAGCGTCAAATCATTTGCATCCCAGTAACAGCGAATATGAAATAAATGTTTTACATTATGAAAATGACGATCTGCCAGGAAATGACTTCCCACAGTTTGCACAATCTCATTTAAAATCTACTAACACAAACTGGTCTTCTGCCTACAATTGCAGCAGTTTAGCCAAAATTCAGGATGACAATAACAATCTTATTGAGGAGAGAAATGCAATAAAGAGTCATACGTGGGATGAAGGCAAGACCGCGGGTAACATCAAATATTCATGGGAAATAGATAATTGGATGCCACACACACGCACTCCTTCTCAAAGAAAAGAACCTGACAACGCTGAAATGAAAATTGCCGAGAGAAATGGCAGAAGACCTTATGACTGTAAAATAAAATATTCCTGGCAAGTTATTGGAACAGGCACACAGACATCGCGCACCTTATTGCAAGACTTGTTAAATAATATGGAGAATAATAAGCCTGCATACAAAATGTGCAGCATTAAATATTCCTGGCAAATTATAGGGATTAGTACGCAAGCGTCTTTGCACGATTACAACGATCCAGATTATTGGAGCGGCATGTTGCTAACGCCGAGTAAGAATTATAACGGGAATGAAGCTGAAATCGGCAGTAATGAAACAGATCACGCTAAACTGCATGATTATGTGAGATATCCAGAAGGAAGATCGAGGAAATACCTGATATTGAACAATCAGCAGACCCAAACGTTTGCTGAGAAAGAAATTCAAGCTGACCCTAATGATTGCTATGCAAAATATTCCTGGCACAATTTAATTAAACAATATCTGTAATTAATAAACAAAATTTAATCTGTAAAATATTAAAATTTATATTATATATTTGAATGTTACCAATAATTATTTATATTAATCCAAATCTATTATCTTTTCAGATATGGAACAAATTTTAGAAGCGCTGACCAAACAAAAACCGTCCGATAAATTGGAGTTGGAGCAAATCGACGATTATGACGAATTATTGCACAAATACGTGACAAAACCATTAACGCCAAATATTTCTAGTAAGAGTTCCGATAACGGTAATGAAAGAACGAAGAGAGGAGAACTTCTGATGCGATTAATGTATGCATTAAAGAAAATAAACCAATATGAACGAAATGTGGACAAAAATCGGGGCACAAACGTATCACATCCTGATGCAGAAGATACTTTCGCACAAAAAGGAGAAGTATTGCCACAGAACGTGACAGACAATATCAAAAGCATTGTAGAATCTACACAGGAGTACATAGCAAAACTGGATTGTCAATTGAAAGATCTCGACAATGCTGATCAGCAGGTAAATTAAAATCGCTGCTTATTTTTATACTTGGTGATTACATTAACACGAGAAAATTGTTTTGTCAGATAGAAAATAGTATGACGAGAACGTTAAAAGATATAGACGGGACGTTTCAATCTTTGTTAGATGACGTGTGCCACGAGATCAATAAGAGACGCGAACAGCTGATACTGGAGACAGAAATTCATAAACACGAGAGTCTGATACCGTTGAGGGCTTGTAGAAGGGAGCTGGAGGCACAGGTGCAAAATGCGCAGAATATCATATCGATGAGCGAGGATATTCTACGGCATCCGCATCGATATAGCGCGAATGGATTTGGAAAGATAATTTCTGCGAGTAATGATATAGGCAGGTGAGAGCGATAATAATATAAAGATTACGGAGAGATTATCTCTTAGAGACTAAAAGTTTTAAATTATAACTTTTAAGAATCCCGGCGGTGCCGTATTCAGAGGAGCTTCCGAATATAAATTTCGATCGTCCATTGAACTCGTACAAGGAAGAGATTATGGAGCAGATATCGAAACTTGGCTGCATCTCTCGCACGGTGCCCGTTCAGATAATAAACATTGAGGAGAGACCGGCGGGATTATACGTTAAATGGCACGTAACCAATCCGGAGTACTTCGCCGAAGAACAGACGTTTGTCGTGGAGAAAGCTAACGGGGAGATTCTCGACCCGGCGTCAAGCAAGTTCGAGACGGTGTACAGAGGACCCGAGACTTCTTGCTTTATCAGAAATATACCTGTTGATCGACAAGTTACGCTCAGAGTTAGAATACAAGCGGACAACGTCGCAAGGAGTGTACATCACATCACACGGACTTTTATACCGCCTTATAGTACGTATAGGAAAAGCGACCGATCTCTTTGTTATTAAGAATAAAGCTTTTCTAAATTTGATATCTTAATAAATTAGGCCTAACACGGTGGATTTTTGGACGGGAAAAAGAATACTTTAAAAACGTTTTATGTTTCGTGTGAGATTTTAATGTGGCAGTCATAAAAAAAATCACTTACAATGATTACAGGCTGGGAACTTGATAACAAGGATTACGTGATCACTAATAACGGTAAAGTTGCTGCAAAAGTTACGGATACCGTAAGTACGCTGTTCTCGCAAGGTCCTCAATTCGATGTGAATTACATAATTGAATTCAAGGTAATTATATGCAATATGATTTTATTTACACTTTTTCGTCTACGCTTTAATTTTACCTATTATACAGTTTTTAGAAGTTTCACCAGAAGGGAACGATGACGAGGGCATCGCGTTAGTTTACGACCCGCAAGGTAGTCACGACACTTTGAAAAGAGCAGCCTCGCTGATGATCACGCCGCAAGGCAAAATCTTCATGGACGGCGACGAGAAACTGATGCGCCTGCCGAGGATGCGTCTCGGTGCGGTCATCGTGATCTCTGCCCTCCGGAAAAATGCTCACGTGTTGCGGGTGAACATCGAGTCTGAAAACAAATGCGTCACGTACGACTGGCGGGTGAAAACGCCGCTTTATCTTGCCGCTAGATTTACTGGGCGTGAAAAGTGGCGCCTGACGATCGAATAAAGATGCGAGATACGCGCAAATTAAATTTTTTTTTTTGTACAAAACAAGATGCACAATGTAATTTTGCGGCAATAAAGAGTGTAAGTGCCTTACACAGGGGAGCGTCGCACTCAACCCGAGCATCCTCGGCAACCGCAATGTATGCACTCCACTATCCGGCCTTCCTCGAGCTTGCCCTTCGGCACTCTGCAGATGCAGTTTGTGCCGAAATTTGTATCCCTCGTCTGAATGCAGCGCAGGCAGCACAAGTTCTCGTAGCCGACCTTCTTCCACTTGGCGATCAAGTTTTTGTCAGCGATATTTTCGTTCAGGCAGTAATCGTACAATTCTGCAACAAGTGAAAAACGCAAGATCAGACGTAATCTCTTAAAATCTTTTTAGGCGCGTCTTTTGCAACGGCACGACGACCTACCGCGACTGATCGCCTTTCTTCTGTAGAACAAGTCGTATATGTATCGAGATTTGTGATGATGGATTTTAAATATCGGCCACAAGGACTCCTGTTTTCTTTTGCCCTCGTGAGGCTCCGTCTCGGCTGTAAAAAAAAAAAAACTTCAATGTCCATTTCCACCAACGTAGATATAACTTTAATCTCGATTTGATTTACTTTTTATCTCTTTTTCTAGTTTTGAGAATTAAAGAGAGATAAAACGTAAGTTAAACCGAAGCAGCTAATCTCTAACCTCGCGAGGAGCAAACACTCACCTTCGCGCATCTTTTGCTCCAATTCCTCCAGAGTCGGCTCGATCAGTTCCCAACCATCGGGCGGCGGTTTCTTGCTTCGTCGTACTTTCGGCATGGTTTACTTTTGCTGAATAAATACTATTACACTTCGAAGAGTTTCGTCAAACAATTGCGGTACGCTATCCAAAATACGTCTGTTCGGTCTGTTCCTTGTAGCTACACTGACTACACTTAATTGTCTTGCACTTTCTGCGCGTTTCTGATCCTGCAATTAATTCAACCGGCAGAATTGCTTGCTAAATTTCCAACTGTATAATTCGTTATCCCTGTCCGATCTTTCTTTCTACAATTAAGGCCCAGTTCAACAGTGGCCAGTTAGCTTAACTAGTAGTTAACTCTTACTTTCTGTCTCTTTTTAACTCAAAGGTTAGATAAAGACGGAGAGTGAGAGTTAACTACTAGTTAAGCTAACTGGCCACTGTTGAACTGGGCCTAAGTTTTATTCGCCAATTAATTATTTCATCTCCACGAAATTATCCGTAAACAATTAGGCTGAGTTTCCACTGAGCGCGTCACGCGTCGCGTCGTCCGAGTTGAACCAATCAAAACATCCCCTTTCGATCCCGTCACAAGAATGTAAGGCTGAGTTTCCACTGAGCGCGTCACGCGTCGCGTCGTCACAAGTTAACCAATCAAAACATCCCATTTCATTACATTCTTGTGACGGAATCGAAATGGGATGTTTTGATTGGTTCAACTCGGACGACGCGACGCGTGACGCGCTCATTGGAAACTCAGCCTAATGAAATGGGATGTTTTGATTGGTTAACTTGTGACGACGCGACGCGTGACGCGCTCATTGGAAACTCAGCCTTAATGTTTGCTAGGGAATAACGCGCAATCCGCCGGCGCCAATCAATCTCCCGCTTTTGCGAGATTCCGGAAATGCTAAAGTCGATCCCATATCCCATCGTCTAGCGATAATGGCCGCATTCAGGAACCACAACTGTTGAGTGAGCGCCGCGGTCAGTGATTCTTTAATATGATTGGTTCTTACCTTTGGTTCTACTCCGGATCTTCGTTTTTTCTTGGCTGCACTATTGCCCACTAGTGCAACACTAGTGCAACATTAGTGCAACGCTATTGGGTAGTGCAGGGCAGTGCAGGGCGATAGTGCAGCCAAGAAAAAACGCTATAAGTGTAAAAACCAATCATAATGAGCGCTCACTCAACAGTTGTGTTTCCTGAACGCGGCCAATGAAGGATAGTGCTGGCTCTCTCTTAAATTGTTCTCGATTATCTCGAAAGGAGTGAAAGGGAAGAGAGAGACAACGCTTTCCCGGGATTGCGGGTGGAGTTGTTTACTGTTTACAGGAATTATTATCGCGCAATTTTTTTTCTTTATCTGTGCGCGCGATTTGAAGAAGTGGATGCATGTATTTGCGCAACTATTACTACGTTTACGCGAGCGTTACTACAGAAGTAACGCTCGCGCTCGCGCGTAAACGTAGTATGCGTGGCGATAAATGTTTCATTAGTATTTATCTCCACGTTGCACATACATATGTACGATGATGTCACACGATTGTCACATATGCCGAATTATAGATTACATCAGTTTCACATACCGAATGCTCCAAAATCGCCGAACGATATTTCGAGCTTGGACTTGTTAAAGCAAATATCGAGAAAAAGGGAAAATAACATATCACAAAATTCATTGACGATCGAGCAATTAGCTTCGGCTGTTTGACGGTTTTTCCGACTCCCAAATTTATTTCGGCAAAAAATTAATTTAAAACTACAAATGTTTATAGTTCAACAATAATTAAGTTGTGAACGCGAGTTGACTTTTCAAATAAATTTTCCAAAAATCCGCAAATTTGTTTATTCGCAACTTATTTCGTAAATTGATTCAAGGCACTCGACTCCATATTTACTCGACGCAAAACGCGTGACCGGCGTGATCTGCAGAACGCGATATCCGGTGATAGCAGGATACTCTGTATAACGGCAAGTAAGAAAAAAAGGCAAAGGCCGGCGCCCGGCAATATCATCAGATAATGTGACGAAATCGTAAATTCAAGGGTGTGCATGTAGCGTACATATCTGCGTACTGCGTATCGCACGTCTACTTCTTGCCTTGATCGTCACCGACGATCCCATTCAGCTCTGGGCAGTCTGGGCCATCGCCGGGATTGATCTCATCTGCCTTTTGTACGGAAATCGGAAACGAAAAAGATGGGCCAGCGGGTCTCGAGGACGGACTTCGAGTGGGTCTACACGGAAGAGCCGCACGCCACGCGCCGTAAAATAATTTTGGGTATGACAATATCGCGGGAAAAAATATTTAATGATTATATTTAGGGTGTAAAAATTTGGTTGCTCTGCTCTCTCGGGATACGAGGCTCGTTAATTGCTAAAGCCAAATTAGGAGCTAAATGGAGCATACGCGTACAACCACGCCTATCCCGAGAAAATTCTGGTCGAATGTCTTTGTGGCCGAGTAATATTTTGGATGTGGTATGAAAGCAGTACCGCGATATATTAATTGGAGTAATTGGAGTAGATGCAGCATCTTCAATCTCTATTGTTGCTCAAAATGTCATTTTCAAGATTGTACTCCGATTTAGTCTCCAATGAGTCTAATGCTATATGTACCGAGAATTGATATACAAATTTGTGTTAAAATATATGACAAGGAAAGCTCAACAAATATATTTAATTGAAGCGAGATTATTTCGAGAAATAAATGTATTTTGCTGCATTGTTTTTCGTGTGTTATCAAATTTTATAAATTCTACAGTAAAGTTATGTAATATTAAGATGTTATTTTAATGAAGCAGCTTGTTTGTACTTATTATTTTTGAAGTGTTTGTTACAATTAATATTTTCTATTCCAGAAAAGTATCCACAAATCAAACAGTTGTTTGGGTACGATCCAAATTTCAAATGGGTTGTCACTGGGATGGTATTGGTACAGTTCCTGTCGTTCTTTATCGTCAAAGATTTGAGTTATCCGAAACTCTTGCTATTAGCATATTGCTTCGGAGGCGTGATAAACCACTCTCTTATGCTTGGTATGCATACATTTATTAATACAATAAAGCCACAGTTTGTCAAACATTATGCGCATGTTTAAACATATTACGCTAATTTATGTTACTTCTTGCTTTGCAGCGATACACGAGATAGCTCATAATCTTGCCTTTGGACATGCCAGGCCTATGGCTAATCGACTATTTGGCTTTTTTGCAAATCTGCCATTAGGACTTCCAGTATCTGTCAGTTTTAAAAAATATCATCTCGAGCACCATCGGGTGAGAGAAATGATGAAAAATTGACTTGCGTTATCTAGCGATGTAATATATTTTCAATCAATATTTTACGAGGTATATTTGTTGCGTTTTCAGTATCAGGGAGATGAAAAATTAGATACGGATTTACCGACATTATTAGAGGCTAAACTGTTTTGTACAACTTTTGGCAAATTCTGTTGGATAATGCTACAACCGTTATTTTATGCGTTCCGCCCTCTTGTAACGTACCCAAAAGTACCAACTCTTCTAGAATACATAAATTTAGTTATACAATTGACGTTTGACGCCTGCGTATGGTATTTTTTCGGTAAGTTTCAGAATTTGTAAAGAATTCAAAGTTTATGTTAATAATATAAATTGTGAATCTCGATTATTGATAAAAAAAATGTGATTTTCAGGTGGTAAAGTACTGTTTTATTTGCTCATTGGCTCTTTTATGGCAATGGGACTGCATCCCGTGGCAGGACATTTTATATCGGAACATTATATGTACAGTAAAGGATTTGAAACATATAGTTATTACGGTCCTCTAAATTTCATCACTTTCAATGTTGGATATCACAACGAACACCATGACTTTCCTGCGGTGCCTGGTTCGAGATTACCAGAAGTATGTAAAAAATCACTACGTCCGTCCGATTATTATACCATGTAACTTGTTACTTGTCATTTCAACTATCTTATGTAGGTAAAACGTATAGCCGCAGAATTTTACGATGATTTGCCGCAGCACAATTCATGGGTTTCCGTTCTGTACGATTTCGTGATGGATCCTGAAATCGGGCCGTATGCAAGGACGAAGAGAAGGCATCGAGGATTAGATCAATAGACTGCTTAAACTTCTTAGAAGCCTTTCTAAGAATATCACATAAGATTTATACGTCGCTAAGTGTCTGCATATGGCAGAATTACACGTTTATAGCAATTAAAAAGTTTGCTATGTTTTGGGGTCAAACGGAATGTGTCACATGCCGAGATAGGCACGTAAGCATATTTGCCTGTAATGTAATGTAAATTCAGGGAAAAATTTAGACGTAGTATTAATCTATGGGCAAGCAATTTTTCAATGTTTCTATTAAGCTGTTTTTATAATAAAAGCTCTTTTTTTAAATCTAGTCATACCGCACATACAACAACTTTCGATTAAATACTCATGTCACGTAATACGAGTATTGTTTTAACACTGCTCAATCAAGTAGAAAAGGTGAAACAAAACATAATTTACCTATCATAATTTATAGAAAACATAAATTTATCTTCAATTCTGTATTGTGTGAGTGATCTTGACTTCTGATTCAAATCGATTACTGTTTTTGTCTTGTATTTAATTGTGATCGTTCACTTTATAATTATCAGCTTTTTCGACGAAATTGGGTTTTTAATCGGATTTTCGAGAGCGATTAATACTGGTTACAGTCCTATTGCAATGTGACTGTACACTCATTCCCAAATAAACTTCCAAGTAAACGTGTGTCATAAAAATTGGTTTTAATCGCTCCTGGAACGATTTATAACTCGCGTTAGTCAAAAACACTGCGTGTCTTGCAAAATAAAATATATCTGTGATGCAAGAGTATATACTCTATTACTCTATAACTTTTATGTATAATAAAGCGACTCTGGTAGATAACATTGTTATCGAAAACTCAAAATCTACTTGGAAATGCGTGATGGTATACGCCACATAATAGATAATAGAAAATTGTATATATATATCGCTTTAATGAGATGCAAATTAATATGACTGCACAGACTGTTCGTCAAATAACTGTATTTTCCAATAAATATAAGAACATTGAAATAAAATGTATAGCACTCCTAAGAATTATGTCAAATAATTTTCATGTCTTTATCTCAATTTATGCCAAAAGTTTGTATGCTTGTTTTATAATAAATATGCACAGCATAAAAGTGCAAGATTGTATAATAAGATTGTATAAGATTGTTTCAGCCTATGGGTTGAAACTTGGCGCGGTTTCTGTCACGCCTGTAATTACATCTGACTACTTCCGGTATTTTAATCCATAATTTCATTAAAAGATGTTAGATGGCGTTAAAAATTTGCCCACGTTCTCGCATGATTTTTAAAGAGCAAGGTTGCAAGGTTAGGATTTGAGTAAAATACAAATGAAAAATTAGATATTTAAATACGTGCATAAACAGACTGTGATTTGTGCGCAGAATATATTTACATTAAACACGTTTAAGTAAGTGATCTGAACAAAAAGAGTCTTTATCACAAGAGATTTACCAATGATTTTGAGGTTAATAACGTAAGTATTTGGTCCACGTTATTTTATATTTTATATCAGTTATAATAATTGCAAGTGTGTTATTTTACAACGTATATTAGAACACTGCGTCACGTTACTTGAATGCACATATTTATTATTGTTCTGAAAATCATTTTAGTGTAGTGAATTTTTTTTTAGAAGATGAAGAGAGGATTCGATGATAATTTTGCCACTGGCGAAGCCGCCACTGGTATTAAACAGAAGTGGTACGAGGAATATCAGAAGGCAGAAGGACCTTGCAAGCACTCCAAGTCCGAAGCCGACGTTTTGCATCTGAGAGATGAAGGAAAGAAGTATCTGGATGCAGAAACCGCTGCCTTTCAGCTGAAACAATCTAGATCGCACGACTCAGAGACCAAGTGGTTGAAAACGGCATTGCAACGGGGCACCACCTCGGATAAGATAGCAGCCAGTATAGTGCTGGTGCAAGATAATCCAAAGTATAATCTCGGCCGTCTGGTATCTTTGGTGTCCCAAGTGCGAGGCGCCAAGCACAATCAATGCGGCATGATCATTGTGTCGTTGAAAGAGCTCTTTTTGGCCGATCTGTTGCACCCTAAGTTCAGATTATTGAAATTAGAAGAACAGAATTTGGACAGGCTCAACATGGGGAATGGATCAGATTTCGTCGTCAAGACGAACGCCGCTAGAAATAGATTGTTGGCGCACTGGTACTTCGAGGACCAGCTACGCGAGCAATATGAGCGTTTTGTTCTGAATTTGTCCGCGGTGGCCTCCGATACGGTAGATACAAATCGTGAGAAGGCCATATCCGCGATGGCGGATCTGTTGATAGGCAACGCCGAGCAGGAACACAAGTTGCTGGAGTTACTTGTGAATAAAATTGGAGATCCGAGCAGTAAGGTTGGGTCCAAAGCTGTATTTTGCATCAATAAGTTATTGCACGAGCATCCGAACATGAAGCTTGTAATCTTGCGCGAAGTCGAGAAACTGCTATTTAGAAAAAACGTGGGCCAGCGTACTCAGTATTACGCTATATGCCTGCTGGCGCAATATGTCCTGGATAGAAATGACGAGGAGATAGCCGGTACACTGATAGAAGTGTACTTTGCGTTTTTCAAAGCGTGCTTGAAGAAAGGCGAACCCGACACTAGAATGATGGCAGCGATTCTAATGGGTGTTAATAGAGCGTATCCTTTCGCCAAAGTGGACTCGAAGATATTAAATGAACACGTCGATTCTATCTACAAAGTGGTACATCTTGGATCGTTTAATGTCTCTCTCAATGCACTTAGCTTGTTGCATCAAGTAAGTAGCTACGGAATAGCATTTGCTGCTGCACTGAAGATTTATTCGTTTCTAGTTTGTACTAAAAAGCAATTGTGTTTCATGGTTTTCAGATAACGGGCAAAGACGAGTCTCAGGCGAACCGATTTTATTCAGCCTTTTACAGAAAGCTATTCGATCGGCAAATAGGAGTAGCGAATAAACATGCAGTGTTCCTCAATTTATTGTATCGAGTTCTTCAGAAAGATCAAAGCGTGCTACGTTCATATGCTTTTATCAAAAGAATCTTGCAAATTGCGTTCTACTTTCCTGCGAATATGGCGTGTGCCATGTTGTACATTGTCTCCAAAATTCTTCAAAGCCGCCAAGATCTAAAACATATGTTGCTCGAGTCACACAAGGCTATTAAAGTTGAAAATGATGTATGCGAAGTAGACGATAGCTCATCGGATACAGAGGACGTTCGTGTAATAGAAAATGAAAGCTCCATTATGTTATCGAACGTCACCGTTGGCGAGGATACCGCGTCAGAAACGAAGCCTGACGTGAAGAAAGAGACCGACGTAAAAATCGAGGCACAAAATATAAAGTCGTATGATCCCTTTTGTCGAAATCCCCTGTATGCGGGGGCAGCGAAAGGGCTCAACACCGAACTTGAAGCGTTATCCAGGCATTTCCATCCGAGTGTCGCTTTATTTGCGAATCAGATTATTCAAGGTAATAAAACTTTAAACTCATCATATATCCTTCACTATTATTCGGTATAATATTTATAAATTTATTCGTAGGGAAGTCGATTGAGTACACAGGCGATCCTTTGGAAGATCTGACGTTGATTCGATTCTTGGACCGGTACGTCTTTAAGAATCCGAAGAAGCTGGAGGACAAGAAGGTGCAAAAAAAGAACGATCCTTTGGCGCAACGCGCTGGATACACGCCTAAGGGGATACGAGCCCTTCCGGTCGATAGCGCGGCGTATCTCGACGAGAGGGAGGAACGAATACCGGTAGACGAGTTATTTTTATACCGATATTTGAAGCAGAAGGACGAAATCAAGAAACGTACCAAGAAAGAAGACGAAGATGATGACGATTTAGACAGCGTTAATAGCGAAGAGTTCAATGATATGTTGGATCGTATGGGCGGCAGCCAAGATTTTGGCGATTTAGATATCGCGGCGGACATCCTACCTAGGAAGAAGAAAGGTAATGTGTTATCTTTGGATTTGATTTATGTAAAATGTGTTTTGTTGGCTCATTTATAAAAGGAAGCAACGAAGTAATCTTGGCTCAAGCTTCCTTTAGTGTTTCATATATCTATAAAAACTATGAACGATATATCTTATCATTAATTACATTTGTAACAGGCAAAACAGATGTGGATTCTGACGACGAGGATGAGGATGATGCAGATAACGATGATCAATCTGAAGATGACGATATCACCGATGACGTATCGGAAGATCTTGATGAAGATGTCGGGGATGACAATGACTCGCAAGATCTAAGCGATATTGATCTTGCAGACGTAGATGATGGCGAAGATCTAAGCGATATCGATCTTGCAGACGTAGATGAAGATCTGAGCGACATGGAGTTTAATGGTTCCGAGAACGAAGAGGATGTAGACGACGAGTTAATTTCGAGTTTGAATAAAAAGCTAAACGCGAAGGATCCAAAAAGTAAAGGGAAGAAAAAAGGGATCGATAGCAACATATTCGTATCGGCAGAAAAGTTCGCCGAGATGTTGGAGGAGCAAAATAAAACGAGGGGAAAGCACGGCGGTAGTAATGTTTTCAGCAGCAGCGACGGTGCTAGCGCTAAGCAAATAGATTGGGAAGTGAAACGACATCAACGAATGAAAGGATCATTTGGCAAGAAGAAGCGAAAGTCTGTTCAATCGCATGATAATAATCGGGTTAAAAAATTCAAACGATAAATATGCAATAAACGCATTTCATAGACAATTTTATATTTTTGTTTACAATAAACCTTTTTCCAATGTCTTATTTCCGTTTTAATTCGAAGGCAATGCTATAAACAAATGTGAAGTAGTTTAAAACGGACAACGTTTAATCATCAGCATTTATATAAAAAGCACTTGTCTTCTCGTGCGATTTTTATGCATGAATTTGTTAATCGTTACAATACGCAAGAATGTGTTAATCATTATAATTCGCTCATACATCGTCATTGCACATAACAGTTTGTGTCTAATATAAACATTTTTCGAGATAATTCTCCTTTTGATACAAAGTTGATTCAGCTAACAATATGTACCTTAATGTGAACCCGAAAGATATCAAATTATATTTTCAAATTTTTAATACATAAAATTAGTGAAATGACGATGTCAAACAGATAATTGTGATTCCTTCATGACTTATTTTTATCAGTTTACAGATATAGTGTATTTAACGGCATGAACGTGTGAAAAAAAAGTAATTAACTCGCGAAAACTTATCTACATTATTATTGCAAATTATAAATTCATTTTTCTGTTTTACAAGCTTAGAGGCAATTGCAATCGAATTAGCAGTCTCGTATTAATTGACTGGAACCAATCCAGCATTTATTAAAAAAAAAAAAATGATTTTTCTCTGCGTTCTTTTAATTTCTTCCCTGCCAATAAACTGATTTAATTACATGTTATATAATTTTATGCTTTATACATTCATTTGAACTTTTGAGGTTCGTAAATTGCGCATCTTTCGAATAGTTGATCGCTGTTAAAGAAACAGGTAGTTCGTATAGGTGCAACAATTTTTAACTTTTTTTGTACGACTATTTAGTATACACAAAAAAACCAAAGTAGCTATTTAAAAACAAAAATATCGTTAATTAATATACAAGTTCATAAAGATACTATTACTATTAAAAGTAACATTTTAAAACGCACATCAGTGAAGTGTCTAATTATTATTCGAAAATAGATATATAATATATATCATTGATCAGTGGTGACAAGTGTACGAGTAGTGTAGTAATGTGGCTTTCTTCTTTCTTTTAAACTTTCGAAAAATCTTACGTTTATTTTTCCTCTACAAAAAAGTTAGAAAACTCGTAAATAACTAAGATAATTATGGAATAATTTGTAATAATAAAAATAAATCACGAAGGAACGCTGTGCGCTACTCCGGGTCAGGTTTCGTATTTTCTTCGTCGTGGGCCGGGCTGTGCCACGTGAGTCGCTCCTCGTAAAATTTGATCACGATCTGTGGGCACTTCTCGTTAGCGATGCGCGCGGGTACCAGATCCGCGTCATCCGTTCCTTTCCATTTCATTAGGAACATCAGTTCGCCGCTGGAATCCGTCGCGCCGATAATACGTTCGGGATCCAAATTTCTGTCAAATCCTGTAAAGCGAAAGGCGTATTCGCAAATAGATAAAAATCCTATATTTGCTCGCTTCATTAGAGCGAGAGGGCTTATTCTTTTTTAAAAAATAAAAAATATTGGAAAAAAAAAAATTGTAAGAGAAAAATATGTAAGGGAAAAAATTTTCGATGCTTCCCTTTACCTTCCAACTTCTTTTCTTCCACCGCTGCCTTTTTCTTAGCTTGAGTGGGCGTCGGGGTGTTATTACTTTTTCGCTTCTTCTGTTCCTTCTCCTCGTAGCGTTTGCCAGATGCAGCTGCCTCCTTTTTCTTTCGCTGCTCTTCGAATTGAGCGATCAGATCCGGGCAGTCTAGATTCTCTTCTGGTTCCCATGTATTCTCGTCGTTTGAGTAGCCTTTCCATTTTAAGAAATATTCCACCTGTAATCCAAAACAATTTTTTTTTTTTTTTTTTTAAATTAAGCTAACACACCTTAACAATCAACGCTTATGAGATATCGTGCGGTAGGATCTCACGTACTTTTCCTTTTACAACTCTTCTGTCCAAGACCTTCTCCACACTGAACTCCTCTTCCGCTTCATTGTCGGTCGCGTGAGACTCCTTAACTTTGCTCATTGTTGTGCACACAAAGGAAATACTGCAAAGGTGAAAACCAAATAAGTCCCCCTGTAAATACTCATAAAAAAAACTAGAAGAACGTTTATATAATGACAGAGATATATAAAAAACAAAGGAAAATAAAAAGCTTAAATTTGTGTCAGCCTAAAGTGAGGTGAATCGAGTAGGAAACGTCAGAGCTAGGAACCATCGGTCACCTGGTTCTCGCGCAAGAATGTGACTTTCATCGAATCACACACGCTCGAAGTCGTAAATAAAACAGAAAGGAGGAATTGCGCGGGGGACGCAGACCAGCTCCGGCGCGGCGCGGCGCGACGCGGAGCGATACGGTGCGACGCGGCGCGCGGACGCGATCGCTTCGAGGTTGACGCGATCGCGCAACGTGACGCGAGCCGGGACAATCGACGGACGAGAAAGACCCCCCGAGCGTGGTAGTCGTCGAGGACGAGTCGCGGCGTGATCGCGTGAAAATTGTCGCGAAATCGGTCGCAACTCGGCGCGGCGGTTCGGTCTAAGATGGCGGCGTCGGCGACGACGCGATCGCCGGTGTTCCTCCACCTCCGCTGCCTCTCTTTTTTAGGCGTCGCGACGTTGCCCGGGACTCGCGAGCCGACGACGCCGATGTTCGCGAGCTCGAGAGCAGGTTCCGGAGTGCGAGTACTCACCAGTCGTTTCAACGTCCAAGAGCACAGCGACCACCTTCGCCTGTACGCCACGCTTCTCTCTCTCTCTCTTGCTGCGTGAAGTTCTCCGAATGACTGCGACTCACTGCGAACTACGAACTACGAGCCGCCGCACGCCCGGCACGCCACAACCGCACGCGATGCTTGCCGCGAAAAATGTCAGGCTGGCCAACCTACCTACTTCACCTACTTGGCGTGAAATTTTCTGCGTAGGCGGAAACTGTTGTTCCTCCGTTGTTTCTAATCAAAATATTCGAAATGCAAATTTAATTTTGTTTTCTACTGTTCATTTCTATCATTACTACTTTTACGCGAGCGTTACTTCTGTAGTAATTTACGATATATCACTCGTTTACGCGGAGTAAATTATCGTAAGTTACTACAAAATCCCGCGGCGTTTACGCGAAGGAATTATCGTAAGTTAAGTAGAGAAGTAAGGGCCTTGGCACATAAAAAAACTTAAGCAGTTAAACTTAAGCAGTAAGAAATCAACGGTATGGATTCGCTACGGGCCTTGGCACATAGAAAAACTTAAGCAGTAAAACTCAAGCAGTAAAGCAAATCAGCCAATCACAGTCAAGAACTTAAGGCACGGCCCTAAGCGGTAGCGAATCCATACCGTTGATTTCTTACTGCTTAAGTTTTTCTATGTGCCAAAGCCCTTAGGGCCGTGCCTTAAGTTCTTGACTGTGATTGGCTGATTTGCTTACTGCTTGAGTTTTACTGCTTAAGTTTTTCTATGTGTCCGGGCCTTCACGCTCGCGTAAACGTAGTAAATGTAGATTATTAACTTATCTCGTTGCAAGATATATGCAATTTAATGTAAGAATTTCTTCAGTTTCATCGCTATTTACTTTTATTTATTATATATTAGTCACATGACCCCCCCCCCCTAATCTCTTTTTATATATTATTATTTTTAATTTATTATTTTTGGTTGATAAAACTCACGGGGAGAGAGAAAGAGAGAGAGAGAGAGAGAGAGAGAGAGAGAGAGAGAGAGAGAGAGAGAGAGAGAAAGAGAGAGAGAGAGAGAGAGAGAGAGAGAGAGAAAGAGATTGGGATTGAGATTGAGATTGAGATTGAAATTTAATCAATCAGAACAGAGAAAACTGATCTCAAGTTTAGTAAACTTTGCTCTGATTGGTCAAATTTCAATCCAATCTCAATCCCAATCCGTAGTCAAACGTAGGGTCCGTTCCGTTTCACGCATATGCGCGCATTTATCTATAGCATACGTAACGTTTACTATAGACCATGCGCGCATCATGCGTGAAACGGAACGGACCCGTAGTATATGGCTGTGGAAAGTTTTCGCTTCTCGCATATAGGGGAAAATTACGCAATCGCTGTCGTAAAGTCCCTCGGAAACGATGCCTCCCATTGGACGGCGACGCCAGCCGGAAGAGCGAAATGCCGCTTGGGTTTTCCGGCGAGTCGTTTCCGCTTCCGTTCACGAGACAGCCATATCGTTTTACCGATCGCCTTTCGCGAGCTCGCGAGGGAAACGCGCAGTCCGAGGGAAACAGCGAGACGAGTCCCGAGAGGGACGAGCAACGAGCAGTCGTGAAGGAAGAGGACGAGAAGGAAGGCACGCGGTTCAGATTGTTTGCCGAAGCGTTCGAGAGCGGAATCGTCTTCCCATCTCGTCGGCGGTCTTTCTCCTCGTCGTTCGTCTAAAGGAGCGCCACGATGACGGACAACCGTGAGTATCCGAACAAGTTACACGCGCGATTTACGGAGCGAAGCGTCTCCTGATGGCGACGAGTCCAAGAGGCGTTTCCACGCGCGTCATACATCCGAGTTGGAAGAGAGGAACCGACTAGCGTCGCGATCAAATGTCTCGTCGACCACGAGCGAAAATGGCGATTGTCGGAGGCGTCGAGCGCGCCGAGTAGCCGAGTACGCCGGGCGGCTGGGCTGAAATTTTCGATAGGCTGAGGAGTTGCCAGATTTTTCCAAACTCGAAGAGCGAGAGTCCCCCGTTTATCCTCCAAACGCGTGAATTTACACATTTGTGCATTTATTTGAATACACATATGTGCATTTTCCTGCAAAATTATCTAAATTCATGTCGTACAGACATTAATGGTCTTTTATTAAGTTATTTTGCGCAACAATATGTGGGTTATAACAGATATATCAGAAGATTTTGATAAAGCAACGCCACGTGCTACAATATTTACATCAAAATTTACAGAGTATTCAAATTACCAGCAACAAGGGTACAATCAATACAGCCAGCCACCTCCTACGACTGGTCAGGATACGTCATATCCACCTCCTTCGACCGGCGGAAGTAGCTACAATCAATATAGTCAGCCACCTCCAAACGCCAATACCAACTATGGCAGTTACAACTACAGTTCTAACAGTGGTCAAGATTACAATCCGTCGCAGAATCAAGGCAGCTACGGTGGTCAAAACAGCTATGGTGGAGGTGGCAGCAGTGGGGATAGCAGTAATAACTATGGTGGAAGCTATGGAAACAGTGGGGGTGGCAGTGGAGGATATAATCGCAACTCTGGTTCTTACAGCGGAGGTTAATGTCTTAGTCCTTTTCTTCTTTTCTCTTTGTTAAGCGTTATATACTTCGTCTTTCTTCCGTAACCTTCCAGTTACCTCAAAAACTTGGTTTTTAAATAACTATTTTAAATAATTTCTCTTTGTTCTCTTCATCTCTCTTTCTCTCTCTCAGATCATACTTTATACTTATCCTGTACATATTTTAGGCCAAGGAGGTGGCGGTGGAAGCGGTAGATACGGTGACCGCGGCGGTTACGGAGATCGCTCTGGCGGTGGTTACAAGTAAGTTTTATTTTCTGAACTTTTAATATGTATAATGAGGCGATAACCGGAGCGACGGACTCCGGTGTGGTTAAATTAAAATCAACAGCCACCGCATTCAGTAATTGTTCTTTGCCGAAGCAAAATCAAAGGTATGCAATGAAGTTCTTAACGCCAGTAAATGGAAAAACTTGTTGAATCATCATCGCGAATCGGTGTTATGCCCAACCGGGCGTTAATATGTTTGTAGTATGCCTACAGGTTTAACAGACAGATATAACTGAGGTAAAAAAGAGGTAAAAGAAACAGTATATGACAATTGACGTAAAAAGGCTGTAATGTCGACACTATTCGCTGCTTCTGGAATATAAGCAAACACTTAACAGACCTGCACGCACATGCATACATATATACATACATACATGTATACGACGTATATACATATTGTGTGGCAGCTAAATGCAAAGGTCTTAAGTCGATAAAGACTGCAAAGCGATTGATGTCGCCACTGGGGCCACTGTTGTATTATTATCTCCATTAGGTATATCGTATACGATTAGACAATTAAGGTATTCAAAGTCTATCGTAAGAGATTACAGATATTGCCTTTATCTCCGACCGTTGTTACGCGCCATATTCTTTTTAAATTGGAAAAAAAACCAAGTTTTCGAGAGAAAGGTGGAACTGTGACTGTATATTGTATTATTCCGTATGTAATTTGCCTTCAAGCGATACATGGCTTTTCTGTGCGTATCGTCGCTTCTAGCATTGGTATTACTTATAAACAGGTATTTTCCAGAAGATATTGCTATTTCTGTTTTCTATCACGAACGAAAGTGAAAGGCAAAGTACGTCGATTATACTATGAATTTGCAAATTTCTATATTCCTAAACTGCAATGGAATCAATGGCGAGTTGCAGCGAATGCTTAACAAATATTTCTTTCCGCGGCAAAGTGTTCTTTAGTCACAATGCAAGTAATCTCTTACTTTTTTGTTTGAAAAACGACGGAATATATGTGTATATATACGTGTCCAAATAGAATCTAGGCATGCTTTTTATCGAGATTTGTCTTTCCCTCGAGACTCGTGTTACGTCGAATCGATCGAACACTCGAATTTTAGCTTTCCCTCTCCCCCTCCTCCCTCTTTCCCTCTCTCTCTCTTTCTCTCTCTCTCTCTTTCCTCCCTCCCTCTTTCCCTCTCCCTCCCCCCTCTCTCTCTCTCTCTCGATTCGATCGTTTGTCGTCGTTTCTCATATTTGTATAAAGCTCTAATCTCTCTGCATGCTAAACGAGACTGACGGACGTGATTTAACGGCGGGACAAACGGTCTAATGTAAATCATGATGTGGTATGACTGTACAGACATTTAGACAAATAGGTACATCAATCAAGAAGAACGGTGGCGAGCGGCATACATACGATTCGCCATGCATCGATCGATCGATCACAGTCTGTCCATGAGTCAACTCATTGGTATATCTGCTTCTGTGTTTTAGCAGTGGCGGTGGCCGTGGTGGTTATAACAAAGGTAAATGCACCAGACTGTTTGTACTAGTCTGGTGCTAAATATTCTAGCTTTCACTCTACTATTTACGATCTTTAAATACTCGGTTACTCGGTGTTATATGAAAGGGCTGCTATGCAACATTGTTAGGGTGCCAGTAAATAGCGGTGCGATATCTCTGGCAATTCATTCCGTGACGTGATATTCGCATGGCGCTCGTTGAAAGCGAGAAACGGAGGAGAATGATACGAGACCGCTCGCGTTCTGTCTGAGTAGATGTATCATTGAAAAAAGAAAAAAAAAGAGACCAATGCACTTACGATCACCAATTGCTTTTTTTATCCTACGAAACGATCTGACGCACGGATGTCGTTTTTCCGTGTTATCATCAAAAGCAAGATTTTTTATAAGATAAGAGTAGGACATCTCCGTGTACCTTCCAAAATTATATTTTTTATACGTTCCGTAAGATTATCATTACCCAACCGATTTCCGCACTGTACGTGTCCTTGGTGACGTCGTTCAGTGAGAAAGTCCCTTAAAAAGTTGAAAGGTTCCTAAAAGGGATGAAAAACAAGGTATTGCGAATGAACATTACGTTCATTTCGCGGATTATAGTGGCAATAGAGCCGTTATATCATAGTTTCACAATATCAATGGTCGTGATTAAATTTTGGTATGGTATCGAATATATATTTTCAAATACATAAACATAAGAGCGCGGAAAGAGTAAATAAAAGGCAGCTGGTGAGCTACTTGCCGATCTGTGATTAAATGTCAAGGGTAAGAAGTAATGTTGCAGCCCTTTTGTATGTTCAGCTGCAACCCTGTGTTCTATATGTATCGTTAGGTGTTAATGGGAATATTAGACCGCTACTAATGCATTGCATTTTATAAGTAACACGAGGAGATTGCGATGTATACTGTAATAAACGTAACGCCGTTCGAAATACGGAAAACTTCAAATTATGCAGAAAAATGGGTACCTAAGCAAGAAGTTGTCGTTAGTATAATTGTGCGTTCCTTTTAAGACCTCGGTGAAAAAAAAAAAAGAAATGGAAAAAACACGCATAATGAGAGTAGCAATAATTATGCTAAATATGCTGGGTGATAACGTTATAAGGATATACGTAGACGTGTTACACGTTTTAGTTATTAAATATACTTTATAAGCCTCCGTAATATACGCTACAAGAGAAAAAAAAACATCTCTTGCTCTCGCTGATATATATTTTACTATTGTAAACTCGAGTAGAACGTTTACCCGAGCGAAAACTGGTCGTCCGTTTTTCGCTTCCGCTCGTGTTTAAAAAAAAAAAAACGGCAGGAAGTCATGCAATCGAGATCGTAGAGACTATTAGAAAAGTATGGTAACTAACATCGGAAATAAACGGCCATTACTCCTTAACTAAGAACTCGCGTTGCGTCATCGGGAAGTATGTACGATAATTTTGAATATAACGACTCTTATTATTTTTACTGAGAAATGAGAGAGATATACGGACAGTGTTTCCAAACTTCGACGCAATCAGAAAATATGGTGAGTGCGCAGCACGAAACACTTTCCTTATACCTTTAGATTAGAACGAAGTAAAGTAGTAGCTCGAAGGTCGGTAGATACGCGATTTTTTTTTAATTGTCTTTTACGTTTCTGTGCGACGAATCCTGACATTCTGTCCATTGCAGGAGGCTACGACCGTAACAGCGGTGGCGGTGAGGGAATGGTTACGCAAGAGGATACTATTTTTGTATCTGGTATGGATCCATCGATCTCCGAGGAAGAGATTTGTCAGCATTTCGGCGCGATTGGCATTATTAAAGTACGTGCTCTCTCACTTACACACATAGATCAGTATTTACCCCATACATCTATATTTGGAGCTCTAATATATATATATATATATATAATGTCCAATTCTACGATCTTTTATCTGAAATAAGAGGAGAAAAGAAATCAAGCGTGGAATTAAATATAAAGTACTAAAATGGCGATGAGATTTAAATTGCATTTAAATGCTCAATGAAAACTTCATGTTTCCAGAATGACAAACGCACAGGCAAGCCAAAAATTTGGATGTACAAAGACAAGAACACGGGGAAGTCGAAGGGCGAAGCGACGGTCACGTATGACGATCAAAACGCCGCGCGGTCGGCCATCAGTTGGTTTGACGGCAAGGATTTCAAGGGCAGCACGATAAAGGTGCAAATGGCTCAGCACAAAAGCAGCTGGCAGAGTAACCGCATGGGCGGCGGTCGCGGCGGCGGTGGCCGAGGCCGAGGTGGTAGTTTTGGCAGTCGTGGCGGAGGTGGCGATCGTGACGATCATCATCGTGGAGGCGGTGGCGACGATCGTCGTGACGGTGGCGGCCGCGGAGGCGACTGGAGGTGACTACCTCACGCGAAAATAATATTTTTATATCTTGTTATATATTGGTGTTTACTATTATCGAAGCAATACCTTGTTAGAAGATGATTGTGGCAAAGCAACTAAAAAGAGCCTTTAAACAGATGTCCCAACCCCGACTGCGGTAACACAAATTTCGCATGGCGAGACCAATGCAATCTCTGTAAGAGCGCAAAACCGGAAGGCCTCGGTTATGGCGGCGGTGGCGGCAGAGGGGGTGGTGGCCGAGGTGGCGACCGCGGAAGCCGAGGGGGTTACAGGAACGATCGAGGCGGACGTGGAGGTGACAGAGGTGGCAGAGGCGGCGGCGGTTTCCGCGGTGGAGACCGGGGCGGCCGTGGAGGACGAGGCGGTCCTATGAGAGGAGGCGGCGGGTATGTTCTATCCTTCATATTTCTTGCATGTCATCATTAACTCTTCGCGAACTATTCTTTACTTTTCTTCGATATGTCGGCGGCATATAAAAGTTAAAGTCGGACAATTGTATTTTTTTACACAAAGATATAAACTTGAATTAATAATAACATCGATTAACGACGTGTCAATTTCCACATTTTGTTTCAGTCGAGGCGATAGGGACCGTGACCGTCAGCGACCATATTAATGTCATGATCTTAAGAAATATCGATGGTTATTCGGCCATCATTAAACAACTTGTACACATATTGTACACACTTTCAGCGCTTGTACATTTCGCAGAGTGAAAGAAATCATTCTTTACTCTATATATGGCATGTATTTCTTATTGTCCTTTCTTTTCGCGAGATCTTTTTATATTCATTGGAACTACACATCACATATGTATGTTACGTTCGTATATAAAGTCAAATATCTAAATAGACAATAGATAAGATACTTCAAATGTGTGAACATGTGATCGAATCGACTTATTCAATACCCACCATCCCATTTGAGGCTTATGCGAGATAAACAGAGATTTGGGAAAATTCGTTTATTGAAAGTTGAAAATATAATACACAGCTAATTTATGTTATGTTATATCTAAATCTAAATATATATATATATATATATATATATATATATATATATATGTATGTATACAAATCTGATGGAGAATTATAACTCAGAGACATGACAAAAATAAATTTACGGCATGTCTTCGTCTATAATCAGACGCAAGAGAAGCCAAATTTCATTTATAGGAAATGAACTGTATTCAACATTTTCCTCTTTTTTTTTTTCAATATAGTAAATATTTTTATATAGTCGCGTTCGCTAAAGAGATGTTATGCATATATACGTGTATGACGTGGTTGTATATCGGTATTTATATAATTTTTCCGGTATGTATATGTACACAGATACCTAGGTATGGATAGATTACATGAAGACCTCTAGTTTATGGATTTACTTGAATACACCGCGATTACCCGTCTTGTTTTTGCGCTCAATCTTTACGCTTACGTGAGTCCTTGGACAATTCCTAAAATCAGGAAAAAACCAATATAAAGATCACAAATATTTTTAGAATTATTCGTAAAAAAAAAAGGTAAATATTTACTTTTACATAGCCCCCGCCAATGACCTTGACCTTGACATATGTTGTCAAGTTTACCCTCCTGAGTAACCTTCAGAAGGTTTTAGCTGTCCATCGTTTTTGACAATATATGTCAAGGTCATTGGCGGGGGCTGTGTAAAGGTAAATATTTCCCCAAAAAAGCGTGTGTGGGTGCGCGCGCGTACATGTATATGAATCTAACTACATATGCATCCAAATATTTCTTAAAAAATGCGACTCAAAATACGGTTCTGACATGCAAAGTGTAAGCTAAAAATTGCTTTGTTTTTTTGGACTTGAGTGCTTTTTTTTGTATCGCCAGAGATATATCTCTTATTATCCTATATTACGACTTTCACTTCGATGCTATAACCGATCGATTTTTTAATCTACTTAATGTCGACGCAAAACGAGTCCGTAAACACCGATAACACAGTCGTTATCGACTTCTTCTCATTTATATTATTTGTTTCTAAGAAAGAGCTTAAGAGCTTATTTTAAACTGATGAAAATGTGTCTTATCGTAAATAATCAATTGTCTGAGTTTGAAGTTAAAAAAACAGTCCGTTAGCCCAAAATTTTTTTTACATATCAGCGAAAGGTGACACGCCAGTTCCAAGAAATATCTCTGCGAAGAAATGGTGAATTCTACGAAGTTGATACGTCAGGACGATTTACCTTTTGCGTAAGTATCACAAGGAGGTGTCGGAAAACGCCAACGAAATCGATAAACAAGTCCAAGGAGTGCATGATGAAGTCCCTGCTGCCAATATGATACTTCTCGATGATCAGCTGCGTATCGTAAATAACGAAGCCGCAAATCACGAATAATCCCACATATAAGTGCGCTTGGTAGATGAAGGTCGAGCGCAAGAACAGATTAGCGAGGGAGAACAAGATCATGACATTCAGCATGCTCATCAAAGTGCCGCCAAGATACAGCCAACGGCCACGTGCAGCCAAAAGTGCGGAGAGACTAAAGGAAACGAAGATGACCGTCGTACCTGTAAACATTGCACAATCTCATTGTACATCGTATCGTACCAACATAAAAGTACATCTTTATTCTGAAACAAATACTTCTAAAGGTTTCTTATGAGATTTCAGAAATCATTGATCAATATTTTTATTTTTATTTCATAATAGCTTAATATATGGCTTATTTATTTAATGAATCTTCTCATCACTTTCTCTCAAAATGTTACATAGTAAATACATAGAAATTTTCAACGATTTGTTCTTAATCTGACAGTCTCGTGTGCATAAAACTGGACTTGAGTAAAATCAATTTTACTTGAACTTTTGAGCAAGTTAATCAACTTTGAATTCGGTCGATTTTGGACAACATTGTCTTGAATGGACGTAAAATGCACAAAATAGCTTAAAAATAGATAAACCGATACAATTGACTCACCGATTAATGCCGTCATCACAATACTCGGGTCTATACTGACAACCAACTCGAGCAAAGGACCCAAACCAAGACCGGACAAGAATGCGAATCCCAGGAGGTAGCCGAGACGCAGTTTTTGGTTCTTGCCATTGTCGGGTGTTGACATTAACGCGATAAGCAGGCCCAAGGTGCCGATGGTTGTCAAGAAACTGGCCTGCAAGAATTGCGTGTACATGTGCACGTAAGCCCCAACCGCTGCCGACACGGTGGACAGAGACAGGCAACCGTAGACATTCTTCAAGTGTTGCCTGACCGGTGCATTTCTGTAAACAGTATTATTATCATTTGTTAGTGTCATCGACTCATCTTCTAAGAATCTTCTGTCGTATGATACCGATTATTTATGTTATTACGAAGGAATCTCTGATACCCCAGAAGGGAATTCTTTCGTCCGTATCTATCGCAGAATGTGTCTAATGCAGCCTTCGAATGTGGACACTTGTAATAAAGATTGAGTTTCATAAACAGATATTTGTATTTGAAAACAATCGTCAAAACCTCCCTGACAAGGGAGGTCCCGAATGTTAATTTGTTTTTCAATTTCGTTGAAATTTGCAATTAATGTTGCAAAAATGAGCTATTTTAAAAGGGCTATGTATCTATTTCTCGGTTATTAAGCGTTATATTGGCCTACGGGACTTAACGTGTCATATCTGTTAGGTAAGACTAACGAAATTGAAAAACATTTACACTTAGGTGGACCTCCCTTGTGAGACAAATCTTGCACTCGCTATCTAAACGGCATAATGCAACATTATCTTTTAATCTTCCGATCGTCGTTACGTTTCTCCCCGGAATTGAATATATTTTATTACACGCAATTAAGTGGCTCACGTTTTTCAAGATATTTCTCTTTATCTCGCTTGGAAAGTTAATCTAAGGCCTCTCATAGGATATTTATGTCGTCGCAGTTGCTTAGCGTTTATAAAAAATGCTGCAGTCGTAATGTCACCTTATTAATGAAGCCAATCGTTAATGGTATTTTAAAGTTATAAGGGTGACGATGTCTATGAAGTTTATCATTTTCATATGAAGAATTTTTGAAATTTAACCCATATTTTGAACGGAACTTTTACTAAGTAAAACCTATAGGAAACTCTAGAACTCTTTCTGGGGTATACAGAACTCTGATAAATTTTTTCAAATTATGAAAAAATGGGGCCAGTTTCACAGACATGTGACTTCGATCAAACTCGACCGGGACAGAAACGCCTGAACCAAACTTTCCAACTACACAATTCGTTGTGTGATTGATTTTTTTTCCATGTTAGATAAATCAATATAAAAAAAAATCAATTATTCTATCTATAGCAAAATGGTGTTGTTTGATAAGTTATCGTTAATTAAGATAATCGGAGTTTAGACAAAGTTTCTTTTTATCAATATCGCGTTTACGTCATCAATATCGACACAAGTTCACAAAATAAAAACTACAGGGCAAGGTAAGATGTGAAGGGCCGACTAATTGGACATTTTAGAAAATGGAAACGCTGCTATATTATTTTTTCCCTTTTTTTTCAGTCTTTTCCCGTTTTTCTAAGATGCATATGTTCTTATCCCTTCGTGTTTCCGTGGAAAATATTTTTCTCGAAAATTCTCTCTTCCGCCCTTTTCACAATTTATTAAGAGCGCAACGATACCGAAAACTGCCGTTAACGGCCAATTTCATCAACGTTAGTTAACTGTAACCTTCGGTTAAACTCACTCTTCGTCTCTTTAAAAGGGAGCAGTTAGAAAAAGATGAAGAGTCAGTTTAAACCGAGTTAACCGACGTTAGTGAAATTGACCCTAAGGAGTTACGGAATCCCGCGTCTCCGATCCCGTTTCTCGTTACGTTAAACAACGAAAAATCGATAATTACATCCGTGTCAACGAAGTGGCACGGGTATCGCTCGATGAGTTAAATCGCCGATTAAATTAATCGGAATTCGATCGAAGTCACCCTTGCCGTTCCGAGTACAAAAGGCACTACGCAGCACGGCTAAAAACAACACGTGTGGAGCTGGGGAGGTTCTCTTTATAGGGTGTCCCAGCTCATTTGTTGAAAACAACCCTTCGGAGGGAGGGGAAAGGTTTGAAGTCGGTTTCTCCCTCGCCGAGGATGCCATTAACGACATCGTCGTCGGGGAAAGCCACGAAATTTCTCTCCCGGCGTCACACTTTCGGCGTTTCTCGCCGTTCGCTTTCGCTATACATAGACCCGCAACCCGCAACGAGCAACGACGCAACCACGGCCACGTCGCGTTTGTTTTTGTTATCTACGAACAAACGACGTTCGTCGTCGTTCGCGGATCACCTATATCGAGGTTGAAGGTCACATGTCGCGCACGAACGCGCGATATGACGTGACATATATCGTAAATTACGATACGCTTTTTTTTTTCTTTTTTTTTCCCCCGAGGACGCGAAGGTAAAAACGAGATTGCGACATTGCGTCACGAGACCGAGTCTGCAGGCACGGGAGAGAAAGAGACAGAGAGAATCGTGCAAAAACGTATTTTCGTTCCCGATCATGTGGCTCGACGCGTTTCATCCTTGCCATCGCGAGCGGAATACTCACAGCGTGCTGCTGAAGCAGTTGTTGAGAAAAGCGTTCAAGTTCGCGGCCGATGCCATAATTTTGCTCGTCGCTCGATTCGCCGCTGGCCTCAAACTCGGTGTGTCTTCTCGCGGACTGGCGTATTCTCTCGGACTCTGGGTGTTGCACGAGAGATTCCTGTTCGCTTGCAGCCCAATGACTTGCAATGACTGGCGATATTGCCTGGCTAATTCTATGCGCGCGGGGCTGGGGCAAACTTATCGGCGAGAGCCGAGGCGAACCGACGAATGGCGCGTCGCACGAACGTACGTAAGCTGATAAGCCGATTCTCGCACGGGGACACGTCAGTGATATTCTTACGAGATGCGTAGGTGCCAGGCCGACGGGGCAGACGAGGATAGGAGAGGAACGAACACGTCCGATTGGTCATGCGCGCTGTAACCCTCTTACCTCTTCCTCTTACCCTCCTATCGCCGCTAGGTGGCGGGAGTTTCGACCGCGCTATATATGTACATCAATGCATACAGTGTCCCGAAAACACCGCGATCTCGTAACTCGTAAGGGTTGGTTTATAATAGCCGTAACCGTTGATTTAAGCCGTAATCTTTAAGAAATAGACCAATCACAGTCGATTATTCTTCTCACATTCGACTGTGATTAGTCAATTTTTTAAAGATTACGGCTTAAATCAACGGTTACGGCTATTATAAATCAACCCTAATGCTAATGCTGGGTCTACAATGCGAGTCGCAAAGTCGTGAGTCGCAAGAATTGACCAATCACAGTCGAATTTGAGGAAAATAACCGACTGTGATTGGTCAATTTTTGCGACTCACGACTTTACGACTCACATTGTAGACCTAGCATAATAAGGCCCGGACACACACTTCTGCACAACGCATAATGCGTAAGCATAAGAAAATTGATTGATCTATTTTCTTATGCAGATATGTATGGACCAATCAATTTTCTTATGCTTACGCATTATGCGTTGTGCAGAAGTGTGTGCTCCCCGCTTATAAAACTCCATATAAGGCGCGGAAACGCCATGCGGCAGAGTGCGTTGACCAATCACAAATTTTGATTTTGCCGCAGGCGACTTGCGGCAACCTTCTGATTGGTCAACGCACTTTACCGCACGGCGTTTCCGCGTCTATGGAGGCTGCGGTCCAATTGACGCTACAAATGCTTCGAAGCATTCTTCTTCTCTTTTCTTTCAATGTAGAAAGAAAGAGAAGAAGGACGCTCCAAAGAATTTGTAGCGTCAAGTGGACCGCAGCCGGAGTCTTAGCATAAAAATATAATGACACGTTTAAATTAAAAAAGTCTTCGGTCTGTTCTGCTATGCCACATGCTAATAAGTGACCACAATTTAATAAATTTTCACTTTCAATAAAGTTACGTGTCGAAGGTGACCATTCTGCGAATTCACAAATGTCTTTAATAGTCAAACGCATCTTCTAAGTATTATTTAATCCTTCTAAACAACACATATATTATGTAAAACAATCATACAATTTTATTTAAAAAAAATGGCGATAACCTTATGTGATCTTAAATCGATTTTTTCGAAAATTGGTTTTACTATTATTTTTGTCCCCCTTGATATCCTATAACTTTTGTCTGAAACGTTTTTCCATATCTGCCATATTTTTCGAGAGATTTGCCTAGAGCATTTAAAATGACCCTGTATATACAGGGTGTTCTAAAAAGGTACGGCCAAAATTTAGGGAGATATTTCTCACACCGAAAGGATGAAAAAATGTTATATGAACATGGGAAACGTTTTTTTCAGAAGGCTAAATGTTACGGCTAAATGAGGTAGTGACCTTATCTGCCAGGCAAAAATGTACTCAAGGTCATTTTAAAAACAAATGTAAATAAACCTACTGATTAAAAATGATTGTCGTCCACAATGATTAATCCTAAAATGTTTCTTGTGTAAATAGTACAGTCAACGGTATTTTCAACGTAACTCCTGAACGTAACTCCGTACCTTTTGTCTCAAATACATGTCTCAAATCGGGATATATAACGTCTTAAAGACATTATATTAAGACGTCTTCAAAAGTCTCGTGATATGACATACGTCTTTAAGACGTCTTATGCCCTGATTTAAGACCTTATGTTCCTCTCTCTCTCCCTCTCTCTCTTTTCGGTTATGCCTGGTATCGTACAAACATCTCATTAAAATGTACAGTCTTCACGTGTCCGTTCAACGTATATATTCAAAAATTACAATACAACCGTGAACCACTCATGTAGTTCACGCTACCGAATATTTCCAGTTAATAAAAAAGATCAATCATAACTAGAATAAGGAGCTTTTTCGATACGTTGCGATTACTGTCCCTCCTATACGCTCCACTATGTAAAGCCATCGACACATGACACGTTTACGCGAGCGTTACTTCTGTAGTAACTTACGATATATCACTCGTTTACGCGGAGTAAATTATCGTAAGTTACTAAAAAATCCTATTTACGCGAAGGAAAATCCCGTTTACGCGAAGGAATTATCGTAAGTTACTGCAGAAGTAACGCTCGCGTAAACGTACTAACAGTTATCCAGTAGAATTTACTATAATCGTGAAACAACTAATATGAACGTTATATAACTCTCATCGCAGTAATCGCGTTAAGCAACAACTTTAAGACGGAGGGCATTGTATTCTTCCAACGTCGCCGCCTTCCGATTGGTTATCACTGTCCTCGGATGAGCTATCCATCGAGGAGTCATGGTGATAATCGTCAAAGTCATCTTCTTCCTGATTTGGATCCTCGTAACGTGTATAAAGATTCTAGAAGGGGCACGATAGTGAAACAATCAATTTTAAATATCACAAAAATGTCTACGATATTTATATTATTTATTACTTACACGTACTCTCTCTCTATGACGGATATGTCTCAGTAAAATCCAAAGTAATTGGCCATCGAACGAATCAGGCACATTTTCTTGCTTCCTATTTCTCGCGTTGGACTTGACGCACTTATGAAAAAAAAGGAATATGTGAATCATCATACGTTTATAAACGTTATATACAATATAACGTTATATAATACGTTTATATACAATTAGTCCACGACTAATAATTAGTCGCCATTATTAGTTACATTCAACTGTATTGTTTATTTTAGAAACGAGATACCAAACATTATTAAACGATGAAAAAACAACAAAAAAGTATGCAAAGAAGATAAACAGAAAATGTGAAACGAGAAAAAGAAGAGATATGTAGAAAGATGATTTTTGTCTACCTACGTTTGCGAATGATTTCATCATCGGAGGTTCTCTGCGCTTAGGCTCCCATATCTTAACGTCGTAATCCAACCCACTTGTCGCAAGAATGGGAATATGTGGGTGTCCTTCTAAGCAATTTACCTATAAATTAAATGAAAAGAAGACTGTTATTTTCTCTTCTACATTACAGAAAAGGAAAAATTTGTTTATCAAATATATGAAGTAAACTCACAACTCCTTGATCATCTCCAGGCATCCACTGTACAACAGCTTCCGTGTTTTTGTCCCAAATGAATATATTACCGCAATCGGATCCGGATATGACATATTCGCTTTTAGGTCCGAAGAAATTGACTCCCTTTACTGCAATTGAGCAACAAATGACAGTTAATAAATCACAATTATTTACAGCATCGTTTCTTAACTACTGACAAATTTCAAAAGCGATGTACAGAAAGATTTCTAAAAAGAAGTCTCAATGTGAAAATTAATTTAAAAAATGCACCACTAATTATGTTATTGGATGTTAGTTTTTTGTATTGAAACGTGCATATAAAAAAAAGAGATCTAGGAATTAAAAAGATGTAGAGTTGAGGATATAGAATGTAATAATATTCATATCATTTTATGTATAACGTACCAGTTGCACTATTCCTATGGCCCTGATATCTATGAGCGTAATCTACACGTGACGACATTAATCTATCAAATAGGTATATGTCCTCGTCATTATACGATGCGAGAATTTCTGTTCCGTTGTGATTATACACAGCGCACGTTACATGCGCGTGCTTATTTCCTGTCTAAGATATTATAATTACATATGTAATGAAATTAAACATGTGTAAAAAAGAAACAAACTACAATATTTGTTATATTACTTCAAGTATCGGTAAACTTTTTCAGCAATAAGATTGCTATATAATGCGACGTACCAGGTGATCGGGACACAGTTTATAAAGCGGTGTCGAAGCTTTTCGCCGATCGTACACTCTCACGTAATGGGAACGGCCGCCGACGCAAAATTCATTACTATTAAAAGGATTCGAATGTATACTGAATAGTTGCACTTCTGATGAACCGTCCTTTACTACGAGTAATCTGTGGATACAGGAAAAGTTAACATTATATATAGATATGCTGCGGGCTACAGACGCAAATAGAAAATACGAATATACTTATGCTTCTTAACCGCGACTCACTTGTTTGGCTTACTCTCTCGGATATCTATGGAGAATACCCTTGCATCCTCTCCAGCGGAAAAGACCACATGAGGTGTTTCAGGGTGCACAGCCAATTTGTGTGACGGTCCACGATGCGTCGCCAATTTCTTCGATGTGTCATGTTTAAGATCTAATAAACGTACCTGACCGTCTCTGGCACAAGTGACCATAAGGTATTCCACGTCTAATGGTAACCACTTTGCCTGAACGCATACAATTTCGAAAAATTTATTGGCAAAAGATAAACATAATAATAAAAAAATAACTGTTGTACAACATATCGATTGTAACGCTTAGTTATAAGATACACACTTGAAACATATTGCTTGTATGACCGCTCATAAACCAGTGACGCTTTTTCCCTACAGCCCAATCCCAAATAACAACTGCTAAATCATCAGAGGCACTCGCTAACAAATTTCCTTTTTGATTAAAGTTTAAGGCATTTACGCAACCCTGTAAATAATAATCGAATGTAAATAAATGGTTAATGATGCAAGAGTAGCCCAGTAATGATCCTAAAACGATATAAATCTCATGTCGATATACAAGGTTTCTCTAAAATCTGACTCAACTCCTTAGATCTCGAAAACAGCTTTAAATATGGGAAAACGCTGAAACACTTGCTCGAGAGGCTGCTTATTTTATGCCAAAAAAATTTCTTAGCCCCCTCCTCCAAGAGGGCGGAGGCAGGGGCGCAAGTCAAAAATTTTAAACGGAAAGGTGGATCACAAATTGTAGCTCATTTTAAATGCATTTTTATGTGCATTTGCCGCTAAGTACAGAGAAAGGGGGTATTACCCTTCACTCCTCCACGATCAATTGCAGTCAAAATTAAAAATGTTTTTATTTCAATTAGGTGAACTAACCGTCGGAATAGTAGTCCGACAGCTCCCAATGCATTGTAAACATGTTGGAAAGTCTAAAATGTCTTAAGATGCTAATACGGCTCTGTAATTGGTTTATGACATCTTAGATCCTAAATAGATTCGACTATGAATACCCTCATAACTTTTGATAAGGGGGTTGCAGCAACCTCCTTATCAACCACGTTCACCAAAAAGTCTTTTCACTAAATTTTTTAATACAAGCTACAATTTGACCCACCTTCACATTTAAAATTTCTGTCTTGTGCCCCCACCTCCGCCTTAGTCCTGGGGGGCTAAGAAATTTTTTTGGCATAAAATAAGCAGCCCCTCCAAATAATCGAACATGCGTTTCGGCGTTTTTCCATATTTAAAGTCGTTTCCGAGATCCGAGGGCTGGGTCAAACTTTAAAGTTATACCCTGTACAGCATTTACAAGGTAAATAATTTACCTGATGTTCATTAAGTTTATGTATAACGTCCAGCCGCTCTACCGCATGTAAAGAACCGTAAAACCTTCTTTGGAATAACGGATTGCTACCTATTTGGCGATTTATTACTTCCGGTACAATACGCCAATTAGGAGGTGGTTTCTCTATTTTTAGACAATGAGGTATTTCTTCGTCCTCATCCTCATCTTCCTCATCTTCGTCCCATTCATCGTCGTTAGCAGCTCTCCATTCGTTCGAGTCACCTGTCCAGAATTCAGAATTCTACATCTTATCAAAAAAGCAATGCAAAAGCATAGAATACCTCTCTCGTCTTTGTATCGATCAGATTCGTCATTAGGCGTTTCTGATCCTGCTCTATGAGCTTCTGAACTTCTATTTGACGATTCGTTTTGAGCCGACTCATTTCTGGTACTGGCAGATGCAACATTTCCTGAAATCACAATATTAAAATTTTATGTATATAATTTATACATATAATTATTATTATATATAATTGTACAATAATTATTGATATCTATATCTTATCTATTATAATAAAAAAAGACTCCTTAAGCATAATTACAAATTACAAAATAAAGATCAATTAAATAACAAAGATATACCGTTGCTGCCAATATGAATGACAAAACAAACAAGTACCTTCATCTGCGTCAGGAATGGAAGCTTCCCTTGTTACCTCGTTAGACAAGGTATTCCCCGAACTGTCTTCATTATCGCTTGTTATATTCCGCCTCTTACGATAATTTCGCTGTTTCGCTTTTGATTTGTTTCTTTGAAACGTCACCGCATCGTCGTTTATGTTTCCAGCACTGATGTGGCGCGCATTTTTATTTAACTTCTGTCGTTTACTCAAATCTTCGTCTGAGCTATCATCCGATTTTTCTACCGACATACCGCTACCGGTATACGCTTGACCTTTCGAAATACTTCTTTTGACTTTATTCTGATCCGTGTGCAATGCGTTTGCTTCGTTAGTACAAGAAGAAGACGGACTATCGTTTTGCGAGCTAGTCGCCTCTGATAAATCAATTGGATTACAACTGGTGGCGTACAAGATTTCTTTTAACACATCGTTAGTTTTGTCACATTTATTAGTCGTTATCTTAATCTCGTCCTCTGCAGAAAGTTCCATAGGTTCGCCCGCTCGCTCGTTTTGCACAGTTCCACAGGCAAGATTGTTATCAAATCCGACTATATGACTGGCGTCTTTTAAAGTGACACTGCTCTCAGATGTAACACTACAACTATCCACATTCTTTGAGATGCTTAAATCTTCTACAGAACTCGACTGCGCCTTCCTAGACTTCTCTCCGTCCGAATCCTTGGTGTCGGAAAGTTTCACTTCAGAGTCATTACTGGTGTCATGCGTTTTAGACTCCATTTTATATTCAAGATTTTATTCCTTTTGTTTGCCTAGACTGCCAGCGATCGTTCCACAATCTGCATTTGCATTGGCAACATATCCAAGGTTTATCTGAAATATATTAATTGATACAATAAATAATAAACTCTTGTTACACATTACATATATACACAAATTAAATATCAAAGCACACATATATTTCAGTGAATTATAAAAAAAAATCATTGATGAAAAAATGATTGTTGTCTATTTGAAACCAATATCTATTCAGAACTCTCTTCTTTGACAAAACTAAACAAATAACTTGATATCATCCAAGACCTAAAAAATCGGAAGATATGCAAAAATTATACATTTAATAAATTAAATTTATAAATTAAATTTATAAATTTAAAGCTGCACTTTTGAACTTTATGTATTATTTTAGAATTGAATATAATAAATTTTATTGAAGCGTGCCATTTTTCGAAAGTACATTGAAAATCTAAGAAATTGCAGACTTGATTAGAGATGTTCTAATATTCCTATCTCTTAACTATACAAATAACTTAAGGTGCTAAATGCAATACTGATTTATTTCAACAACTTGACAAATATGTATCGAGATCCTTTCTTGAGAAACTTTATGTCTCTCGCTGCTTTGATATATTAAGAAGATAAAATATTTTTATTGTTATAACTTTACGAAACTAAAACTGAATTTAAGGCAAATTATTTATTATTCAAAATCTTTTCTTGAGAAACTTTATGTCACCGCGCTTATTGAAACCTGATATATCGCTATCAGTGGGTCTGTTCTGATGTAATTCTTAACAACAGTTTCGTTATCGTTGTATATTCTCGTTGCGCAGCTTCTTTACCATATACCTATATCTGTGCGACACACACACACACACACACACACACACACACACACAAATATAACGATAAGTCCCAGTCTACAATAGGGTGTTTTAAACCTTAAAAAATTGATCAATCACAGAGTCAATTATTTAAGGCTTAGGGCTTAAAACACCTATTGTAGACCGGGACTTAACAAAACTGTCGTTAAGAGTTACAGAATTATTGTTTTGTCGAAGTCAAAACCGAAAGTTCCAAGGTAGACTATTTATCCCTCAAGATCTTTTCTTGAGAAGCTTTACGTCACTGCTTTGACATTTCAGGAAGACAAAACATGAATTCAAAGTAAATTGTTTATCCTTACAGGTCACGACAATGTCGCGACGGTTATTCGAGAAAATGCGTCCTGATGTAACTCAGCAATATATAAATCAGTCGCAAAGAATCGTTAAGATACGTATCGAGGAAGCAGGCACGATAGGCGCAACAACAGCTGATTTAGCACGATCGTCATCCGCAACACATAAGCCCCGTCGCCCCCGTCCCCGTCACAAGCGAAAAGTGTTATCCGCGTTATGAATGTTGATCGCAAATCGAATGGATATAAAAACATCGCGACGATAGACTTGCGAATATAATAAATATAACGTACGCGATCGCGCGCGCGTTATATAAATTCGCTGTTCGCATTTTCCGACCCCCTTTTCTTCTGTCCCTTCTTTTCAGCGAAATTTTACATCTGCTAAAATGGCCAGCGTTACGCACGTAACGCAACACACATATTAATTTTGCTGATATTTACAGGGTTGATCCCCCGGGTGTCGTCGGGGACGTCGAGACTTCTCGACAACGCGAGCGGGTCGGCCCGAGTTGAGAACGTTCGGACGAGCTCGAACACGGTCGAAACTGCTCCGTCAACACGGACGACGGACGGGCTACTCACCTCGAGACTTTCTACTGACGGAACGCGGTATGCGGTATGGCTATGGCCGTATTGGATGGTACTGGACAGTACTGGATACTGGATTCCCACTCACACGGTGCTACTGCACTACGGACTGCTACGGACTACGGAGTCCACGGACACGATCACAATACGATACGCGATAAGATAAACGCGCAACGCGCAACTCCCTGCAACTCCCCTCGAGCCTCGAGCTCCCCGTCCGCGACTTCGATTGCTACTAGAGTCCTAGAGTCCCTCTAATGGCTCTAATTGGAGTCTTCTGGTCAACTTGCGCTTCTGGTAAAATTCTGCGAGAGAGAAGGATATACCTAATACATTATACATTGGGATCGTATATCACACACCCTACGTATCCTACATGGGTATTTTACATATATGATACCTTTAAGTATGACACATACTTTGGTTTCATATATATATTTATATATGTGTGTGTGTGTGTGTGTGTACATTATACGTATGTATATACCTATGTATGTACATACATACATATGAAACAAAACGTTTTAACTATTATGTAAATAAAACCATTTCTTTCTATAATTAATTAAAAGTATATAAATTATTTAAAAGTTTATTTTAAAAGATGACAGTATATATACATATATAATTATATTGAAAAACGATTAGAAAATTATATATATACGGCATGACCCGATTTTAGCCCATACACATATGCTTTAAAAATAAATATATTAAATCCACGCGATAAAAGCAAAAATATAATACAACGAATATGACTTATGACTGAAATTACTGTACTGAAACTGAACACATATACTGGCATACTGCGCTTATATTCTCACTTGCATTTTTACTGTTTTGTTTTTTATTTACAGACTGCATATTTTACATAAACCTAATAACTATAAATAACAAATCTAAACCGCGGGCTTTAGGTCTTTTTTTTTAATTTTCTACCAAAAAGACATATCTAACCTCAACATGTAACCGTCGAAACATTTACAACGTAAGTACGTACGTATAAAATATTCATGGATGTAAATCGCGTCTCAAAACTTTAGAATTTTTTATTTATGATGCGTGGCGCAGTACACATTTAGTAGGGACATCGAACACGAACGGATATTACTTATTTTCTGGTTTATTTTGTAAAGGACAGTAAATTTATACAGGATGTGTGAACTATGCGATGCTGCTGGCATTGGATGCGATCCTTGGCCACAAATCCGCACACTCCTTCGCGACAGGTCCCGTAATAGCCGATCCTTTCATCTCTCCCTTGTTGTTGACGATTACGCCGGCATTGTCCTCGAAGTATATGAATGTCCCATCCTTCCTGCGGAATGGTTTCCGTTGCCGTATCACCACCGCAGGCATCACTGTAACGATACACGCGCATTTATCTAAAATCCTTGGAAGGCGATGGCCCGTGTTCGCCAAACAAAGCAGGCGCTCAGTGATTTTTGTTTAAATACAATTGCTTCATACACTGAGATCAAGGGTGAAAACCAATATTAAAGAATCACTAAGCACTTATTAAGTTATTTCTTCTTAGATGCAAGCAACGTCTCAGGGAACAAAATAGAGAAAGAAAGAGCACAAGAGTACAAGATTTACCCTTTTTCCTTAGTTCAGGTTTTCCCTTCTTCACGGTGGCAACGATCATATCGCCGGATCCTGCTGCTGGCAGACGGTTCAATCGGCCCTTGATTCCTTGCACTGCGATGACGTACAGGTTCTTGGCACCTGAAAGATCATTTGCTGTTACAGAGATCTATCCTCAATAGGATGAAAGGAAAGGCCAGGATACGTATGCTTGAGTTGAAAATCGTATCAGATCCCTAGATTTATGGTCACATATAAATCAGTCTTGTAACAGGCGTTACAAATAATTTTCGACAGTTTAATTATACAGCTTATACTATGTTTACACGAGCGTTAAACATAGTATTAGTATCTATGCAATTGACATGTAACTTTATTAAACATTTTGCTTCTATTATAAAATATAAAAAAATATTTGAGAAAAACTGTAAAAATAATAAATAATAATATATACGTTTCACTGATATCTATGAAATGATAGTATTAACTATAAGTATCGTCATTTTTTGTTTATTAGGATTCTTGTTCCTTCAAGGCTGGAACTAGAATCATTTTATGTGCGCAAACAGAAAACAAAACGGCGGTTTTTATTAAATTAATCAACACAAACCGGGAAACGTAAGTATAAAAATTACTTGACAAATTACAAACGACCATGTGCTCCTCTTGTTTGCGAGTTACACGGTTGCCTTTTGAATTTTGAGGTTAAGTATCGTCCAAAAGATGCTTTTCTTCCGCAAACTCACCAGTATTATCAGCGCAATTGATGACCGCGCCGACCGGTAGACCCAGGGATATCCTGAACTTGGCTCCAGCCGAACCACCACGTCCTTAGAAAACAAATGATGTATTGAGACAGCGGCATTGGAAGAATCGTTCTGTTTTCTCGCGTGTGATAAAAAGTAACGTTTCGTTTCGTTTTATCGTGCGTACGAAACGTGCCTCCGTCCCTCTATCTTTTCGCCCGAAACCGATGCGTCGTCTCAGCACCGATTTTCCCGGATTTCATACGCGGCAACGAACTTACCTCTCTTCGACATCTTGGTTTGTTTGAAAGGAGGACGAGAACTCTAGCCGCTCGAGTTCGAGTCGAGTCGAACGTATCGCATATGACGCGTATATCCGCACTCCGCACTCCACGAGGCACACACGCCACACAGACACACGCACACACGCACACACGCGGCGAGCGGCGAAATCAGGCGAAATGAGAAATATGGGGATATATCTCTAGTTTCAGGATTGCTTACCATTGCTTACAACAGCACAAGTTCTCTAAAATGCAGAAACTAGGAGCGGTATTCATAAGCCCTAAAGGTGAAATTTCATGGGCAGTGAAAAGTAGCAGCAGAGTTTCCATTGAGCGCGTCACGCGTCGCGTCGTCACAAGTTAACCAATCAAAATATCCCATTTCATTACATTCTTGTGACGGGATCGAAATGGGATGTTTTGATTGGTTCAACTGAGCGCGTGACGCGCTCAGTGGAAACTCAGCCTAAAGCCCGGTGTCCACGATGCAAGAACTTGGTCCAAGTTTTGGTTTAAGCCAATGAAACTGCAGCTTTTCTGTAAGAGCTGCAAGTTGATTGGCTTAAACCGAAACTTGGACACAGTTCTTGCATCATGGACACCGGGCTTAAAAAATTGACCAATCACAGTCAATTAAGGCCATTGCACGTAACAAAGTTTAAGGCCGGTTCTACATTGGTCGTATCGTAGCGTCGTAAGTCGTAACTCGTAAGAAATTGACCAATTATAATCGAATTTAAGGAGAATAATCGACTGTGATTGGTCTACGACTCGCATTGTAGACCTAGCATTAATCATAATCGTAAGGCCATAAGAAAATAGACCACGCACATTCGATTATTCTTCGAGCTCAAGAAGAATAATCGACTGTGCGTGGTCTATTTTCTTACGGCCTTACGATTATGACTTAAAGCGGGGAGCACACACTTCTGCACAACGCATAATACGTAAGCATAAGAAAACTGATTGGTCTATTTCTTTATGCACATGTGTATGGACCAATCAATTTTCTTATGCTTACGCATTATGCGTTGTAGCCACGGACGGAGCATGCGCATATGGCTACAGGACGGGGCATGTTCATGTAGTCGCGTACATGGTGTAAAGAAAATAAGGTGTGCTCATACCGAGGACGCGTTTTTGTATCGTTCTGCGCATTGTACCAACCGCCTCCATTTTTAAATTTGTATGTTTAAGGCCCGAACACATAGAAAAACTTAAGCAGTAAAACTCAAGCAGTAAGCAAATCAGCCAATCACAGTCAAGAACTTAAAGGCACGGCCCTAAACGGTAGCGAATCCATACCGTTGATTTCTTACTGCTTAAGTTTAACTGCTTAAATTTTTCTATGTGCCAAGGCCCTTACGTTGAAAGACACTTAACCTTAATTTTAGACGTCTGTGCTGCAGTACCCGGCAATTACGCGAGTGAAAAGTATATTAACATGAAAATTATAAAAGAAAATCTCAGAAAAAAATAAAAAAAAGTGACAAACAAAAAATATTAATATTTATTTACGTTTTATATTATTAGTAAATAACTGTGTTTATTGGTTTTTCACTGTTTCATTTATTTTATTTTACTTGACCATACATATTGTATATGTATATTTAATATATATACGTTCGTATATAATAAAATGTTCCGTTCGTTACTTGTTCATCTTAAAAAAATTTTTTTTAAATTTATTATTATTTTCTTTATGTGTAAATGTTTAATTTTTTTATTACAATTTTATATAATATATGCATATTAAACGTACATTTTATTTTCTTTCTTTATTTTATCCTTTTATTAATTTTATGCAAATTGTATAAAAATGAGTGTGATATGTCAATTTAATTTGCCATTACAAAATGGCGGCCGCTGGAACAAAATTTGATTGGCTGTTCAAAAACCTGCGTAACAGCACACCTTACTTTCTTTACACCATGGTCGCGTAGTCGCAATTGGTCGCAATTCGCATTTCGTTCGTGTGACAGGTGACAGTCACAGGTTTCGAAACCTGAATAGTCGTCCAATTTGACTAATATTTCTTTTTCTGCTAGATTTTTTCCTTTCGTGTAAAAACGTCTGGATTGAGCATAATTTCATCGGTATTGGAGGTGGGGTCCCTAAACTGTATAATTACCAAAAATTTTTTGCAAGATGCTAACGAGTTATTAGAAATAATCATTTAATATTTGTGTTCATATATTTAATTAAACTTTTTCTTTACTTATATATATATATATATATATATATATATATATATATACAGCTGATGTTATTAATCCCATTTTGACAGGATGTTCTGTCTCCTGCAAACTGATAAACGTTCCTGCAATGTGGCAGAAATTGTATAGTGTTCTAACGTTACCAATGGAGACCAAAGTGACCAGTAAAACCAGCAGCTTGAAAGCTCTCTTGCTACGAGCTTGGCGAGAACGCTGGACTGATTTGCAATGGGGTATTAATATCAAAACGGTAAGCGTCTGTATTTCCTTGATGTGCTTTCTATTTGCTTCCCAAGGTTCTACGTGTTTTCTAAAATAAAGATTAATTCTTAGATTTTGCCAAGAGGAGTAAGTGGTGATGTATATAACTTAGCGGATTGTATATTACAACAAGCGTTAGTGGGACCAGGACCTAATCAGTTAGTACTGTCATATCTGAAGCACTCGTTAAGTTCTCAGGTTTGTTTATTAATTATATATATGTATATATAAAATATATTTCAGGGGTTACTTTAATTTTTTCGTACACAATACACATATACTGCGACTTGTCAGTGATTTATATTTCAAATTGTCTTGCAGCTAGTGTCGTACGCTGCAGTGTTGCAGCGAATAAGTAAATATGATGCTTTTCACAAGCCCCATTGCATCGTGAGCCTGCTGGAGTTCCTGGAGTCTATACAAGTTGGTATCACGTGCCGCGGTAAACCGGAGGAAGATCTCTTGGCAGCGGCAGTTCTGTCTATTGTACATTGGCTTCTACAATGTTACCTGCACACCTTGACAAAGGCGCCCCAGAGTAATCCTCTCACTCCGCATCCGAGCGAGCTCGTAGACAAACCTGCTAGTATTTTGCAACAGATGTTGAATTCGGACTTTTTGTGCGCGATGATGTATCTGGCTAAATACGATGACAAAGGTGTGCTGTGACCAATGGAAAATTATTCAACGTTTTGCAATTGCTTATGCATTTGCACTTTTTCTTTTAGATCTATACATAGAAGTTGTGAAGAAATGCCAGGAGATTGAGACATTACTGAAGACGAGCACTCAAAAGTCCGTGGTACCGATAGAGGATTCATTGAAAAAGTTATCCAATCTGGAGATCGAAAGTCTCTGCCCTGAGAAAATGAAAATGGAGTCTATTACGCATTGTCTGCAGCCACTCTTAGCCGTTCAAGTGTTACTGAATCCTAGTACCGAGACAACCGTGTTCGTCAACCAGCTGCTGATGGTGCAGAGATTAAAGTGCTATACAAATGCACGGTTTTACTGCGAGATTATCCGCGCCTGTCTGATGTGCCTGCACAACGTACAGCAATCGGTCCAAGAGTCACAGTGGGGAGCCTTCACATTTTTAAAGATGCCTCAGATATTGAAGGAATTGCATGTGACTAATCTGAATGGTTTGTAAAACCGTTTGAAGTGCTCTGAATGTTGGGAGAGGAGGGAGGGAATTTGATTTCACATCTTTGCATCTTTGCAGGTGATGAAAAGTTTGAATACTCGCAAGATATTCTGGATGCATTCGAGTTGCTCTATCAGTTCATGCCTCTGCTCGACAAAATGGATACCTCATTCAACTCGTGCAATTACATAGAATGCTTGCTGAGTGAATTGCAGAAGGTAAACCTTGTGACAGAAAAGCAGGCGAAGCAAATAGGCGCTAGGAGGTATATACATGAGAAAATCGAACCATTATCATACTATGAAAATAAACTTGGACAAATAGTCGAACTTTTTTTGTGATTATCACGCGATTGTTGCAGGGAGGGGACGACTTCGTCGTCATCAATTCCGAAGGTAATTGTACAAGCAGGGCAGACACTTAACGGGATCTTGAGGACGCTGAACGCCGAATCTTACGTAAAAATCCAGGAGGGTTTATTGAGCGTGCTGTATCAAGTCGTGACAGGGAAGAGCTTCGAATTGATGCTAGCCGTGGCAACTGTGGAGGGAGAACTGAAGACTTTCGTCACGAAACTCATCAAGTTTAACGAATATAGTAAACAGATCAACGAGCCTGTACCTGATAAGGCAGCAGCGACGAAAGCAATGTTGTTCGATGTATCGTTTCTTATGTTGTGTTATATAGTGCAAACGTATGGCTCTGAGGTAAGTTTGGTGTTGATACGTGTCTCGAATTTTATGCGCAAAGAGACCTTATAACTTCGTGTGTCGATTACGTCCCATTATGGTTCAATATTAACAAAAATTGATTTTCAGGTTGTCCTGGAGGAAGGTGGAGATTCATTCTTTGAGCAATGGGCACGCGAATGCATGCCAGAACGGAACAAACTAAAATCGCCACAGAAGATGCTACAGAGTGTCGACCCGGCGAGAGTGGACGCTCTGCTGGTGCAGATTAACTCGCCAGATCCTGATTTCAAATCGAACAATTTAAAATGGCACGTTGCATGCCAGTCGGCGATGGGCGCGGTGAAGGAGTTGCTCTGCGCGTGGGAAAGTGGGGTGCTGGGTGCCGGCGACGTCAAGAGAGCCCTGGATGGTTTGCGAGCGACGGGTTGCTGCTTGCCGGTCTGTGCTGCCGCTTGGCTATGCGCATACATGAGCATCACACATCAGGACGCTTTGCTGAAACCCATGAACATGGTTCAGCACTTCTTGACGCCATTGCCGGGTGATGAGATGCAGGAAAATCTTAAAGACAGGTAAACAGATAAAATAGCCACGTGAGTGTATGATGCAATTATTAGAACATTGTTAAATAATTACATTTTTTCTTAGACAAAAATATAATCTTATTCATTTTTATTATAATATACATTTGGATGTTATATAAGATTTTAGTTTATCTTTTTTTTTTTCAGATCCAGTTTAATGGTCCAAATTATTCGGAAAATGCAATACGACGTGCACCCACCCACACAGTCGAAAACAAAAGTGTTTTCGGTATCCCACAGGTATTATGGTATTATTTTTGTAAAACGAATTGTCGTATTTTTTCGGGATTGTTATTTTCACGGCGTTTTTGCTTGTAGTATTATATCGCGGCAACCGATACTGGAACAGTTGGAATCCGTTTGGCAGACCATAAATCAATGTGGGTGGATAAACATACAAGCCATGCAATCGTTGGAATCTCTGCTAAACACCGGCGGTTCTTTATGGTTCGTCACGAATATAGTCAAAGAAGTGCTCAAGTATCGCTATCAAGAAGAACTGGATCAAGCTGTGGATCTAGCTTTTGCAATCTTCCATCTCGACATAGAGAACTGCACTCTGGACCTTATAAATCACATAATACCGCAGTACCTGCACAACTCGTTGCAGTAAGTCCATCATATCGTCTTCGCATCTCGATCGAATTTTTAAATTTGTACGCAGGACGTTTGTTTCACATAAATTCTCTCTTGCATAGGAGTGATGAGCTTGTGGAACCGCAGTCGTCCATCCTGGCAAAATTGTGCGTGTATTGTATATTCTCCACTTTGGAGTACAATAACTCGAATCCATATCAGAGGAATAGCCGTAAACGCGTGCGACGCGACCTAGACGCGGAAGACCTGGACGCGCTCGGCGTATCCAATAAGCTTCTGCGACTGAACGAAACAGGCGAGAGCGTTCCTATGTTCAGCTCGCAAAGCCCGCAGGCGCAGGGTTCGAGTAACGGGCAAAAGTCGGTTGTCGTTCTCAGGGATCCGCTTATGACGGCGTTGAACAATCTGTTCACCATATTCGCCTTTCTAGCCGGTAGAGACGGCGAGGTGTCCCAACAGACTCATTTCATACTCCAGTTCCTGCGGCTCATGGTGGAGTGCGGGAAAGACAGAACTCGCATCGTGCTACAGGGAATGCCGCAAACACTGGTACATTTTGATATTTGTATAGAACAGCTGTTCAATAGAGCAATTTCATTTTCGCTTTCAATTTTATTTTTATTTTACAAGTTTGGTCTTCCTAAAAAAAAATTTCTTTCCCATTCGTACAATCCATGATTAACTGTGGGATAAATGTTGGTAATAACATTTGTATATCTGTTTTCAGGTACCTTGTCTTCTCAAAGCATTGCCCGAGTTATTCACGACTGATATTCTGTTGAGATTGTACGACATACAAACCATGATCGGGCGCAAGGCCACCGCGCGAGATCTATGCATGTTGCGGAATATTAATCTAAAGCCTACAAAATAAAGTCACAATTATCGTAAAATAGAGAATGCATCTTTTCACATGGATAATATTGACGAACAAATATATCAGTTTTATATATATAAATATCTATATAATGTACACAAATATTATCCTCTAAATTCTTATGGCACTTGTACTGCTATATTAGCAGGACAACTGACAATGGCAATGTAATTGTACATTAAGCGTCTAAATGCTTTAACAGCTTATACAGAAATATTACTGTATGGGGCAATCTTTTGCGCCATGGTTTACATGTTTGTATGTAATAGCATAAATAAATAATTATGTTCAATAATTATTAAGCTAATCATACTTGATAAGTATTGATTTTATAAAAACACTGAAGAATATTATGTTTGACGCATAGCATTTGTTAAAAATTATCTTCTCGATCTATATAAAAATTACCTATTTCTTTACTACAAATAAAGTTAAAACAAATATTTGAACGTAGTCACATTGAAAGTATTCTTAGAAAATGCATCTGATATATTTGCATTTCAAAGCATTTGAAGAAATATAAGTTTATAAGTTCTACTTTAAACATAAAATTGTGTTTAAGATGGATTAATTATGAATTTATCATTTTCCTCTCATGAATTCTTCATTCAAGACGCCTAGTTGTCAAAGTATAAAATAAATGTCAAACTTACCATATGTGCTAAAAAAAATGATAGAATAAAGTAAATCGTAGATACCTAAATGTGATCACTTAAAAACATGATACAGTGTTTCATGATACGCGCATTATGTTTGCGTTTAAAGAACTAAAATTTAAATAAGTTGTATTTTTATAAATAAAGATTATTTATGTGATCATTAAGAGTATATGTTATTTTATAAGAATATAAGCTTCAACCTGATTGAATTTATATAAAATTGAAGAGAATTCTCGTATTCATACGTGAATATACGTTTCCTAGTAGAATTCTCTTGAAAAAAAAAACCTACTCAAATGTATATATGCTTCCGTTTCTCACTTGTGGAAAGTGTTTTACTGTAAAAATTATAGATTTGTTTGAACCAACAAAACGTCATTTTTTTTAAGAACCTCATTATTTCATACAATTTTCATATAGATCCTCTAATGTCCATGTCTTTTACAATAAATAAGCACTATATGTATCAGGTCTATATTCCACTTCTTAGTAAGAACTATTCTTATAAATTATCTGCACAAGTTTCTTAAAATATAGCTTACTTACAGCTAGGAACTCGAACTGGAGCTTTACGTTACATTGAAGTGTTATGCATTAGTAAATAGTATGTTTACATATAGTGAAAACGAATCTATAAGCAATATAATACATATACAGAGTAAGAGTTAGAGAATATAATTAAATTCGCAGTTTACTAATAGTTTCGATTTACGCTGTACAAAATTAATGTATATAATGCATATAAACTATGTATATTTATATATCTATATATATGTATAGATTATAAATAATACTTTTCTAGCGTCTAACTTCTCTTTATCATCTTTCATTTTTCAATAACTATATGGGCAAGAAAATAAAATGAATAATGCGATAATGATTTTAATCCTTTTCTCGTTCGTTATAGCACAAATGTGTTGTTAGGCCAAACGTTCTGTATCTTACAGCCATGGGTGCCACGAGGGATCCATTCTGCAGAGATTGTCATGGCTATTGGCAGCGGCTACTAGTGTGCTGACCTTACTGTCAATGCCGTCGAAATTCGCGAGAGAATTTAGTCTACCGACAATCGCGTTGACCGCGTGGTTCACCATCTTTATCAGAAGTTCACCCTTTAGATCGGTCGGCGCTTGTGATGTGCCCTCGGCGTCTTCTTGCCGTTTACGGTCCGCGATCACTTCATCCCGCAAAATTGTGCGTAGTATAGCATGCAGTTGAAACGTGGGCTGAACCAAACAGCGCGCTGTAGCGATCGCGCTAGCGGTCAATGGTCCGCAAACTCCTGCAAAAGAATTAACATCGTGAAACCTAAAAGAACTTGGCAACCGTCTGCACAGTAACGAATATCGGATTTACTACAAGTATTTTTATGTAACATTTGAATTTATCCAAACACAAGTGATGTCTATATCAAGATATCTTTTTATTTTCACGTCGACAGACGAGAAGATTAAGATTGTATCTGACTGACCTATAGTTGTGAGAAATTCGAAGATATTGGGCGTCAGGCGGAAGGGTACCGGTCTCTTTGCGTCTAACTCTCCGGAGATGTCATCGATGTCGAATTTGAAATACGCGATGTTGATTAAACCGGAATCCTGATGCACGTACATCATGTCGGGATTGAGTCGCGTAAGATGAAGTACGTATTCGGCAAAGCATGTCAGCGACAGCTGCAAGGTGAACTAAAAACAGAAAGATAAAGATACGATAAAAATACATATGTTGCATTGTAGTTTTTTACATCAGTGATTAAATTCTTCGATGATTGCAGGTCTCTATCTCTATTTTTCTCGGTCAGCAATTTAGAGACGTTCTTCTTTTTATTGTATCAATTACTATAAAGAAGGATATAATTTTGTGCTTGAACCCAAAAAGCTTTCTTGTAATATAAAATCAATTAAAAATTGTCCAAAAAACCTACAATGTTTATGTTTTAAATCATTTGTATTAAAAAAAGTACTTACCATTTTTCTGAATGTCCAATAATCAGTGGCGCCGGGGAATGTTTTCATTGCCCAATCTTTGAGCATAGTTTTGGAGACCATTGTGGTCTGCACTTCCTTCAGAATATCCCGTAGCACTTGATGGCTGGCTTGCGCGCCTCGTGCTTGTACGGCAGCCAGTTTCTCATAATATCTGGCAATAGGTGCGTCGCGCTCCATCCCCAGCTTGGCACAGGCCTGCTTGTAAATGTCTAAGAGGGAAATCGCTGCCGGGTTGTCCTCTACGAGTCTCATCTGCGGCGAAACCGCGACGAGTCGTGGCACTGTAAAGTGCAGAAAACGTCGTGACGTTTCCTTCTGCTTGGTCAGATAGTGGTTCAACATGCGCAACAGTTGTAACAAACGCTCTTCACGTCTAGCGTCTCCCAGACCAGCGTCGTTGACCACTAAATAAGGATAGAGGCGACCGTTGTGACCGCGAATGCGTAATCTCCTGGCGGCCGTGTTGTGTCGTTGAACCACCTCAACGCGCGGTACAAATCTCGCTATCTTTACAGAATAATGCGAGTGCTGAAAGATATAAAATTTTAGAAAAGATTAACAAAGCACAGGCCCTTTTCAATTCAATATCGAACATTATTTTTATCGTTTAAATAAAAATAAGATTATAAATGCTGAATATTATTATGCAGTTGGATAGCTTTAATTTTAAATTATCGGGAACAAACTCCCTAATTTCTTTTAATTTCACCTTTATTTTCTACTTATCTATATATATAGAGAATATATGGCAAAATATCATTACGTGTAGGTATGCGTAATTATGTATATGCGTATCCACTGAGAATAGAGGATTTTAATTTAGAAGAGTTTGACTGTCTTACCCTAGGTATCAGAAATTCACCGGGCAGCTCGACTTCTGCAGTTTTCAAACTAAAATTGCTCAAAAAGCGACATTTCTCCTCAATTAAGAAAGATCTGCAAAACAATGCACGAATCTGTAGTCCACGAATCATAAAAAAGAAAAGTTATTGTACAAAAAAAGATGTCAACAATTAAAACATAAAATATTACTTTGGCAGTTGTTTCGTTTTTTCTTCGAGAATCTTTATCCATTTTTTCAACTTGCTGATGAGATTGTGTAGTAATCTAGCTCCAGGTACAGTGAAGTCGAAATCACTCGTAAATTGGCCTTTCATTTTCTGGAAAACAGGATCCTGCACGGTAGCTTGAGCTCTACGTGCTAAAGATTCCGATGCCGCCGAGCTAAACGAGCTGCTCATGTTTTGAGAGGATGATATGTTTTCTGCAAATCGCAAAGTACATATTAGAGGGAAATCGTCTCCTTTTTATCTCTCTAATTCTCGTTTAATAACCAATACAAAAAGCGAAATTGGATTTACCAATGCCAATACCGAACGTAGAACCAAGTTTTTTCACGAAGTTCAATGTATGAGGAGTTATTGTAGCTTCGCTGACTGCTCCACGATTTTCGAATGCTATCGCGTAACATTTTGCGAGGCCTTGTCTCAACTGCCTTAAAACTTCTTCATACCACGTCTCACGGAACCATACCATCTGAAATATAAATTTATAATATCTCTTTTTATACGGGAAATCTTAAAATATTAAATCTTACAATTAGTATAAAGATATCTTAATTATAAACTTAAGATATATTTTATAACACGATATTTCTAAAATGCTTCGATAAACTTCGAAAATAATTTCTTGACATTAAAATAAGAAAAAATTCATATATACATACATGTATTTGTATATATCAAGCTAATAAAAAATCTCTATTATTCTATATATATATATTAGCTATATCTTTTTTTATTATATATAATTTTTTACTGTATATTCTTTATATAATAACATATACGTGTATACATATACATCCATTATATTTCCTGTATTTGTGTATTATGTCTTATTAGGCGACATTAAGTGGATAAAAGTAAAAGAATTATTCAAACCAACCTGATCGACTATGCCCTCCAAACTAGATAAGATAGTTGGATGAATGTCTCTTTGCATATGCATGATCTTCGAACACCTCCACATAGGCGCCGTGGCACGTACCGTATGACCGGTTTCCGATATTCCCTGTTGCGGGGGTACATTGCCCGTGGTAGAGCCCCGTTCTTCGACACCATCCTGACTCTTCCCTGCGGTCAATTCACCGCTTTTATATCTCTCCCTCTGTTCTATTTTCAACGTCAAATAAAGAGTACGGATTGAGAAATAAACCGCTTGCGGGAACATCCTTCCAACTTGACTTAGCAAGTTTAAGATCACACTTCCTTCATAGCGCACCAGATACATCAGTAACTGCGGCACCCACGGTAACCACTGAATAGCTGGGACACCCACGGCATACTTGTCCAAAGTATCCATGAGCAATGATTTGTCGTCATCATAGGTGAGTAGCCATAAAATTTTTGCAATGTACTTTCTGGATTTTGATTCATTCTGGTGCCTGCAGGCATGTAAGAAGCATACAAGAGCGTTTACGCCGATGTTGATCTGACGAGCATGTCCATCGCGCGTAAAGATACTTTCGAGATAATCGCCCCAAAGAGACCAAGCTTTCACCAGAGTGTCATGCAACTGAGTCGCCGCAGAAAAGCTTTTGTTGGCATCGTCCGAGCGCCCAAGTTGTGACTGAAGCAAACCCTTCAGTGCGTAAAATTCAGCGACCATTTCTTTTGTAAAATACGCCATATTGGTTGATTCCAACACATCCAAACCTTCTTGCAACTCGTTTTGCCCTCCCATAGTGGCCATCTGCAAATAGCACTTTACCTGTTGTCTGATTTTCTGGAAGCAATCGACCATAGGTACGCTCGTGGGATTATAAATCTTGGCCAAAGAATCCAGGCAAACGCCGCACAGATTTTGCTTTCTTGCAATTTTACCAAAGTGAATAATCGCCTGCATAGAGGCATGCACGCCAAGCAATGAGTGATTAACCGTTTGGTCCTGTTGAGTATCATAGTGATTGGAGATAAAGGTATAGTGATGTTGCCGCCAAGTAAAGATATCCGACCAGTGACTGAGATCGTCTGCTATTACGGGTAAACGATTTCTCCATGTCTTTACGATGGCCTTCATGTCGTGCAATGAGTTACTTCTGCCGTGTAGGAGTCCCTGATGGATTTGCATCGCTTCCTGAAGCTCCATTATCTGTTGGGCCGCTTGTAGCAGCGGCTGATGGACATGGCTAACAATGCGCGGCAGTCGACGCCACTCACGCATACACAAGCCAGACGCAAGTTCTACGTAACGCTCGACAGTGCTCAAATGTTGATCCTCACTACTGCACAAGGTCACAAATCCACGATACAAGTTGATCTACAACAATATAGAAAAAATTATGAGTTTGACAACATCTCCTTTTGATGTTAAAACATATACGTATGCATGGCAAGATTGCGCTACAAAGTCAACATCTCAGGGAATGGAAAAAAAATTATAAAGCTATAAAGCGTTTATCTTTTTCTTAAGGATTATTACGTCGTAATACCTTCCAGGCCATTTCCCGTGGACAATTGTGCTCCAACTGTGTGAGAATTTCCTTCATCACCGGCCAATTGGGAATACGCCATGCACTCTCTAGGACGAGGAAAGGATTCTTGTAGTTATTATGGCCGCCGAGTTCCAATAGAATGTCCCACTGATTCTGTTCTTTCACAGTGCGCTCCCAATGTCTTTCCCAGAGAAGCATCTCCTCGTTAAGGTGATAGGGTGCAGGGCCAGACGGATAGTCCTGTCGAAACTTAGCCGTACATACCTCGTACGCACCTTGTGCCTGCTCGAAAAATCCTTGTTGCTCTAGCGCAATCGCGTGCAAGGTCTCCTTGTAATGCGCAGGCCTCTTCTGCCACAGACCCGACCACATGTCTTCCTCACAGAGCAACGAGTACATCTCCGAAAGCATGTGCATCACCTCGTAATAGGGAGTGACGCACTCAACCTGCTCGGCTTCGTCAGGCGAGCGATACAGATCGGTCTCGCCTCGATTCTTTACGTTACCGCCGTTACCGTCCGCCGCCATCTCGGCACCCATCTGCTCTAGACTCAGGGTTATTCGGTGCCAGATATTGTGTGACCTACCCAGGTATTTCATCACGGGTGGCGGGATGGCCACCGGTGGATTACAGTGCGCCAGCGACTCGAGGAAAGTGCCGAGCGCGCTCGGATGGCAATCCTTCTGGATAACGTGTGTCCCGCTGGCGACAAACGGCGCTATTTCTGTCGTTATGGCATTAAGATAAGGTTCCTCCAAGATGGACCATATTCGTGGGAACATGTCCAACCAGACGCGCTCCGCCAGTCCTGTGTCCATGTGGCACAGCTGAGCAGTTGCTAGGAGCAACTGCTCCGTTTTAATCTTCTTCGCATTCTCCATGAAGCGTATCTGTTTGTTGATCATCTGCGTCAAGCTGGGTTTCTCGGTGATCTCATCAGCAAGGGTGGTGGCGCTCGTCGAATCCATCAGATTGGACAACCAAGTGTCCATCTCGAGGAACGTCTCCTTCGAGTCTCCTTCCGCCATCTCGATGTCCAGCGGCTCCTCGTCAGGGCGACCGAGACGACAAACAAAGTGCGTTTGAGCCTTGCTCTCCTTTTCCTTGCCTCCTTGCATGATAGACGTAAGGCTGGGTAGCAAGAGATCTTCATTTGTTATTTGTACCGAGGTAGTAGTATTGACGGTGGCCAGCAGCAACTCGATGCACTGCTTGATCCAATAGTGAGATCCTATGTTCTCCCAATTCTGACTGACGACGATGTACAAAATACGATCGGCCAAACGCTTCTTCATCGAATTGTCAAATATCTCGAAAAACTTTGCTCTCACTTGCGGCTGCACGCAACGCAAACCGGCCAGGAAAGCCTGTTCCAGCTTACAAGTTAATTCCGTCAGCTTCAGGCTGTCGTCGCGGTAAACGTAATTCACCAGCTCCAAGAATTGCCTGTTCAGCTCTAGATCGTCGGGAAACCGTTTCTCGACGTACTGCATCATTTTCACCAGCAGGATGGACTTCTCGCGCAAACTGGGCGTCTGATTCATCGCGATGGTGGTCTTGTTTTTCATCCACTCCTCCAATATCTTTGTGATGGCCTTCATTACTTTGACATCTTGCGTCTTCTCGATCAGGCCGACCAAGATCGTGCCTATGAACGACTTGCGCATGTCGACGCCCATTACTGCTACGCGATTCTTCACCAGATCCAGACTGAGAATCAACAATTCGCTCGTGACGGGATTGGCCTCAGTCTGCGTGGAGTGTAAATGTTCTTTGGCCATTTTGTGCAACACCCTCATGAATGGAGTTATCAGCCGATCGATATAACTGGGATTATTCGTACAGGCAGCTTTAAGCATCATAAGTGTGCCAAAAAGCGAGCTTGGCGTAGCCGCGCTAGTCTTTTCATAAGTAGTCAGTCCTTCGGCTATAAATCTGCCTATAGTCGTGTATAATGTGTCCAGTTCCTCATACTTGGGTGCTATGTTTGGAGACGCCTGCTCGGCCGGGAAAATCGTCATCAGTCGTGACAGCAAGCCATGTACCAGACGTATGATTTTAGTGTTGCTGCTGGTGATACAGGCACCTATTCCGCGTTGCAGTGGCTTAAAGCTGGCGAGTATTTGCTCCCGCTTCATTACGCTCAACAGAAACGTTAGTACTTCCAGTGCAGTGCTAATGTTACCGTAGTTGGGCTGAGCGCTGTCCACACTGGCGAGAACTTTGTCAAGCCAAGCCAGCTTTAAGTCGCACTGTTCGGCGACCCATACGTCGGGTTTCAACGCCATTTTCAATAAAGCAACGCAACGTCTGGATAATTGCTCACCAGGATTGCCGTGAATAGTCGTCACATCGTTTACTTGACACGCCAGGCGCAGCAAGAAATTCAAAACGGCGTCCGCGTGAGCCTTCTCAATGGGTTTTGCCGATCCCGGCTCCATTCTGGGTAGAATAAGAGGCACGGGGCTGTTACCGGACGGCTGGGAACTCATGCGTTTGCCCGACGGATCCTCGTTAATCGTGCGTTTAATCAACGTCGACGGTTGCATCACTTTATTAGATTCTGAGGCTTCGGCTTCTTCCTTAATCCTATACAGCTCCCACTTAACGATAACCTCCGCCAATTCAACAGCTAGTCGCCTATGTTCTATAGTAGCGGTCGGGGTACATCCTATACGTTGAATCGAGTTTACTATATGTTGAACCAGATGGTGCCTGACTGGATAGTAGACTTTGTAGTGCCTCACAACTAGTTGTAGGATATGCGACAATTGTTGCATAGAGTGACCTTCCTCCACGATAATCTTCTTCGTCCAATGTGTTAACATAGTATTACCATCTTCCATCCGTACAGGCATCGCAGGTGTCAGTATTTCTAACGCTTGTCGTACAACATTACGCGCGTCCACGGCATGCGCTTTCAACAAGCTATGAAACACTTGCAAGACTATGCGTTTGTGGATAGCAAACTTAGCTATTATGTGACTGAGTAGAAGATGGCCATGGTATCTAGTGGTCGGATCTACGCAATTCTTGCCGAGTAAGCAAGGCCAGGCAAAGGTCATCAAGCGACGCAGCTTGTTTCCTTGCCTCTTGTTTGTCACGTCGTGAATGTGTTGCGATGCCTGTTCCACTAAAAGACAGGAGAATTGCAGTAAAGAGATGCGGACGCAGTCGGCGGAGCCAAAAGGATTGTCCGGGTCAATTATCTTACTGATAAATACTGATACAACGTTCTCCGGGTTGTCTTGATAAGGCATCGGCGCCCCTCCGACCAGTTTGGTACCTTCGCCTCGCTCAAAGCTTACTGCGAAACACGGAATTATGATCAGCTGCAGAACGTTGGCCTTCAGTTCCTGCGCCATGTTGTTCGTGGGAAAATGTTCGACAAAACGGAAGAAAGCACTTCGCTTCCATTCGACCGTGTATTCCTGCGCCACTGTGTTCTCCAAGAAATCTCTCAAAAATTGAAAGTCTGGCACAAACCGGTCGCACGTGGCCCGAAGCAGTTGGAACAGCAGATCGATATCATTCGGTTGATGGCGGAAATAATGCAGCAAGATCTTGACAATGTGCTTCGGCTCCTTCCAATGGCAGTACTCGACGCCCTCGACCTTCTTGTGCAACGCCTGATAGTCATTGTTGTACCAGATCTGCTTCAACGCGCCTACCAACTGGCTCTGGGTGGATAACCATTGTTCGTCGTACTTAATCAGTATACCGATGATCTTGATCGCCCGATACTGTACTTCGCTCTTCTCCGGATGAGTCAAATTGGAATTAGTTTGCGAATGAGCAAGCAGCATCGTGACAAGCCGGGCTGTGCTGTTGTGTAAAATATCACGGAATGGCTTACCGTCCTTGTGGCTAATAAGATACTCCAGATATCTGCTCCACTGTTGATCCTTGATATTACTGTCATGCAGAAACAAATTGAGCGCATCCGTCGGATAACGTAGGAGACATTTCATCAGAGGTTCTCTGAAAGGGCTGGAGACCTCGACTAGCAAGGATTTTTCCGTTTGCAGGATGAGTCTGCAGAGCGCGTCATTGAATTTGGGTAGCGATGCCGGAATGTTGTGATATATCCCTATAATGATGGTGATCTTTTGCTCGTTCTCACCGGACTTTGATATACCTTTGTGGGATTGAATTAAGTTCTCCAAAAATTTTTTCACATGTTGCAGCATTTGTTCGCAGAGAGTAACGCTGAAAGTGCTCGGGAAAAGCTGCGTTAGATACGACAGCCTTCTGACGCAATCCAGACTCAAGTTTCTGTGATCACCAAGCGTCAACAGCATAGGCCGCATCATTGTGTGAACAGATTCCATATCGAGCTGAAAACCGGCAATAAATGTTTTCATACACTCAAATGCTGTCTCCTGTAACTCTGCATGGGGTTTTTCCAAAGCTTTATATAAAACTCCAAGTATCTTGTTCCGGCAGTTCTCGATGTAATAGCAAGCTGCAAGCGCTCGTAATGCCGATTTTCTCAGGGGCATTAGATTCGAGATTGATTTGTAGCAAGCCAACTTATTGAGATTGGCCTCGTCCGCTTCGCAGAGACCCAATAACTCTTGGAAAAATACCTTATGCTCCGTGATGTTTAAATCAATGGTAAAGAGACGCGGATTCAAGGTGGTGCAGAATGTGTTACCGTCCATCAAACCGATTTGTGCGTTGGTCGGCTGATGCCTCAAAAGATGCTTCTTGGGCGGTATCATGTCTGCTAAGACTTCCTTATGCGGCTCCATGACCTCCGTCACCGATTTGTTCTGTATTTCGGCGAGCTGACGTAATGAGGCCATGGCCTGTTCCCGTACAATCGTGTGTGGCGACGTCACCTGTTTAACCAGTTCGCGGGTAACCTCGTACAGACTCTTGTTTTGCGCTTCTATCAATTCCGTGTTGTCCTCTTTAATCCCAGGATTCACGCAGACTCTTAGCATCTTTTCCAGATTTTCTTTTGCCATGTCAATAGCACCGTTAGACACCTCGTCAGTTAGATCCATCATTACGAATATGAGAGCCTTCAGGAAGATGAACAAGTGATTGAGGACCCATTTAGTAGCCATTCGTTCGAACAGAAACTTTATCGTTATACAACCACCCAGTTTAGCGTACCAGGCGCGCTCGTAGCACAGTGAACACATTCTCTCCGCTAAGTACTCCATGAAGGGCAATTGGCATGCCCGTTCCTTCGAGCCCAGAATATTCGTCGCAGTTTCTAATATTAGCACAAGCGCCAAATATCCCGCTTTATACAGTTCCCTTTCGTCGTGACCCATTATGATAGCGAGAGCATCGATCAGCACAAATGGGTCTTGACCTTGCATATCTTTGCGGTTTTCCCGCTCCGTCCAACTAAAGAGACCGGCCTGTTGTGCTATGGCGATCATCGTGTAATGCCTCACGACGGAAACGACAGTGTTGAGCACAGAAGGTCTCAGTTCTTTGATCTCTGCGGCGACAAACATGCCGGTCAATGCTGTCTGCTGAACATTTCGCGCTACAGCGTCAGGACACCTGTAGTGTGGTCCTTGTTGAGGCAGTATCTCGCCTTCTTTAAAACTCGGATGCGTAAACAAATCGTACCATAGGTGAGCGGCGTCGTCCATTTTTAAGGACGCCGCCAAATAGCAATATACAATCTCCCAACATTGCTTGCGGTAGAACACATCCGTCGTGTTAGATTTCAATGCATTAAACGCAGCCTCGATCACTTTTTCCATTGGAAAATCAATCGACTGGGACAGTCCTTGGAAGTAAACCACTACATTGGGAGAATTGGTCTCACGATCATTGTATTCTAGCTTTTGTGGTTCAATCATCATTCTTCGATTTCCACCGCCAAATTTGCCGAGAACTCGAAAGGCGACGTGAGCTTGATCGGTGGAATTATGCAATGTCCTCCAGAGAGCTTGCATTAATTCGGCACGAATCGGTTGTATATGCTCATATAAAAAATCAGGCTGCAGATTGTCAACGCATAATTCTAGAGTACGAAGACCTTGGCTTACTAGACAGTAACTTCCGTTGAGAGCGGAAACCAAGGGATCCATTAGCATCGGAAGATACGGTAAGAGAGAACTGAGACGCACGGGCACAGTTAAGCATAACTCGACAAAGAGATCTTTCATATGTTGCCTATGTAAACCAGATTGCAGTCTGTTCAGTCCCTCCAACATATTAGGAAGCAGGGGTAAGAATTCTTGATATAATAAATCATGAGAGCCACCCCCTATAGATCGGAACAACGCACGCAGCAGTAGAAAATAGTTGTATGGCTCCTTCGCTGACATAGCTAACTCCATGGCGCGGTTTACAATTAGATTTAAATGTGGCCGCAGCATGTGTTCGTTTTCAGCAGGAAAGAGCGATACGCTGCCGAAGACAAGTTTGAATAATTTCAGATACAGATTACTGCGTTCCACATTCGATCCCATCTCGCTCATTCGTTCGAGCAGATATTCTACCAGGATGGTTGCGAACGTCGACGAGACTGTATGACTCGACAAGAATGAGCTTCCGATTATTTGCAAAGCGCAGTTTTTGAATATTCTCTCGACCATATAATCTATGGATACAGAGAAGATCTCTTGGAACGTTTGGGGATTCATTTGCGTGAACACGTTGCCGAAAAGATCTAACACCTCCTTCTCTTCTCGCGTCCGTATAGTTTGAGATTGCACTGGTCTGCCTGGCTGTGTGGGAACGCCAATTGATGGTGGTCCTATTGTGTAAATATCTAAAGCTGGTAAAGCCCATTTAACAAGTTGTATATAAATCAAAGTCTCTTTCGGCTGGAGTTGATTGGACTGCGTTACCTCGCTGGTTCTGCTATTGATGCAGTTAGATGTTATAGCCTTAGCTCCATGCACTAAACTTTTCACTAAATTTCTATAATCTGCTACGTTGTAACTCATTGCCTGCGAGGTCGGGAAGCCAAATTTCGATTTTGGCGGTTCTTTCTCCTCATTCACGTCAATACACGGCTTCGTATCCTCAGTCGTATTGTCCGCTACGGCGGGCCGTAGCTGTTTCGTTTTGTTTCGCAGAATTGGAATATAGATTTTGGCGATAGTTTTAAATTTCAGAACAAAAACCAACAATATACGTATCAACAACTCGCGTCCTTGAGTGCTGTTTTCGGCATCGGATCTTTGCCTAACTGTATCCACTAGGTTCATCAGTAATTTACAAGAAACCATCTGAACGGCTGTGGGTAAAGTTTGATCGAGCAAATTTTTACCATACAAGTGCACCGCTCTGGATACGTCACTAAGCGGCAACTGTAGCCTAACATGATGAACTAAATCGGCGAGTGTTGAGTAAGCTAAAGGTCTTAAGGCCTCATGGGCGGTCCAACCGTGGCCAATAAAGATATCCTCGTTAAAGAAAATCTCCATATGCGGAATAAAATGATTTCGTAGATCTGTAGCGAGTATGTGGCGCGAAGCTATCACGAGTTCTTTGCGTAAGTGAGCCACTTCCATCGGACAGAGAGTAAATAAGCCTAGTATACCTTTGACCAGCATCGCGCTATTCTGAGATATCAAGTCTTGGTATAATCTTATCACGTACGCAAGGAATGAAAGCGTCTTAACTTGCGCCCCCATGAAGTCAACGAAGACCTCTTTATTAAACCCAGGAGAATTTCGATGCTGCTGACTAGGTTGAAGCGATATGGTCGTTATCACAATTGGAACGAAATCCGATACGTCCTGATGTACGTTCTGTTTGTATAATTGATTCAATAAAACCACAATTATCGGTAATTCTTGAAGCACCTTGAGAGATAGCACTGCTTTCGGAATCAAATTGTACTGGAAATAATAAGACATGTCCTAATTAATTTCACATTTCTTTTTCTTTATTTATTTATATTATGTACTTTCAAAATCATAATCTGTATGCGAATTATACAATAGGGTAAATTTAGTACTAAATGAATAAATTAACAAAAGACTATAGTTACCGTCACGACAGTACCATCGGCAGCTTTCTTTTCGCTTTGTATTGCTGTAATTGTAAACGTTTCTGTCAATAGGGCTTCTATGTTAATTTCTGATAGCTCTTTTACACGTAGAGGCGGACGTGGTTCAAATATTTTTGGCAAATTTTTTGGTAACTCGCTATATACGTTTTTGACAAATTGAAGGAAAAATTGAATCTGTAAACAGAAAAGAAAAAAATAGTTAAAGCAATATTATAGAAATAAGATAAATGACACGTGAATCCATGTGAAAATGATTGGTTCATAATTGGGTCTCAGGTTCGAATCTGACTTTCATCCTATGTATACTTTGGTTCGTAAAAGATTGAGTTCGTAGAGTTTAAAAGTTGCAAGTAAAGAAATATAAAGTAAATTATAACAACAAATTGATATATATATATATATATGTGTGTTTAGCGGGACGAAAGTGATCACTTTCCGCCCTAGGGAGAAAAGTGGTGGTTACTTTCGTCCCGCTAATGCCGTCCTGGCGTGAAATTGGTCACTTTCGTCTTTCGCCCCTCTCTACAGACATGGAAAGTCGAACTTTCCGTGGAGGTGTTGTGAAAAATTAATTAATTATAAAAGAATTACTCACTTCTGGATTGAATGTCGGTTTATATTGCTTATGAAGGTCGATTATGATGCGTAAACACACTAGCACGTTTTCTTCATTGTCTGTCTCTAGTAGTTTAAATATAAGGGTCAGGATTTGCCTGACATATGGACGCAAGTATTCATTGCTTGGTAATCTATGTATCATTTCCAAAATTAGTTTTCTAACTTGCTGAATGTTATATTCCGATATAAAGTGCGGCTCTCCCTCTTGCAATATCTTCAGAAAAATCTTCATCATATGATCGAGAAATCCCGGATATTGTGATGAGCACATAATAATCTACAATTAATTTTGTACATTATAATTAATGTAAACATAAATACGTATATTAAATACATATATTTTCCTCCGACAAATTAATTAAGAACTATTATGTACTGTATGAATAATATTGATGATATTTGAATACCTCGAAATTTTCTGATAATTCTTGAGCTGCCTTCAGTTTCAGTTCATCTTTTGAGACTGGATCAGCCAGCATAGTCACGTATGAACGATATGTGTTCATTTGTGTTACTGGATCGGGTGCCATTTTGATCGTTATAAGAGATCCTTGGTAAATACTATAAACAGTCCATTAGAAGATCTGAAAATCAAATATTCTCTATATATGCAGAGATGTGCAAAAAAATTGAATTAAAAAATTAATACATATATAAATTGCTATACACATAAAGTACTTCTCTTCCATATACTTTATAGTTCGATTTTTGAACATTTGAGCAAAAATAGTTTTATGTTGCTTAATGTAAGAACTTTATATCAACAAATTTGTATATTAATCGGTTAGATATTAAATATCTAATACAATAAATATTTATTTGATACAAATATTGAGCTAAAGGAACATATACATGTCTTAAAATCAATGGATCTATGTTGTGTAAACAAGCCTTAGCAACCACTTTGCTCAGTATATCAGAAACTTTTTCATTTATATAATGTATATTTTAAAAAGAAAATATGTTCTGTGTAATTTACAGACTTTTGTAGTAGTATAACATACAATAATATCATGTTAGCTATAGTAGATAATGTAAGAATTCTGTGATATGGAACACTCGAACGAAGATGATGAGCTACAAACTCCATCAGCTCACGAGATACTATAGTTTTATTGTAGATGTATAAGACATTGGAAACGCAGTGCGGATTTTAGTTTGCTAGCATTGCTGCAAGCGATAAGAAGAGATCTCGACTGATTTAAATTTCTAGCTCAGAGATCAAGGTGTATTAAGACAAAACATGGACGAAACAACGGTTGATTCAATCTTTTCGGGGTCATTGAAATCCTTACCACCTGTCAGTTCAAAAATTGTGCGGATATTCACGAGCTCGACTTTTACTGGTAAGCTGTTAATATATTTATAGTTACAGTAGGAGATAGTAGAATAAAAATAATAAAAGATACAATTTAGTGTTAAAAACTTTGAAAGAAAATGCAAAAGCAGTATAAAATGACATATTGCAATGTGAAATAGCAATGTTTATTTAATTATATTTCAGATACGACAATGGAAAGAAATACTTTAATGGCTCAGTGCTATCCCAAACTCAAGGACTATTGCAGAGAAAAACATGGTTTAGAATTTCAGGTAGGACTTTATTTCATAAGAAAGAAAATAATATAGCACATTGAGACAAGCTGTTAACTGTATACTGATAAATATACATAGTAAAACATGAGTTATACATCTTGGATAGAGAAATTGATTTTCACGGTGCCAGGTACCAGTAATATACATATAGGATTCAACCTTTTTATGTTAATCTTTGATAGGAATCGAGTAAACTTGATAATTATATTTAGGTCACATATACATATACTACAATTAAATTAGACTTGGATAATCGACAAAATCAGTTGTTGCATAAATCGCTATTTTATTTATCTAATTAATAATTTTCTCTGGTTATATATATATATATATATATATATATATATATATATAATTATATAAACTAAAATATTTTATTGTTATTAATAGAAATCAAAATTTGCCTTACGTAATGATGGTTAAATCCTCTTTTGCAGGTGGTTGATATGAGATGGGGTGTACGTGATGAAGCCACCGACGATCATATGACTACAGAGCTGTGTATGAGAGAAATAGAAAATTGTCAGAGACTGTCTATGGGACCCAATTTCGTTGTCAGTAAATTTGCTTTTTAATTTAAACGGTTTAATCCTCCGTTACTTAAACTTCTTTTTCGCGAGTTTATAAGTTCAGAAATATATCTAATTTTCTAATTAAGCAGTAGATTGTGTGATGCTCTTTGAACTTTTTTCCAAGGTTTGAAAAAGCATAACACATTTTAATATTTACAAGAAACAAATATAATATTTTTCTACATAGGTATTCCTTGGACAGAAATATGGATATCGTCCTATACCAACATATGTTCTCAGTTCGGAACTAGAGATGTTAAGAACAGAATTAGAGAGTCAAGGAATGGACGTTAGTCTTCTGGATAAGTGGTACAAGAAGGATAGCAATGCTGTGCCGCCAACAAGTATATTACAACCGATCTCGTCTATCCTCAAAAACTTTAACAATAAAGTAAATCACTTTCGGCTACGTGCAATAATTTTACTTATTCAATGCATTGTCTGCTACTCTTAATTATTATACAATTATTTCTGTCCTATAACTATATCTTCTTGTTTGTGTATCTTTAAGAGAATACCTAAGTTGCAACAAGAAGATCAAGCGATTTGGTGGGACACCATGTGCAAAATGCAAAAAATGTTCAGGAAAGGCGCGCAATCCTTATTTAATAACGGGAAGTTTGACAAGGATACAATGCATAATTATTTCATGTCCGGTAAGAAAGATCCAATAGATACGAGTATGAAAACAGCTCGATTTTACCAATACCGATAAAATATAATAAAAATTTATAAATCTTATGTCTTCTGTTGATGAAGATAATTTTCCATATAATCTTTAAGATATTAAACACATTCAAGAAAAAATATAAAATATAAAAACTGTTCTCTGGCCACTAATAAAATTATCAAGCGTTAGTACTAAAACCCAAATATTTTTTTGATCATATTTAGGATTGCATTACCTCATATATGTATTTGCATTGTAATAAAATCCAAATAATTACTAATCCTGAAACAGTGACCGAGCGGGAAGTGATTAACGGTGTGCTGAACGTTAAAAATACGAAAAATCATTGCCTGGCGTACGTGCGATACATAAACAACATTAATCTCCAAAATCTAAGGAAAGCCAGTTTATTTTTGGATATAGCCAATAGAAGTTTGGATAACGAAGCCTCGAAATTGTTGGCCGATCTGAGAGACGAGCGACTACCGAATAAAATCGAGAGCACGAATCTGCAGAGGTATCTTTTCCTTCCCCGAAAATTCACGAGATAAGCAATTTCTGTTGCCATTACCTTAATCGTGCAATGTTTTATGCAGATATACGGTGGAATGGATAGGGAGAGAGGGTCTGGATCCTGAAACTCATGGCGAGTACCTTCAGCACTTCATCACTCACTTTTACAGAAACATAGTGAAGCTCGTAGACCGTGCCATGAGAAAGGAAGATAATTCCGCGCAGGGACAAATAATAACCGAGATTTTGCAACACCTACATGCCTGTAATAATTCCGTAAAGGTAGAGTAAAAGAAAATTTATCAAGATTCTAAATATGGCCGAAATATAATGTGTAAAGTGTTAAATTAATTTGAGAATGGCTTGCTGTTATAAATAAAGTTAAAAGAGAAATTTAAAAAAGAGACTGATAAACTTTTCTCTGTCTGAAACACGGCATTAAAACCGATGATGATTATCTTGAGTGATAGAAGTTATTAATTAAAGGCAAATGTGATAAATCTAACCAATCTAATATTTATATATGTATATTCCTCTCTTGTATATCTAAACTAGAGACCCTCTAATCACAGAGACTGGTCGTAAGGAGGCCACTTTTAATAAGGTCGCCATATTTCTTCAAAAACAAGAGAAAGAAAGAGAAAGAGATATAATTAAGAGAGAAAGAGAAAACAATATGAATGTATATCGCTTTCTCTTTCTCTCTTATATCCTTCTCTCTCGCAGGATTTTGAAGAAATCGCCTGATGGCCAGTCTCTGATTATAGGGCTTCTAATCTAAACCATATGCATATATACAGGGTGTATTACATTTTTTTTTAGAAAAACGCATTTTCAAGAAAAATGTTTCATATAAAAGTTGTAGGGTTTAAAAAGATCTATTTATTGATCTTTTCAGTGTGACCTTGAGTGGCGTCGCCAAGGTCAGGACAAGGTCACCTCAAATTTTTTAAATGGGACCTCTTATATTGTAGTATATTGTTTGAAAGGGCATAAAATAAGAAAAATTTTGGTCCAAACTAGAGGTCGATATGTTGTAAAAAATTGGCTTTTTTGAAGTTTGACCCTAAATAACTTCCAAACAGATCAACGTATCGACCTCTGCCAAAATTTTTCTTATTTCATGTCCTTTAATTTGTACGTTTGCAATTTTACAAAATCGAATGTCTGCAAAGTACAATCAAATTTTTTTAAATTTTGTATTTTTTTTTTCTAAAAATCGATTTCTTTCATTATTCTACGTATAAAAGTATGAAGGTAAAATTATCGAAAACTGAATACTTTACGAGATATTTCATATTTTATATCAAAAATATCATGACAAACATTGAAATACCTCAAGAAATTCTTAACGAAAGAGAGCTTTATTATAGTGTTTTGAAAACGTCTCGACAAGGGCTACAAGAATATGCAATAAAAAATAGTGGATCCAATTAAAACAATTTGAAATAACCCTGACTTGACCTTAATGACTCCACCGAAGGTCAGACTAATACAGTCAGTAAATCTTTTTTAATCCTATAACTTTTGTCTAAAACATTTCTTCCGAAAACATCATCTTTTCGAGATAATCCAGTCTCCCGACCTTTTTGTTACACCCTGTATATTATTCGTTTTATTAGATTAGATAACATAAACTTCGAAATTTTTAATCAATATTATTATTTTTTCTTTTTTTCGTGGATTACTCTGTACACTTGTCGCATTCGCTACAGGTGTTTTACGGACGCGAGGACACGCTGGAGAAGATAAAAAATTACATGCTAGGTAACAGCGATAAGCCGTTAGTGTTATACGGGGAAGGAGGATGCGGCAAGACTTCTCTGTTAGCGAAGAGCGCGGGTTTGATGAGCAGCACCTGGCTGACCGGTAAAAAACCGATCAGTATAATTCGGTATCTTGGCACTACCCCAGACAGCAGTGCGCTCACGCCCACGTTGATCTCCATCTGTCAACAAGTGAGTGCCGTTTATGCTTCTTTCCATTTTGGAAGGTGACAATGAAACATTTTTGTTGCTGTTCACAGATTTCGTACAATTATGGATTGTCATTTGAGGAGATTCCAGATGATTTGGTGCCGCTTACAGCCTACTTCAAATATTTGTTGACCTTAGCTAACGGCCAACAGCCGATTCTACTGTTTCTGGATAGTGTCGATCAGCTGACAGGTGTACAGGGTAACAAATTATCGTGGTTACCTACGAGGCTACCACCAAACTGTAAAGTAAATATGAATGCAACCATTAAATAATAATAATATAGCAAAAGAAAGTAAATTACGAAAGAAAAAGCTTCTAAGATATAGCTTAAATTTTGGTCAAATCAGTTCTGCATAAGAAAAAGTTTTAACTTTAACAACATATACACGTATGTTTTAGATGATTTTATCCTGCGCGGCGGAGGAATCGAATCCGGTGATTTCGAGAGATTATCAGTTGCTGCGCAGGATGATAGACACCGAAGAAAGCTTCATCGAGGTAACTGCCTTGGGCGAGGATCTAGCCATGGACGTAATAAAGTAAATAAATAATCTGCAATATTATTAGAATTGTTAAGAAAAGAATCCGCTTCAAATTGACAAAAAAATATTATCCTTGACTTCCTGAACATTCTTTTGAAACATTTTATATATTATTCACCGATCTTTCAGAATGTGGATGAAAACGGCCAGGAGAGATCTGAATAACTACCAATGGCGGTTGGTGGCGAATGCTATATCAAAATGTTCCCTACCGATCTTTGTGAAACTTGTGTTTGCGGAGATTTGTCGATGGCGTAGCTATACGAAACCGGCGGACACGCACCTGGCCAGCACGGTGATGGACAGCATAATGATGCTATTCGAGAGGATCGAAAAACAGCATGGTAAAATCTTGGTATTCCACGCTCTGGCCTATATTACGGCCGCTAAGTCTGGCTTGTCGGAGTCCGAGCTCGAGGATCTGATCTCCCTGGACGACAAGGTCCTCGATGACGTTTACCAATACCATTTGCCGCCGGTGAGACGCATCCCGCCTCTACTCTGGACCAGAATACGAAACGATCTGCCCAATTACCTGAGCGAAAGAGAAGCGGACGGTGTAAGCGTCTTGAACTGGTACCATAGGCAATTCAGAGACACGGCTAAAGAGCGATATTTTAAGAACATGAACATGGCGATGTATTTTCACTCCATGATAGCGGACTATTATCTAGGAATTTGGGGCGGCGGCAAACCGAAGCCTTTCAAGTACACCGAGATACAGAGACATCGGTAAATACAGTGGATCGTTATGATAAGTAACATTTTAAGTCAATTAATGTAACTTCATGTCAAAGGCAGTAGAAGAATAATTCTTATAAACTTATATAAAAAATTAGGCTTCAATTTTTAAGATAATAAAATATTAACGGTTTATTTAGTCTAAAAAGATACAATATATCATATTAAAAAATTGACTCCAAACACAGATGATCAAAAAGCTAATTTTACTAACTGTTAAAGAAACATTGCATAATAAAGCAATAATAAGCTTTATAATTTACAGATTTAATTTAACAGACAAGGAAGGTGTGGCAGATAGAAAAGTACCAGAGCAACCATTGGCGTTTTACTCAAAGGAAGGAACCATCTCGCGATACAATTTACGAAAGGTACTTACGAAAAATGTCATAATTTATAATAAAGACAAGTGCTAAAAATATCTACTCTTTGTTTCACGATTGAAGTTTGGCGAATTACCATTTCATCTGGTAAGAGCACGGCGCTTTAAGGATCTCTTCGAAAATGTTTTATTTAATTATGAGTGGCTGCACGCTAAGCTGAGCTCTTGCCCCTTGCAAGCTGTGCTTTCTGATTTCGAAGATGCGTGTAGTTTTGTTGACAACCAAAGTTTGGTCAGGTAAGTCATAAAAATCAGGTACTTTCTCGGACAACGCAAAAGTAGTATATTAGTAATATTAATAATTTAGTAATACCTATTATAATTTATCCGACAGTCCAACTTTTTTTTAAACTTTTTGACGTCTCGATTCTTCAGATATTCTATAGATAATTTGCAGATACTGTTAATTGTGATATTCTTAATCTTTTCAGGGAACTCATGTTAGTCGCCGATGCTCTGAGACTAGGTGGCGCAATCCTGGGAAATCATCCCGATATGCTCGCGCCGCAATTGATCGGTCGGTTGTTGCCCGAGATCGGTGCAAATGTTAACGTAAGAATGTTACTCCGAGCATGCGATCATGACGGCGTCAAGAATTGCGCTCTGCTTCCTCTCTATCATTGTCTGCACACACCTGGTGGACCATTAAAGGTAATCTATGTATTAATTTATATAGTTTACTAGCTGGTTACCCGGGCTTCGCTCGGGCGCCGTTTTTCTTCAAACGACTTCATTTGTGTTTCTATATCCTTATTGTGGACAAACATAAGGAATGTGTCGGGTCGTTGATTTAAAGGCGATTTAAAATCGGACCGCATAAATGTTTTCCTTGATTGAACGTGTCGTAACCGGACTTTTTCTACTCGAGTTTCACACTATTGAGTCATTTCCGCTTTTCCGATATTTCACTTACCGATCAACGACTTCATCCCTTGGTTTTCCCGGGCGTTTTTTCGGGAATTTCGAGATTGCTCGCTCGCGATGTACACAGAACCTCGATATTTCACTTACCAATAACCGATTTTTCAATAGTATTCACTACATACTATTTCTTATTTAAATTTAATTTCAATCTCAAATCGAACTTTTGCAACAGGCATTACAAAAAATATTGTAAGTATGTGGTATTTGCTGAAGACAACGAATTACGTTACATGCGAGCGAGCAATCTCAAAATTCCCGAAAAAACGCCCCGGGAAAACCAAGGGATAAAATCGGTAATCGGTAAGTGAAATATCGAGGCTCTATGTACATCGCGAGTAAGCAATCTCGAAATTCCCAAAAAGATTCTTTAAGATTCGGTCAATTATTTCCCGAAAAATTGGAAAAATTTCGGATACCGGTTCCAAAAAAGATCGGTAACGAAAAACTATACACTCTATAACACTCCCCGGAAAATTCTACCTCTATTTTATATACTTTTGGTAAAAATTCGGTCGAATAGTTTAAGAGTATATAAAAAACGGACATATACATACATATAATACAGACATTCTATTTTATATGTATAGAGTCGTATCAAAAGCATTGAAAATCATTCATTTCTATCAAAAAGCTTTTATTTTCTGCAAAGTTGCGCAACTAACTTGTGGGATATCTCTGAATCACGATATCACTTTCTAGTACTCGTTGGAAGGCCATCAGTTCGCGGTGTTCGGATTTTGCTTAACGTCAGATTATCGCTACGTTGTATCGATATCCAATAAATTTATCACCTGGGATCTGAGCACCAGTGACATGACGAGGGATATTAATCCTGGCGTGGAGGGTATAATGCAACAATTGGTATTAAGCCCCGATAACAGATATGCTGCGGCTTTTACGACCAACTATCAGGTACAATAAGCTCATTTAAATCTAAGAAATTATTTAAATTGTCGAGAAAATAAAACGATAAAGCTTCTTTTTCGATTTAAAATTAAATGAATTTTGTTCTTTAATTATGTTATTATGTCCGAAACTTGATTCATGAAGATCTTTGAGAAGTCTTTTGTAACTCAGAGATTCTCAACGTTCCGATGTTTTCGATTAGGAAAGATCAGCTTCGAATTAATTGAAAGATATTTCACGACGTATGATTTTCCATAGAGTGTCGTTTTGAACACCCTGACGAGCGAATTCGTCGTTATCAATAATCCTTTACCGAACGAGGACGCGGTGTGCGGTGTGCATCTGATGAACCAGTACGCTTTTATCTACGGTAAGCTAGGCTGGTGCAGATTCGACTTGCGAGGAAACCTGCTCGACACTCACAGCAATCCCGAAGATTCCAACAAATGGCCGATTTTGTGTAAGAAACAGTTCATCTATACCCTGTATATTTCCTACACCGTGGTTGTTATTGTTGCGTTCCCTTATAGACGTGGAGTATACGAATTTGGATCTCTACAGAATTGTATTCTGGTCGGGAAGTCTCGACGACACGCGTATGCTTTTGCATACTTACAGGAAAAAGACATCATTGGATCCGTTCCAGTTCCACAGGTAAGACGGAACTAATATCAAGAGATTATGCTGAAAGATCACAATAATAGAAGACTGTTATGATAAACTTTTTCAGTGCTTTGGTCATGACCAAGGACAAGAGTACTTTGTATGCATGTACAAGCAAGGATGATTATAGAATCACGAAATATAGGAGCGATGTAACCTCATCTTACTGGGAAAAAGTTTTCGATATGCCGCGGGCGTACAACGACGATGTGGAGTATCTGCTACAGCTGAAGTTGGACAGAGAGGAGGAAATGCTGTTAGCGACGACCGGGAATGGATTCATCGTGTGGTTTTTGGAAAGTAAAAGCGACGCGCATGTTTTAATGTTACCGAACGGAGTTAGGAACATCAGTACGCGAATGATGTATTCGAATTCTGTCATGGTCAGCGGCACCAAGAATTACGCTGTTGCTGGTGTAAGGTGCGCATCTAAGAATTATCGCCGTACTTTTAAACTTAAATTCTTGCAGATGGCAAAAAAAATAAAATAAAATAGGAAAACATTGTGAGTTTGTAATAATATAAGTATTCAGGCGCTGTCGATGTTCAACATCAAATCTAGTCTTCTAAATAATTTACCGCAACAAAAATATCGAGATACAAACGGTTTTTGAGTTATAAGTAAAAAAAGAGGATACACATATAAAGTGTCTCATAAGAATGCGAGAAACGATAAAAACTGGTTCTGTTAACTGTAATGTAATAAGAGCTTGATTTAAGGCTTTAGAGAAATTCCAAGTTAAAATTCTAAAAATAAGAGTTGAAGATTGCATTAAGATTGAGAAAAAAGTTTTTTCAGTTTCTAACAGAGAATATTGTCCTTATTGAATAAATACCACGTATTATCAAACACTATAAATTATGGAAAAAAACGGATATACGAGCTTAAATCGTCTTTTAGAAAAAATTTGTACGTTTGGTCGCTCGAGACGTCAGATTTGGTAAAAATACTGGACGCGCACTTCGCAAGAATCATTCAACTGGAAGCATTGACAGTTGCAAATTGGAATAGCGTTGTAACATCGAGTATTGACAGAAGCGTCAAAGTGTGGAACATCAACAATATTTTCGAGCAAGTTCACGTTATCGACAGGCACGAGCTGCAGATAGACATGTTAAGGTAATCTTATAAAAAATAAAAAGTTCGATTTACGTGACCCATTCTGTATTATTATGAAACAGTTTAGCCGAAGAGGGTAACTTGGCCGTTACAGTTACCAGAGATTGCGTGGGTGTTTGGGACTTGCTAACGGGTAGACTAATATCAAAGCTAGCCGACAGTCCGCTAGGAGCAATTGTTACACACGCCTGCATCACGCAGGACAGCAAGTGAGTTAATTTCGCCCGACTTAATCTTACTGAAGATTAATTTTTTTTATATCAAGGCTCAAGATATATAGTAGAGTTAAAACAAGAACCAAGCTTGGAAAAAACAGATAGAATCAGAAGTAATTCTCATTTCAGGTATATTGTGTCGACAGAATCGGGCAATATTCTTATTTGGAACAGAATTACGGAGCAAGTATTGTTCAAGGAAGAGCAGACGAACGTCAAGCAGTTAACGTTGATAGAGAACTCATCAAAGTTCATAGCCATTTCCAGGCCCAATAATCCTACAGGAGTGGAAAACGTACGAACTACGGCGACTCTTGTCATGAGAAATATTCCTGGTAGGGAACATTAATATAATTCTCGATTCAATTTCGTAGCGCGGATATCTTTTAGAAGTTAATAAATACATATTATATGTTATATATTCATATTAGATGGCAGAATGATATTCTCTTTGGATTATCCTGTAAGAAGTAACACCGGTACACCCTTCCGACAAGTTGTGATAACATCGGACGATTCTTTTCTGGCAGTACCAGCGGCTGACAAGGGCAACAGGGATTGCGTTGTAATTTATAGCGCGAAAACAGGAACGCTAATCAGTAAAATACCTATAAAGTTGCCTGGATTTAAGGTAACGAGCTCACTTGGCTGATTATTATCATGGCGGGACAATCTTTAAACATAATTTATAAATAGAGATAAATTTTTCGGTGAGATTTGAGTCAAAATAAAGTAATGTTGCTACAGAAATTTATGTTAACAGGATATTATATGCATTACACCAATGCCTAACAAACCACAATGGATAGGTATCATTGGCTCTGATAAAGGTACGATTCTTGATATTAGTAAGAAAAAGATTATACGTACGATTCCAAAATGGAGTGGAAACATCAGCAAGGATGGCAAATATACTTTGTATGCACCTAGCAGGTAAGCAGACGTTATTCAGACACATTTTTAATTACGTATTGTATTACAAAGCGACTGAATATATTTTTCAGAGGTGGCCTTGAACTCATAGAATTAAAGAAAGGTACAAGCGTGAAAACGTATATACCCAAGGTAGCCGAAGGCGTGTTTACCGTTATATCAATGTTTAATCGTACAGACGAGTACGTGTTGTACTATCACAGCGGTCGAAAGACTATCAGAGTCTTCAGGCAAGTACACATTCGAAGCTGACAAGGACTAATTAATCTAGAAAATCATAAGAAGTTACTTCGAGATTTCATTCAAATTACGATTCAAATCATTTGTGCCTATATACCAACTCGGTGTGTTTAGAATACATTATATGTGTGTATACAATATCTCACAGATCTTCAGACTGTGAGATGATAGCCAATTACAGAGTGCAGGCCGAGCTGAGTGCCATCGATAGCACGCACGATGGCAAGAGCATTGTTTTGGGGACAGTGGACGGCTGCGTATCGGTATTGGCGATAGCCGATCCTAAAAAGCCTGAGATGAAGGAATATCTTGCAAATGTGCCGTCTCGTGACGAAGAGGTAAGGAAAAACCTTGGGTAAATGTATTCAGTTACCTAAGATTTTAGAAAAAGGAATAAAATGTACACAGTTACTTAAGATTTTAGAGAGATTTTACAGAATAAAATTGAACGTGCTTACTATTACTGGCCTAGTTTACACCGATCACTTGATACGCGTATTAAATAGTAAATAATTAGTAAATTAGTTTAATTATTGGCTAATCAGCTCAAATATACTATTTGATACGCGTATCAAGAGGTCGGTGTAAACTAGGTCATTAATGAACATACGCACTCGTTAGCAAACATATTATCAAAACGTTTTAGTAAAAGTACACTAGATATAAATTCTTCGTAAATGGCCTATTAACTGAATTGCATGAAATTTAAAACTTTTTAATTTAAATGAAACGATTTCCTATTATTAACCGGTTGTGATAAATATTACCCACATATCTCAGTGGTCGAACTAATTTAGACGCTCGCGCGGAATGTAGTCCAGGTTCAAATCCTGGCTAGGGTATTTTTCGCAACATATCTTACACAGAGGGTTTCAGGACCCTTACAAACTTTGAGGAGTAATAAGACTCATTGTCAGTGAAAGAAGTTTTTTATGGAATCCTGGTGCCTATCGGTAGGCAACCCAATGAAGGGCACAGACACCTGAACCAACAACACTACAAAAGATGTTCAAAGTGTCTTCTCTCTACTGTCATTCTCGTTGACATCAGGGGAAACTGATTAATCGGATTAAAGTTTTTTTACCAATCAGGAACAATCCTATCATTTTTGAAAACGTAAGACGGTCAATGTTGTACAGATGTAATGAGTGAAATGAAGTAAAGGAAAGATACTTTGAACATCTTTTATGTTCTGTGTCCCTCACCGTTGCCTACCGACAGGTGCCAGGATGCCTAGGATTCCAGGACGCGTAGCTTCTTAACCCTCTGCGCACCGCGTTAAAAAATTCACCAGGCAGGTCCTACCACTTCTGAAAGTTCGTAACAAGGGTCGTAAAATACCCTGTATGTCCTATATCCTATTCTATATATATCCCATACTTTTCTAATATGCCAACAATTGTGTTAGTGTGCATAAATAGATTTTCAATTTAATTATGTAATGGTACTGTTCTCTAGCTTTAGTCAAAGCTACATTTCAAGTCCAAAAGTAATGGGGTGCGTGGTTTGCTAGGACTATGAAAATTGTACATAAATTCACGCAAATATTATTATTAGACAACCAAGACGCAGTCCCCTGACCGTAAATGGCCTTTTCTCTAATTTGATTATATAATTTTCCATTTGTTGCATTTGTGGTAAACTAGAGTGGAACATTGAATTGTACATCATTAGAGTGTACTAAACTAGAAAAACAAGTGCGTACATTCGCTAGTAAGTGTTTAATTGTCAAACTTTAAACGCTTTCGCGTAATAAAATTGACATGCGTATAAACTTACTAAAGGTCAATCCAGACAAACTTGCATAGCGCGTAAACATAAGCATAAGAGAATTGATTGGTCCATATGCATGTGCATAAGGAAATAGGCCAATCCGTTTCTTTATGCATATGGTTATGCACCTATGCAAGTTTGTCTGGATAGACCTTAACACACACAATTCCTAATTTCATATTTTTGCTATAATGACTGCGGTTCGATATTTACTGTCAGTACTGAAAAATCTATAGTTTGCGTCAAATACACTATAGGCCTTTCTTTCATGGTCTTTTTAGCTGAACTTCTTGCACAGAGAGAGAGACAGAGAGAGTTCATCTTTTCTCTTTTTTCTACAACATGGAAAAAAAAAAAAAAAAAAAAAAAAAAAAAAGAAAGGTAAACCGTGCAAGAAGTTCAGCTAAAAAGAACGGGTCTATTGGCTGCGTTTCGATATTACATTAAAATTTTCGCCGAAGCGCGCCGAGGTTTGTGTTTACATGCGCGTTCAAATTAGGTTAGGTTAGGTTAGATTGAATTAGGTTTATTGTAGCAGTAAAAATGCGTACCTGAAGGACAGAACTGATAAATGCAATCGAGAGAAATATCGAGACTTATGCGAGGCGTTTTGTCGATTGCCACCGAATATTCGCACTTGACGCGATCTTCGTCGACGGAATGATAAAGTCAAGACGGCGCCGTCGGCTTTGGTTTCGCGAGGAGTTCCGGCCTCTGGGCCTCATTCGCCGCGTCTCTCGTGCGATCTACGAGAAATCACAACGGTCGTATCGTATTTTTTTTTTTTTTTTTTTTTTTTCCACATTGATCAAATCTTGGCGTGTTCGTGCACGTGCGGCACGTGTCCCGCGTAAGCTACCTTATCAGTGTAAAGTCACGCATCGCCATCGAAGTAGTTTCTCTTCTTTCTCGTTTTTTCAACGTGGAGACCCGTATCTTCCGAGCGACGATTCGGCGACAAGAACAAAATAACGATGAATTATTTAATCACTTAACGAACGAATCTTAATTCTTTACCGCTCTCGCGTGCAGCATGCTCTCGCGCGATATTCCGTAACCGTATTCTATTCTATAGTCTATAGTCTATACTCTTTTCGTGTGCGAAAACTCAACGAAAGCGGCGCTTGCACGAACTGTAGACAACTGTAAAGGCCTGTGTCCATGATGCTAGAACTTCACGTTCTTGAACCGAGGAAATATATTTTTTCGATATATATTCGACCACCATGACCTAAATTTTGATGCGTACTTTAATTCTAGACAAGAATTTTGCATTTCTATAAAGCCAATTAAAATATTAAGTAGTGCTTAAGAAAAAAACCGGTTAGGATCACGGCTTTAGGATCATCTTAAGCCAATGAAATTGCTACTTTTCTAAAATGCCCGGTGTCCACGATGCAAGAACTATGTCCAAGTTTCGGTTTAAGCCAATGAAACTGCTGCTTTTCTGTAAGAGCTGCAAGTTGATTGGCTTAAATCGAAACTTGGACACAGTCTTGCATCGTGGACACCGGGCTTTAGTCCCGGTCTACAACCGCATTACAGAGGCCTTATTCTAGAATCGTTTTCATAAAACTCGAATATGCGAAATTCAATGCTTTTCAAATAGAAAGTCGCATACGAAAATCATTAGGGCAGGCTCGAGAATACGGTCCCGGGCCCCTGAGCGATGCTTTCAGCGCTGTGAGCGTAACGAACCGCAGCCTATGGCACAATGGGACTGCACATGCGCGGCTGAAACCGCGATCATCAAATCAAAGAAGAAGCGGTTAAAACAGTGTGAATAAGATCAAGGGATATAGTCTCATTTTGTTCTGGCCTTCTTCTCAATCGGTTTATGACGCATATCGGTTTTCTGTTTCAGTGGAAGAAGAAGACCGAGAAACATCGGGCCGCGATAAAGTTTAAGGCCGCCGCCCGGATCGCCCGCGTGACGCACGACCTGTCCGCGAGCGTGAAATCAACGGGCGACGTCTCGGAAACAATCGAGGAAACGGATGAAAACGCGGAGTAAACGAGCGTATCACCGCGCGGTGCATCCTGAGCTAGCTATACTCCGTAGTCGCATTTCGTAGTCGTCTTTTCCGTCTATTTACCGTTTAAAAACGGCAAAAATCTTCGTTATTATACGCAGATATCTATACACTACTAGATCACTACTTCGTCAAAAGATAGTCGCGAGAGACAACACGATCGGTCGATCGCTCGCTCGCTAAGGAAGAGGCGACCGCAAGCGGTACAAAGAGAGAGAAAGAGAGCCCACGACTACAGAATTTATATTACATTTATTTTATGTCTTTTTTTTTTCGTGTAACTCTTCTTCTTACAATCTCCTACGCCTGCTTTCTCACTCTCATTGTCTTTCCATTCGAATGGCAATTAAATTGACACGGGATGAGCTCGATCTCGTCTCCCAAGGATTCTGTTCTTCGCGAGGACCGAGAGCTTTGCCCCTTTCTAAATTACATTCTCGAGCAACACTCGGCTCTAAGCGACAGACACCCTCAAGACGTCGTTCTCGAAGGCGTCCCGTGCACACGATGAGTCGCGAATGTTTCTTTTTCTGTCGGCCAATACGATAGGTTCGCAGTGTCGCCGGGGAATAACGTGGAATCGCTCGCGTGAGCGAGCTTCGAAACGGGAATGGGAATCGTCGAATTGATCGCGCGCGCTTCGCTTCGGCGAAACTAGAATAAGAGGCATGAATTACCGATGCGTTTGTTAGCGGATAGTCTGCTTTCTACATTAGGAGTCTTCCTGCTCTTCACAGTAAATGCGATAAAGAACGCATCTCGCGGGCGAAAGGCGTGAGATTTCATCTCGAAGGCGACGCGTGGAGAGACCTTCGTGCATCAATTCACGTCGACAATACAATCGCGGTTTACATCTCTTTTGTTGAATGAAACGTAGAGTCGCGGGATGGTCCCCTTCCTTATCGCAATATACAACGTATTGCCACGATAGGAAATCGATTTATTGCCGAGGAGGATCACAGATCGGGACTGTTTACGATGTGCTTCAGATATCGGCAACCGTGCGTTTTATCCTACTTTCACGCGACGCGCTCGCCTTCTTTCGGATTTTGAAAGCTCGGACCGCTTCATACGGACTTGAATCGTGTACATCGTGTCTCGTGGACGCGAAGGCTCTCGTTTAGAAATGGAGAATCGAATCACGCTAAGATACGCTCGTCGATGACCGACACAAACCGACTTTGAATTAAACTATAGCACACACTTCGGCGCCGTTAGTGTACATCGCGTACGAATGTAGTGCCGATAATGGTAATACCGGTTGATGGATACTAAACTTCAGTTAGTCGGCCCATTCGCTTTTTCGGTTTTTTTTTGGCTGGTGACTAATAATTTTACGAATTGTACGTCTGATTGTATTTATAAAATGCTGCACACATGCGATACTGTTAACAATACTCTGATTAAAGTCGATGTGAAATTTCCGTGTCGAATCTGCGCTCTTGTTTGTCTTTTTTTCATTTGAACAAACGACTGGAACTTGCTCGAAGATATGCCGATTATCCGCGATAGGCTTATCTAAATTATTTCTTTGCAGTCGGGCTATCTTATTCGGTATCCTGTTAATTCTTTTCTTCTTATTTCTTGTCACTGAAACTTGTTCAAAAATATGCTAGCGACTTCGATGACGTAGTGCCTTGTTGGACTCTTATTGCAGTTCACCGCCTTTCTGCGTTTGTTGTTGCTGTTGATCCCGTTGTTGCTGTGCTTGTAACGTATCTTTAATGTGTTTCTCAACCTGTGAGATAAACAGAATGCGTGAATGCGAGATAGATAATACAAATACAATAAAGAGATAAATCCGAAATAATCATTTGTCTTTCATTCAAAAGTTGTTTGTTACTTTATTTTATATTTACATTTTGTTATATATATTTTTATACTATATTTACTAAAAAAAATTGAAGGAAATAAAATGTTAATTTAATTTAAAACATTTAAATTTCTTCAGAAAGTTTCAATTTAAGAGTTTAACTGTATCGGACGGTCATTAGACAAATGCTTTGAATTTGAGTTCTATTGCCAAAGTTTTGATTGAAAGAAATGAGTTTAAAAAGTAACCAAGAAATTTTAAGGAACCCGTATGTTGTACGTCTCATATATATATATATATATATATATATATATATATATATATATATATATTGCTAATTTAAACATTTCCTGCATTGATACGTACCACTTTTTTTACATGTCTATATGCACCAGATTCTGTGTTTCCATGAACATTGTCCACTTTGTATGGTGGTCTAATAGTGACATTATTAAATACAACAATATTAGCTCCATTCCACGTAATATCTTGAATAGTTTTCGAGATAGCGATGAAGAGCTTCTGTCCCTCTGGAGATACTCCGGCCTGCAGAGCCATTACCAGTCTCCTCTTCTCATCGATCTGATTACGAACTCTCGTGTTTAGCCTTTGTAAATTAAGGCTCTGTGGTGGTTCACTGGTAGTAGGACTAACTTCCCGTGTCACTTGAACGTTGGACACGAGGGATAAATTTACTATATGTATATCATTTAACGAGGGTCTCCCACTCGACGATGGTGATTCTAAGAAGTTACCGTTAAGGAAAACTATCCTTTCGGATATGTGTAACAAATAAATGTCAACGTTCGTGATTAGATCAGTAAATTTCTATAAATTTGAGTACCTGGTTTGTGATCAACCAATGGCTCAGAAATGTTTGAATTCTGGATTATTGGAGCATTCTAGAATATTTATTCCCATAAATATGATCACAACTAGCACAATTTGTGTCATAGACTATTCGTCACAGGCTTGTGAATTTTCTGTTTACCAATAGAAGAATGCTCCAACGTACAATTAAAACGTTCAATGTCGTTAAAATCAACAGTGACCGATGTCATGTTACCGATATATCTGATCGCCGATCAAAAACCATACAAAAAACATGACAACCAGGACATCAACTGTCGACGACGAGCGTGCGATCATGTGCTCTCGAGATCGGTCGAAACTCCTGGAACGCCGCGAGTCGCGAGCACCACGTCAACGTGTCCGATAACAAAACGTGCATGCACAATGAGCGACGAGCGAGCAGGCGGGCCGAACAGGCAGACGCAGGTAGATAAACCAGCATGGTTTGACGGTGAAAGAGACGAAACTAACCTGAATCTGAACCGCGCGACCGAGTTGCCCACGTTTGTTCCGGACGAGTCGCGATACGTGGACGGCGAACGCGACGTCGAACTCGCGGTGCCGGGTCGCCGAGGAGCTTGGCGGTAACACGCGGCACGAGACACGACGCCCGCTATTTACACTGCGTCCTCGCGCGGCGGAAGCACATGCGGGCCCCTCGCCGCTGTCGCCGCCGCCGCCGCCGTCATCGTCGTTGCCGCCACCGACGGTCGGCGTCATTCTCGCGAGAAAAGGATACTTAGTATCAGCATTTTGGTCTGTGGATCGAACGCCAACACCTCACCCTCTATCTCCTTTTCATGGCAGGTTTTACAGAGCACCGTGCTGCCGATGCTAAACCAGTCGCTGGCTCCGGCCATTTTTCACTGCCGACGGGCTCGCGATTCGCGATCGCGACGCGCCGTCCCTCTCGTGGCCTACGGACGTCGCGCTATGTAACGGCGCTGCCGGCTGGCTGGGTGACGCTGTGCGGCGTGCGCCATCGCCATCATCCCGCGATCAGCCTATAGTCCGAGATTCTTCCGGGAGTCTCCGAGGGCAAACAAATTAAAAATTATTTATTAATTATCTTTTCCAATCGTGTTTGGAAATTATTTGGAGAAATTTGGAAAAAACTTTTTAGAGTTTGGAAAACCATATAATAATAGAAAATCAATGAAAATCAATTATAATAAGCGTATAGTTATTGGCATATTAGTCTAAAAAATTTTTTTTATCTAATCGCTTCACAATTATTTGAATAAAGTGTCGAAATATATTTATTGTTTGGAAAACTACTCTATTTTAATAAAAATTAATTAACAAGTAAACGATTTCTTTTTTGTTAACGATATTGAACAATATTGAATTTTAAATAAAGATGTTTCCCATTTTATCAACTATCGACAATGACGCAAAAATGATATTACCACTGTAGTAATATCGCTTTTTCAGACCTTAATGTATATGTATATGTGATGTATTTAAATTTGTGCAGTGTTTATTTGTGCATTGTATATAAAGAATATACCAAGGAATAATTCTATAAAATTAATTTATAAATACTTTATAAATTATATGTATTTTTATAATCAAATATATAATAACTTAAATAATACCTATAAGTTTATTTTTTATTTAAATAATATATAAAAATATTAAATTAAATAATATATTAATTGATATTAATATATAAATTAAAATTTATATTAGTATCAATTAATATTAATTTACAAAAATTGCCTCTTTAATTAAGAAAGAGGAATTTTTTCATGCGTACTCCAATATGCGTGTGTATTTTAATATTTTAATATATATTATACCTATATATATATATACATATTTGAAGTTTATATAAATTTCTCTCGCAATATACGGTACAAAATTATAAACAGAACTCTATCCCAAATTCCGCCACGAAATTCTATACATATCTATACTAAAATTTAAGCAACTTTAACGAAAGATTTTGCACGAAATGTATATCGTGGCAAAAAATGATGGTTAGAATTGTAATTTCCATTCCTCGATTCTTGAATATGCATATGTATATGAAATATATATTAAAATTTACACATATATTGGAAATACGTATGTAAAATTATAGATAAAACTCTTTTATATTTGTACAATTATTATATTTTTTAAATATAGATAAATCGCGCAAAAATATCTGCTCCGATTAAACAGCCACCGTCGCCTCGATACCTCTTAATTACTGACTGTTACTACGTTTACGCGAGCGTAACTTCTGTAGTAACTTACGATAATTTACTCCGCGTAAACGAATGATATATCGTAAGTTACTACAGAAGTAACGCTCGCGTAAACGTAGTATGAGGGAGTTACGTAATCGCCAGGCTAATGATCACTACGTGTTCGCGATATATAACACTCGCGTTTCGAGAGACAGCTACGTCGACCAGGCACCACCGAGACACAACGTAGAATACAGCCAGTTAAACCTGTGAAAGTTAACGAAAGATTCGGCATACGTTGATCTCTTATTGTTCGTTGAAAGTTTTCGGTATTTTTGAACCGGCCGCGGCCGCGCGCGTCGTGCCGCGAGGAGGGGTAGGCCGTGACGTCATGCGCCGGCGCGGCGGGCGGCGGATCGATACGGTGACGTAGTAGGCAGTGTAGGCACCGCGCACTGCGCAGTCCGTGGCAGTCGGCAGTCCGTACCAACCCGTACTAGCGGCGCGACCGTTGAACTCGGAAGCTCCGTATCTCGAAGATCGGCGCGTTTTCGACGTTGTTTTTGACGATGAGCGGACTTGTCACTTGTTTCCGTCAACGCTCGGAGTAGTGTTACCTGCGTGAGTGACTCAGCTATCATTCTCCCGAGGACGTTCGCACAGGTAGGAAGTGTTTGTGCTCCGCGCGCGCTCGTCATCGACGTCACCGTGCTTCGTGTTGTTTTCGGAACGCGCTCGTTTCGGTGATTGGCATTCCTGCTTCCTCGTTTCGCGGGCCGCGGGAATACGCGCTACGCGAGTACGCGCGGTCTGTGTGTTCAACAATTTACAAGTGTGCATATCAAGCGTTTGTCGAAATGAACGTGTCGTGCGCGCGAATTGCTCGCTCGAGACGTCGAGGCGAAGATATGTACGGCAATTGTGAACGACGCAGTTTCGCTGTGATATTCGCGGGTGATAATCGCTCGTCCCGCCATGTCTGGGGCTCGCGAATCGCGAATGTGTATCTCGTGTCGCGCTTTGAACGCTGTGCCGGAATTGTCGCGTCGACTCGCGAGTGTCCTGTGCCGCCTGTGCGTTTAGAGGAGGAGGAAAGGAAGGAGAAAGCCTGACGTCCTGAGAGGAGGAGGAAGCCTGAGAGAGGCATCGGGCACCGGCGGAGCAACCTTGGGGTAAGTATCATCTCTTAGCTATATATAAAATTAATAATGTGTTTCCTTTCAATCGAATTGTTTAATTTAAAGTTAAAAGTATTTAAGTTAAAAGTAATTAAAGAAAGAGAATTTGTTATCTAAAATTTTATTCCTGTAAAGATCTGTTTCGATAAACAGATAATTGTATTGCTAAATATTTTATTGAAAGACGAATTAGAGACGCGTAAGAATCAACTTTTCAAGTGTTAATAATTTTGAGCGCTTTTTTAATTTAAATCTTCCGTTTGTATGTTACAGTATCGCCGTAGCTACGTGGCTGCATAACTCCGCCCGTTGCGCATCGAATCGGTGAGTCAATGAGACATTTTTTTTTATTGAGGTAACGAATCTACGAATAATTAAATATAGAGCAAAAAATATATCTCGGTACACATGTCAAATTACAATAATTTATAGTGTGAAAATATTACATTTCGTAGATCCATTGCCTTAAAATGGATGGGCTAAAACTGATTATGGCATATATTTAATCTTGGTATCATTTGTTTATCGTTGTATTTACTGATTGTTATTGAATTATTGTGCGCCAGTGTGCTTGCGGAAATACTCGCACACTTCGCACGCACCGAGCTCGCGAAGAGCTCATCAAATTATGTTAACACAAAACTGTCTTCTATATTATTGACTTTTAAATAAAATTTACATAATAAATTAAATTTTGGAAATTTTAGTATATTGATCAATTTTACTTAAAACTAGAGTTAGTAATGAATATTTTAGACACACAAAAGAAAAAGTAAAATAATACTCTAATAATATAAAAGTAATGATTTTTTAAATACAAATTTTTTTTTAGATTTTTTAAAGAATTATTTTTGCAACATTTTTTTTATATAAAAAAGATAAGAATAAGTAAAATATTGTGTTAGATGTTATAAGAAAGAAATATTTGTAGATAGGAAAAAATTACGAGTTATAGTTAGGATGTGTTTTATTTTTATATCTCTCTCCATATTCCTTTCCATACTTATATTTAACCAAGATCAAATATTATGTAAATCGATGCAAAGAAGCAATATATAGATATTTAGAATTTATTTGATAGAAAACGTGATAATTATTTATTACTAAAATTTATTTGAACAAAGCATCGATTATACCCTAATTTTTTGTAGCCTATCCATCTATTTTTTATTGAAAAATTTGTGCTACATAAAGTCAAGTAACATGACGTGAGATTCTAAATATTCTGTCGAGAAACGTTGAAAATTTTTAAATTATTTTAAAATTGATGATATAGTACAATTATTCAGTTTTGCAATAATATATATGTGACTACATTATATATTATTAATATATAATGTATCAAAATAATTTTGATAGAAAGTGAAAGATATAACGAGATACATTTATATCGATAATCGTAAAATAAAGATTTGCATATATTATTTAATTATTCAATTATAACAATGCGGTTATTGATTAATTATAATATTTAATTATAATATTAATTGTACGGGAAGTTTCTTTTTCTCGGATCTCACGTCATTTTATTCTGTATATCTTACTTGATATATTTTCGAGATGCGTACCGCATGAAAAACATGCATAAATAACGCATCTTTGTGTTTTCGCGGTCGGTTTTTTGAAAAATTTGTTATTATTAATTTTTTAATTTTGTCTACATTATAAATTTTATTTTTTTGCGAGATATAATTGAGATATTTATATGTATAACGCAATATTCATAGAACGCGAAGTAAAATTTTGTTACAAATTTTTTACACGCTTGTACTTAATTCTGCAACAAAAACCCAAGAACATTTTACTTTAACACACATGTAGCTATCGTTTGACGAAGCGAAAAAAAATTGAAGATTCGGTGATGTTTTAAACTCAAAATATCGATTTAACCAAAAAAATATTCAACGTATTGCTTTTTTTTTTCGTCAAACGATATGTGTGTAAAGTAAAATGTTCTTGGGTTTTTGTTGCAAAATTAATGGGAAGACTCAAATCGTGCACACCGTCAACTGGGGATCATCGCGCGATGGGAGGCGTATTTTTGGGAGAAAATAATTTTTAATTTTTTTGTGAATAGATAAAAGATAAATAAATCCACATGCCCCAAAATTCGCATTGATCCGTTGTATAGTTTCTTCACCGAAAAAAGCGATAAATTTAGCGGAAAAAAAAGAGAATCCGCCCTTAATTTTGCAATTTTAATTATCGTAATTCGTTATTAATTAGAATACGCAAGATGGAAAATTATATATTTTGAAGAATTTGTTTATAAATTTTACTTTGATTTGATTAAATATTCGATACTTTACGATGTTAATATATACCGCATTTCCATGTGGTTGAATACGATTTCGGGCTTTTTTGCTGTTCCTCGCGTCAGAGGCGCCGGCGCCGGGCCGGCCGAGCGCGACCGCCGCGGCTAGAATATAATATCCTCTTCAGCTGGCTAGTTCGGACACGAACCATTAGCACGGACGCAAACCATGTGCGGTTACCGAGCAAAACGACGTAGTTGAGTTGCACTTTCTCAGGCAACGCGTCGGAAAATGCAACACAGCAACACACGAAAAAGGCCGGGATGGCCTCTCTCAGGTTTCTCTCTGGTATCGTGAAACTTACGGAATAATAACGAAATGGGGTCAATTTTGAGAGAGAATTTCAGTAAAATATTTTTATCAAGTTTCCTTATGCGTTATGCATTATGTGCTAAGGCTATTCTACAATTGCGTAAACGTAGGGTTGTAGGAGTAGGAGTAGTAGTAGTCGTGAATCTTGTATGTAGTACAATGGATCAATCTACAATAGAGTAACGATACGTTGTAATTTTAATTAATGCAACCAATCAGAGTGCAGTGTGTATTTCGAATGCACTCTGATTGGTTGGCTCTTACGTTCACATCTGGTGTAGTCGTGAAAGATGAAGTTCAACCATCTTCTACAACACGCTTTACAACCGCAGTACCGCTTCACAACCACGCCGTATGTTGTACAATAATATACAATAATAATACATACTCACTGGGTCAAAAATGGCAACCGTGCGACGACCTTATCTGTCGCCGCGTCCATTTACCGACCTTGGATTAGTTAGCCGTACAGAAAAAGAGATGAGATTGTGATAATTTTCATTGTTCACTAACGCTCTCTCAGCAGTTGGACTAGGAAACAGTAAGCCAAAGTATGATACACGCGTGATACATACATACAAGAAAGTACAGAACATGCACTTGATTGATAAAACATGCACTTGAATTGATAAAAAATGTATCTATAAATTTGAAAATTCAACGCAAATATTTAATTTAATAATAAATAAAAAAGAGAAATTTTTTTTTAAGATATATTAGATATATATAATGTCAGACAATTAATTTTGTAAATAAAACGACGTTTGGGACGACAATAACAGCCGATACTCATCAGGCAGAACTAAAAATAAAAAAAAAAAAAAATAAAAAAAAAAAGAAAAAAAAAATAAACAAAAAAAAAAACGGTTATTAATAAAAAGCGCGCGTTATCTCTCGGCCAGTAACATACGTTCAGTGCTTATCAACACGCACTATGTGCTACTATGTGCGTATACGTGTGTACTCTCACACGCTGTGCCTACTGCTTACAAAGAGACTTTACGGATGAAATCTTGCGGTCTTTTCTCAATTATTTTAATACAATACTCGAATGTGACGCGAGGGCAAGATTTGATAATATAGGTTGAAGATATTTCAGATATTAATCTTTGCTCGCGCAAACGCACAGAAGCTAAATGTTTTGTTTATATGCGTAACGCACATGCGTGAAACACGTTAGACATCGAGCAAATATCAAAGTACTTGCTGCTTCTTCTTCTTCTTCTTATTATTATTATATTAGCCCAATTGTATTCAGGTTCTCTCTTTTACTGTCAAACAAAAAATAAACAAAAAATCACGATTACATCAAAATAGCATCAAGATGACTCCAAAATGATTATTAAAAGTTACTTTTTACTTCTATTTCAACGTCTTCAACGTCATTTTGACGTCATCATTATGATTCCTTGGGTTGTGGTTGTTCTGCTTGGGTATAATCCTTGGTGCATTTTAGAACATGAAGCATATTGATCGTTTGCCCGCATGAGTGGAAATTATAGTATTAGAGAATTTGAAAACATATTGGCAATTATCTTTTTATGTACATTTCTCGAATCATTACTCTGCTTTAAATTCCGGGAATTTAAGACATTACACGGCTTATTTGAATTTTTAATATATATAACTGAGTGTGAGCAAATTTCAATAATATTAGAAGGTTTTTTTTAACATATTTTAAAAATAAGATTAGCATGAAATGTACGTCATCTACTAATAATTTTAAATACTTAAATATGTTAAAACATCAAATTTGTAAAAATCAATTCAAACAATGTTCAAGCCAAAAGTCGCTCAGAAAAAATTATGCGCATGAAATCAATCGTTCCAACTTAATTATCGTTTGTTTTTAATATCCTTAAAAATATTTTAAACTTTTTTTATTTTGCAAATAATTATTAGGAGAACTGTTTTTTGAATCATATATCAATCGCGAAATGTGCCGCGATGAATCGACTTTGAATTACGCTTCGTTTGTCTTATACGATTGTTACCGTTCAAACGCGATTATTATGCGAAGATTTACTCTGTGATCACCCTTTGCATGGGAACCTTTGCTCGCTGTGCGTTAAAAGTTCCGTGCGGGATCTCAAGATCTGTTTCCGTGCGCTACGAGGGGAACCAACGAGACTTCATGTTTCAAATTTCTTTCCTCGAAGCGCAATTACGTTAAGCGATTGTCAGGTATTGATCAATATATCGTAATTAAAGGGATCCTGGAGCGACGGCAATATAATGGCCGATATTATAGGTGTATGATTTTCTTCGAATTGGCTTTACAGATTTGAAATCCCTTTAACACGCACATACAGAAATAATGGGTGGAGTGATAAATTGAAGACTAAAAACTTAAAAGAATTGGAAAAATTATATTTGATACTATACTTGGTGTACCTAATATCTTTTGTACCTTGAGCTGTCACTTCATGGAAATTTTCGTTTAATATACGAATCATATACGTATACAATTACTATTATTACGTGTACAAATCGAAAGTACCCCACTAATCGGACTAGATCAAAGAACAACGTTGGATCATTAAAACTAAGATTAAAAGCCTAATAAGAAAGATTTTCATTAATCGCAGATTTTATGCATGTACACACACGCAGTGTACAGCGGCTTTGCAATCTGACAAGGACAGATATCTCGTTGGATAAGGGTAGAATGATCAAAATAATCGATATTTTTAATTTCGCTTAGATGAGGGTGCTTTATTCCTGTCAGAGTTTGGCCATCACTCCATTGTAACAGCTACTATAAATTATTTGGAATATAATTGTTAATTAGCTTATTAACCATATTTTGGAAAAATCACTGCACATCTAAAGTGTGTTAACTGAAACTCTTCTTACACGTTCCTTGCCGTTTTAAGTCATGTCATTTAACACGGTTGAATGTATTAACTTTTAATTTAATACGATTAAACGTGTTAATTTAACACGCAACAAAACATGTAAAACGAGCTTCAGGCAAATGTCATTATTTAAACTTTTATGCGTGTAGAAATAACACACTTGGATTTATAGTGATAAAGACGATATGTGTTTATTTTAATCGCAGTTATCAAGTATAGGTGTAGAAACGAGAAACGGAACGGTAATTGCACTTTGTATAAATATAAACTGTTTAATCTATTTAGCTTGTATTTTTCGGTGCTGAAATTGTTAACAAGTGTGACAAACGTACAAAAATATTTCACACGTAAAAACGTCCGACATTTTTATTTCTACAAAATCGAGTCCCATTTATATTTAAAGTTATTTTTTTAACGGTCAATTACGACGGATTAAAAATGTACGCGCGCACGCGAGCCATATCGTCCGCGTCAAAAATGACAAAAATACAACAAAACTTTTCGGCGATCCGCAGCTTTAATCGCAAATCTTTTCCACGCTAAACAGACGCGTCATCATCCTTTTAAATTCAAGTGAACGAACCCGATTCGAAAAACGATACCTCCGACCAGGCGACGCATCGCAAAAGTTTCGAGCAAAAAACTAATCGCGACGAACAAGTGAAGTTTCCCCGCGCTTTTGGCGCGAAAACGATACGCGCCGGCGGCTTTTCGCGGCTTTTCCTCGGGCGCGCTCGGCCGCGTCCGCCGGCGCTCTGCTTGGCGGGCAGTTCGTTCGTTCGCGCGGCGCGCTCTGTTTCCAGTTTACAATCGGCGCCTAGATGAGTCGTGTCATCCCGCAGATCCCGCTCACGGTTGGGTCCGATTTTCTCGCGCGACACGCGGAAGTGAACCTCTTTTGCCCCGTGCCGGAGTGCATCGCATTATCCCTTGTATGTTCTCCGCGACAGTGGTGAGGCCTGAAGGTTGTCGCGAATTCGCGAATCGCTTTTAAAGTCGCCGGCGAACGGTGAGAAGTTGGCCGGCGAGTGACAGTGCGCCGACGGCGACGGAGCGACTTGGATCATCGGAAGTGAAGGTATGTACATACCTCTGTTCTTCTCAATCGAATTCTTCTCTCTGTCCACGTTTCGGCCACCGGACACGCTCGGCTTTAATTAATACGCGAGTTGACTCTCGATATCCCGTTTATTGCGCATCATTAGCAGACTTTCGTGTGCCCTGAAAAGATACAATGACATAATGCGGTCGCTTATGATGAATAAAACATTTATGACGGATGACGGTATGTGCGCCATGATAATATCATTATGTGTTGATTATTAGTTTTTATCATCATATTCGACAAAATGAATTTTTGATCAAAAACTTGCCTTCCACTTCCGGAACTTTTATCTTCGTAGTCTCGTACATTTTTAAAGCCCGCGTGAAAATTTATGTTCTTCAGATCTACGGCGGATACTTTATTTTTAGTGCTACACTACTTCTATTGTATTTCACGACAGATGAGATATATGTTATCGTATTAAGTACATCTTTTATTGAATTTTTGTATCGTGCATACACTTGTTGATTCCCAGTTCCGCAAATCTCCAAAAATTTTTCTACATTGCTCCTAAGTGATCGACACCCGCGAATATATGTATAAATTCTCCCACAATTTGCGTCGTAATTTCTGTAATCGGCTTCGTTACGGAACAAACGCCCACCCATCTCGAGCTTCTCTCAACGAAGTTAATATACTCTCGTCCGTGATCACGAAAATGGATTAAATCACGTCTCTTTTGATTAAAAACAGATTTTTGCATTCTTACATGTTGAAGGGGTTCTTCGATCGTAACAAAAATAAAAAATAATATTCGATTGGGGATATTTTTATAGGAGTCTTTCTCGAAATCTTTCTTCCGTTAAGAAGATTTTTTTATAGCATCTTGCACGGTCTGCGTTGTAAGATGATATGTAAGATTAATATAAACTCTACTTCTTCAGTGGGAAAATATTTGATCGTAGTTCGAGTTGATTGCCAAACGGGTCATCGTTCGTTCATCTTTCCCGACATATGTTTGCCTCTTTAGAAACTTGGCTCGCGCGCGCAGAGAAATTTATTTTTCTGGGCAAAGTGCAGAGTCGCGCGGACCGGTAGCAAAAGTGTATATATTTTACTTATGTATTACGCGTCTATTTCGGGGCGGACGCATCGAAGATTAATCGTGACGGCTGAATTTCATTGTGCGCGAATCGCGAAATCTGAATTTGAGCACGCCACGACAGAGATTCTCTCTTGTCGTTATTTACCGAGGAAAATATAATGGAATACGCGCGGAAGGATCTCGGAGAGAGGTTCGCGAATTGTGTGCATAAAATGCGAATTGTATTTTTGCTTCGTACTTTTACGTCTGAACGAGCGCTTCTGCCTCTACCTACGCCTCACTCTTATTTGCACAATTTAATATTTTAACGGTTGCGAGATATCGCAAAAAAGAAGCGTTATCTGAAACGCAGGAAGAGTTTCCTGGCTAGAGTGCTGACTAAAGTACGCTTTGACGATTAATAGATTAGATTTCGGTATATTCTTAAAATAACTTGGAAAATTACCTGTCACGTGTAGACAATTTTTGAGAGGAGTAAAAACGGCTTTAGCTTTAAAATGGATCAAACTCTAGGAATACACTACGCACAAGTGTGACAACTTTCGAGCTGACACAGCAGACGAAGTCCAAGTTTCTTTCATTCAAACAACTAAAGCCATTGCTAAGAGATACAAAATTTTTGATAATTTATTCAACAAACTTATTTTACTGCTATTAGTAAATGTGTTAAAAGGTACGATGAACATCAGATACTGTTCATTTTCTAAATAAATCTAAAAGAATGATTTAACAAGATAATTATTCTTTTCGAGAAAAGAAGATTTCGATACTACATGAAACGTGTAATATAATTAAAATTTCCTCCAATAGTTTTTAAAACAAATAAAATAAAAAATTAGTAAATTTGAAAAACAAGTAAAAAATAATTATAAAAAGAATTAAACAAATATGCGCGTAGCGTACACGTAATTGCGCGCTAGAGAGAGAGAGAGATACAGTAAAATATTTAAATAAATTTAATTTAGTAATAATAAAAATTATCTTTTTTGAAAATCATAAAATTAATAAAAATTATATCGTTGACATAAACGCAATACGCAATATTATCAATGGTAATAATAATAATATTCCCGGATTAAAAAAAATCTCTGCTAAAAAATTTATATATAAATTTAACCATATCGAGTTCCTTTACATATACATTACTTTAAAACAATTTCGCACGCAACGACGCATACTCGCAGCGAAAATGGCATAAGATGATATTAATGTAGGATCAATTTCCGAACGAGACCTCCCTGTCCTTTACCGCTAGATCGAAAACGACACGCCGGGGAGTATCCTTCGTTTGCCCTAATTTCGCTTCCTGCCGGCCTTGCTGAATGTATTGCACCTACAGCTGTAAGTCGATTTATATCAGCGAACAAGTATCACGTGCCCCATGTAAGTTTGTGCACTTATTTATGCGATTGACATTGAATAGCCTACTCGCACACGCGTCTATCAACAACGGAAAAAAATTAAAAAAAAGAAAAGAGAAAGTGAGAGAGAGAGAAACCAGAAGAAAGAAAGGATGGAGTCAGAAGGCGAAAAGGTCGACTCGATCTTTCATAAACGATGGAAATCTCGCGACTGTCAATATTTTCTGCACTGAAATAAATAAATTAAGAGAAAAATCGAGACAGAGAATAATTTATCCCCAGTGAAATTGAACACCGATCTTCCAAAATGGAAACTGAATATTTGCGTATTAATTTTCTTTCAGGTAGACGAAAATTTTCGAGAGAGATAACATTTAATTCTGTATTATTTTGAAGCAAGAATTTCACGCAGTTCGCGATAATTATCGTCTGTTAATATCATATTGCGTAACAATGGTGATTTTCATTGACGAATTACTAAGCGTTAAAAAAATTACTCTGTATATTTTCTCAAGGTTTTGACTGTAACTGAACGCTGTTAAGTACTCGAAACGCAAAACAAACTGTTTCCGTCATGCATATAGTCATGTTCAAGCGAACGTTGCATATTTTATTTAAATTCTCCTACAGCAGTTTTCTAGTGCGTCTTAAAATCTTTTTCTAGCGTCGTTTTTCTAGCGTTTGACATTATTAACAATTGTACTATGAGTTTATTGACAATGAAGCACGTGTAAATCGATTAATTTAAAATATAATTTCTTAAATTGTCTCTTGTCGTGTTTAGACATTTTTATAACGCGGACTACTCGATTAATCTTAATATAGTGATACGATACAAATTCTACGATAAAAAGTCTTTCATCACTGTTAAACTAGTAGTGTCAAATTAAGTCGCTACTATTCCTACTCAACATGTCGTTAATTAAACTAAAACAATGTTAATTTTACTAAACCAATGAAGTTAAAATAACGCCGTTTGTGTTAAAATAATACATTTCGACACACGCAGTAGTTAGAAAATGTTATTTAACTCAAGGTGTAGGTTTAAATTTCATCTTTTAATATTTAACAGTGATATAAACACAGTTTATAATTTTATAATAAATCTTAAAAAGATATGGGTAGAAATTGTCATTATCATCATTAAAATAACTCCTATCAAGAAAACTTATAATATAATGAAAACGTATCAAAGCTGAAGACTATACAATTGCAGTAGCAAAACTTCCATGGAATTTATTATATGGTCAAGTTAGCGACTTGGTAGTGTAAGAACATTATTATGATTTGTTATCTCTCGTAACGATGTGTACTTGAATCGCTATACTATATATGATCCTTGTCTTTATTATACTCCCAGGTTTTATGTCTTGTTTTTTTTTTTAGAGCCCATAACTACCCGATGTTACTGTAGGAAATATTACGATGAAACGAGTCGGATAAAATTGATGTTAAAGATTATTTCTAAGGAGACGCTTTTATTTTGTTTCGTTACACGCTGCTCAGACAGTCCGAGAAATGTATTAAAATATGACGAGAAGACTTGGGAATTCCGCAACTGAATGCTAGATCTATTCTTGACGCGACATGACGTTGTGTCGAGCATAAGCTCGCAATATGTCAGGTATCACACCCGTTTACCATGTCACTTCGGCAGTTCGTGTCCCTTCTAAATAAATGTTATTAACCACTTAATCCAATCCATTTAATCCACTAACAATAAGCCAATTCGAACGACTTCCGCAATGAGTTTTTTTTTTACCACGACGCTTATCCTCGAATCGGCAGGTGAAAAGTCTTTTCGGACGATTATCGAAATTGAGAATAAAACGAGAGGTTGGAAGAAATTAGAACGATATTACAACTCAAGTGCGGAATGAGGAAAAACGCGAAATTCTCGAGTTAAGCGGGTACAATGCGCTCCATTTTATTAAGAGGCCAGGGACAAGAGGTGAATCAACTGTCTTGAAGACGAACGGAAGAAACAACAATGAAGCTTGCGAGCTAAATGAGAGCGGGAGAGCTTCGGAATGATCGCGATAGAACCCTTTCAACTTTACGAAACAGATCTAAAGTGCTCTCGAATTTCGAACAAAGCGAGGAGGATTAAGTAGCGGCTCCGTCTACTGCTCCCAGGCTTTTGATATTCATAGATATTCTCGGCGAACGGTCTAGTTCCCTTGATTGCCGAGATGTTTATCTACTTGGTATTTATTGAAACGCACCGCTTAACCCTTTGAAGAGCACATATTTAATATTTGTCGAGCTTAATATTTATTATTTAGCTTAGATTGTTTAACTTTTCGAGCAGCACACGTTTGACGTTTTACCTATATGTAACCGTCAACAGTAATCGATATTTTTATAATTTCTACGATTTACTTGTAGTTTTATTTATATTAACAAAATAATGTAATAAATGATAATTTAATAATCGATAAAATGTAAAAAATGAGGTACCTAGAGATGATTTATATTTATTATTAAATAGCTTGTAAGGGCTGTGTGTGTGAATACATGCATTTATAGATAATCTGATGGGAAACCAGATCCTGAGTAATCGACAGTGAACAGGCGAATATAAGTCACTTGAGTGAATGAGATATTCGAGTATAGGAAAACTCGTTTTCCCCATACACGCACTGAGAAAAAAAATTTATTAATCCGAAAAAATATTTAGTCTAATACGTGCAACTAAACATTTTAGTTAGTTTAACTAAACATTAGTTGAATTAATCAATTCTTTTTTTTTAATTAAAAAATTTTGATGGTTGACATGAATGCACTATACCTTTTATAGTGCAACTTAATAATTGTTGAAACAACTAATGTTTAGTTAACTAACTAACATGTTTAGTTCTTGGTTTAGTTGCATGTATCGGACTAAATATTTTTTTAGATTAATAATTTTTTTTTTCAATGCGTGAATCAAACTGGCTAACTGGCCCGGAGTTTTTAGTATCTTTGCATTCTCAAAGTACGTCTTTTTTCTCACAGTATTGTGACTCTCTCTTAAAGGTCGCTCTTCTCGAAACAATAAAATTACTATTTTGCGAAGTGGCCGGCCACTTGAAGCGTCTGCCCCTTTTCCCCGTTATTAAAAGCGAATCGATTGTCTTTGGTGGAAGTATTACGGGTACTTGCACGCGAGGCTGCAGTGTGCCGCGTTTACGCGGTCCGTCCTATAAATATAAATTTATGTCCGACACGTGCTACTTGTTTAGTGGTATAAATCACGGGCGCCACCGACGTTATCGCCGAGTATCTCGCGAATGACGATCAGGTGGCGATGAGCGAAGCTTATCTGGTCCGCTACTGCCGGAGGAGGATGGATGGAACGGCGAAATAAATTGCAAATCGCACGGCACACGGGAATGAAAAACGTAACCGAGATACCGTTGAATCGGCGCGGGAAAGACGGCTTGGGTCAATTTGCATGCAAATCTTTCCCATTTTGTCGCAGTTTTTTTTTAATTTTCTTTTCTATCTCGCCGCAGGACTTTGATAAGCTGCTGCTGCATCCCGCTGCATCCCGTATTCGTTGACTGATGCAAATTAATCGAATAACTGCTAAAATAGACATTTACATAGAGATTTCTTTCCACCAGTTGAATTATCAGCTTTATAGCAATTGCGACTATACAAAGAGACTACAGCGATTTTCTTTTGTTGCGATTTTCTCGTTAACATCAGCCCTCGGTAAGCGAAAAACATAAAAAAATATTTCAACTACATTGCAGCAACGTTGTAATGTTAATGCAACATAGTTGAAATGTTTCTTGATGGTTCTTGCTTACTGGATCCATATTCGTGTGCAAGGAAATTGAACAACGCGATATAATAAGTATATTATTTAGTTTACATATTCGAGAATTGAGACGTTATAACTTCTAATATAAAAAAGATAATTTCCGTGTGTGGTATGGATAAAAATATCTTAGCATTGGAATTATCATATTTGCATAACAAATTGATTTTTACCTATATTTAAGAACGTAGAAGCAGCTAACAGGAGTCAGCGGTCTTAAATTTTGCAGTGTTCTGCCAGTTGATAAAACGATTTCGCGACAGGAAAATTTACGCGTCAGAATTTCGTAAAGTTAGATTCGCTTACATCTCAACAAGAGGAACAAGACATGAGAAAGCGTAAAGTTCTTATAAACTTCAAGCCGATTTTGTGAAACTTTCTATATTCATTTCGGAAGCGAGCACTCGCCTGACAGATTACTGTCTTTATCGGAACTAAAATTGAAAATGTGAAAAGACCATGTGTTTCCTCGTATATATACGTATACGTTTCCCACGTACGTCGCGACAAATAACAGCTTCGCGATTGGCGCGGACGTACAATATCGCGCACGAAAATAAAATGCTCGCTTTTCTCCACGTGTCCGTTCGGATTGCGCCACATTCATGTGGCGGAAAAGGGTGAAACGGGGCGCGGGCCCGTTGCCAGCTGGCCCGGAACGGTCGTTCGATGACAGAAATCAGCGTGGCCGAAATAACGGGCTGGTGTGTCTGCCGACACGAAGTTACGCGACGATGAGACGAAGTAACCGAATTACTTTCGCGAGAGCCGAATTATACCTTCCGCGTTATGCTCATACGCGCATATGCGTATACATATACACATGTTAAAGACCATATGGTCTTGTATATATGGAGTCTTTAGAATTCTGGCCTATTATCTATCGATCTACTGTTCGCAGTTGATAGCCTTAAATTAAAATCGCCGTCACCAGGATGGGATTCGCGCCGTTTAATCAACGACGACATTCGCCGTTGATCGCGGCGAAACATCAATCTGTGCACTCGTGCGATTACATTAGTTCATTTACGCAGAAATCTCTATCTCGTCAAACGAAATATTTATGAAAAGATTCTAAATGATAAATTTAAAATTAAGTTTTTCTCACTGTATTTTATGCAAGAAAAATCGCATGGCATTAGAAAATGAATAATATGGCACGCGCTCTAATTATTTAAAAAATTAATTAAAAAAGGATACTCTCTAAATGTTTCGATCCATGTTAGGTGGATTTTTGATGACTTAGCGAGACAGAAAGCATTACCTGTGTAAAGAAACGGACAGAGTTGTAACGTAAATAAAATACTGCAAGTATAAATTGAGAATGTAATATAAACTTCTCTGTAGAAGAAAATATTCCCGTTCGATTGTAACCCGATATGAAATAGGTTTCATATCTGTAAAAATCGCGGGCGTTTCTTTGGACGAAAGACATGCTCTGCTAATAATTTGATCATTTTGAATGATTCTCACGTAGTGATTCGTTACCAATAGATTATTTCCAACGGCGGGGACGAGCACGCAGAGCCTTGCTAACGGAATTGTCGTGGGATTTTCGATAACGCTTTTCTAATTGTATTAGGAAGTTCGGTTAATTGTGCGCAACGGTTTTTCAATCCCTTCATTTTCTTCATTATTGGTTTTCTCGCTTCTCGTCGAACAAACCATTTTCTTCGATTTATTGCGCTTTAATCTATGTTTAATAACGGCTCCGCGTTTTGCAATCATCAATTATTATTGGAGTCCTTCGTTCCGTTTATAATGAATATGGATAGCCTTGCAATATAAAGAAATAGATACGAGAAAAATAGACTTAATGTAAATAATAAGTAGACATATACATCTGGATACTATTTATATAAATACTATGCATCTAGATGCTATTACATATAGTTCCAGAAATACTATAGAAAAGGTCAAGAAGCGAATTATTCGACGTTTTATTAAGGTCCGACGACTTCATTACGTGAGTAAACACAATTTGTCTGTAATTTAACAAACGCAATTCACTGAAGTAATTTATCACGAGCAACAGTTCATATCTTCGTTAGAGTCGTATTTCCGGTTTAATAATTGTAATTTTCTCGAGTATCGTAGCAGGTATAATATGCTAACTTTTCGCATATGTCATTCTGATTAGTGCCGCTATAACAATGTAAATTATTGCGCGTATATATAAGATGAAAATGTAAACGTACAAGTGCACGAAGAATTCTAAAAACTGATGTAACTGATGATAAATCTATCTGTATTTAATAAATGTTTCATTAATATCAAGACAAATTTGAGATAGCTATATTTATTAGATAGCTTTATTGTGACGTCGATGTACATATGAAATATCATAAATCGATTCTGATAGCAACTTATATTCTATCAAGCATACTTTTATGACTACCGTTGTATAATGAGACAAACAGATAAAATTAATCTACAGCAATATTGTGTGTGTGTGTGTGTGTGTGTGTGTGTGTGTGTGTGTGTGTGTGTGTATATATGGGGCATTCCACGCCAATTCGTGAGGGGTCAAACCTCGACTTTTTTATTTTTTATGGCGGCTCGTTTTTTAGCAGGTCTTTACGAGTGCTATACCCATGTAAGAGCGTTTCTATAATAAATGTAGCGTTTCCGAAATAGAGCCTGCGCAAAATGAGAACTGTAAGATTTTCAATGAATTTTTTCGCTTATTAGACGTCTGAGAAAAAAAATTCATTCAACATAAAATATGCTATTTTGATCATATTTAAAAAAAATTACTCAAAATTTTTATAATACTATTGTTAAACAAATAGAGTAAAAAAACACAAAAAATTTGAATATCTCAAAAACCTCATTTTTTATTTTTTTTGAAATTTATAAGGAATATTTTGGGGAGTATTAAAAAAATGTTAAGACCGGTCCGAAGTTGCGCAGAAAATTTGGGAATTTTTAATAGATTTTTTTGTAAGGTAGACAGAGGTATGCACGGAGAGAATTTTCTCTTAAAATTTACCCTGAAATTATGGTAGCTGTGGGGCAACATGTACCACCAAGAATTTTTTGCGAGCTATTCTGATTTTAATATCTATCATAATAAAAAATATTAATATCTATTACATTAAAATATAATAGTTATTTGTGTAACAAGTGCGGGAAGTTGAGAATTGGACACGAGTTGTGGAGTGGACGCACGAGCCGAAGGCGAGCTCATTGTTTATTCAAAATAAGTTATTAACAAAAAAACGGGCACAGTAACAACTGCCGCAAACAACAACGTAGAACTACGTCAACTGTTACTACATTATTTCATGTTAAAGTATTCAGCGAAGGAAAGTAGACGTAGGGCTACGTCAACTGTTACTATTATATTCAGCGAAAGACACTTAAAATTTTATATTTTAATGTAATAGATATACTAATATTTTTTATTTACTACGACTATATAGCGACGACGCCGCGACGGTCGCTATTTGACAGCTTCTCGGAAGACCGTTGGCATATCTGACGAGAAGCTGAGATTCCATTTCCGACGGAGAAAATTGAATTATCAAATAGAGCGAAGAGCGGCGGCACTGCAGCTTTGGATCGCAAATACATTGCGGCCACGTCCGTAATGTATTTCCCAAGCGAGCGATATTATACGAAAGAAAAACGAGAGAAAAATCATTTGGGCATAATAACGTAGTGGACATCGAATTAACCTGCAATCTCGAGGCACGTCGAAGCTCGCTAATGATATAAAAAACCCGCGGATAAAATCAAACACCGTGCAAATGCTTTTTGCGCGGTCTTCGCAATCCGCAACTGCAATTTTCAATCTATGTGTATGTGTAGAGCATTTTGCAAGTACTTGCGATCATCTACAGAAAAAAAACTCGGGAGGTGAGAACTTCTCTTGACTTCTTCTCCCTTGATATTGGTAAAAAAAACCTATTTGAGTATAGTTTTCCTTTGATATCGATAGAGGCGAGAGACAAGTAAATTTGATTATTAAAGAAGAACTTGTGTGGGCAGAATTTCTGTCAAGGAAAAATTGAATTCACCGCAAAGTAGGTATGTGGTCGACGGGAAGCGTACGGACTCACGGGATACCCCCCGCGCTACATCAGCGGGTACATTAACTGCGTCAACTGCTACCACCGTTCTACCAAATTCAATTTTAAAGCTTTCCGCGACCGGCGCTCGAATTAAGCCTTTCTGGTCCCGCGTTGCACGGTTTTATTTCCCGCGGCTGTGGGAAACGTGATGGAATAACGCAAGCGAAGTTCAACAGAAAGCCCATACCCGCCCACGCCAAGCTGCATTTTCCAATCAATTGAATAACCGTACATTCTCTAATGGCTCGCGAAAAAGATATTCCGACGCGCAAAAAAATATTCTGTTTTTCACACATAATAAAAAAGAATAAATAAAATATTTCCCGATTTGAACTAGATGATATATTTTATACATTGAATTGGTGCGAATACGTAAATTGATTCATGACATTGTCAACCCAAAAGCGAGATTTGTAAATTGTTAAATATTAAGCATGACATCTATTTATTACATAGCATCTAAGCATGGCATAAACTCTAAATAAAATATTTCAACAATTTTTCCCGCATACGACTGTCAGCTGCGCGAACATTTTACTGTAATATGCAAATAGCGTGCAATACGACTTCTGCAGTATACCAAGAAATGACCCCGCAAGAGCAGAATTCTGCGTAAAGGTACTTATCTTTTTAACAAAAGATATAAAAAAAGCGTCAAGTACATGCGTCTGTCGGAACATTGTTGTACATATCTATAAAAAGTGCTGTCATACATAAAAATGTTTGGAAAAAAGCTATTGTATATTTTTAATTTAATATTTTGTGTATTGTATATATATATATATATATATATATATTTTAAATCTTTAGAAAAAAGCTATTGTATATTTTTAATTCTATATTTTGTTCCACTAAATATTTCAAGCTTTTAAAATATTTAATATTTTTCAGAATTGAGAGAGAGAGACAAGGAAAATTGTTCTCAATTGCAGAAAAAAAGAGCTGGATGAAGCGGATGCAAATAAAAATTGCATTTTAAGAAAAATTCATTTAAGACTTTTATACCTTATATTCACAATTTTTTAAATAAAACTATTTTATGCTAAAATTAAAGAATTACCTTAAAAATAATGATTATAGAAATGTATCATTTTTTTAAATATGTGATTTTCTGCTTATTCACCATTTTTTTCGATCTTTTTGTATGCCTTATTATCATGAATTATCGTATGTGATCATAAAATAAAAAAATTCTGATCGCATTGTTTAAGCACAAAAACCCAATCGCGTATGTAGCACATGTTGCCTAAAATTAAATATGACATAAAAGAGAATAGAACAGCAGGTGTTCTGCAAATAGTCACACGTCAACAAAGTGTTAGAGTGAGCACATTTTTAAATTTAACGGCAATCAATGTTTCTACATTGACAGATATCACGTGCTAGTTACAGTATTAAATTATTTATATGTATATAATTAATCTCCAGTAATATTATATATATGAGGCATTATATATGAGGCATTCCACGCCAATTCGCGAGGGGTCAAACCTCGACTTTTTTATTTTTGATGGCGGCTCGTTTTTTAGCAGGTCTTTACGAGTACTATACCCATGTAAGAGCGTTTCTATAATAAATGTAGCGTTTCCGAAATAGAGCCTGCGCAAAATGAGGACTGCAAGATTTTCAATGAATTTTTTCACCTATTAGACGTCTAAAATAAAATTCATTCAACATAAAATACGCGCTATTTTGATCATATTAAAAAAAAAAAATTACTCAAAATTTTTATAATAATATTGTTAAACAAATAGAGTAAAAAAAAAAACACAAAAAAATTTGATTATCTCAAAAACCCCATTTTCTATTTTTTTGAAATTTATAAAGAATATTCTGGGGAGTATTAGAAAAATTTTAAGACCGGTCCGACGTTGCACAGAAAATTTGGGAATTTTTTATAGTTTTTTATTGTAAGGTAAACAGCGGTACCATTCACGGAGAGAATTTTCTCTTAAAATTTAACCCTGAAATTATGGTAGTTGTGTGACATGTACCACCAATAATTTTATGCGAGCTATTCTGATTAATATCTACCATAATTTAAAAACCTATATATATATTATAACTCATTGATTGCTATTTAATATGTATTTGATACTTATTAATTCTTTTCTAACTATATATGGATATAAAAATTATATGCGTCTATTGTTTTTATTGTATTTATTAACAAAAAACTATTCTCTTATCTACATTTCTAATTTATTATATTTATGCGACACTGAATAGGGTCTGAACCAAAGATCGAAACGTATGTCATTTGTATAATTTATTTTTCGCTTCACCACCGGCGTTTGCTCATCTCATTTGCCTTTTATTTTTTTGTATTTATTAAATTAAATGTATATTTTTGGAGAGCTTATCTTGTTGTTTTTTGGATATAGAAAATGTTACTTTTTCTGGCAATTATTTGGAAAAATATCTGTTTTTACAATATCGAAGACAACATCACGTATTTTAATGAAATACATTTGATGTTATTGATTCGCAAATTTATATATGTAATAATAAAACGAACAATTTTCCTCTCTATATAAAGCGGTTGTTACAAAAGAAAATACTGTTCCGTAAGCAAAATACTGCATGAGTTAACACGCCATATAAAATGTTATTCAGTATTATTAACAAATATGATGCATGCATGGTTTCAAAAGCGGAAATGGACAATGTTTGGCACTACCTTTCAATATTCCAGCGATCGCGACACAATTCTTCATTCGATCGCGTTCAAGTAAGCTTCTCTGTAAACGGGGTTCGATGCACAATGTCGAACATAGTGAATTGGAAACATTTGCGCCAGGAAAACCACGCAGTTTACGTGATGGTTTTCCTGACGCGCACGTTTATTACGTGCGAAGCTGTATTTAAAGCACGCGAACTATTCTATTTGAGGAGTTCGACGTGAGATATGCGGTCGCGCTGTTAAACGAAATGTGATATTTATTGAAGCTTCACTTGAAAGTACTTTAGCAATCGGTCTTACTTCGCGGGCAATATCTCAGGTATATTAGGTTTTGTACTTACGTTTTGCATGGATGTTGGTGCACACGCGCAAGTAAAGCAAGCAAAACTGCAACATGGGAATAGTCGATTTCATTTTCACGTCATTTTCGTTTCTTGTAATATGTATAAAGATCAAGTAGAAAGGTATAAAATAATAATTCGTATAAGAGCGCTAATTAAACGCTTGGAATTTTGGTGGCTGCAGAATGGAAACTTATATTGAAGGTTTTTTCGAATAAAATCTGTGATTAAAAGTTTTTCCTCTTGATATAAATTATTTCTTCAATGAGTTCAAGATTTAAAATTTTTCGTATTGTTATACGTTTCTGAATTCATGGTCCAAAAGGAAACCGGATTTGAATGCGACACACAATATATATAGCGATTTCAAGATATTTATTACATTATATAATCTAAATGTAATATTTTTAGTTCCATCAATCTCGGTTTTATTATTTTTTTTCTTTCTCTTTAGCATTTAGTTCTGTTTTCGTATAAAAGTTAATTGAAAGTTACGGACAATTTAATCATGATCGTCCGCGGAATAAATTTCTCCTCTTCCGACGTTAATATTGCAAATATGTTTCTGTTTGATTGTCTTTCAGAAATTATGCGCGTAAACATACGTGACCGCGGTACGTTTTAGCGGTTGCATCTCGCTGCGTTTATGACGAATCGAACGGCATACATCGATTATCGATCGGAAGACAATCATTAGTTCGTCTGCGTGCGAAACGCGATACGTTTACCATTTAAGGTAGTGTGCCGTCAGGAACTTGGTCCCCATCAGATACGTTGCGCGTCGAGCTAAAGCTGAAGTTTCGTTAAAGGGACCGTTTATCGTGCTGGTGGGCGAAACGAATAATTCCCTTTCCCAGGAACACAATTGCCGCTGATCTTTATTGATAGCGCCCTTCTCTCTATAGGGGTGAATCTATAAAGAGTACCTCTGGCACAAAGCCTTCCTTTAGCATTTGTAAATGGGATTTTATTGCAGCTGACAATTGGACATTTACGTCAAATTCAATTCTACAAGATTTCTCGGTTTCAGAAAATTAAACGAAAGAAATTTAGCGTTTTAAGTATTTCTTTCAATATATTTCCCAATTAATTTTTTTTAATAACATTTTTCAACAATTATACAGAATATTTTTCTATATCTACACTATTGTTTAAAAGTTTGGAAGCACTACTTAAAAAAAAACCAGTGATGCTATAATACTTCCAAAGAAAAATGTCAAATCATGACTTGAGTAAAATATAATAATTATTATTTTTATATTTATTATATTTTACTCAAACTATAAAAACTTGTTCTCTCTTCATAACAGAACAATGGCATATAGTATTCACTCGGTAAAATTTTTTAAATAAAATACTTCGCTTGGAAAATAATTAGAAACAAATATTACTGTGTTGAATAATTAAAACGAATAGTAAAGTTTCTTATATGGTATTTTTCTTTGGAAGTATTAGCACCACTGTTTTTTTTTTTTTTTTCAAAAAAGTACAGTGCTTCCAAACTTTTAAACGGTAATGTATGTCTTGGTAAGCTTTTGCAACAAATTCTCCAAATAATAATAAGATGGATGATCTTATTATTAAAAGATAAGATTTGTGAAAGTTTATACGAGCGTCTTTGATCAAACAGAAGCAAAATATTACGCTCATTGCGAACTGACGATTTTTGCTTTTTTCAGCGACGGCAAATCGCGCTAGGATGAGAACAAGAAAACTCAAGCGAAACAATTCGTGTGGCTACTTGGACAGTAGCAGGAAGCTCGGTGAAAGCTCTATCGCGCGTAAAACTTAGGGTCGCCGTATGTCTTACTTTTCATTAAGCGGTTCCACAACTCTGTACATACCTGTCATGCGTCTACGTTCCTTTCGAAATAAAAAGTCCAATTTTATATAGAAGTGTGCAAGGAGTTGCGACAAACATAAATTAAAAAATAGATTTTTTTACTCGGCTCCATTCTTTCGATTATGTGTGCGTGTAATGCGTTGCCGTGCATTATCTTTTAAAATGTGGCAACCCTAGTATAAGACGTGAAGCCGCGTTGTGATAACGAGTATACGAGTTTGCGAGTACGATACATAATTTTCAACGAAAATGGTCCTCGACAATCTCACCGTGATGCCGGTCATCGACGAGTTAGTGGACGACGTCCAGTCGAATAGCACCAATATGACGGATTTTCCTGATTACGACATCAACGATTCTTTCAATCTTTTCGATTGGACGGAACTGGCGCCTGTTGTGGTAATCTACACCTTGACTTTCTTCCTCGGATTAATTGGTAAGTTTAATCGAGACTTTTAGATACAAACATGATATTTAATCGAGAATATATCAATACCTTGTTATCATCTTATGTGATTTCTTATTTTACGTGATAATTTTCCTAAATTAATTGACATAATTGATCGTGTAAACTATAAACTAATTGTAAGTCTAACCACGCTTTAACCCGCTTGATAAGTATTAACGTTATATGAATCTCCTTAACAAAATTATTATATCACAAAATTGCGTTACCTAACTCAACCCAAGTGACATGTATTTCAAAAAAAAGATGTGAAATCTTTAAATTGCGCCAATTGAAAAGAGAATATATATATATACATATATTGCTTTGAAAAATAATTGTTATGCAACTATTTTCAAAAAATAAAATCCATATGGTTCATATCTTTGTGTTCCCATTCAAGGGTCTTCCTATTCCAATCCAAGTGGTAGCTTTAATTCTCCTGCTTAACAAAATTATAATATTACAAAGAATCATTTTAATCATAAAGAATTAAAGAGGTAACAGTGTACAACATGAAAATATTTAATCAAAATAAAATAAATATTTCTTGTAAAAAAACTTGGCGCTGCTTTTTTACTGCCGTCGCATTCTTCCCTAAATTATGTGTGTGTGTTTATTATTTTTTTATTTAATAAAAAATTTTAGTACTTTATTAAATTTTGAGGTCTAGCAGCGCCAAGTTTTTTTTTACAAGAATTATATGAATATTAATATAATATAGCTTCTTGTCGCGTTTATTCGATGTATAATGTAATCTGAAGTACAATGTGCACAGAAACTGTATACTATCGTGAATTGTATAACTTTAACGTAGTACAGCAGACGCGCTCGCCATTTACTTTCAAAGCGCAGATTAACTTTTACTACACAATAGAGATTCAAGCAAAAGCTGCGGGTTTATTTAATATCTCTATTTTAACAAGCTCTAACAATTTTCCCTAATCTAGCTCTAAAAAGTTAAAAACTTAGCTTTAAAGTTTTGTCTGGTATAATTAATCTTATTGTTAGACTACCAATCAAATAATTTTCAAACTATATTAATACTTTATAGTGATCCGTGCAAAAAATCCGAATGAGATGTTACACAATAGTATTTAATACAATTTAATCATAATTTCCGTAGCATTAAAATTTTGCAAAAAGATTTATAATAAAACACTACAGAATTTGCGTGAAACGGTATAAGTTCCTGATTAAATACGTTTTAGTAACGTATATTACACGTGTATATTACATTTTATTCATTCTTATGAAGTTAAACTGTTAAAATTAAAATGTTATTTTGGTGATTTTAATGATAATTTTGTATCATACTGAATACGTTGAAACGTTAATTGTCGCGAGTCAGTTATCGTTATTAAATTTACTATAAGATAGTTATGATTATATTATATTATTTTTGACTTAATTAATTGTTTTTTTGAATGATTAAGCAGACGTTGTGTGAATCAGTATCGATTTTTGGCTATTATTATTGCGCTCTAATCAACTTATTTTTACAGGAGAAAGTATGTTAAAGAATTACGCATCGCGAATAAAACATCTTTATATTGCTAATTACACGATAAATCGCATAGAAAAGAAAAGAATTATTGAAAAACGTAGTACGTACGTTCTGAGAGAAATATATACAAGACTGCTTTACAATTTCGTTGTATAAACCACGACGTAACATGCTACGTTTTACATTAAACCGCACCCGTAATTACGTTAAGAATCCGAAAAAATTCAGAAAATAAATTTGTTGCTGAGTAAATTTATTTTTAGTAAATCACGATCGCGGAGACAAAAAAATCGTCGTGTACTGCGCGGTGAAACATTCCAGTTTCTTAGAATTACTAATTGGATGGTAAATATCTCATTAATAGAGGCGGAGTAATACCGTAATTTATCATCTTAAAGAGACGAATTAGACGGCGGCAGTGAATTGAGTATTTGCGAACGTCGAATCCTGTTTCTTGCGCGGAAACCGCTAGCAGAAACGTCGCTTTGTAAAGTGCAGCAGAGCCTAATATATGCTCTTAATTACGCGGCGTCGTGGTATAAGTTACCAGTATAACCACTTCCGAACGCGCGCGCGCGCAGCTGTATTAGGTATCCCGAATTATCCTTCATTAATCCATGCGACCAAACACAGTTTCCCCAGCAAGGCGCGACAATTGTTTCGCTTGACGTATGACGATTAATAATTGTTGACAACAAGTGAGATTTGAAATTTGAAGTATGCGAGAATTCATGAAATGCGGTCAATTTAGGCAGGCCATGCTTCAGATTTCTGCAATAACGCTATTATAATTTGAGAATAAGAGGCGAGACACAGATTTGCTAAAATTTTTCTGAACGTGATCAGTTAATTATAGCATTGACGTTTCGTTTTATTAAATAAATGATTAAATAAACAATACACGCGTTGAGAATATATAAATATCTTTTTGACGATGAGATATAAGATGTAGTTAATTGTTTATACACATGAAGAATTAATCCCGTTAAGATATCTATTTAAACTTGATTATTATCCGCAGTGTAGCGCGCAATTAGCTTTCACAAAATATCCATCGTAAATAAATTCGCAACTATTATACGTGCGAGATAATTAGAAAACAATGCTCATCTGCGGTATTAAATCTACGGCAACTGTAAGTTATTGAACGCAATCGTAATATTACTCGATTCTTTATTAGACGAGGAAGTTTATTAGGAACTTGAGATCTTTAATTCCTTCTTTGAAATGTTCCGTAATCGAACGGTCTTCTCTTTGAAGAGGCTTCTGAGGAATATCGTTGGTTCTTTACGGTCAAAGAATTGTAATTTCTTTCAGGGAACGTCATTATCATCGGTTCAACCCTTTGTCGGCTTAGGCCATTGCCGGCGACACCGACGAACGTCTTCCTGGGCGGCCTGGCCACGGCTGATCTTCTGTTAATTATATTCTGCATACCCGTGAAGGTAAGTGATATAACATACGAGTAGGGGAGACCGGGGCGAAGTCGCCACTATTTTTTCGGTGCTAATTTTTAACAACAAAACAAATAATTTTAGTTAAAATGTGATATACCGTTGTAAAGAGTGAACCCTTGGCTACAAAATTTATAAGGGCATTTTTGGTCTACGTCGCTTTGTTCAACTGGTATAGAGTGAAAACGACAAAGGTGCAAAAATTGAAATGTCAAAATTGCCGGGGCGGAGTCGTCACTCCATTCTCAGACTGAATTTTAAATGGAAATTCATAATTCCGATCATGAAAAATAATAGGATACATTTGATTAATTATTTTTTAATAAAAAAATAGAAACATTAATTAAAAACACGATGGCGGAAAATAATTACAAGAAAAGCGCACACACTTATGTGCCTTACGCTCGCACGGAATGTATACTGTTTCTCGTCAGCTCTATTCTGTCATCTCTGAGCACACGCAGCACATATTATCCAAGTCCTCGCCGGAATCCGACCACTGCTGCTTCTTTGACTTTGATTTTTGCCCGAAGCCTCCATGATATGGCTTGGTGACGACTTCGCCCCGGACACATATTTTAAGTTTGATCACTCTTGAAATATTAGAAATCAACAAAAATAAAAAAATTTTACGGGATTCGTGTTCAGCATGCATTACTCTACAGAATCACTTATCTCGAGATTTGGAGAGAAAATATTTAAAATTTTAAAAATTTTCAACGCGCAAAAAATTTTACTTTAGATCTCCGAAAACACGTTTCTCTTAATGAAAATCACAACATATGGCATATAATCTCACTAAACTCCGTTGGTTACATGGGCACCATAAGTAGTGTTTACAATATTAATGGCTAGTTCACACAACATACAGATTTCGAGATAATTGTAGTGACGGCTCTGCCCCGGTCTCCCCTGCATACATATATGTTAGACGTTAGACATGTGCGAATCAAGGATTTTTGATGTCGAATTGAAGCAAATCGAATTATTTCGAATCGAATCGTTGGAATATAATTTTTAATTAACAATATAATAATTATTAGATTGAATTTTAACGCATGGATAATAGGAGAATATTTTAAAAAATATGCGGAAAACTAATATTTATTATATAATATAAATTCTTTTTTTTGAAGCTAAAAAAACATATTTAAATATTTAATATAAAACTAATAAAATATATTTTATTTTTAATGTTGCAGTAACTAAAACAATTAAACGAAAAATCACAGCTAAATTATTACAATGTATATATATATATATTTATATATATATATATATATATATATATATGTATATATATATATATATATATATATATATATATATATATATATATATTTATATTGTCCAATAACATCCATATAAATTAAAATAAAATAATATAGTTTATTTTATTATCAATACTCATAGCTTACTATTTTTTGTATATATTTAAATTTTTATTTACAATTTTTGATAGGATCACAGAGCATGTCAAAAATTAGAAATAAACGTTTTGCTATTTAACCATTCAGTGAGCGATTATGATAGATATAAAAGTGTTCACAAAAAATATTAATATAATATTATTAAAACTTCCCCGAGATCTAGTCTTGATCGAAAATGACGTTCTTCTCTAATTGATTGTAAATCATCATTATTGCGTATAGAGAACGCACATATATACGGGTTCTCGATTGCGTGCGTGTGGTCCGCGTCTTATTTCTATCATTACTGCAGACTGACTGCTTTTGTTTTAGTTCAACCACAGACCAGAATATTTTAGTGCGATTTATTATTATATTATATTTATTTATTTTATATGTTATATATATAAAAAATTGAGACAAATAGCGTCCCATCTAAGGACGCTTCTAATGAGAGCCGAAAATCGGGATGTCCCAAAAAATTCGCAACGGTTGGTCACCCTATTCGCACTCCCGATGTTAATCACAGATGACGCGCACTTTAATTACTACCTTTTGTGATGCAAGACTAACACAAAATATGTATACGGCCGTGAAAAACTACGATTCGCTCGACACTCATGATCGTCTTGGAAATCATAGTAAAGTATGATATAGGAATCTCGAACGCGGCGAGATACGGCACACGATTTATTCCCCTCACCTTGCGAAAATGATAACACAGCGACCTTCGGTAAACACGTCGCATAAAAACAAATTCCGAGCGTGCCAGCCATTACAAAATATTTTTCTGAAATTTATCTGGCAAATTGCTACACCGAATATTATTTTCCCCGCATTCCCAATTAATTATTCGTAAAAAATCGACATATCGCGCGACCCTTTATCGTTTAAATCACATGAAAAACGATCCGCGCTTTTTCAATTCGTATACATCAAACCAATCGACGAAAAGTCCAAAAATCGCGACAATGTATTAGTATCCAAATATTCTTATAAAGAACAAATCTTTGATCGTGAATATCATATCCACGAATCCAAATCCAAATCGCGACAGTATATCAGTATCCAACCATCGTCATAAAAGAATCCTCGCCCGCGAATATGACAAAGCAATTATTGGCAATTATCCTTCGCTTCTATCGTTTCGATTTCTATGTCGAGTAAATGACGCGTGACACCGTATCTCTTGATATATCGCGCGAAATATCTACGTTGATAACCAGCCTCGATAGGCTTATGAGCGTCGGGAATCGCGGGAGTCGAGAAGTCGTGCAAGACTAAACTAATTATAATAATCTTTGAAGAGAATGATGAGACGCTTTTTGCGTTTATTAGCATCTGTCGCACAATCGTAATTCTAACGAGCATTGAGGAAACACGCGGAGCGGCTCGTGCCGCTAATGCCGCTACACGCTCGGTCAAGTGTCGGCGGTCCGCGGTCGTGTGATTACTCAGCGCGGCTCACCAACCTTGTTTATGCAACGCGCTATACATTGTGAAACAAACGCTGAATGTCGCGTGTTAGTCAAATATATATATATATATATATATATATATATATATATATTTCCGTAAAATATTTAATATATTAAATTTTATAGAATATTCGAGGCATTATATAAAACCGTGTGCGTCGATCAAATATCCTAATTCTCGCGTTACGAACTTAAACTATAGATGAAGAGACTGCTATCGATTTTCGTTTCATTTTTATTGCATATATAACCCAACTTGTTATTATATTATTCTGTCAGTATAGATTCTATTATTTTTGCTGGCGTTCTGTCAAAATTCGTAACGGATACTTTGCGAAAGCTGTTTTCGTTTATCACAAATTTCAGTTGTTAATATATAAAATTAAAAATAGCTTACAATGTATCTTAGGCTTACATAATCCAATTAATAAAAAACTATCTTGCAATTTTAGCTTCTGTGTGCAATGACAAGGAAAAAATATTGAAAGAACTGAACAAGAATTACAGCAGAGTAATATAGCTTAACACGTAAAAGCTCTTTAAATAATAGCTTATTTCTCTATATTGAATATGATATGCAAAATATATATATATACTGATAGTGATATAAGTATAACTATTGGTAATAATTTGTTATTATATATTATACCAATAGAAAATCTTAATTATACGCAATTATCTGGTCTTTTCTTTCATTAAGAATTTGTGGATGGTTGATTAATTACGTCCAATTTTATCACTTATATAGAATTAATTAAATATCTTATTTGTTTGAAGAATACGATTTATCTTTATCTTAATCGAAAAGATATATTACGTAGATTAATTTATTATTATTATTTCTTTTTCTAAATGCTTATAAGTGTTTCGAGAAAAGCGAAATATTGATATTTTAATAATTCAAGTATTGTGACATTATGGCTGCGTTCGGGAAGCGCGCTATTAGCGCTATTGCATCATTTTATCTTTATCGCTCATCAGGTGTAAAACAAGGATAAAATAAGCAAATAGCACTAATAGCGTCTTCCCGAACGCACCCTATAACACAAATTTAAAAAATGAGATTTAATAAATTTAATTACCGCCAAAATATACATCAGATACTTTTGTAGGATTATTTTATAATTTAATACAATCATACATTCTTCTCAAAATACAGAAAAGAAGATATTAAATGCTATATATTAATTTCCGTGAGTAACTTTCTTATAAAAGGAATTTATATTATTAAATTTCTTTATATTATTATATATATATATATATATATATATATATATATATATATAAACGTTAGATTTAATAATATTTTGCAAGTTTTGTGTAATTAAGTACCCATTTAAATTTTCAATAAAGAGAGGATCTTTAATTTGCGTTAAAAGTAAAATTTGCTACTATATAATAAGTATAGTATCTAAACATAGTATAAATATAAAACAGCAAAAGACAAAGATCAGCTGAGCGGTGATAGAATCAATATTATACCTGTTACGAAAATCAGTGACTTGATCGATACGAGTGTAAAGCTCGGTGTCTACGATGCAAGAACTTGGACACCGGGCATAAGCGCAGTTACACGCTCGACATTTTCGTATTAAGATTTTAAAATTTAATTAATCTCTTAATTTTTTTACTCTCCATTAAAGTATTGTATGATGCGTTTGCGTTTTTATTTCTGTACACCTCGTATAGATGTTTAACTGTAAAAAGGACACGTAGGCAATAAACGGAAGGCTAGAAAAATAATAATCAATGATGAACTAATTAAATGCCAATGGACTAATAAAAACAAGATTTCACCGCGATAGGTCAATGCAGACGTGCAGAGTGTGACGCAAATAAGTAGTTGTCATTATAAGTGATTACGTACGGAAATTGCGTTCGTCATTTCGACGTAAAGCCAGATCTCGACCGAGCAAGCGAGTGCGAACAAACATGAATACATAAAAACAAGTTTCAATGAGCACCTCCGGTATATAGTTCGCATTTATAGTATAGCAAGTTGTTTGTTCGTGTTCGTTTCAACTTGATTCGATGTAAGAAGCGTACCTATACATTACATGTATTAGAGATAAAGTAGTGAATTATTCAAATTCGAATTTTTATGATTCGAATCTTAACTATTCGAAACTTTCGATTCGCTTCGATTCGATTCGACATCAAAAATCCTTGATTCGCACATGTCTAATATATGTATATGTATATATGTATGCAAGGGAGATCGGGGCAGAGTCGTCACTACAATTATCTCGAAATGTGTATGTTGTGTGAACTCGCCATTAATATTGTAAACGTGTTAGTCTTGCATCATAAGGTAGTAATTAAAGTGCGCGTCATGTGTGATTAATCCGTGAGTGCGAATAGGGTGACCAATCGTTGCGAATTTTTCGGGACATCCCGATTTTCGACTCTCATTAGAAGCGTTCTTAGATGGGACGCTATATATTTGTCTCGATTTTTCATGTAACATATAAAATAAATAAATATAATATAATAATAGATTGCACTAAAATATTCAGGTCCGTGGTTGAATTAAAATAAAAGCAGTCAGTCTGCAGTAATGATAGAAATCAGACGCGGACCACACGCACGCAATCGAAAACCGTATATGTGCGTTTTCTATACGTAATAATGATGATTTACAATCAACAATCAATTAGAGAAGAACGTCATTTTCGAACAAGACTAAATCTAGGAAATTTTAATAATATTATTAATATTTTTTGTAAACACTTTTACACTTTAGCCAACCACGCGCCGTTACTTACCATCTTAAAACACTGTCTCAACTAAAGCAAACACAATACGGAAAAAAAAGAAGTGTTAAATCAAGACTTGTATATAAGCAAGAATCTATAATCTTGAAATGAGATATAAATTGCGTTAAACATAGAAAACTTGTGTGAATAAAAAAGTATTTATATATATTTAATGAAGAAAAAAAAGTTGAAATTCTTATAAGAAGATTATAGATTCTTGCTTATATACAAATATGTATATAAGTCTTGATTTAACACTTTTTTTCTGTGAATACATGATTAAATTGATAGTCAATTTAATCACACTAACACAATCTAAGAAATTTGGAGATATACGGTATGGAATACGAGATGTATGGGGTAGGATACGAAATTCGAAATATATACAATAGGATACGTTGCGAAAAATAACACCCCAGCCAAGATTCGAACCTGGACCTCCCTTCCATTGTTGCGATAAATATCACCACATATCTCAGTGACCGAATTGATTTAGATCCCCTGGCTGGGGTGTTATTTTCTGCTATATCCTATATATGTATATTGTATATATTTTGTATCCTACCCTATACATTTCGTATTTTCGTACATCTCCTTTCTTAAGATTGTGCGATTATTAATTTAACCATGTATTGTGTTTGCTTTAGTTTAGAGTGCGTTTTAAGTATGTGGTTCGTTATGGCGTAAAAATAGTTACAAAAAATATTATTTGCGCAAATAATAATATTGAGACTTCCAAAATGCAGTTCTCTTTTATTTAATTGATTGTATATCATAACGGTTTTATTTACTTATCATTAATAATAATAATTTATATTAAAAAAAAATAGAAGGAAATGTTCTGTTGATTGTTTGATATTGACCTAATAATAAATAAACATTTTATTTATTTACGTATATTTTATTTATTTGAAGTTAATATATCAAGATATACATAATATATATGTGTATAATAACCAAGAAAGGACTTGTATATACGGTAATATTTCAAGATATTTGTAACATAATGTACCATTAAAAAAGTCCCGATTTTTTAAGATCGATATCTCGAAACTGGCTGATCAAGAGTTGATCATACTTTAAGTGCGAAGTACAGTGCGAAGGTCGTATTTTAATAATCAGTATGCGATAATTAATTGTGTTTCCGCGAGTGAGTGTTATACATGTCATCGAAAATAGTAATTTATTCTCGTTTATTTGAATTATTTTATTTAGATGTTTTATACACGAATAAGAGAAGAGAACTTTTGTTTATGGGATGGGATTTTATAAAAGTTTATGTTCAAATAATAACCAATAGAAATATTTTGCTCGAAAATTATATAATTGTCTTATAAAGCTATGTATCTACTAAAAATAAAAGATTTAATGTGCGTAATACTCATTCTTTCAAATTTCATTTTGGACATTGCTGTAATCTGGATGTATTTTGTATTTTACAGATCAACGTAATGTTATAACTCCATTGTTGTGTGTGTCTGTATTATATATCTTATAATAGATCTGTGAATATTACTGGTAAAACATCTCACAGGTCTACTGCTTCGAAACGGATGAGCTTGAACCGATCAGATTAAATATTTAACCTAGCTGGGATTATATATGTACAGAATGTACCTAAAGATTGTTGCTAAACTTAAGGAACGTATAAAGAAGTCTCGGAATAAAGCAACTTTCAATTAGGAACCCATGTTTTCTGAAGTAATTCTGAGTCAGTACAAGACTACTGTGAATGTAAGAAACTACATTTCGGACAACATACCAATAAAATAATCTTAATTCGCACAAAATTTATTTAAGTAAATAAAGTTTATGAATTTATTAAATGTATTATACAGAAGGGGTGTTCGAATTGGTCGTGACCTGCACTGCATTCAAGGCATTGCATCGTGGAACAAAATTCTGGCGCTCTGTTTCAAATAATCCAGGAATTTCACGGACCATATCAGACGTTGCAAATATTCTAGCTACGAAAGCACTGCGTGAAACAACAACGTAAAACAGTCAACTTATACTGTAACCAACCCAACGCCTTTTCGCATGCATGTTGTCCGCAATGTAGTTTTCTACATTCACAGGTTTGTACTGACTCAGGATTACCTCGGAGAATATAGATTCCTAATCGAAAGTTGCTCTATTCCGACTCCTTTGTGCGTTTGGCAACAATCTTTAAAGTTTAGATACAACCTGTATACAGGGTGTACAAAAAATTTTGAAACCTCTTAATTTTACCAAAACTACGTGTATTTTTTCGACAAAAATATTTTATATTTATATAAACTACATAAATAACTTCTATATTAGAAAGATACTGTATAATGTGAATATCATTAGTTTATATTATCTAGCTGTAATAAGTGAACAAGGACGTTGATGAAAATGCAGTGTGATGAGAAATTAAACTTTGTTCCAACAATTTCGATAAAATTAATCAAGTAGAACCGATGCGCTAACCAGCGGTTATTACACACATCTTCCTGCGTACCAACAATAACAAATTATTGCGGGTCGTTGCATTGCCCGGTCACCGAATCGTGTTAACAATGAAAAAACACATTGACGCGCGACAGATTTTATTGTTCAGTCGACGTGATAAAATAACTCCAGCTTTATTGTTACGGCGTTACCGTTGCTGCCATTGTGACTGTTAATATATGCAGAATCGGCTTTTGTAATTTTACTAATTTTCTCTGCATTGGCATGGAATAATTTACATAATTTATTTTAAGTAAGCAAAATTAACACAAAGCGGAAAGTGTGTTTAACAACGAATACTGTATAAGACATAATCGGTAATAGGCGCATTTGATAAATGTGAAAAGATATTTTTTATCAAATACCGAAATAATATTTCTCGTTCGCTACTTGAGGGAAGTATGAAAATATGTACACCGAGAAAAAAAATTTGTTGAAAAACGCAACGTGTTTCATCCAACTAAAATAATTTTAATTAAACATTAGTAGGTTTAACTAAACCGACTAGACATTATAGCTGAATTAACTAATTCTTGTTTAAAAAATTTTGATGGTTGACACGAACGAACTATACCTTTTTTCGTGCAACTTAATAATTATTAAATCAACCTTTGGATCAACAACTACCTATACAGATTTAGTCCGTATACAATCAATTTATTTTCTCAGTGATATGCATATATTTATGAATTTAATTCTGTTAAGTATTTTTTTACACATAGTATTAGTTCATAGTTATTTTTTCATAGAAAGGTAATTAGTATTATTTGAAAAAAAATACAGAACAGAATCACATTCATAAATATTTTATGAAAGATACTTTACTTATATAGACAGCTAATAGACAATTCCAAATGAGAAAAATACAGTGATATTACTAACTCACATTACGCCAAATATAAAATAGTATTATGCAATATATTTTGCACGAGTATATCTTTGATTCTCGATTGAAAGCCAATCATTTCAATCGCTAGAGTTTTATAAAAAGTCGTTAGGTATAGTGAATCTGCATATAGCTTTGTGTCGTTTGCAACTTTAGTTTACCGTCTTCTGTATTGTCTCTTCATTATTTCAAAATACTGGACCATTTCCAGCGTTTCGCGAATTCAAGCGGAGCGCCATAAAATTCCGTGTGTTTTCGCACCGAATGAAAATAAAGACGAGTCTCGCCGGTTTCTAAAATTACGTGGCCACTCGAGGAACGGTTCGGTGGTGTGTACGCGGAAGCACTTGACGCGTCGCTATTTGTTTATCTTATTACATCGTGTTCTCGGCGTTTTCCCATTTGCTCTTTATAAGCTTCCCGTCTTTGATCCTCGTCGCGCTACAACTTGTCGATCTTATCTACCAAGTTCAATGGAACTCTGATGGACAAGCCACGATTTCATGCTCGTGTTCGTAATCATCTTCGATAATAGGGTAGATCGAGGTGAATCGGATCAATTTTTCTTTCTCGGTAAAAAAGTAATAAAAAACAAATTTTATTGCTTAATTTTATTATAGATTCTTAATCTTTATAACTTTAGCTTGGATTTTATGTAATAAAATAATACATAAACGTGATATATTTCTTATTGCACAACAAAAAAAATGAAAAGAAGAGAATTATCCGATTCGCCCCGAAATTGGGGGTGAAGCAGATCACTAGTTTAGGTCCAAAAGAAATAAAAATAAACCTGCAAATTCTTTGAAATAAATTACTTGCATTAAAAATAAAAAAAAAACTATTCTTTAAAAACCCTATTATCTGTGTATATGCGCGTGTAAAAAGAGGAAATGGGTACGATAGAATGCTTCTATTTTTAAACTTTTCCAAGGAAGAAGCGAAAATTTAGATATCTGTACAGAAAGGCTGGTTGACTTTATTTAATTATTCACAGAAAAATAAAACGAGAATTAATTACATATTTTGTTGTTGTATGCATGTCCCGAAACACGTAATTAATGGAAGAATAAAGAAAAATTTAGTAGTAAGTAAAAATCTTTTTGTTATAGAAAACCACAATTTTTTTAAAACTTTTGAATATGTCTTGATTCTCGATTCTGTCTCAAAACGCAATTATTATGAATTATATGCAAATGACTAATTATGCCATTTTAATATCTTTCAACTCATTCATATTCAACCGAAGATTTAAAGATAAGGCATTTATCGCGTCTATTCCACAAATTCTTGGCGCGATTATGCTAAACGGTTCCAGCCAATCTACGAAGTTTTACATCGCACGTAATTAATGACTTTCTGAGAACGATTAATTCACGAGAGGGAGAATTCGTGGGTTATGTTTTGAAAACTCTCGCAAAAAAGAAAGTCTTCGCGAGAAGATAAATTTGCCGGGCTCTGCAATTTGACTGCATTCGCGCGGATACTGAACTTTCACGTATGTATATGTACACGTTGATACATCACGTAACTTTTCTAAAGCGCGGAATAACGCGTTGTAACGATTGTTCTTCGATTGTTCTTATTATCGGCGAGAAATGAAACGAAGGGAGCGGTCGCGCGCGCGCGTTGGAACGCCTATCGCGAAATTGAGAAACCAGGGCTGCGTTCAAAAACTTTACTCGGGTGCACACCGCGTCGTTCTATCATTGTTATTTACTAAAAGTTGAACAAGGACAGAACGAGTGTTGCTTAACTTGCAATAACAAATTTAACCTTTAAGACCGAGTTACATCGACAATCCGGACTAATTAACTTTGATTTAGCTATTCCGCAGCTTTTTTTTAGACCGCCGTTCCCATTTGGAATACAAACGAATTGAGTTAACAAGAGCTGTCGTTAACCGACTGGTGCAATCGGACTTATAAATATAAGCTTCGGCATGAAATAAGAAAGTGACAACGAACGCGACGAGAAAACGGACTTACTCGGCGCAAATTGGATATTTCCAAAGTTTTTTCCAACTTTATTAGCAAAGATAAAGTTAGATGGAATAATATATACGAATGCGTTTAATGAATACGATGCTGTCAGAGGCGTTGGCGTTACGCGATGTAGGGGAACGTGGGGCAAGACGGGGTACCGGGTTTTTTTTTCTATCATCTGACGCAATCGGATTTTTTTGGAATGTGCGATTATTAGCCTTTGGTTCGACAGTAGCTGACTTTATTTCGATGCGCGTTGTTTCGTCATTTTCATTCGCGTCCAGTTTGTGCACTGTGTTACAATATTGCGACTTCATATTTGCTGTTTGAACTAGAAACGTGAATATTATTTTGAACTCTTTTTTTACACTATCTTGCGGCATAGTTTCTTGTGAGTTCGCAAAACAGCCGATGTTTTTATTTCCAATGTATAATAAGTTTTGCGTAATTATGAAATAACCTAAAAATGTTGCTAGGACATAACGGGATACTACAGCGAAGTTGACGAAGATGACCAGTGTCATGAACATTCCAACGAAGGGTGAATTCGTTGCACCGCTTGTGCGTGATGTATGGGCAAATAACTCTTGCGCAGGTATTGACAATGAGAATGAAGACGCTGTTTATATCTGCGTTTTATGTGAGAAATAAATAAATATGGAATATTTACGATTGTCTTAAAATTAGCAATGATTAAACATTTCATTTCTTAATTTTGACTTTTTAATATTAAAATTAAATACTTAGAGCGCGTAAATGAAGGTATCGTCTTGCCCCGCCTATGAGGCAAGACGCTGCAAAAGACATTTTTTTTCAATCATAGCTTTCTAAATCAATTATTCATACATGTTTCCATGTTTGTTAGGTTTAACCATTTTTATATGTAAAGAAGGATTCAATAAAAGAATGTGTTGAAAAAATGAATGTTTTTTTATATTTAGTAGTTATGTGCTTAAAACATTAAAGGCCCAGGCACATAAAAAAATTTAAGCAGTAAGGCGCAAGTATAATATTAAGGAAATCAACAGCTTGCTTACGCTTACGTTATGTCTTAAGTTCTTGACTGTAATTTGCTTAAGTGCTGGTCTACAACCTTGCTTTAAAGGATATTTAAGCTCTAAGACGTAAGAAATTGACCAATCACAATGGAATTTGAGGATAATATTTGACTGTGATTGGTCAATTTCTTACGGCTGAAAGCTTAAATACCCTTTAAAGCAAGGTTGTAGACCAGCACTAAGTCTTACTACTTAAGTTTTTTTATGTGCCTCAGCCTTAAGTACCCCGTCTTGCCTCATGTTTTCCTACGTAAAGTTAGCACCGTTTTATAAAAAAAAATAATTGTGCTGTGTTGTGCAAGATTTGTGCTACATTGGGTGCCGCAAATATTAATCACATATCTAAAGAAACAAAACGGTAGATTTAAAAAATCATTTTTTGTCAGCACCGCCATTTTATTTTATCGACAAAATGAAAATTGTGCTGGATACAGTTTGTTACTGTACGTTGTGCCGCAAAAATTATTACCGTATTTCTTTCCTTTTCAGGAAAAAAAAGTAAAATATTATAAATTTTGTATATGCAAAACTTCATATTCTTATAACTTTCAAACCGTAATAGATAATCCAATTTCACAACTTGTGCTGAATTGTGCTAATCAAGACAAAAAAAAACCATGCAAGAAAAGTCTCACTACCCTCGAGGGTTAGCTAAAGATCTTTGAAAGAAGTGGGAATTAAAAGAACTTTAACTTTATCGAATTTTCTCCGAACTTTCTGTGCCGGATTATGCTAATCGAGCGCAACAACTTTTTCCAATAGCAAAATGACGCCAGACTACTTAGAATTCACAGTACTATTTACTATTTGGTAACTCGAGAGAGAGTAGGAGACACAAAATATAACGCCTAAAAATCGGGCTAAAAATAATATTAAAATGTACAAAAAAAAAAACGTTTAGTAAAAAAATTGGCTGGTCTATCCGTTTTGCCATTTTCAGATGCTATTTTATTGTACTAATAGTGGTAAGTGGCAATCTCCTATCATCGGTATGCGGCGCACTTTTCTCAGGTCAATTGATAATCAATTATGCAAAATAGCGAACAATATTCGGCGAACAATTAACGCATATATGAAACAGCAAATTATTATGAAGTTTCTTGTGAATAAAGATGTGAAACCGGCGGACATTTACAGAAGACTTCAAGCACAGTACGCATTAAAATGATGCAAAAGATTTAAAGATGGCCGTACTGCTCATCGCCCTATTACACATTATTGAAACAATGAGAGATATTTACTATATTTACGTGAGTGCATTACTTCTGTCTAACTTGCGATAATTCCTCCGTGTAAACGGGGATTTTTAAGTAATTTACTCGTTTACGCTGAGTGAATTATCGTAAGTTACTACAGAAGCAACGCTCGCGTAAACATATAGTAATTGCCTCGCCCTCCTTCCGGATCTCGCTCCGAGCGACTTTCATCTTTTCGGAACTTTAAAAAACTTCTTGGAAGGCCAGCATTTCAGAACTGACAACGACGTAAAACACGCTGTCCGATCCTGGCCTCAGCGTATAGACAAATCTTTTTATGCTACTGATATCAAGGCATTAGTGAAACGCTGGGTCAAGTGCATAAATGTAGCAGAGAACTATATTGAAAAATAAATGTAGTTTTTACTTTTGTAAATGCGTTATTTCGTATACCCTTAAAAGTCCCGGTTTGACTTGAACGAGACCCTTTTACATAAAATTAATTAATATTTCTTATGTGAACTAATTCGAGTAACAGATGTTATATTAAAGATATTTTAGCAACAAGTTATATTAAAGATAAAATTCAAATATGGGCAAAATCTCCAGCAGGATGCATACTTTCAGCGCCCATTTTTCTTATAATTTTAACACATCAATTGCCTTGAGAGTTACTGATGATCAGCATTTAACTTGTTATAACAATACTATAGTAGCACCATGGGTGGTGGTGACCTGCGTCAGTTAAATTAATTAAAATACATGTAACTATAAATCATCATATTTATCTAGGTATCATTAACACTCTCACTGCAATGTGTGTGTTGTGTGTGTATCATTTATATATATATATACGATACACTTAGGCTGCGCTTTGTTTTTTAAGATAACGCTTTGTTTTTCAGATACCTATGTGATTAATATTTGCGACACAATGTAACACAAATCTAGCACAATACAACACAATTATTTTTTTAATAAAATGGCAGTGCTAATTTTCACGCACATCGTTATTCAAGGGTTTGATGATTTGCTTGTCATTGCCGTGTGACAATTATTCGCTTTATCGATCGCAAATCATTATTGAAGTTCCTTCATTGACTGGATTCGAAAGGTAATAAATATCACTTGTTTCGAAAAACAATAAATATCACTTGTTGACATAGACAATAGAATCCTTGACATAGACAAAAGAATCGTCATTTAACCTTACAATTAAAACAAATAATGCCGCAAACAATTCTGGATTCAATTTTTTAATGTTTTTTTTTAGATATACATCGGACAATTTTTTTAGATAAAATTCGGATTTATAATGCGACGCGATGAAGTATACGACTTGATCGATTTATCAATTAATCGTGAAGGACGTGGGATGGCGTCTCGTCGGGCGGAATTCCCGCGCGAGGAATTCTTTGACGGCAGGTTAACGTGTTGTACGCCTACTTTATTCTTAAAATACATATATGAAAGCATACTTTCCTAAATTTCTGCGAGTTAATGTACCTGTTTCTTTGCCTCTAAGTAGAGCAGGCTTAAAGGCTAAAGCAGTATATATTAAAGGCCAAAAAGTGTAGGTGATTGTAGGATAATCTGCTTTGATAAAGTAAAAAGATTTTTTTCTGCACGCCTATATACGTGTTCAGAGAATAAAGGAGGGCTGAATATACACATATCTTTTATAGAGTGAGGATTCCCTTTCAACGATAGGAGAAAATGTCAAAAACACACCGAAATATATATGTATATATATGGAATGTAGTGAATATACGTGCACGTATATGTATATACACGTATATGTATGCGCCAATTCTGTACTGTATAAAATTGTAAGCGCGTGGCATACATTTTTTTCAAGCGACGGATGAATTTTATTGCAGTTTTGTTTATTTTTCTAAATTTCAGCTGAGTCATTGAATAACGGAGATTTGTTTGAAAAACGGAGAGAGAGAGAGAGAGAGAGAGAGAGAGAGAGAGAGAGAGAGAGAGAGAGAGAGAGAGAGAGAGAGAGAGAGAGAGAGAGAGAGAGAGAGAGAGAGAGAGAGAGAGAGAGAGAGAGAGAGAGAGAGAGAGAGAGAGAGAGAGAGAGAGAGAGAGAGAGAGAGAGAGAGAGAGAGAGAGATGGAGCGACCACACATGGTGGCACGTCCGATATCTGCGGATTAAATTCTTATTGCGTTCGCGTGTTCGCACACGGTCAAGGGGAAAGATTTAACTTTTCTACATGGCTTATGTAAGCTCTCGATAAAAGAGATATGGCCGTGACATAGACGGCGAGGCGCGGTATAACGAAGATCGACGTCCCGCTGTGGAATCATCAATTTTGGTTTAGTTCCACCTTCCGGCCATTTTCCCGGTGCGTCGACGGCAGCTCGTTGTTTTCCCTTTGACCCTCCGTACATCTTCAATCTTTCCGCTCCCACGCGAAGACTTCGCGCTAAAGATCAATTATGAGGAAGATTAATGTTAGGTCCGACTGGTTGATCAAAATCTATGCCCGCCATATAAGAATGCATTTAGGATCAAACTTATTTTTAAAATAATGCTAATGACAGACTGAGAGCACTTGAAATCATTTTTGATATATATAGTCGTGACGTGTAAATTATGTTTTTAAGGAAAATGGATTTATTTCATAATTAAAATAAAAAGCAGCATGATACATATAGATACTCATTTTATTGAAATTTGTGGTTCTAATATTTTAAAATTTTTACAAGACTCTCCTTTTATGACTTTTTTTTTATAAGATTTTAAAATGTTTAGATTTGTTTTCAAACTATCGATTCTTTCAAGGTTTTCAAGGATTCCATTATTTTGGACGTACTTTCAAGATTCCAAAAGAATCTCAGTGTTGATACAAATGCGTGTAAACGGGTAATAAATAGTGGCAGCTGCTTTTTATCGTTTGTACAATTGGGTTACATATAGTGCGTTCGTTTAGATAACATACTCGTGAAATGCCGTTGTTTGTGTTCAACGTCTGGTCTATTTGGACTTGGTATAATATTTTATCGAGTCGAGCACCTCTGCCAATGAAACGCGATTCTTAACATTTAATTTTATTGAATGATTGCTCGCACTTAACCTCGATACCTTCGCTACGATATACGCGATGCTCCGGAAACCGCCTATTCTCCGTTGATAAATTGTTTGAGAAGTTTAGGGCTCTCTAGCTTCTTATCTATGCAAATGTCCTGATTTTTATTGACATTAATACCTCGGCAATTAAAACTGTAATAAAAACTCTGTCAATTCAACTTTGAGCAGTCTTATTTGGGATTTCTCAGAATTTAATTATCGTCTAAAGAATCTTGCAAATTTGTCAAAAATGTTCTTTAATGCTGTGCATTTAAAAATTTGATTTATATATACAATCATTTTTATACATTAGAATGTATATTATTACGAATGTAGACGTGTGAGAAAAGATTAATTTATTTTTAATTATATCACACTGGTGATTGGAATATTTGCGATCAGGAATTTTCCTAGACAACACGCGTGCATGTCTAAAAGATGTTTTATAAAGACGTCTTTCTTGTTTTCATTTATCAATTAAAATACACATGACATGACCAATTTGGATGTGACATAGTTTATAAAAATATATTTACTGCCACCTAATTTGGTACTCTGGTGTTTTGCATTATTTGATAGCGTCACAACAACATAATTAAGGCGAAGGTGTTTGGAAACGCGTTAACAAGAGGGAAGAATACAAGACAGAAGCTGGAATTATCTAATACATCAATAAATAAATGATTTAATATTTGCATAACTTTGTTAACGATAAAAACGCCAATTTCTGTAATAATTTTATAGATTATTATTAAAGTTATGTAGGGTAGGCTTACAGAATTATAAAGCCAAATATACACACATTATTATAAAATAATGAAAAAAATGATAGATATAACAACAAAAACATAAAAAATACGTAAAACTTATTATACGAAAAAAATTTAGTTTGTCATCCAAAAATTACAAAATGTGGCCTCAAATGGCCGTTTTTCGCGCGATTTGCCGGCCGATTGGGGAGCCAAAGAAGGGTTAAAATGCGAGTCATTGCATGACAACAAGCATACAATCTAGCAACATTACATTTATGAAATATCGTAATAGTTCATAGTGTACTTGTGTACTACTGGTTCATTGTTGGACTCTACCTACCCTAAATATTAAATTATTTATATGCCAATTTACCAAGCAACACTAGCTCTTCTTTCGTATTTTTCTTCTTGTTAATGCGTGTTTCGGTATTATTAATTTTTGCAGTATGTCCAAAAGTGCAGATTGTAAATTAATTAAAATAAGACGTCTTATAAGGTCTAAGACGTCTTTTAGATATCTTTAACACGTCATAATATTATTGTGATAAATCTTTTTGGTTAGAATTAATTCCGACCTGCTACGTCGCGTCACACCTGGTACGTTCTTCAACGAGAAAATCAAGTACTTCGGCAAATCGATATCACATGCGTATCACAGATGGAACATTTTGATATCCATTAGATCCATTTAATGTCTCTCGACACACTGTGTCACACAGGTAACATCTCGATGGATCGGGTATTAACATTAGTAGTCCAGCATGTTGAAATGACGTATATTTAATGTCAATCATATTATTGATAATCAATGTTATTAAACTTCCCATCCCGGTGTAGAGTAGCAAGATAATTCTATAATATATTCGTGTAATTTTGATTACTTTACAATACTTGTTATATTATTGGATAGAAGGCAAAAGTATACTTTAATCGCACATTTTTGTTAATTCTATAGAAAAATCCACATGCAGGTTTTCCAATAATACATTGGGAATAATCATTTTTATTAACTTTTTAAACAACAGAAATTCCAGAGATAAAATAAATCTGTTATTTATTAGTCTTGAATTAATTGTTGCGTTACTGTAATATTTAACATTTAACCTATAGCTCGCGGAAATTAATACACGTTACAATTGACAATTTATTTCTGCTAATATTTTTCGAACAAAATCAGGAAATCAGTGCATATATTTAATATTTAAAATATAGTAGTAAAATGATAAAAGGAATAAAATAATCGTTTGATGCCGATTAATAGGTCTTTAATCGGTAGGCGGTCAATAGGCGTTGGCAAAAAGAACCTCTATTAATAGGCTTCTGTATGAAGAGCTAATTGGTTCCTTTATCAGAGGTAATATATGGAGTTTTTGCATTAAACATCGGAATATCAAATTTGATATTGAAATTAAATACCAATATCCAATTAAATTGCACATATATGTATTGAAAAATAAATTTATTTTACTTATATTTATATTAAAATAATAAGGTTACTGATTAGAAAACAGAACTATCAGATAGGTCATTACTCATAAAAACGTTTTTGACGTCGACTAATCTTGATTAAAGATCGCTGACAATTACATTTTCCGTGGTTTTCGTGACACGTTTTAACCCACCCGAATTGACTTTAACATTAACGATTGGATTGTTATCGTAGTCTACGTGATGTTATATTCGGCCATAATGCCATGTATATGTATAGCAGAAGATCATGGGATAGCTGTAGTTCAGAAAAATTATTTTTGCTCATCGAGGAGAATCTGATACCAGCTAATTTCTCTTCTAACCAATATCAACATTCATACGATTTATTACTTCGTAAAGGCCGAAACTCGTAATGCGATAATCCAATTAAAAATGTGTGTTACAATGTGTCCCGCGCGCTCCATGTTTTTCAATTAATTGAATATTCGGGTTATGATTGATGAGTGACCTTCGCGGATACGCGTCAGTTGCGGTTGCATCTGTTAAAACAGCTCGAAGAGTGTTATCTGTCATAACGCTATATTTCTTATCATTTTATCTATGATTTATTAGCGTAACATAATTATGCTAATTAATTGACTATGTTACGTTAATATATTAATAGAATTAATTGTTTAGCATACAAGAAGGTATTTTGTTTGCTCAATTAGCTCTTAATGGCAGATTCCTTAACTAATTTCAATTTGTTGAAATTTTGATGGAATTGTTGACAAGCGCGTACATTGTTTCCTTTTTCAATTTTTAACAGATTCAGCGCCTTGAGTTAAAATTTTGTTAAATTAAATTTCTTTAAAAAATAACTTGAATATTACTTTATTGTTTATTATCTATTTTCTCTTTTAGAATCTAGTTTATCAAAAATCTTTTGTTTTTTATTGTTTTCTTGAAGAGTGCTACAAGTGCTTCGACATTTTTGCTGAAAATAAATGATCTTTGAGAATTAGCAAACAAAAGAATCTTAGTAGAATTACCAAAAATAATATGTAAGAAATAAGATATTTTTTATAAAAAAGAAATAAATCATTCGAATCTCGAATCGCTTTAAATCTCATATGTGTTACATTTGGGACTTTAGAGGAAATTACTATCTTGTTACTATTTTGATTGCAAGGAGTACTACTGATTCCTATTTAAACGAACATAGTGGTTTGCGGCGCGGGATAGATCCTTTGACCTTACCTTAGGCTATTTTGAACTCCATGACTATCTGTAAACAGCGCAAAATAAACAGAGCATACATTTCTGGCTTATGCCGCGCTCGCGGATATCGCATCTGTGCGTTGCGTTCGTATGTAATGATGTGTTATGCCGCGCAATGGTTGATTATCCCACGTAACACGAGACGTTCGTGATGAATTTATGGTCGGTATCCTTTACTATCGTGCAAATGAACGTAATATACATGGCACTCGATCTCGCTTCGCGCGCCACTGCTCATTGAATACGCGTGCACCTGTTGCACGTGCATAAAGTCGCTTCTTCTTGGACTACGTGCATATCGCGATATTTTATTGGATTCAATTTTGGAATGAGGCAAGTTATGTAAAAATATTGACCAGTAATTACTTCTGATTGACACACAGGAAATAAATTATATTAATTAAAAATTAAATTGGTTTTTCAAATACGTAATATAAAAATAAAATTAGATACTGTTCTTAGTTTAATATATTTTTTTACCTTTGAGAGAGATTTTAAGTGTATTTTTATGTGTTCAAGAGTTTAATATATTTAAGTACGTAAACTATAAAATAATAATTATAAATAATATGAAAAAGAGACACACGCAGTTATAGTTTTTGAAAAATTTTGTATTTTTGCAATATATTGTACGTACATGGCATGTATAACTCGACAGTGATTTGTGTTTTACTAGACAGTATATTTTATAGTTTTTGTAATCGCTAAAAGTATAGTAAGGAAATTAATTTTGATATGTATGTCACATATATTATTCTTGCTAGATCTAAATATTTCGATTATACTCCTAAAGTAAGAGAGCTCCAATTTCCATACGGTTATTGTTAAGAAGCAAAATTTGTTCTCGAAATTTGAAATGTAAATTTATTGGTTAAAAAAGAGAGAAACACACACACACACACACATTCGTTCGCGTGGCCGACCACATATGTATCTGTACTACTGCGGATTTTATGTACTCCTGTGGCTTATTAATGTATTTCTTTATGAGCTTGTGCCATTTAGTTTCTAGTCACGACATTTTTTTTCTATGGAACAATTTTATCTCTACGCGTCTGTATTATACAATATTCCATTGATATTCAAGATAGTGAATTGGCGTATAACTGGACAGGTTTTGTGTTATGGTATATTTATCTGCTTTACTCTCATATTACTTTGAATTAAAGAGTACAGAGTGACATTATATTTTCATTTATAATTAACCGATATTTAATAATATTTAATTAATTAAATTTATTTAATTTATTTTAAATTGAGATTATTCTTTTAACGATCGAGATAAACTAATATATATTTGATATTTTGCTTGCATATGAAATCATTTAATTACACGTTTTTTGCGTGAATCTTTTTTTAGTCGATCGTCTTGCGTACATCCAATGCGAATAAGTGGATATATGGAGTGGTGTACTTGTAAATTTTGTTATAAAATATAAATCGACATGAGTACGCAAGATCGATGGGTGAACATTTCCGGGCCGTGTCAAGTTATCCCTCCTTCCTGCTTTAAGTGCATTTCACGATGGGATATGGACAGACAAATCGGGTTATAGCATATGTTGCATAATTCACAACGACAACGGTTGTCCGTTGAATTAAATTGCGAGAGGAGTACGTTGTGATAGGTTCTCACAGAAATATGAAATGCGACGCAAAAATTTGAGAGCGCGGTTTTTCACGCATTTACGTGTACGACATAAAAGGTCATTATTATTATTATTTTTCTTTTTTTAGACAAGCGGTGCTCACTTTATATTTGTATATATATATAGGGTGTTCAAAAAAGGTGGTACCAAATTTCAACAGTATGTAGTACTCGTAAAAACAAACTACAAAAGTCTTAATAAACAATACTCCAAAAATTATTTATTTCCAAGTTATAAAGCTTTTTCTACAACAAATGTTCGATGTGCCCTCCGTTCATTTCAACACACAACTCGGTACACTTTCTCATTGAAGATCGAACACGTTCAAAAATTCAGTTTTTTCACACGAAATACAGAGTTCTTTCATAAGAAAATGCGCAGGGGTACCATCGTACCATCGTACATGAACTACATTTGTTATCTACGTAGAAGAGGAATATTTTCCAAAAGTTTACATAATGTGCTATATACATTACTTGACACATTGGGTGAACTGGTACAGAAAATTGAAAATTCTTGTCAACAAATACGAAATAAATCTGGAATTTTTGAACGTGTTCGATCTTCAGTGAGAAAGCGTACCGAATTGTGTGTTGAAATGAACGGAGGATTACATCAAATATCTGCTGGAGAAAAAGCTTTACAACTCGGAAATAAATGATTTTTAGAGTAATGTTTATACAGACTCTTCGGTTTGTTTTCACGAGTACTACATATATTGTTAAAATTTGGTACTACTTTTTTTGAACATCCTGCAATATAATGTTTGTTATAAAACGGTCTCACATGCATGTGTGTGTTTTTAATTATTTTTAAAAAACAATCTGTCGTAATTATTGTACGCGTTGACCACCTCGACGCTTCGGTAAACACTGAAAATGGGATATGCCGTAAATATTTTTCTTGGACGATAGAAAAACATGACCGTTATATAATAACCAATCTCGGATTCATCTCTTGATTAAACCTAACTAAACGTGCTGCACGCAAATGCGTTTTTATTCGTTTTCGCGCGGTCGCGAGAGTACGAATGTAAAAGCGACGAATTTTGATTTAACGGAGTTTTTTCAAGCGAGCAATCCCATTTGGTTTCGAAACACATTTTCGCCTCAAGGTAAAGGGAATTTTTAAACACGCTGTAGATATATACAGAGACAGACAGACAGACAAGTCGCAAGCCGCGTTACGAGAGCGCGAACTAAAAAAAGAAATTCTTCGTACTCGGTAGCTTGGAAAATGGTGTGGTTCTAACACCGAGTTCCAATATTTTTGCTGATAAAATGTGGAAGCAAATTTTACAAAGTAACTTAACGTCCACTCTCTGCAGATTCCGGAGCAATCTGCAATCTATAAATCAGTCGTTTCATTCAAACAGCTTAAAGATTTTACGTAAATCGAATAATTTATACTATTTATAGGAATATAAAATACATTTTATCGAAATTAATGAATATTTCTGATATTTCACTAATAATCTCTTCTTTAAAATAAATTTTTACTTCGATTTTTTTTTATTTTTTTTTTATTTTATTTTACAGGGAGCATTCGTGCTTGAAGCTGCGTCAATAGCGACTGAAATTGCGTAGTATATAGTAATTTTTAGATAATTGCAAAGTATACTTTGATATTGCTCTTTGAAAAAGCTATTCGTAGTTGCTTTAATTAGCCTATTGCCATTTGCATTGTTATTTCTGTAAAATAATAGGATTATTAAGCAAGGGGCTATTTTCACCGTGACGATATGGCAGTAGACAGAACTGTTATTAAGATTTTGCCATTCCTTTTTCGCATTTCACTTTCTATTGCTCTTTTTCTTATCGTTTTCCACTCCTCATTGCGACGGGACTTTGTTTTAATGGATTTTTTAATTTAAATGCCAAGATATTGTTTATAAGATATTTATTATTAAAATAATAAAGTTGCAATATACTACGATTTACTTCAGCAAAATTATTTACAGTCATATTTCTCGAAACTTTTTTTTTCTTTTTTTCTTTCATAACAACGTGCATTTTACTTACAACCAGTATTCTCTTTTAAAAATATTGACTTGCTATATCTATATATACACAACGTTCAACGTTGAACTTTGTTGAAAGAATGAAAATGCTATGCTGAGTGTCTGCAATATCTCGTTTTACCTCGTGACATAACTTTATTATTTTATTTTGCAACTGTCACGCTTGGTCAGATTTTAACTAAATTGGATTTCATTTATCATGGTCGCAGAGCCGTAGCACACTTGTGTATTCGTGGATTGCAGCTTATTTCGTATGTGACGTGCAATCTCATTCCTCTCCGACGTGTCAAATATAGTCTAGACTGCAGCTCGTGTGTATGATGCAGCGCACGACAACATATTATCCTACGATTGTTTGCATATATAGATCTCTCATGCCGCGATAAATTCCGGCCGGCCCGCCTACGCGTTATTATATTTGCCGAACAATGCCGCGCTAATTCACTGTACCGCGCTCTTGATCATTAAGACTCTTTTTTCTTTCTTTATACATTTTCCTCTGAAGTGACGGAGCTTCGGCTAATTTCAAAATATCATATTTTTCTAACTTTGTTTTACTTTACGAAAGCGGTTAGAAAGCGGTTAGAAAAAATAAAAAAAGAATTAAGTAAAGTAGATTTTCAAGGATATTTTTCTACATTTACTACACTTACTTTATGAAAATACTATTGGAACAATGTTTTTGTGGAAACGTTTATTTTTTATTTATTAATTCATTCACTTTTTTCGAACCCAATGTTTTAGGGAAATTTGTCGCGTTCTTATTTTCTCTTCACGAGTCGCAAGCGTGTTAACTTTTAACGCAATTTTCTCTTTCTTACATTAAGTACAAGAACTTCAACAGACATGACACTTTTTTCGTCATTCACGGCGGGGATAATCTCAGCGCGGGTTAAATTGACTCTCCGTATCGTCGATTCATGGGATTCGCTTCGGTCAAATGGAAAATATTGGTTTGTGTGTCTTAACTTACTTTTTTTCTCTCTTCGGCATCGCACCTCCGATCCTTTATATCGATCTCATACTTCGCGATGTGTAAAGGTACTGCGGCGTAAATAAGATTGGATTGTTTGCGCTCCGTCGGCGATAGTATATCCGGAGGCAGCGTTGGTGGAAGCTTTTTGGGATCTTGAAATACTTTATATGTTTTATTCTCAAAATAAAGAGTATATTCCGCGGCGCCAATACAGAACGGTTCACATTTGTCGTGTCATTTTTTCATCATATATAAAAACTTCTATAAATTTTCAGATTTTTTTCAGATTTTTCCTCAGAGGAAACCTGTTATGCAATTATCTTTATCGTCATATTTCTCGCGGAGCATAAAAATGTGATTAAAAACAGGGGAGGGCACATCACATTCTCTAGTAGAAGGAAGACGTATACGGAATGTGTATACATTTACATATTTACGTATAGGATTAAAAGTTACACCTTAATAGAATCAGAGTTGAGAAGTAACACGTTAATTTTTTGTAACGTCGCGTCGTTAGTCGTTACCATTGATATTACTTTTTTCGATAACAATCTTTTTTTCTGTCTGTAACGGTAACGGTAACATCGTTACATTTTTACGCAACAGTGATGATAACGAATTCAACCGTTACTTTTATCATTATTTTAGTTATCCCTATTTAATAGCTCGTTCACTGATAGCGCGTGTTAAGTATCCTTGATTGGATAGAATATTCTTTTCTAACATCTTTTCTCGCATTACGCAGTTAACGAATCAGTTGGCCCCAGTGTATATGTAATATGAACTATAGATTTTTAGTAATGACAGTGATTATTGTGTGTGAAATGCACGACATTATATATGATATACATATGACATACAAAACAATAAAAACTTTTGATAAAATTTGCGTTTTCGAATTACAATTTACCCAGACAGCACCATGTCCAAAATCGGGACATAAGACGTCGAAATGAGTAAATTCCTATAAAGATAAATATTAATATAAAGAATTAGAAAAATTATTAGATGTTTAGTATAAAAAAAACTTGCTGTTACATAAAGACTAGTTTAGAGTTTGAATATTAATTATTAAATTTAATATTGATTATTAAATAATTTAATTTTAAAGTCAAATATTTTATTTTAATATCACAAAATAGTAACAAAAAAGTGACGAATTGTTATTTTCTTAGAGTAACGATAACGGTAACGCGTTATTTTTACGAAGTAACGCTCCCAACTCTGAATAGAACAACGGTAAAGCCACGCTTAAGCCACGCGGTATAGTAACGAGGAAAAAAAAAACGAACTAAGAATTTGACGTGCGCGCTGTCCTTTTTGCAATTTCTCAATTAGTAAAGTTAAATAAAGCCTAAGGTAATTTTATTAGACAGGGGAGTGCCTGTTCGTCATACAGAGGATGAAAATTCGTGCATGGCCTTAATAGATTGGCGCTGTGCCACGCGCTTTCCACGCGTGTGGGCGCGACACGTCAGAAATGATCAGACGTGAGTTTCGACGAGGCGGGATAAATAGACATATTCGCGACTCCCAGTGTGTCGTGGCGTTACAAACGACCTGTCGTAAATCAGTTACTTACTGTGAGTGAATTCATGGAAATACGAGGTACGGAAAAACGCGTCGCGTCGGTTCCGTGTCCGTAACCGCATCGCCGTGACGTGGACCGCGTTATCGCCTCGGTCGATTCTCAGGAGAGTAGTTTAACGCGCGTACGATGTTTATTGGAAATTGCTGTCGTGCTGACGAGGGACGAAACTTGTTTCGCCATTATGAGAATAATTCACGTGGACGACTACCGACTACCTTGTCTCGCCATTATTATACATATTACGTGCACCCGGTCTGAAAAGAAAGTTCTAGGACTGTTGTTGGGATAGTGTACAAATTGTCAGAGCTGCAATTGTCTACCCGTAATTCGTGTTTCTCGATAATATAAGGAACAATAATAACAAATGAAACACAATCATTATGATATACTATAATATTTACAGAAAAAAAGGCCTAATAATATTGTGTGAATTTTATACGCTTTTTTTCAAATTCAGTAAACTACGCGATTTCTTTAAAACATAGCGCTTAGTTGAAACAGTAAATCCACATACTTAAGTCGACAAACGATTTAAATTTTGATGCTAATAAGTATCCTTATTAGAACACTGTAAAGAATTTATTGCAAAAATAATATTACTTCAGTAAGAGTTCGATAAATAAAATTAATATTTTATTTGGCGTTCGACAATTGCGGTACTTAAATCTCTTGGGATACTATGATGTGATTTCGTTCTTAAAATTGATTAATCAAAGATAGGTATACACGCTCGCACGCCCTGCGTCCCCGTTATCGTCCTGATACTCGAGATTAAGGTTGAGCCTTGGCGATCTAGCGTAAAATGCAACGCCTCAGAGAGCATCCGGGATGAAGTGGCTCCGGTGGCATCCCAAGAATCTTGAACGATACATCCTCCTTATCCGTACGGACACGCTAGATTTCGGTCGTACACGCGATAGTGCTCCTGAACGTGGGGTGCTCGCAGGGCGATCGATTCTGTCCTTGAGAAAGGTGGCAACGGTAGCGATACATATCGTGCGTATCGGATAGGCGAGTTACACCGATATTTTACTCGAGAACGTTGAGAAACAGTTTTAGTCCGGACACGACTCCGTTTCTTATCGTTTACGAATTCGAAAAGGACGGAATAAATTATATGTAAATCGTCACGGCGCAGTCAGCGAAAGAATGTACACCAGCTCCCCACGCTCGCTCGTTTCTTGGGGCGAGGAAAATTTCTGGGAAATTTCATCATCGCTTTGAGATTCAAGGAACGCCGCCGGTCTTGCGGGAGATAACCGAAAAACGAGCGTGTCACAAAGGATACAGAAGTCCTTGCGCGTCTCGTGGTCGTCCAGAATGTGCACGTCGCCGTATGGAAATCTGGCCGGCACGGTCTGCTGCTGGACTCCTGGGACCGCGATGAGATTTCGGAGAGATTCTCGTCGTGCTTCTCGTGTACGATCCTGCGAGGGATAAAAATGAAAGGTCATCGTTAGTCCGGTATAGGGTGGCGATAACAAAAGCGTCCATCCCGAGATTGCGTGGATAGGCATCCCCTGCGAAATCTTTTCGTCGATGGGAATCACGGTTTATCGAAGATCTATGATCAAGGATCTACATGCGATCTGAACGTGTTCGGGACTGGCGAGTAAACTATGGCTGAAAACTATCGTTGTTAGATGAATTTTTTTGGAGCAGGATGGAGAAAAAGAAACATTTTCTAGAATCGCGATGAATAGATAATTATACATTGCGCGTTTAAAAGAAGATGATTATTTGTATAAATTTTCTAATATTTAAATAAAAAGAAACAATAACTTAGGACTCTCGATAAGCAAACCAGCAAATTGTGATGGTAACTAAAAGGCTATGAGCTCTCTAAATTTCTTGGAGTGGGAATACTGCCACTCCAGTGAGATTTTACTCTTTTGGAGTAAGATTTCACTCTTTTGGAGTGAGATCTCACTCCAAAAGAGTGAAATCTCACTGAAGTGGCAGTATTTCCCACTCCAAGAAATTTAGAGAGAGAGTATAACACGATTGTTGGTATTGCTTCCTCATAGAGGAAGCTTTGTTTTCATAAACCTCTTATATGGACCTTTGATCGCATATAAAGCTAGGTCTAACCAACCAAATTTTAAAGAATTATATATAAAATAGGGGTAAAAAAGACCGAAGAAAAAATTTTTTTTTCTAGTTTTTGATGCCAATGTTCAGAATGTTCTAAAACGTCGGAAAATCGTAATTTTAAAAAATGTCCGTATGTGTGTGTGTGTGTGTGTGTGTACGTGCCAAATTTATCGAAATTTCTATAACTTAAAAACTGATTAGTCAAATCTTAAAGAATTATATGAAGAATATAATAGAATTAGAAAAATTGCTAATAATAAAGGGGTTACCGATTTCTATCTAAAAAAATCTACATGATTACTCTAATTTCCGCAAAATTTGAGATATCGAGGTTAATTTTTTTTTATGAATAGAGTATCATTAAAGGTAAGTTGTTCTGAATTTGGCGAAGATTGGTGAAGGGATTACCGATTTCTGCTTAAAAAGTGTATAAGATGTACATGTATTGCAATTTTATATAGAGTATCATTGAAATAAGGTTGTTTTGAATTTTGCAAGGACTGGTGAAAGGGTTACCGATTTTCTGCTTAAAAAATGTGTAAGTTATTTGATGGATAAAATATCATTTAAGGAAGGTATTGAATTTGGCGAGGATTGGTGAAAGAGTTACCGATTTCGGCTCAAAAAGTTATACATGTACTGTATAAGTTATACATGTAATTTTATATAGAGTATTATTAAAAAAAGGTTGGTATTGAATTTGGCGATAATCGGTAAAAGGGTTCTTTCTTTATAAAACTTTGAATTTTTTGAGAAATGTCCGTGGTTGCTCTAACTTTCGCCAATTTTGAGATATCAGGCTATTATATTCTTCAGTCTTTTCTATTCCCATTTTATATATAATTCTTTAAGATTTGGTTGATTAGACCCAGCTCGCGACTAAAGGTCCATATGCGAAGTCCATATTGGACCATGTAGCCTGACTCCCAAAGTCAACATCGATTTGACATTGCGTCGATTGTAAAACCCCACTTGTGCTACTAAATTTTATTAATTCATAAAAAGATTAAATTTAAAATTAAAAAAATTGTGCAAATTATTTTATAGATCCTACAGATTATTTTAAAAGTGATTTATTTTAACTTTTAAAAACTAATATTCCGGACGTTTCGACTCGACAATGTGCCATCCACAACGGTGTAAAAATTAAAATTATGTTTAATTTCTCCCTCAGTTCTCCGTAATGTCAAAGGTGAGTGTTTTGAGACTGGAAAGTCAAATAAGCCAATCTGTTTCACTAGAACGTTTTTCATTAAAATGATCCTTTAGTCTAACTACACGCCAACGTTCTAATGAAACAGATTGACTTTTAACTTCCTAGTCTCAAAACACTCACCTTTGGCGTTACGGAAAACGTGAGAAATTAAAGATTTTATTTCTAATTTTTACCGTTTAGCCAAAATGTTCGGAATATTACCTTGTACAAGTTAAAATAAATCACTTTTGACCTATAAAATTACGTACCAACAACCGCGTTATATTTTCATATTCTTTTTGATTACTATACAATCTGCTAATGTTAAAAAATTTATTGTGAGTGAAATTTTATATTTATATTCACGTGTTTTTCATTCAGTCTTACATTTAAAAAAACCGCCGTAGGTCAATAAATGATCGAAAATATAATTTTATAGCAGTTGATCAGAGAATTATAATGGATAATTTGAAAATTTCCTGTTTTTATTAATGTAAATTACATAAATCTCAAGAATTACATCTTAAATTGTATAATACAAGATATAAAAATGATTTTTGTTAAAATATTTATTTCAGAAATATGTTGCGTATATAATCTTTTCTATGATTTTTATCTCTTTAAATCCTTTAAACTTTCGTTGAAAACCTTTTTGATATTCTTCTTTTGATAGAGGATAATATAAAATGTATAAATAAGTTTATCTCAACGGTGTAATACTTGGGTGAAAACAAGGAAACAAGAATAGAGGTATTCTGTCGTATCTCTCGCCGGAGAATCTCTTGTCGGGACATACGGAGAATCTGATCACGTGTATCTGGTGGAGATTGAATTGCGGTTCGTAAAGAGAAGTGGGAAAGAGGGGACGTTTGGAAAATCGAGAACGAAATCCGTGACGTACAAGCGTACACCGTCATCTACCCGATGGGCATTTATCTGAGAGACAAATGTCCATTCGAGGAAACTGCACGTGCACCTCGTGCTATCAATACTGCATGGACGTCGGCAGATATTTTTCTTAGCAAGATACATGAAAATCGGCGTAATTTGTGCCTAGAGCTTTAATTACTAACCGAATCACCAACGATTTCTGTTTGCTCTTTTTTAAATAAATATTACTTTTATAAGAAATTTGGGTTGCTATTTTTTATTTATTTCTCATTAAGAAGTATATTTAACCATTTGTAACTAACTCCAAATAATTTTGCTCTGCAGGTATTAAAAAACTCAGATATTAAATTTTTCTATGTAACTAAAAAATATAAAAAATATGTTTAATACAATTTTAATATATTAAGAACGTGAAAGAATATTCATAAAAATGGCATTAAATATGAAATTATTTTTAATTTTATCATAACGACAAGCTATTAATATTTATTTAGTATTAAAATAATTTCTGTTAAAAAATTACTTCAAATATTAATATATTTGGTACTCTTGTGTTCAGAATCTCATTCTCTTTCGTGATGAAAGACGGGCGACACGAATAAAATAAAAGACCTGCATGGGCGCAAACATGTCGAATATGATTGAAATAAATTAGAGCGTCGACGAAACTGCACTCGTCTTGATCATTAAATTCGATAATAAGTATTTCTGTTGAACGATGCGGTTTGCGCGCGATGATATATGGAGACGCGGAATGGATAAGTGCATTTTGCACAACGCGCTTGGACGACTTGCTACATTACTCATCGACATCGGTGATCGGATATCCATAATTCATAAAGTTCGCGGTGCTCGTGTCTCCTTTTCGTTGTTATTTTTACCGCTACGGTTTTAAAAAGGGGATATCACTCATGCGTTTAATTCTGACGTTGCATTATTATATTAATGCTATCCGTTTCATCCTGTGTGCTATAAATTATCGTTTTCCGTTATGCGACGCGTATAATAGAAACTCGGGAAAGGGTATATTTCCATTAGAAATATTTCCACAGATAAAATGATATAATAATTAAATAATATAAATAATAATATAATGCATGCGAAGTCAATCGTGCCAATGGCCATAATGGGATTTTATTCGAATATTTACACATATAGCAGCCAACCGGTTAATAATATAACAAACATTAATAGCTGCAAAAATTCGAAATGCTTCCAAGTAGACAATTGTTTTATTATTCCGCACGAGGGATAGCTGAACACTATTAGAACATTCATAATTTGTAAGTTGCAATTGCGGCTCGGAATAAACTTATTTCCCATAATATGCACATCAAATCCAGATTTGGAACGTTTTAAGCAACGAGCTTTGTGTTAATATAATTTTATGGCGGAAAGACAAAACTTTCTAGACGCCTAACTCCATTAACCGTGTACAGCTATTTTCGCTATACGCTTTTTCAGCTCCAAGTGGGCTGACAAGCGGTATCGTAGTTTTTAACGAATTGCCGCGGTAAATCACGCTTTTATCTTAATGCTTGACTAGCCGCATGTTTCACGTATATGTTTGGTGCTGGTGATTTCAGCAGAATGCGTTGTTTTATATTACTATAAAATACTTGCGCTTAATTATACATTATTTCCGATTATATGATTCTTTGATCACTGTTGCTATAATTACTCACTATGTTTTTATTTGATTTCTATTTTATTTAATTAGGCATTTGCTTTGGAAATAAAAAAAGATCTCGACAAAACAAGCGAACGTAGGCGTAAGCCCGACAGATTACGAGTAGACTCGTGAACTTATACGCGCGGATATATGTAATAGGTAAGTATTAATATGACGATGCGCGAGCCGGCGCAGGAGACGCGAGCGTGAGACACATCCGTGTTGCGGTCTCATTAATGCGGCAACCCTAATCTAATCCTTTGCGTTTAGGATATAATAAGACGTCGGGCGGGAGGGGAGGGATTTAACAGTTTTAATCCCCGTCGGCGTGTTAGGTTCACGTGCACGGGACCGCCTGTTGACGCAATTTGATCGTTTTACTTGTTCAAAACCGCGGCTTTACGAGATCGTAAAACGTTCGGCTCTCGCGTCCGTGCCCGCGCGGCGTGCAATAAATAATAAATTCTCTCCCGTCGTTCGCATAAGTCCGCGCCATGGATAAAGCCGACGCTATTTAATTGCATAAACTGTGCGTGCAACAAACATCTCGCTGTTGCGCGCTTCCTTAATATGGAATCGCCGTGGAGCGCAATTTTTCCTAATTTATTGGAACCATAACTCTCCGCGGTGATTAATGCTTTTTATTAACGCTTCAAGTAAACCAGCGGTACATACCAGCATCCCGCAGCTTTTGTACTTTCCTTTGAGCATGGGTGCACAATAGGAAGCCAAAACGAAAGCGAAAGAAATGCAATTAAGTACCTTATTGTCTCTATTTTCGTAACACAGGACTACTAGATTAAAACAAACATAAAAAATATAATCGCTTTTCGTTGTCATGTCCATTCATTGCTCTTGCATTTCAAACAAGTGAAAGAAAGAAAATTCTTTAACTTTATGCCAGGTTTTTTGAAGCCAGTAGTCAAAGTCTAATTGAGACTGGCAGCTTCGCTATCGAAATACTTTTGATCTATAAAACGAATGAAAGATAACAGTTTCAGCTTTTGTGCAATGTATATCGCTATTAATAAATATCGATCCAAAAAGCGAGAAGGGAAAGGGTCTGAAAAAATAAAACATAATTTAGATTAAAAAATGAATTATTAAAATCAAAATCTACAAAAAACTCTTTTTTACTTACATCTTTTTGGGCAGAAATCGGCCTTTTTTTATACACTCTCCTTTATTTAATTAACGGCGCGGAAGGTATTTCTTTTATGTATCATATTAAAATATATACAATTTTTAGCGGGAAAGAGTAATATTTTTTCATATGTTTTTATACTTTGCGCTTAGAATATTTCGGTCGCAGGAATTTCATATTTTCGGATATGGCGCAATACTCGCGCCGGGACAGGCATTCCGTCTCGCTCTCGTCATCCTGAAATTCCCGCGAGTATATTGTGTATAATTCGTGCGGTCGTTTTCCGCGTTTTCGTATATCCCGCGATGTATTCGATATCGAGAGTCGTTCACGTCTGCCAAATTTCATACGTCACAAGTGATATTCCCGGCGGGCACGCGTCTTGCTGCTGCATATTGCATTTCGTCATCTCGCGCTAACACGCCCGCAAGGAGAGTCTTTCTTATGTTAATTCACTTGTCGTAAAACTGATTGTGTCGCGTGTGGTCATGCATATAAACTGGTAGGTACGCTGGCGAGCGGAATTTTTTATTTATTCAGCAGAAGAACTTTCTTGTCTGCCAATATCGCGGGTATGCTTGATGGTTCAAAGATTTATTCTCATTGCTTTCTTTTTTGTAAAAAAAAAATCACTAATATTTATACAAAATAAGTCGAACAAACGGTATAAATTAAAAAAATCACAAGCAAGTAATATACATGTTATAAAATAAATCGAACAACAGTTAACTTGTAATATGGTGAAGGAACGGTGTGTGATTAAATTAATGAAAAAAAAAGAACAAACTGAGAGAGAAAAATTGCAAATTTTATTATGTTACGTTAGAAAGTCAAATGAGATATAATGAGTTTTATTATTTTTATCGAAATAATTAATTTATTATAAAAGTATAAGAAATCTTTGACTATAACTGGCAATTTAATTAAAAAGTCAACACAATGTTTCGACTTTAATTCGAGTTTTTTTCAAGTGTATATACATATTCTTACAAAGCAATTTATTAGTCACGACAATGTGTCTGCATGTCAGATGTAATGAATGTTTTGTGCGTTGTAAAGAGATAGAACATGGTCAGTTATTAAAATAAGTAAAAATCGATTGTGTGTCAGGAAACACGTCTGCATGCCTCGGTTACGGAAAACACAAATTGATTGTGTTTGTTATTTATCCACTGGCGAAGAAAATTTTTCTCATAATTTATTATAAAGTTTATTATAAATTTTATTATAAAAGTTTTATTGTATTACATTGGATGGAAAAAAAAATACAGTCTTATTGGAACGGTATTCATATAGTCGGGTTTTATTGTCTTAAGTTGCTAATACGGTCATTTGATTGGCTGAACGGAGTCTTAAGACTGCTTTTGACCAGACTTAAGATGATCTTAGATATAAGATCCGACTATGAAGTATTCATACCGCCCTTAGAATTTTTATGGTGATGGTGAAACTGTGTGCAGATACGCGTGGATCATATTCATCGTTAGTATTAGCGTGTATAAGTTACGGTTCGCACGTTCTAGAGCTAAACATCCTCAAAAGTTATCTACATTCTTTCGGGAATGAGATTTCAACGTCACAGAATTCTTCATCGCGCGTGTACGTCGTTATTTTTGCGCGGATGGGATTTTCACCGGGGATATGTTCCTGTCGACAGTCGGGGCGTGCTCTATACCCTAATTTTTCAGTCTTCCGCTCGTTATGCAGTTATGCGACGTAAGTTATGACACGTCGATATATAACGCCGCTCGGGTACTGGAACGCGGAAATTTACAGCGCGATCGTATAATCGATCGGTTGCTATCCACGGCCCAGATCTCATCGACAATTTATCAACCAGGGTGCGGGGGGAAAGTATATGTGTCCGCGCGGATTATATTAAATAAATCGACAGGTGGGCGCGGCGCGATGTCTGACGTAGTTATATACGCAAAATATTTCCAATCCGGAAACTTGCTGTAAAATACCGATCTCACGTACATATTTCACGCACATTATTTCGCATTTCCCATGCATAATTCCAACGTATAACGTGTATAGAAAACTTTGCAATCTCCACTTTAAGACACACTTTTTTCATTTTTTATAGTTCTTTGAAGCGTTCTTCTCGTGCCCCGAATTTGAATAATTTGTTGTTTTTTTCTTAAAAAGAACCTGAAGTTTCTGAATTTTTATTTTCCTACACATTGTTATGAAAATGATGCACAATAAAGTACAGATTTATTTTCTTTGCCTTGACATTATAATGCGAGACGTCTAACGTACATCTCGCTCTCACTCTTGATAAACATTTGCTTAGTCTTGAGAAAAAAAGCGTTTATCCGACGCCAGAATAATACTAGGTTACGATACAGTGTGCCGTACATTGTAGAATTGAAATAAACCATAGAATGTTTAATTAAATTCTCGAATCAATAAACTTGCTTCTGTATACGATTTAACGTGCGATACATAAGTACCCTTCCGATAATCGATTAGAATGTCGCGTGGTGCTCGACAAACAAATGTTAAATGTTTATTCTCACGTCGTTTAAGTGTATCAATTGTTCTACGTAAATATTTTTCGCGACTAGGGCGCGCGACGTGTATTACTGCCTTATTTATGCGGCTGCTGATTCAGCATCGTGTTTGTCAAGCGCAAATTGCGCGAGGAGTGCCGCTTGTTAAGTTGAGGACCGTTTTACCTGACGGCGCCGATGGAGTAATTCGTGTAGTACCAAATAATTATCATGTTTATCGCATCTCGCGACTGACAATGAGCATATATCGGTTTTGCACGAGTCACCAAGCGTCGATAGGTAAGCTGAGATATTATTGAGAGAGCTAAAACACTTGTACCAATTTTTAAGATGAGAAGTATGCCGTATCTGGAAAACAATTTACTTGCTAGGCACGATTTGTCTCTCTCTGCGTAAAGTTATTTATAGCAGAGAAGTGCCGTTCTCTCTACGGTGTCGAGTTCTCGGTATATCTTAAAAAATCGGTATATCCTAAAAGAGTTTTTAAAAAGCTACACGAGAGCTTTAAACTCAGCCTTTAGGAACTTGTCTGACATATCGTATGATAATTTGATTGTATACCTATTTTTATAGATACTGTGCAATATGCATACATATGAAGTATATGCTTTAATAAAAAAACTTTTCGTTGAATTGAAGATTTGAAGTACATTAATGTGCAATTTTGCAAGCAAGACGCTCTGACGTAAAGCTCCCGTATAAAATTGGCTGAAAAGGTAAAAAGGAAAGATAGCGGTAAGTAGGAAAATACAAACTTTCACCTTTTAGCTAATTGCAAGCGAGTTGGATCATTCTGCTTGCAAAATTCGATTTCAGTCAACGTAGCCTTTGCTCAATATTACGTGCCGGTATCAAGAATTTCCGTAGGTTAACACAATTTCCCGTCATGCTGGATTATGCCCAGCTGCATCGTATCTTTTGTAATTAACGATGTTCCCTCAACGACATCGACGAAGAGTTATAAACGCTTTGAGCAAGAAGTCGCGTTGAATTTAGAAATTCATAGACCGGCAAAATTCTGGTTCGCCAAACTTATACAAGATGAGTTCTCGCTAACGCAATTCCGAATTCGGACACACACACACACACACACACACACACACACACACACACACACACACGTAGCTTGTAAATATTAAATATATCAATCGTAAATGCGCATTTAATATTATGTCCCTAATGTGCAAAAGTGTCGAAGGTTTCAACATTTGACATAACTGATTTTAGAGCATCTATATTGTATTAGGGGAATGAATATAAATTTTATAAATAATACGAAATACGATTATTTAAGAATTCTCCTAATGCATTAACGCAGTGAGTCCACGTTATAATAAAAAATCACAGTTATTAAAGTACTACTTTAAAAATATTTTTTATATTTTTTGCTCTATTTTTTTGTTTTTTTTTTGGTCGTTCTCTTACTGATGTTAAAATTAAATATTAAATATGTTATTTTCTTGTATTAAAGAAACCTTAATCCCGTTAAATAAATAAATAAATAAATAAATAAATTTTACATTTTAATCTCTCTTTCTCTCTTTTTTCCATCTTTGATTAAATTTGTCCACATGTTTGTTTATTTTTATTTAATTTATCCTACAAAGTATTTATCATTTAAAAATTTTCCTACAAAATTATATTTTTGAGTTTCTTTTCATTTATCATATGAAACAACGTAAAAGTAAGAGAAATATAGAGGTTGGGGATGGTGGTGATTTACAAGGATAAATTTGCATGATGCAGGTCTACTTGGAGGAATAAAGTTTCGTTATTTAGTTATAAAATTTGAGAAGCTAAAATCGATTACAAGCTTGTCAATTCCGAGATGTATATCGATCCATTGTTTGCGACTTGACGACGCACATTACTTACTCCATTTCCTGCTTCTATGCTCATTTTTTAATATACAGGGTGTCCCGCGATTTACCTTTAATTATGGGAGCATATTCTACAAGTGAAAATAAGAAAAAAAATATTATATGTATATGAAGTTTGGCTAGAAATACTTTATTACAAAGTTACAAACAAATATTGAAACGGAATGTGAAATATATGTATATATAACAATTGTCCTCTGACCTCCGAGATCGCCAGATTTAACGTCTCTTGATTTTTATTTATGGGAACTTTAAAAAATAAGGTTTACAGAAGTGAATTTGCGTGAAGTTTTTTATATTATATTTATTTTTATAGGAAATTTAAATTAATTAAAAAACGCAAATTTTATCAAAAGTTTTTATTGTTTTGTTGTTATGTATGTCGTAATGTCATCATTAATTTCGTGCATTTCAATATTCACTGCCAGTACTAAAAAATGTATAGTTCATGTTATATTAAGTTGGGGAAAAAAAGTAATCCATTATTTTTTCGCTAGATGGCTAGAGTGATATATATCACGTTATGTATTAATCGCATAGGTTAAATCTATAACTGTTTTGTGATTGGTCGATTCAATTGTGAGTTACAGCACGTAAAAGATGGACGTCAACAAAGAGAAAATTCGGTATATTTTACAATTTTGCTTCAATAAAGGCGAAAATGCAAGCCAGGCGGCTGAAATTGTGAATGGTGTTTATGGTCCCGATACTGTCACAGCCAATCGCGCGCAATTTTGGTTTCGTCGATTCCGTCGGTAATTTCGATGTTAAAGATGCACCTCGCACAGGTAAGAACCAGGGCTTCTATGAGAGAGGCATCATGAAATTACCTTTGAAATGGCAACAAATTGTAAAACAAAACGGTGTATATTGACCCAAATCGAACAATCCTAACTATGTTAAATAAAGCCTAGATATTACTTTTTCCCCAACCTAATATATACACTGAGCCCAACTGATTAACTGCATAATGCGGGAAAAGATGCTAAAGGGGAATATTTCTATCCAATCAAGAATACCTAAATCTCGGTCTACAATAAATTTTTTAAGCCCTAAGAAATTGATCAGCCACATTTGATTCTTCTCCTTACATTCGACTGTGATTGTAGGCCGGAACTAATACGCGCTATCAGTGCGTGACGATCTATTAAATTATGGGTAACTAAAGTAACGATAAAAATAACGGTTGAATTCGTTACCATTATTATAAAAATGTAACGACCGTTACAGACAGAAAAAATAAGTAACGATTGTTACTGAAAAGAAGAAAACGCGTTTACTTCCAAACTCCGCTTAAGACTGTTAATCTGAAAAAACAATGTTGCAGTAGTACAACACTAGTATACAGTGATACACGTACATACAGGCGCGGCACTCATACGAGAGCACTAATAACATTCGTTTGCTGAACGAGGGCAATGAAGGGTTAAACGATACGTGATACGCATTGCAGACGTGCATACCTAACATAAAGTAACTTACGCGGTAATAACGCAGAATACTTTGGCATTTGCGGCTTGATCAAACATAATACACCATGTACAACCTGAGGATTAAGGGGAGTATATCGCGGAATATTAATACTGCGGTTAAGATATTTTCTGGGAGCGCGTCGCGCGGTTTGCGAAGGCATGTCAGGAACAGAACGGGGAATCCTCAACCGTGTTTCGTGAGATGAATAAATCCGCACGCGCGCGGGAGATGGAAGATCTATGTGTGTGTGTGTGTGTGTGTGTGTGTTGCGAGAAACGAGGGGGTCTATCGTCGAAATAAATCGAGCGTGTCGCAAACGTAATTTTCGCTGAGAATACATATCTCCAGCATCCCTCACGCGCGCGCGCACTCGTGCTCTCTCTCTCTCTCTTGATTTTCTCTTTCTTTGTCTCTCTCGTGATTCTCGAGCTGAGCTAGCGATCGAGCATTCAATGATGTTCGTTGAAAGCCATTGCGTTGCGTTAATGTTTAACGACGGCATCCTGCGCGTCGTGTTGCTCCGAAGTTGATGGCACGAAATAGTCTGACTCGCGACAAACGTAAGCATTTCCAGCGAATGGCTTGAGAAGTCTTTCTCTGCTCTTGAAGCTTTCCTTCTATTGCATCGACCTGGTGCCCGATGATAAGGGAGTCAACGGTATCACAAAAGTATCACATGCAGAGAACGACGCTATTCGTGATGGCAATTTGGGGATGATTTCACGTGTGAAACTAGGTCGAAGGTGTAGAACATACTTTTTTCGTAATTTCCGCGGAAATTGTGGCTTTGCGGATTGAAAAATTTCAAGTAAATTTTAATTTTATATAATTTCAATTTCAGACTTATACGCACTAAAATGTAAAACGCTAAAATATTAAAATTTATGGCGAATATTGATCTCTCATATTTTCATTAAAATTAATCCCGTATTGTACATAAAATACCTAACGTCATTTTATATCTTTTCTCACAGTACGATATATAATCGCGATGTTATTTATTTATTGTATTTTAATTTTAGTGGCAAATAAAAGGGTCTAATATTTAATATTTTAATTCCTTTATACATCCAAATATATATTTACATGAATATAGCGTCATTCATTCTGATATCTGGGATTGGACTATAATTCTTGTACAAGAGTTAATTGAAGGAATGATAATGAATTTAACGTACCGTGAGTGGCAGAATTCGTCTTTGTTACGGCAAGGTAAATCCTTTTGAGTGCTGTACTATAGTGGAAATACGATAAGCGCAAACAAATAATTTTATTACGAAAATTCTTGACAAATATTGAAGTAATACAATTTTCGTGTTAGAACAGAGAAAACGGATGGAAATCTGCATTATATTCGCTATCTACTTAAAAAACATGCTATTGAAATATAGAGAATTAGGTATTTTTACCAAAAAATTTCAAGTTAATTTATTGCAGTTGTCCGATTTTTAGCATTATGCATCTCAAGTTGAAATACTGTTGATATAATGCCCACTTTAAATTAACCGAGGAACTCAATTTCGTCATTTGTGTTTTTTTAAAGCTCAGTTTGCTCTAAATAGCTCTTTATTTATTAATATTTATTTCTTAAAAATTGTTGTGTAACTTAAAAATATCAAAATATTCTTACCGATTCCTCTCGCTGAGAAAAAAATCAACTATGATGTAGTTTAAAATCTGCTGAAAAAGTATGATGTTTGATGTAATTCCGCATGTGTACAATCAATATTAGTAATCAATATTAATTTGTGATAATCAATATTAATAGCGATTGTTGGGCAAAAACACTTGTCTGGCTTATTTGCGCAAATATTGACAAGATATACATTAATTTAACATGAACGGTGTAATTCACTGTAATTGATTCTCTATTTGAAATAGTGATGAAGTGTGCTCCACAACCGGATATTATTACCGCGTTCCTGGTTTTATCGCACGTGCATAATTTTGTTTATGATTCTTCGATGTTCAGTTGAATGTTGGCCCTCATTGTTCTAATTTAGGGACGTATAAAGCACGCGAATGTTATCGCAAGTTAGCATATTACTTCGTATACCCTAAGTTCGAGTAATTTGTTTTGATCTCCAATGTGTTTCATTACTAATTTGTTCCAAAGTCTGAAATTACTCAGAAGAAATCGTAATATAAATAATGAGTTTTAATTGTGCCATCGCTTATTTTTTTTTTAATTAAAAAAGTATTTTTATTTAAAACATCATTTATTTTAGATATCAATATTTTATTAAATAATACACAGAGAGAATTTTCTCTTAGAATTTATTCTGAAAATCATGGTAATTGTGAGACAACATATACAAAGAATTTTATGCGAGCTATTCTAATTAATATTTACACAGATAAAAAAATTGTTGGTATTTGCGACTATAATTGCATAGAAAAATAATTATGGTAGAGGTTATTATTATTGCTATAATATTAGTAAATATAACCTTACATTGAGAAAAAATCGTTACAGTTATCATATCCCATTGTCTCCTTGGGGGATAACAAAAAATTATAGTGAGGGCAACTAAAAATTATAGTAAAGATGATCCAAAATGTTTGTCTTGCCGGAATAAAATCAGGTAATTCACTTTTTTTTTTCTATATTGTGAATTACCTGATTTTATTCCGGCAATACAAACATTTTGGATCGGCCATCTTGAATCCGCCATGTTAGATTTTTTCATTTAATTAATGGATTCGTAATCAGGATGTCTGAAAAAAATCCGTTTAGACTTATTTTGATAAAATATTCGAATGATGTAATCCTACGTATACAAAACTACATGTCAAGGACGCCATTTTTGATTCGCCATTTCTACATTTTGTCATTTGGATGATTCGTTATCAGAGATTTCAAAAACCTTTAATACCAATTATAATAAAAAAATCTTCGCGATGCATCCGATTCATGAAAAATTTTAGCGTACTATCCGAATATTTGGTTTTCACAAGGATATTTGATGATGTAACATCAATGTTCCCCGCTTTTCTCGAGTGTAAGACTGTTTTTTCTTGTTCACGTGGGTGCCAAACAACAATTTTTCACGGTGGAACTAAAGTTCCACAAAAAGGCCAAAAATCAAATCGGATTTTTTCAACATCCTCCGTGTACAAAATAAGGTAAAATTATTTAATGTTTTTAATAATTGTGTGGACTTGCCACAAAAATAGTAGAAGAAAAAGTTTTCATTCACGTTGAAAAATATCCGTAAGCGTTCTTTTACATTGTGTTTCTTTTATGTAGGATAGGATACTCTCATTTATCGGTAAACTTTCGCCAGAGTGGCACGGCTAAGATAATGGGATCTGTTGAAGAGCGAAGCGGTTCTTAAACGATCGGAAGCATGCGGTAACGCGACGCTTTATCTTCTTAATTATTTATTTATTGTCATTATCTCCACTTTGCGTTTAAACGCATGTTACCGTATTATGGCGACGAAGACACAACGCCGCATTGCTTCGAAATTAATTCGATAACGGAACACACTCGCGCAAGCGTCCGCGGGCATATAATTATAGATGTTAATAGAACCGTCTATCGCGTCCTCGGAGCCCGTGCCGCTGTTATGTTGTTTTATCACGCTCCGCTGACGTGCGATCGCGATCAACATCATCGTCATGAAAAGTTTCATCTGCGATCCCGCCGACATTATTTACGTGTCCTGCATTTTCATGAGACTCATTCTACACACACGCGCGATCGATAACGTTTCGAACGCACGTGAAGTAGCGAGTACATCCTTCCAAAAAAAGCTAAATTGCTGCGTCAGCCCGTATGTCAGGTCCGATGTTTGATTAAAAGTTTGTGTTTTTGTCGCGCTGCTGCGGGTTGCACCTCGGTTAACAAGCGTATTTTTGTCTGGTGGTGCCTCTATAGACACACGGATCAGCTATCAATACAGTTTCGTATATTTTGACTATTGATTGACTTGGAGTCGATTGTTATCGGTAGAAACGTCGAGAAGGTTTACTACGCGTGTCGTAATAAGTTTCCAATTTTTAATATTAGACAAATGTTTGTAATTATTATTCCGTAGCTGATTTTCAAATCTGCTTAAGTTTGCTCTGTTTAAAATTAAATGAGAGATAAAGTTTTTACCATCCTTTTGTATTTCTGAATTTCTTCTGTTTTCGGTCGTTATTCTTTATTAGAGATCTTGGGAAGTTGGAACAATCCCTTACCACAGAGCACTTTTGTTAATTACAACCTTCTTGATGTCGACTATATATGCATCAATTATTTTATTCTGACGTTAAAGAAAGATATATATGAGATACTTTTTCTTTATATCTCTGTTGTTACGTCTGATGACGTCCAAAATAGTACTCGACTAAATTTTTTATTAAAACGTACCAGTTAATCATCATTGATACCATACAAATTTTTACTGGCGTTTCCGCGTATTTGAGATGATACGTATTTATTTATTCTCACTCCAAAGAAGCTTCGATCTATTCGCTTATTCTTATTAAGCTTTGATCGCGATATTATTATTTACCTCTCTCATCGTCATTTCCTCTCATAAGATTATTTCTCCCGAGCGACTTCTTGATTTTCACTTCTTTCGATAAAACCGTACCGGATAATTCCGCGCGTTTGGCTTCGTCGATCTTTCAACGAGAGAAACAACAAAAGGGAAATAGAAGGACTCGTAATCTTCTGTCGAAAAAGCAATTATTCTCCGAGTCATGCACCGGTTTACTTTCTGCGCGCGACAATCGAATTTCGCAATTGTCGAGAAACTGTTCCGGATTGTGTCGCATTGAGCACCGGATATCTAGTCCTTGTTCTGTTTGCGGCAGGAGAGAAAGGGAAATGGAGAAAAATAAATTGTACCGGGATTGTTTCGATAAGCGGTCGATGCTGCGAAAATGAAAAGACCGAACAGCTCGTCCGGCTATTTATTATTGCACGTCGTGATTCGAACACCGGTATGAAATGGTTTTTTGGCGACGAGTCGAGCGTCGACCTATATCAACCGCGATTGCATTAAACCGTGCAGGTTGAATATATCTCTTGGTTCACGGGCTGTACGAGCAATTTCCGGCTTTTGGTCGAGGTCGTTGTGTCGTATTGCATGTGTAGATATTAACCCTAAACCTGTCAATCGCTATTCAATAAGAAATGTCGTTGTTTTTTGCTACCTCTTATATTTCTTGTTGAAATCTTTTTGCTTCACTATAAGAATCAGAAATACTTAAGTTATTGTATTGTAAAGTAATTTATAAAGTAGCAAAGTTTAGCGAGCAGATTTTTTTATTAATTTGAAATCGATTTCCTTGTGGCAAAAATGCCGAGATATTGCGGCCACCTTCGAAAAAATGAATTAAAACATAACAAATAAAAGAAATAAAAATAAATAACGAAAGAGTCTTATGTTTTATAACTTTAAATGGACCGTACTTTAATTTTTTAACAAAATTCTTTTTTAATTCTAACTAATTAAGTAGTAATTACTAAATCGTCTAATGTCAATAGGTAAGCAAGTAGAAAAAGATGCCGATCGATCAAATTTCCCAAAAGAAATATCGACTCCGGATTTGTCAATATTATAAATAAAACTTTGACATCGGTAAAGCTTGACGACTTACTTTAGCCGATATCTATCTATCCATCTACTTTTTTGTCTGTCTCTCCATACGTGACGTAAATAACCCAAATCGATAAAGCGTACTACTATGTCGTGGTAAATGCATTTATTCTTTACGGTCGCATTTTCTTTCTCCTATCTTATCGGCAATTTGCTGGTTGGTTGTGAAGCGTTGTTACATTAGTATACCTTACGAATCGGCATCGGCAATTAGATCACCAGTTTCCGCTGCGCGCTATATTATCGTTGCACGTCGTTTCATTTCCTTGCGATAAGCTTGCCGCGGCGTAAGTTTACCGCGAGCGATGGACTAATAATTATCGGTTAAACGCCAGAGGCATGACGTTCCCTGGCGTTAAATTTGCAGCTTGATGACGGTCCCCGATTCGCGCCGCGTTATTGCAATCACGAGGGTTGTCGCGCGATCACGAATTGAACGTCCTTGCGGAAAGTGGTGGTGGTCGTCGCTTAAGAGAAATTCGCACGAAATTAGTCTGTCAGCGCGGTTAAGAGGCGAGGAGGACAATTCTTGGTATATACGCGTGTAAATCAAATAAGAAGGACATCGACCGCGACCGAGCTCTATTATTCCACGTTATTCCAGTGCGGTTTCCCCTTCCCCCTTGAGGGCTTGGCTTTCTCTCAGCGCGATGGTCCTCCGTCATACTCCACGGTCTCCCCTTTACTCGTTATTGCGGTGGCACACCTGAGATGGAAATCTCAAGAGCGCGTGTATATTGAATCTTATATCTATTTACATTTCTCGACGCTACATATCTCATTTTGTCGTATCGCCGCGGGATCAATTCGCACGCTCGATAAACTGTCTCTTTAAAGTGGGGAACGTGAGAGGAATTCGAACTACTGTATTCGTTTTCGAATTTTAATAACGTCGCGGCGATATACGAATGAAATTTGGTTCCTAGGGCGCTGGGGAGAATTAAATTTATCTCGATGTACCTTTTTCTCTCTGATTATCGAATTTCGTGAGACCATAGTGTGCTGCAGGCATATCTGCTCAATAAGATACGGAGCCCTATATGGTGCGTACAATTTAATGAACCTGGACTATTAACGAGGTTCGAATGTAAATCTCTAACGTTAGAGATCGATTATGACAAAGAAACACCTGCGTCTGACACAGGGGATGTTGATTAAAGCCGGGAAGTCTGCTTTGACGAGGAAATTTCGAATTTAATCCCTATGTCCCTATATGAGTGATCGAAGAGCGCTTTTCTACGTGTCAGTGAGGTGACATTTCGATCCTAATTGCAAAATGGCTAAGTGACTTTTTTCCTAGTAAAGAATGAAGAGAAATTCGCTTCGTTCTAATTACCATTTATTTTCTTATAAGTTTTCTTACCTTATACTAATAACTTTCGGCTTTAATAATATCGAAATTATTCATAAAGTATTTGATAAAATATTGAAAAATTGAAATAATACATATAAAATTGTTAATATCTATAATTTTATATATTAAGAAATATATATGGGGCATTCCATTCCAAATCACCGAGGATTTTCCTCGACCATTTTTGATTTAGCGGAAATTTTTTTGTGTTTTTATATTAAATGAAAGTAGCTTCCATGATTTTTTTTAGATTTTTATCTCTACCTAAATTTATCAAATTTTTTGAGAGCCATCGGTAGTCTATTTTATATCGAAGTTATTGAAATCCCATCTTCATCAATGGCTTAAAAATTTTGAAACTAATTCTAGAATTTGTGAAATTTTTTTGAAAAAAATCAAAACGGTTGCATATTAAAAAAAATATATTTTTTACTTAAATCCTAAAAAAAAGTTATTGTCCATTAAAAATTTTTTCAATATCTTCTTCGAAAAGTACAGTAAAAAACGAAAAAAAAGATTGCCTTATTTTTTACAATATCTTTTTTTCTTCTTAAAGTTACAGGCATTTGAAATTTTAAACTGCATTTTTTTGAAAAAATCTATAACTGAAGTATGGGTAGAGATGAAAATCTAAAAAAAATCATGGAAGTTACTTTCATTTAGTATAAAAATACAAAAAAATTTTCGCCAAATCAAAAATGGTCGAAGAAAATCCTCGGTGATTTGGCATGGAATGCTCTATATATATATAAGGGTGTTCCAGGTCAAATCCAACTTTAAAGTCTTATAGGAAATTAAATTTGGAACAAAAAATCTATAAACATAAAAATGTTTTGTTAAAAAATTGAAGAGAAGGAATAATAGAAAGGTTACATCAATGAGATCATTCAAAGGGACAACAATTTTATTAAAAGTAAAAGAAAAATAATTTTTAGCCAAATTATCAAATGTGTTCAAAATGTTATCCCTGTTTATTAATACATTTTTGGCATCTACGCCTACGCAATTTCAAGTTTCTGTTTTTTTTTTTTCATTGTTTTGAGCTTTTTTCTTTTGAACGCCTTATCAGAAATTTTGAACGCTTTATTATAAATGAAATTGGTGTAATTTAGGTTGTTATTGAATCACTCATCAGATTTATTTTGTTACATTTTTTAAATGAATAAAGGGTGTTTTAAAGTTATTTTTAAAAATTATAAAAAAACGATTTTTCGAAGTTTATTAGCCATAACCTTTTAACGAAACGTTTTCCGGACCTATGTGTTTATGGAACTTTTTTATTCCAAATTCAATTTCCTATAAAATCTTGAAGTTTTATTTACCCTGACCTGGAACATCCTGTATATTGAAAAATACTATAAAATTGAAATTTTTTATTTTGCGAAGTAAAATTGGAGAGAAACATATTTTTTTTATTTGAATTATTAACCAGCTTCTTTCTTATGTGCAAGACGAAGATAAATACAAAAAAAAGAAGAGAAGAAAATAGATAAGATTGACGAATGTGTAAGATCTGTTATTTTAACACAACGTTTGTCGATATTTCATTTATTTCATTTATCTTAGTTCCTAGGATTAAAGCAAACGCGCAATTTGGACCGTAGCTCGGAAAGGACGCTTCTCGTTATGATTCATTAATCATTTTCCGCTCGGTATTATCTTATATTGCCACAAACAGATTATTAAATCGCATTACACGGGGCGGGTACATACGTTCGCGAGACAGAACGCATGGGAGGAGACGGATTAAGCCGGAAGAGACAGAGGAAATCTCGACCGACGAAATCTCAGGCTTTCGCATTCCCGGGCGCATCGCGTACGTGCCTGCGCGTGCTCTTACCATTCGCACTCGGATATTCCGGCGCAATTACCGCGCTATTTGACGGATTAAAGCTCCCCTTTCTCTACCATACTTACCTGCGCGAGACTTCGTCCGATATAATTGCGTGCGTATGTGCACGGTGCTAAGCCGGTTTAATCATCACGAATAACGCGGATTATCATTGCTTCCCGCGAAACATCATCGGTTAACCGCTCGATGCCTGTTTACGCAATATTACGCACATTGCAGCGATTGGTATCGCGAACGTATAATAATATGGCGATTGAGATTCGATTGTTAATTCAAATCTCAAAGCTTTCCCGTCAAAATTCCTTAAGAAACAAAAGAAGATAAAGAAAAAAATTTCTAAATTATACATATCTTTCAAAAAAAAAATGCAAATGTGAGGTACTGCGATTCATTTTTTATCTCAATTCTCAATACCTTATATATTGGCAAAAAATTTGCGAGCTTTTCTTGTTACGTGTTTACAAGATTTCTCTATAATTACGTGGACGTGGCAAGTGGAATGACCAACAATCAGAAATTTTTTTAATAAATAAAAATTTTCAGGCTCGAAGTCTGAAAGTTTCCTCCCTTGAACTTCTCCATCCCTTCTCTCTTTTCCGCGGCGAATATTCATGTATTGCAATTGCTTTGTTGTAGATAGCGAAATTGTTCTCCTACACGTGGACCATGGGTATCTTTCTATGCAAGGCGGTGCATTACATGCAGAGTGTGTCGGCTATCTGCTCGGTCGTCACCCTCACCGCGATGTCGATCGAGAGGTGAGATTATTACTTGTACCTGTGCTGTGTTCCTGCTGTATGTCCAATCGATTATGCGTCGCGGTTATTATGATCGTATGTAAATTGCAAGCAGGTTAATCGAACATCAATTGCATTAGAAAAGGATTCGCGAACGTTCGGAGAGTCAACGAGGATGGCGCGTGTTATATGGTTTGTGCAAAGTATATAGGTAATGCTATAACAAATACGATTGCATAAATTGACCGGATAATGCTCTGAATTTATATTGATCTAAAATTGCATATGTAATTACATTCGGAAAAACTGTGCAAGGACAATTTCATAAAACGTTTCGAGAAAAATGCTAGAAATAACGAGACTTTAAATTACAAACTTCTGTATAATTTTGTATGTGTGACTACAGAAATAATTGTTTTTATTAAAATATTATTTTTTTAAATAAGCGTTTTATTAAATATTACTCCAAGTAAATAATTCTTGCAATAATTTTTATAATATTGTAATAATTAATTTTTATTTAATTTGTTTCTCGTTGATTTTTACTCACTTCGTTTATTGAATACTAGACATCACAGGCGCGCGCTACGCGCGCGCTATTTAACTTTAATATTTTACTGTTACTATTACACTATTAACCACATAACTGTCAAAATATGCCATGACAGTCACTCATAAAGTATAAAGCGCAGACAGAGAACCAATCGGCATCGCGGAAAAGCGATGGACAACAATATTTCGATAGATTCGAATATCGATGACATGCCCTTTTTAGAAGAGGATTCGTAAAATTGCGCTAAATGATCGGTTCATATAATTCGATGTAATTAATGGAAAGAGAAAGGTTGCTGCAGAAAAATAAATATGCAATCTGAAATCTCTTTTAAACAGCAAATGCTATATGTATGTATAGCGTTGCGGGCAACGCAAATGGTAAAAAATGCAAACACCGCGTGCGATCAAATAAATTGCTGAAAATGCGAGAAATGTATTTTGTAATATAATATCATACGGTCCTGTTAGGTCAAAGCATAAAAAATAGGCAATAACGTACAACAGTTTCAGCTGTCGAGTAAAATTCTTTTATGCAAAAGCAGCATCTCGTATTTCACGCTACATAACTTTTAAATTACATAATTACAAAATTTCAAGGTAATACTGACTAAGGCTCAGAGATAAAATTTCAACATTTAATTGGTACATCTAGTTTTGACTTTTACAATAGTCCGCAATATTATTGCGTGCCGTATCATGTGTTACAGATAATATGTGTAACAACTAACTATGAATCCTACTTTTTGAATTTTGTATTTACTTATGCTGTATATTATGGTACAAACTTAGAAAAAACAAAATTGATAATTATGCGAGAGATAAAGAGCTCCCTTCTTCCAATTTCAATAATTTTAAGATATATTATCAAGGTCATCATCTTGAGTAACCTTTAAAAGATTTTAGCCGGTTTTAGTCATGGTGTTTGTTTAAAAGTTATAAATAAATAAATATAAAGTTTAAGAAATATATACAGTTTGTGTCAGTGCTAAGAGAAATAATTTGCTGATGTGTGTATAGACAGTACACATGTAGACAGAGGTGGACGGAGGGTTCGCGTGGAAAGTTGGAAATCCGAACCGTACAATGATGTCCATCCACGCGAAACGAGGTTCACCCCACCCCACCCCTGCTTATAGGACGAAACGAGGTCTATCATTGTACGGTTTAGGTTTTCAACTTTCCACCACTGCTTACAAGGCGGATCGAGGTCACTGAAATATATACAAATTGGAACGAGCGTGCTATAGAAATCCACGGTAGGCGAACGATATGAGAGAGAAGTCCTAAGTTCCTCTCTTCTCCTTGTCTAGCCCACAGCATAGTCAAGAGTGGGGAGGATGGAGAGTGAGGATGAAGTACAAGCCGATCAAAATCAGACAAAAACAGAGCGCTGCTCGAGAATTTTTAAAAATTGTATCGGTTGTGCTCGACGAGACAAATAAACTTTTTCTAATGATAAAATCTCATCAGATTACTAGATTTTACAGTACAGCCACAGCGTATACAGCGCAACGCAACACAATTAAATAAAAATAAAAAAGTGCGAGGCTATCGTCACAGAAGTTAATAACTGGTTTAATATTATGGAATCTCTTTCTTTTTTTTGTTATAGTGATATTAGATTCATATTCTATTCCAAAAGTTCTGGAGACACTGATATAGTATATTTTAGGATATCCCGCGCATATTCAAAAAAGGAAAAAGATTCGAGGAATCCATGAAATGGGAAGATTACATTTATAGAATATATGAGGATCGTACATCAAAAGCGCGTAAAAGAAAATTAAATTAATTTTAATAATTCTACATTGATATATATTCACAATTTTAACAAATTTTGCGGTAATATTATCTAAATCTTTTGCACATTTTACCATCGTACGGCTATATTATTCCGTATCAGTTAAGACGAGCTGTGCTCTTTCGACTTGGCAAGAAGTCGTAGAAGACCACCGGAAGGAACCGTACTTCCGGTTGCGAGCGGGTGCTTTTCCTTTATTGCGCTCAGACGACGTATTCATCCCACGTAACGATCTTTATGCTTTTCTCTCTTTCTCTCTCTTTCTCTTTCTCTTTTTCTCTCTCTCTCTCTCTCTCTCTCTCTCTCTCTCCCTCCCTCTCTCTCTCTCTCGCGTTTGAGTAAAGCGACAACATGAATACTTTGAAATTGAATATCCATCGTTAATCTGAGAACTTTACGTCACCCATACGGAGCAACTCACGGCGATCATCGCCTGACGTTTGCCCTCCCTCCCCTCTTCCCTTTTTGGCCACGCGTTATTTCTGTGAAATCGAGAGGACTATAGAGGAGCGATGAAAGGAATTTCCGCCTTGAGTCTTGACGTTTTTCCTCACATGCCGTCTCGGGTTCCGACGCGACGCGTCGTCGTCCCGCGGGGTTAAATGAGATTACCCCGGAATATCCCGACGATATCGAGAATGTACACGGTAAGATTAATTACGTAACCCCGGCGAATGTCTGGCACGGTTGTTGCATTTCCGTGAAAAAACTACGGAGCGAGTGAAGTAATTACAGCAGGCGCCATGCGCCATGGGTACTTACCCGACTCGGCTACTTGGCGCTAGTCCAAGGATGACAATCTCGCGATACTTGCAACAGAAAAGTCTCGAGTGCAATTCCATTCTCCTTCCCGGACGTATTCGGGTCGTTCTATCTAATAAACACTGTAATCCGATAATAATCATTTGTAAAAAAATATGTTTGACCTTTCAAGTCGAAAAATAGAGTTATAAGATCGTTTTATTCACACTTTTTCACTGTTCTTTTAACAAGTTTTTTTCTTTTCTCTCTTTTGAGGAAACTCGCTGCGACGTTGGTGGAGATTTTACTTAAAGAAACTGAGGCACTCTATATAATTCTATTTCGTTAATGCAAGGATTGATCCTTAGTGCTGGTATTTAGAAAGTAATGAGTTGGAGCGAGCGGATTAACTTAAAATCACCGCTTGTTTTGCGCAATTCTTTCATGTAGCGAAAAGCTTACAAGATAGGGGGAGAATTGGACTGGAGCTGCATAAAATACGCGAGGATTTGCCGTACTCAGCCTTTTTTCCGGGAGGCGGCGATGGGGGGGGGGAGGGAGAGGAGAGAGTATGCGGTAATTAAAGCGACTTTGCGAAATGAAACAGTAAGTTTCTACGGTGTCAGGATCCGATTCAACCCAGTTTCGTCATGAGTTTCGAGGCTCATAAATCCGCTGGCAGACGGGAGATATTTCTTTTATTTATAGTGCTATCGAGCCAACTTCGCAAACACTTTTCCGTTATGTCCAGCTGTAAAATTGAAAAATCATTACTTGCCCCCTCTCTGCTCTGATTTACGTTTGGTCATGAAAACTTTGGGTTTATTTGCGTAATAGAAAAGGAAAAAAACAATAATTTTTATGACGTATCTATAGATATATTTACGATTACAATTCTTAATATTATAAAAAAACTTGTGTTAAATATAACATAAATCACATGTCCCAAATAGTCCACTCAAATTTTTGTGTTAATTTAATATAATGTGAATATGTCAAATTATATGACACAAATATTATATGTCCATAATTTAACACAAAATAAAGAAAAGTTTGATGTAATGTGAATGAAAATTATGTTACATTTTTAACACAAAAACTTTAACAAGGTCCATTTTTAACAAAAATACAAAATTTTTTACTGTATACAATTATTTTAATATTATATTATTAATATTAAAATTCTTTATATATATATATATATATATATATATATATATTATCTCGCTTTTTACACGAAGCTTCGCGTAGACGTCTTGAAATACATTAATAAACAAAATGGTTTTAGCGATAAAAAATTGATTTCGAGTTGCTTTTGCCTTATAATTAAATTTAACACCAAATTAAAGTTAATAATTAAATTTAATATAATTAGACTTAACATTAAATTCAAACTCAAGTTTTGGAATACCTTGCGCCGTACGTTGCGCCACTAATTGTAATTTTATTTTGGAAGCAATTTTCATTCGATATTTGCTTGTTAGCAATTTAATCCGCGGTGCATAATTACTAAGTAGACCATTTCGAATAGATCTGTTGAAGCGCGACAATTAGATTGCACATAAGCAGCTTAAAGAAACTGAGTGTACCATCTTAGCAGTAGTCTATATAGCAACGTGATACAATCAACGATACTGCAACGAAGTAAATGCAAGAGATATGTATTTACATGGCAGAGCGCTCCTAATCGATTGTACCTTCTTTCGCTGATGGTTCGTGTTATAGTTATTTACATGAGCGAGCAGACTATCTCGCAATATTTATAAAGACTATCTTGCCACGACGTTTAAATTCCATTTACGTATTTCGGTAATGCAATAAACATGTTTAATAATCCCTTCCTAGGACTGCATTACACGAAAAGCGTTTCAAAAACATTTCATCGTAGAGTTCGATGTGTATACGTCGTCTGAAACGCTCTTCATGTAATCGAAAAGTGGGAGTTACGAAGCGAGAAAGTGCCAAATTTTTGAACTTTAAGTGATCGCCGTCAAACGATACTATGGCTGGATTCGGGGAGCGCGCTATTAGCGCTATTTGCTTATTCTATTCTTGTTTTACACCTGATGAGCGATAAAGATAGAATGATGCAATAGCGCTAATAGCGCGCTCCCCGAACGCAGCCTATATGTGTCACGCTACGTGTCTTGACAAAGATATATGTGCTGAATATGTCAAACGTAGTATTAGAACGTCAAGTAGTATTAGAATGTCAAGTAGATTAAAGTAGTTGCACACTTGTGTATCTTATGTTATATACACGAGGGTTGTTCAAAAAGTTCATATTCCAACCCACGCAGGTGAAATAGGAACTTGAAACTCCGGTGAAATTTAAGATTTTTAAAAATAACATTTAAAAATCCTTTATTTATTTATTTATTTGAAAAAAGTAACGAAATAAATCTGATAAATTACACCAATTTTGTTTTATTCTGATAAGATGTTCAAAAGAAAATAAGCTTAAAACAACGCAAAAAGCAGAAACTTGAAAAAATTACTTTTCGATAATTTTTGTGTATAAACACTACATTCGTAGCGCTCGCTTTAGCGTAACAATTGGTAGTTAGTTATTTTTAAAAATTATAAAAAAACGTGATTTTTTGAAGTTATTATAGCTATAACTTTTTAAAGAAACGTTTCCGGACCTATATGTTTATCGGAACTTTTTTGTTTTAAATTCAATTTCCTATATAAGACTGAAGTTTTATCAAGAGACACGGTAGTGTCTCGCGCCAAGTACGCGCGGAGCGAGATCGCACCGTGACTTTTTTATGTGAACACACAAGTTGCGAGTACCCGAGATTTTTAGATCTCAATAACGAGTGAACGGATCAAGTTCTGAGTAGGCTTGATCGATAGCTTGGGGTCGATTTATATAATAAGAGTGTTTTATTTTTTCGCTACGTGCCCTACGAGAGGAGATATTACGATGCAAAGTCTGAAATGTTAAATTTTACAATTAAGAAACGTCTTCGTCGTCGTCGTACGGTTGCTTTTGCCTCGATAGATGGCATTTGAAAACATCTCGAGCGTCCCCCCCCGTGTCCCCCCATGACAATGTTGCTACACTGAAAAGAGACAGCATATACGCGTACGTAACAGTACAAAATAAAAATATTTAATTAAAATAAAATAAAGAAATTTTTCTTGTAAGAAAACTTGGTGCTGCTAGACTTTGAAATTTAAACATTAAAATTTAAACATTTAGTACTAAGATTTTTGATTGAATAAAGAAACAGTAAACATAATTTAGGGAAGAATGCGACAGGAGTAAAAAAGCAGCGCCAATTTTTTTTTACAAGAAAAATTCAATTTATTTTAATTAAATATTTTTATTTTGTACTGTTACTTCTTTAATTCTTTGTAATTAAAATGATTCTTCGTAATATTATTGACCTGACCTGGAACACCCTGTACATCTTTTCTATATTTTGCTTAAAAATTTCAAATTTATTAAGTTCTTCTCTTTGTGCAAGTATATAAAAAGTTACATTGTGAAAAATGAACAAAATTGAAGTTAGAGCAATCATAAAATATATCTGTTCCTGAAAGCATGTCCCTTCTTCTAATTCACGAGAATTGAGAGAGAGATCTGAGATTGAAAGATTGATTTTGAGATTTGAGTTCCAAAGTTCCCTATAGAGTTGAAAAATGTAAACTGATTTACAAACAGCAGCGTTCGCTTGTTTGCCGATGCTTTAATAAAGAAATTGACTTCAGTTTTATTACTTTATTACTTTTTTCCATGTTGCAAACGGCGACTTGATCCAGAAACGATGCGCGGAATCACTCGCGTCGAGATGTCGTTTCAGACATTTTAATATATAATTCCCTACTCTGCCGGAGAAATCGTCGTTGGAACGCGAAACGATTTTCGCATCGACGGCAATCTCGCGCGGTCATAAAACGCGAACGGTTTGTGGGGACGATAAAAAGTCGTGCGATAGCTTGTCGTTTGTTCCATTTGACGCGACTTATTCGTCGCTCTTATATCGGCGAGCCGTTTGATTCTTCCGCGCATCGAGTGCGCGCACAGTCAGGACAATTTGTATTCATGGCGACGATAATACCGCTGTCGAAAACAAGGAGGCGGCTGTTCGGTCCTTTTCGTCGCATCGGTGCAAATAAAAAGAGACCCGGCGGAAACTGCGGAAGAAAATGCAATGGCACAGTGCAGCGTAAATGCTTCGACCGCTTTTCCACCCTATTACGCGATTTGGTTCTCTTCGCCAGCTTATTATGTTCTTCTTTTTAAGGTGCGAATTCATGGGACGCTCGATCGTTTCAGCGTATCGCGAGATCACGTGATTTCGATCTGACGCTAGCGTCAAGCAAAGAAAGCTGGATTTTCTCAGCTTTAAGCGTCAAAGCCAAAGCAGCGCGAAGACGCCGAAATTTTGACGCTGTTTTCCTTTTCATGAATTTCAATTGACGCCGGCGTCAATTGTAGTCATGCGACTTTCTTGCCGCTGTAAATGAGCGTCGAGCGTCAGCATGAAAAGGCACCTTTATATCAGATAGAATCCGATCGGGAAGGCTTTTTTCCCTTGGTGTCCCCTTGATTTAACTTCCCTCTAATTCGAATCCGGATGAGTCTCTGTACTTATATGTGGTTTTGTGCTGGTAATCCCCCTTTGCAGCTTATACAACAAAATGTCTCTGATTCAAAAACTTGCTCTCTAAATCTAAATCAGTGAATATTATAGTCACTGATATCAGTATTAGTACTGATTCAGCAGTACTATTCACTGATTTAGAGAGTGTGTTTAATAATGCTAATTTCATTTTGCGTACATACTGGCTGTATATTTTACTTTTTTAATAATAGATTTTTTTTTAAATAACGCAATTTTTTCTTAACAAAAATATCAAGGGAAAGCATTGTTTATTGCAATTTTCTAATAATTAATATATATATTGCATATGTTTATAAATCACGAAACTAAATCTGTATTATAAAATCATAAAATATTAAGAATGTAGCTCAAAATGAAGAGATTTAAAAATAAAAAATTGGCCTTGAAATTTTTAAGTAAAGAATGTAGTTTTATCATCTAATTTTCCTTTTTAACACTTCGCTGAAAACCTCTATTTTCCATCATTCACAAATTATGGACATCTCAATATTCTCGTTAATAAAAAGTCAGTTTCTAATTAGACAAAGAATCTCATCTGTATTATTGTAATAAATTGTTGTTTTTTTTTTAATTTAAGCTAACATCCTTTGTTTTAGCTCGAAAATTGATTAATTTTTACTTTTAGCTTAGACAAAAACTTTATCGCTAGAATATTAAAGTAATAGAAATAGGGGCGTATGTATAAAAAACCATAAATAACTTTTAATTAAATTTCTAATTTTTTATTTCAAAGAAAGAACATTTCGGGAATGATAGTCTGTTACACATATTTCTTTTATTTGTTAAAATAAATTTTGTTTCTTTCTGAATTAGCAATTGTTAAGTTTTTCTATTGAATTCTCTCATTTTATTTCGTAGTTGATTTCGTACATTTGATATTTATTTTACGTAAAATAGATATTTATTACGTAAAATAGTTGATTTCACTCGGATTTCATCTCGATCGTATAATGATTGTCTCGAGATAGTAACTTCGACGAGAATATTGCATCGACGTGGTCTGCGCAAACGAAATGCTGCGCGTTCATTCAATATTTCGCCGTTATGCGATCTTCTCGAGTCGCGAATTATTATATACTTTTGCCACAGGGAAAATATATTCACGAAGTACACTTAAATTAATATCCACGCCGCGTTAAATGCCATTTCGCGAAAAATGTTAGCCCGTAAAGGGAGACAAAGTGCTTTGAACCTATATTTAATAGAAGTGGCATGCGTGAAGACCGCGATTGATGTATAAAGCTCTTTCGATGATACTTCACAACTGTGCTTTGCGTTTGCGGTGCATTTATTTATTAATATTGATATTAATTTATTTATAATTTTTAATAAAATTATTGATTCTGCTTTATTGTACATAATTTTTGACGTTAATGTATGTGTATCGTCATGTATCTTTATTAGAATATTTCGTTTTATTTCTGTATTCGTTATCGTGAATATAGATTTATGATAATTTTTAATACACACACACAAAAGTCTAATTATGTTATTTATAAATATATTAAAAGTTTGCAAATACAATTCTTCAACTCTAAATTATTTCGGAATAATTCTGATGCTGTTTCAGGTATTACGCGATAGTGCATCCAATGAGAGCGCAGTACATGTGCACCATAAGCCAAGCCCGTAGGATCGTGATCATAACTTGGATTGCGGCATTTTTGTTGGGCATACCAATGATGTTTACACAGGTACGCGTATTTTCAATTTTAGAATAGTCAATGTTTCCTTATAACAAAAATATCGTTATTTTTCATTTTCTCCGTTTTCGTTAAGCATTTCGATAAATCTGAACTACAATCACGTCTTGTAAAAAGCGAATTCGCTTAAAATTATCACAAACCAATAAAATTACCTTGAAATTAATTATGATGTAATTAATTATAATGTTCTGCTATTTGTTTTTATTTGTGATATTTAATTTGTGAAAACCATTTAATTTTCCGTTATTTATATCAAGAGACACGGTAGTGTCTCGCTCCAGTCGCTCCACGTACTTCGAGTTACATCACACAGTTCGGCAAAGAGAACTTGATTTCAAACTGGAAGAAATACATTGGCCTGGATGCTTCAAACGCTTTATTTAAAACCAGCTTGTATACCATTTATTATACTATTAACCACTTTTAAGAATTGATTTTTGTTTAAATAGTAACGGTGCACACTTCGAAAACGTGTATTATTAGAATGTCTGATTTTTGCTGCGTTTTATATAATCAAATAAAATTGAGTAAAAGTTTTCCATTATAGTATACTCAAATTAAACTGTGAAATGCCTTCTATTAAACGCAATTTTATTTTTTCCGATACCTGTATGCGTTACAGAATAAAAGCTAATAAGTTTCAATACCTTTCCGTGGGATACCCTCTACAAATAATATATCGAGTTGTCTATTCCGGATCTGAAACATTCTGTGTAATAATTTTTTATTAAAAAAAAGCTTTTGCAGAACTAATTATCTCAAGTGAACATCGAACGCGACATCACCTGCATTTGAGAGCTTGATTTTTAACTGATTGCAAACAGTTTCGAAACAATATATATATTTGTTTAATTTTGCACTTGCCGTTCCATTCCGCGCAGAGCGTTACTCCCGCGTATTATCGTTTATCGCAACATGACGTCTCGCAATATTTCGATCTCGCATACACGCGCGCGATGTGTATATCCACGAAATCCGAGAGTGATACGCCCCGCAGTTGCACGTCCGATAAAACTAATACATCTTACTTCGCACATTTACTTTAATGAATGGCGATTTATCTGAGCGTTAAAAAGATACATCGCTAAGTCGCGTAGAGAAAAATCGAAGGAATCCCGATGTGATTGGATTTCCATCTCCGCGAAAACTTCTCTCTGCGCTATTTTCTCAGATAAAAGTTTGTTGCATTGCTCTTTGAACTTTCACGATGTCTTAGAATATCCTATCATCGCCAATATTAGTGCTGAAGATCATATTCATACGCTACATTTAACTATATAGGTACATTACACTTAATATGCTTATTTGATTTTGAATTTTACTTGTGCATGAAAGTTGACTCTTGTTACGTCGAGTTGATCCACGCGAGTTAACGTTGGATGTAAAATGTAAACGTGACCTGAAATTTTTAACTCTTTTAAGTCGAGCTTAAGGCTCCTGTTCATTCACTGCAGCCATCTTGGATTGACGTCAGAAGCAAAAAAAATATCATGAAAAATCTTGCAACGTACATAAAAATAAAAATGTTTCTTAGTAAGATAGCGTTTGTAATAGACTTGTGAAATATGTCGAAAATCCATATATGTCGAATTGAATTGTGCCTAATCAAAGACGAAAACAAACTGTTTGACAGCTGTCGAATTGAAATAAACATTTGCTTTCACATATCAGATTATAACAAAATGGGAGTCTTCGGTGTATTTTAACACTATATAACAATTATTATTTTAAATACAAAAACACTACACTAAAACGAAAAATAGCGCTATACGTTGCAAGAATAATTTATATAGCTATCAGTTTTTACATTTTTTAGTTCACAATTTACTGTCAACGCGGATTTGGCAATCCAGCCAGCTGGAGCCTTAAAATTAATTTTTTTTTTATTCGAATCAGTCAAACATTCGCACGATCAAACGACATTATAGTTTACAAAATTTTACACGGGATAAAACTTGTTCCGTTTGATATATTTTTTGTCATTTAGAAGATTCCGTTTTTCCGATGAAAGATCCTTTCGATGTTGAGTACAAGCTGGTTCCACCTTTACTTCACTTACGATGAAAAATATCGGTTACGAGGATTGTATTGCGATTTATCTGCAGTAACTTTTTCTTATTCGATATTACGTATCTCGATAATCCTTAATGACGTCGGAGATAAACCGATTGTAATCGTGACGCAAATCGGGATGTGAAATCTATTTTCCACAAGAATGCACATAACGGTCTCGAATTGAGGCTCACCGGTGAATAAGCCTCTCGTACGACAGACTCTTATTCTTGTGAAAAAATAAATGAAGAATGTAAGAAAATGAAATTTTTGCGCGGGCCTGGCATAAAAGTTATGAATAAATCGTTGAGAATAGAATGTAGCCAAAGAGAACATGCGATGCGCCCAAAATGAAAATAGTTTCTTATTTTCTGCGAAGCTTTAGCGAATTTTACAATCATAAAGAGAAATAATAAATATAACGCGCAATAATATACATTATATATGTTACATTTAAATATACTTTAAATATATATAATCTAGTCATATCTTAAAATAATGAGAATGTTTTAATTTCTCGTATTCGAGGTATTTATCAGAAATTAATAGAGATCTCTTATCGTTCCACAAGGTTCTCCTTTGAATCTCTTATTAAAAGATAATTGTTTGAAAAGATAACAGATTCCTTTATATTTTGCCAGATTGTGAGTTATTATAAAGGATCAGTAGAGTAATAATCGTGTTTAAAATTTCCCTTGCTCATCCTTTACGTAAAAGCCGAGATGATCCTTAGTTTAAATTAGGATTTGACTTATCATTCTCCGCGGTATTCTTTCGCAAAATAAAAGAAAAGATAAAACTTTCACAATTTCTTTCATATTTTAAATTATTTGGAAAATATCCCATTACGGTCCTCGCAACACGTTCAATCCATGCATGAGATTCTTTCTTCGGCTCGACCGAGAGTCACGTCGTGAAGGATTAATAAAGCGCGAGGGCAAACGCTGATCCTTTTTACGGGGTCGTGAAGTAAACGGTGAGGGAGCAATAAAAAGCTTTCATATGCCGGTGGGGGATCTTATCATCCCCGGCATATGTAAATGCTCGTCTAACGGGTTGATAAACGCGGCGGTAAAAGCGTGTCGCACGTCGCGCGCGGCATCTTCGTATATACGCCTCGTTACATCCCGGGAATACGTCGAGAAGCGGCACGCGCCCTTTGTGTCTCTTATTCGCGTCTATTCTACTCTCTTTTTTTTTTCAGACTCACAGGCAGGTCGGGAAAAGGTGGATCGCCTATTGGTGTGTTCGCGACTCCGAGACCGGACTTTTATGGAAGGCCCACGAGGTATATATGCTCGTCGTGGTCCTCGTGCTGCCGCTGATCATCATGGCGTTCTGCTATACGAGCATCTGCTGGGAGATCTGGCGCGTTATGAAGCGCCGGTATCATATGACGTCGCGACATGCGTAAGTCCGAGATTTCATTTTCTTTCTGGTGAATTTCTTTCCATAAATTTCTGAACTGAATATATCGAATACGTTCTTTCCTCTTTTTATCGACGAAAAGTTGCAGTAAGTTTGATTCTTTCTCGAAAGTTTGATGGAAAATAGAATTTTAAGCCCAAAATCCGTATTAATAATAATCTCAGAAAATAAATACAATTAAATTATTATAGCAAAAAAATATTTATCGCTATATTACAAAAAAAAAAGAAAAGAGAAGACAAAAAATCAGAAAGAAAATAAATAGCTGGTTAAATATGTTGCTAAAAATATCAATTGCTATATGAAACGACGATTATTTATTTTGAGAAGGATAATGATGGCTTATCTGTAGAAATTGAATAGAACTGCGCGATTCAATGCGCTTGCAGAACTTTCCCATCGAAAGCAATAAGATCTTTCCAATATTATAATCGATATTATAGCTTATTATAAACGGGTAATGAAAATAAGCTATTAAATTTTACTGGCGATATATCTCGCGAAATATGCGCAACGGGCGCGCGGATGGAAATTTAAACGAATGAATTCTTCACTGCTTATTCTACCATGCGCAATAATCAGTGTGAATCCGATTGCATTAATTTATGTGCGACATCCGCCTACCGCGGCGTACGGGCGCGGACATGGTAATTCATAAATGGACGCATAAACTGCTATTTGGCCTTTTCCGCGGTAGCGCAGCAATCGAAAAACGTGTTCCTCATTCTGGGCGTATGAAATGTCGATTACCTCGTCGCGGACGTTAATCAAGTGCCGTGGCTGGGCGGGAGGAGGAGAGCGGCAAACTTTTTGTCATTTGATGGGCGTTTCGACGCGACCAGCGATCTAATATAAACTGCAATTGAATAGCCGGATTTTCGGATGCCCGCAGTGGGAATTCATATCGAGGTCGGCCGACGATAATACGATGAAGAGAAGATCGCGTTTCCATTTATAACGTGTTTTGCGCCCGCCTCTCTCAATAAACGTAATATCATGAGACCTTATATCGAAATTCGTTCGTATATACGTATATGGTTGCGAGCAATGCAAATTTACTATCGAGTTTACTTACCCTGAAATGAATCTTAAATATCTAAGAAACGTGTGTTGTAGTTAGATAATTATATAATACATTTAGAAGACATAATGGAAATATATAGCGAACCGTTCACTGAGTGGATAAATAGCGGTCAAAAAGTTTATCTCTAATTTTTTACGTGCTCTGTGTTTCTATTAAATTGCAAACAAAAGTTTGAATGTGCGTAAAAAAGAGTATTGATAATAAAATAAAGTATTATTTTATTTTAATTTCTATGTATGTAAGTGGATAATGGGGTGGATACTACATTAGAGTATAATAATTTATCTAAGATTTTTTGCTTAATTTTGTTTCAGTTACTGCGACATTAAATAAAATATATTTATTAGTTTTATATTAAATATTTAAATATGTTTTTGCTTTAAAAGAATTTGTATTATATGTATATAATCAATATTATTTTTTCACATTAAAATATTCTTTTATTATCCACGTGTTAAAATTCTATCTAATAATAATTATATTATTAATTAAAAATGAAAATTATTATATATTTCATCGATTCGATTCAAAATCACTCGATTCGCTTCGATTCGAATAAAATTTTATCGATTTGATTTAAATTCGAAAGAGAAAGTAAAATTCGATTCGATTTGATTCGATTCGATTCGACATAAAAAATTCTTGATTCGCACATCTCTAACCAACACACATCTTAGAATATAGGAGAGAGATACGAATAATACATTATAATATATTATTAAACTACACCAGGCGGATTAAGTCCTGACCATAAATTAGTGTTTTTCTTTAATTAATTGTAATTAATTTATCCTGTAAAGCAAATCATATATTCAATAGTAAGAGCATCCAAGTCCCTCTTTTCAAATTAGAAACATCGCAGAAGAATGTTATTTGCCTGAATTCTCATCTTTATTAGTTACATAGTTACAGTCTTTGTAAATGTATACGCGGTCAGTGATATTTGACTCTGACGAGAAGCAAACTTCTGGTAATAAGACATGGTAGCATCGTTTCACAGTGTTTCTTTGGAAAGTATGTGACTCGCGGACGGTTCGCTTGAAATAGATCGAGGGCGATGGGGCAAACGTAATATAGCGAATGCTGCGAATGCATTTGCACTTTACGACTCGTCTTGATTCGATTCGCGGTCTCTCCCGCATCTCATGACACATCGTGAGTCTTCGGACAGCCAATATATCTAAGAACGTCTCGAGAAATCTTTGAGTATTCTCCGGCTGATAAGCGGAGAACTTATTTCGCGAAAGATTTAAGCAAGCGTCTGACGAGCTTAAGTCGTCCATCTATGAAGACGTTACTCTTACGTTACCTCTTCCGATCGTGTAATACCTACTCCGGCGAAATGTCTCGGAATGTATTTCTGCTTGCTTCGGAAAAAGATTCATTCGAGTGACTCTTAGAAGGCGAGCTCTCGAATTTGAACCGACGAAAAGTTTATAGATACGGGGGCGCAATAAGCGTGTTTATTCGAATAAAAGTGTTATTTCGAGAAAACTATATCTGCATCTAGTTAAGAAACAAGATCGATTTCAATTACTTAGATGGAGATATTTTTCTATCGGTTGAAGCGATACGCACGCGGAGATTTCTTCGGAGAATCGACTTCATATAATAGGAGAATGCGTCCTCGTGCTACATCGATTGCCATCACTCTTGGAATATTATGTTTACAGCGAGTACCGCTATTAAATTAACTTTTCCGATCGCGTGGGAAGATCGCTACTTTAGAATACATTCTCCGGGCGCATGGCTTCAATATGTCGGTCAATTTAGAGAAATTTCCCGAGATAAAATTACTGTCGCGTATGGAAGATCAAAGGAGATTTCGTGGAGTAGTGTCATAATGTAGTTAACGTATGCAATATCTTACCAAGATGAAAATGGGTTCGCATGCGCGAAGCGCGCTGTAAAAATTCGCGGTAATTCTCCTCGTAAATGCCACGATTTCATATTCTTCTTGTGCCTTTGGGTATAAAAATAAAATTATCGCGCTATTTAATGTTAAAAATGAAAAGATGTATAATCGGAAGTTTCTATACCGAAAAAATTATTTGCAAGAAAACTAATATTGTTTTTTTTTAATCTTGAAAGCTATATATTAATGTCATTAAAATATGAAAATTAAATTTAAGTTAATATTTGGTTTGCAAGTTTGGAAGTTTGGTTTGCAAATAGCCGATATTTATTTTTTATCCGTTTGTTTCTTGTAGCACGCCGTAATCAAAATTGGCGTGCAATATGGACTGGTACGGAATTCTCAAGCGCATAATCAGAGCGTGAGTTTTAATCTGTTCCAGATTAAATCCAAACAGCGCGGATACAGAATCTATTCCCATGACGCAGCGACAGGGCGGAAACGAACGCAAACGCCGGAACGAGAAAGACGAAGAATCACGGACCATGAAGCAGGTCTGATTGTAATTTAATTAATCTTACCTTGGGAACAATAAAACTTCGACATTTTGAGAAGCGAATAGATGTAAATTTACAAAATTATTTCGGAATTTTCAGTAATTAACACTCCTGAATGATCATTTAGCTCACTTATAAAGCAATTTTTTGCTATTTTTCTAATTACAAATATTGTGAAGTTTATTCTGAACGAATCGTTGTGTGAGAATGTGTTGGATTTACTTTAAAAATAACATTTTAATTTTGAAACAAACGTGTTTAATGAAATTGTAGACGCTTGTAGAGACTGTAAATTGCAGTTGAGATTAGATCAGTAAAGTTGAAAATACATCCCGAGCTTTACTCGAAATAGAGCCGCCCACGTTGTTGAGTAAACTCGAGCCATATCTAGTATATTAGGACATCTCATACATTGTAGTCTTCGTAAATGTTAGAAAACGGCTCTAACCGTTCCGAATGGTCGCCAACAGGTGGTGAAGATGCTAGTAGCGGTCGTGGTGCTGTTCACCATTTGTTGGACGCCGTTACTCGTCGACAATGTGCTGACCGCTTACGAATATCTGCCGCGCGTCAAGAGTGGAATGCACAAGCATCTCAACACCGCGTTCCAGCTGATGGCCTATTTTAACAGGTACGCCTCGGATTTTACTTGGGGATTAAGCTCCGGGGAGTCGTCAATTTAAAACCTGACCTCACGCGCCTCTCATCTTTACATGATCACCGTTGCGAAGGTTATATCGCCTCCGGGGAGTCGTACGCGGGGTCGCGTTACAAGTAGAAAAACCAGCTTGCTGGCCAGTCGGCGAGTTTTGCTCCGCCGGATAGATCGCACGGAATCTGTACACGGTTGCATCGTAAATTCTAAAGGAAAAGGCATGAATTTCAAGCATCGATTTGTTTCTCGATTCACATTTAAACGGGCAAATTGTAGCCGCATTAATTTTCATTTATCGATTATATAAGGTGTTTTCTAAGTATAAAGTACAAAAAGTTGAAGGGAATATTCAGTGGCTTATTTTATAGGAAGAACATGTCCTATAAACATATGCCTTAAACTGCTTTGTTTTTAAAATACAAAATTACCCATACGTCCCTGATGGATCTAAAAATGTTTGGTACTGGAAAATGATTCTTAACATAAACGCATACCAAATTTGATTAAAATATCTTTAAACGTTTTCTAGATGTTCGAAATTTTCATTTTTTTTTTCACTACTCTGACACTGTATTTTGAAAACGAAGCTGTTTAGGGCATATAGAATTATTTTCTTTCTAAAATAAGCCGGGGAATATCCCCTTCAATTTTTTGTACTTATTCAGGAAACACCCTGTATATTTATCTATATGTACACTGAGAAAAAAATGTTCTGCATTTTAGTAAATACATATTAGTTTGCATACAACTGTGACTTTTTTTACTAAAATAAAGAAAAATTGCTTTTTTATTAGTATGTATGTAATTTACTGAAAAAAATATATACTAATAAAAAGAAAAATTTTCTTTAGTTTAATAAATGGAGTCACAGTTGTATGCAAATTAATATTTACTAAAATGCAGAAAATTTTTTTTTAGTGTATATATATATTTCTTACTTTATATATAGTTTTCTTTTTTTCTCTTTTTCATGTTTGAGATAGAAATGTGCAGTATTATTTAGAAATTAAAAGTCTGTAAAAATTGAAAGTTAAAAGTGGTTTTATTTATATTTGTTACGAATTGAGCTCGATTAACATTCTAAAAGTAGGGATCTTTATGTTATTTTGTATTCTGTTAATTCTGTATTCAGTGCTGGTTTAAAATATCACTAAACGAGAGTTTAGTAACACATTAATACATATATTGCTAAGAATTTTACGGTTTTACGTCAAAAATAACGAAACGGATACAGAAAATGGGAAACAGCTTCACAATTAATCAAATCTGGAGTCATATGCAGGCAGTATCATTTATCAATTCGCAAAGTGGAGTTGTCGAGTATAACACCCGCAAAGTTAGAAACCTTGCTATTCTATAGATATGCACTTGCTATATTCCATATTCATATAACTTTTCTACTACCACTATTGAATTGTTCCGTTATGTGTACAATCGCATTTCTCGAGATAAATTTAATTAGCGTTATTGTAACACTTGTAACGAACGGGTGCGCGACGCACATTTATAATTCTGCGAATTATAAATTATAATTTTCGCAGAATTATAAAGATACTGATATCAAAGCTAGACGTTAATTTCGCAGAATCGCAGGAAAGAGAAATTAAACTGTAGAGTTGGTATTTGATTTTTTCGGTGAATAAGTATAATTTGTAGCAACAAAGTATAATTTGTAGCTGCGAAGTTTGTTCGCGGTTTGCATGCAGTAAAGCATTGTTCATAACTATATACATATACATATGCCCACAATGTATAGCGTGTTAAATGCAAGCAAATTTCGCGCGGTCGCTCACGAATTATATTGATTTATCGGAAACATTAAACATGTACAATTGATGCATTTTATATATACGTTTCATTATATATTGCGAGAATTATGTCGCGCAGATGTTGTGTGATGTGTTTTCGCTATTGAAACACGGATTTCGAAATCATCTATTGAATTGTGACGACGGCGACGCGAGGGCACGTGCGGCATTATTTTCGCCGAATGCGCGTCGCTTTCCTCTTTCTCCTTCCCTTAGGATCGCTCGCTTTTTACGATATAGAATGATAACTTTAATAGCCACCTCTGTGAATACGCCGTGTGTCATTTTGATATAACAACCTTTGATTAGCTTAACAAGTCGTGATGCTGCCAGGCAACAGCGTCGAATGCAATAGATAAATTGCATACTATTGAAGTGATTCGGGTCGTTGCGGGAAAACATTGCATTCTCCGCTTCGTGCAATTTTGTTCATCGCCCTTTTAAAACGAAATTTATATTAAATATTGCCTTTGCCTTTCTCTTGAAAAATTGATATTTCTTACCCGCGAGAGAGAAAGAGAGACTCGCTTTTTTCGAGTAATTATATTTTACGCTTTTAATTTAATTTAATTTAATCTTTAGTTTCACACACACGTGAAATTTTTTCTGTTGCCTTTCCGGCGACTTTTTCGAGAAACTGTTTCTTTGATAAATATAGTGTGAAATTCTTAGCAACGAAAATTCTCTAAAATACACCGCTTTTTTTAAAAGAACTTGTAGCATTAGAGAATTAAATTTTGAAAGTGTAAATGAATTTACACAGTTTCGTTATATCTTTTTAGAATTACAGAATTACATTTCCTTTCCGTTGAAATATTTTAACATAATATCAGTGTTACCACTCAACACATCCGCATTATGTTAAATTAACACAAAAATTTGAGTAGACCGTTTCGGACATGTGATTTATAGTATAGTTATATTTAACACAAATTTTCCAACAGTGTATATTAAAATGTAAATTATATAAAGGAATAACATAACACACAAGTTTAATCTTTTTTATTTTTATACAAAATATATATATGAATTAAGAACAACGATTTTTTACTATCTAACTTATATTTCGCATTTTTACATATATCGCTTTTACTATCAAAACTTTTTTTTTTCAAAAAATACCAGTTTTATATTAAATTATTTCTATATTTAAGACAACACACACACACACACACACACACACACACACACACACACACACACACACACACACACACACACACACACACACACACACACACACACACACACACACACACACACACACACACACACACACACACACACACACACACACACACACACACACCTAGAAATTATTCGAAAAATTTATTCAATTAATAAACATATGTGCATGATATTTCTTTTTATATAAAAGGTCTTGAGATTTTTTCCTAAAAATCCATTTTTACGGAAGTGCCCTATCATTCTCGGTTTGGTTATAACTGTTAGAAGTTTGGCGAAGTATATACCATCTCACAAATTTTAAAGTAGGTTCTAACTTTTCTTCATCGACCAGGAGGAAAACCTCCGGTGACAGAGAGTTTGGCTGGACTTTGGCAAGTTTCCCCAAGTTTGATTTGCCTTCGGCATTGGTTTTATAGATGCAGACAGGCATGCTCGTGTGTGCTTGTGTGTGGGACAGTCTGGGAAGTCCATAATAACAGGGGGTGTAATAAGTTCAATACAAGTGGTTAAGCTTCTTAATAGTTACAAATAAATTTTGCTTCTATTTAATGCAAATCTCGAAACGCTGGTCTCTCTCATCCTGAAATCCGGCTCAATCTTCTTCCTTTGCCGCAAATGTCTAAAGTTTCACTAATCCCGAGAAACGTGAATTTAACAGACGAATACGTGAGACTTGCCCATTTGATAATAAGCTTCTTGCTTATATTAGATATAATTCTAACATTGCTATCATCTAATTATTATACTAAATTGTTACTTGATTTTGTCTTCGAGTAAAAAGAAATATAGATTTGATAATTGAGCTAAATTAAATATAAATAATATTGTGGGGAGAAAGATGATAATTTACTTTTTGTTATTTACTCGTTATTTATCTGCAAAATTAAATTGTGAATTTATCGGCGTACTCTAGAATAAAGATAATAATTCAATGTAAATAGTTTTTTCGATTATTTTTATTATTAGTTAACATTTTTTATTATTTATGATATTTATATACATGGCATTTATAATACTTGGCGCAATATCGGTTATAGCGTATATGATGTTTGCAGATAAGAGAAATTCAACGATAAAAATTAATTGAGCAGCAAAAATCAATCTTACTTAATCATGAAAATCAATATAACAAGTGATAGATCGGTGCACGTGTGGTTATAAAACTGAGCGCCCGATTCCAAGCGATCGCTTATAATTGGAAAGCTTTTGGAATCTCAACATTTCTACATTGGAATTTGCTTTAACTAATCTGCATATATTAAAATATATTTACGGTGATATCTCTGTGTGTAGATATAAATCGAAGATAATTAATAATTCCTTAGACATGTTTAATATGTTTTATACATTAATAATATTAATATAACGTTGTTGTAAAAAAACTTATTTTTTTTTTAATTGTACCTGACGTTTTTTCTCAAAGTACGGAAATAAATTATTTAAATAATTTTTATATTGGGAAAAACTACTATATAACACACTTATTGCTTTACTACTTTATATTATTATAAATTTATTACTTTATATTATTTCATTTTCACTGATTTAATATTTTATATTCAATATGCAATAATCAATGTGCAACAATAATTTATTCTTTAACGGAGTATTTGCTTCTGACGGAATTGCGTTTATTATTTGACATCTGAACTAATAAGTACGTAGCAGTGCAAATTACTTTGCTAGTGTCATCACTTCACTCCTTGGAGAGCGATTATTTTTTTTGTTGCGATTATTGCAATTATTGATTCTTAGCCACTTAACTTCTACGTCCGATTAACGATTCGTTTAACGTATAAATATAATGGCTGTTTACCGTCTTTACCGAAGCGTAGTACTTCATTCGATTTAATCGTTCGATGTAGAAATCGAATTAATACAAGAAAGGAAATTATAATAAGTCATTATTGATATCATTTGTAGACGATAATAATTTTTTTGTAACTTATTATATTATGCTTGAATTCAGATATATTCTCATTGTGTTTTACGTTTTCAAGAATTTTTTAATGTAAGTGTAATTTAGTTACCAGTTTTGAATTGACATCGAAATGATGTCGAATAAAATAATACATAATACGAATGATTATTTCATATATTGTTTCGAGTGAGATTATCGATTTTTTAATAATAAGTACTTCAGAATTTATATGTTCGTGAAAGCCAAGTTCAGCTGTCATACTGAATTTTAGTAGTATACGTTTGGAGGATCCATTGCATCTTAATCAGTCACTCAATCAATTTGATTAACAATTGTCAAGATACACAGTGTCAAGATAAAGCCTTCAGGAGCTCACATTTGTGAGTACGGGACTGGCAACTCCGAGATATCCTATAGCTACCCAATTCCTGGGATATATCTAAGTCATCCCACAGTCTCTCCTGGGGATATAAATATGCATGTGATAATCTATATATATTTACTAATTAAACACATTACGCGATCCCGTGATGTGTATTTAATTAGTAAATATGTATCATTATCATATATATAATAAATATAAAACGAAATATTTTAATATAATAAGAGAGAGAGAGAGAGAGGAGAGCATGCTTCCAGCTGTTCCTTTCTCACGGAACATCCGTCGTGCTTTTCCTTCTTATTTTCGCATCGAAAAAGTTGGCCGAATGCCGTCTGGGGTTGAATAACCAACAATAACCAACGAGATTTGCATGTGAAAGTTTCGGCTACCGGCTATCGGAATTGCATCGCTCGTGTTCACGAATTCGCGATTTAAAAAAAAAACCGCGGATTTCATTTCATGTTCCGATGCAACCGTGTGCACGCGCGCGGCCACAGCTGTGGATTTACGGACGGTTACATTAGACGCGCGCGACGAGGTTTGCGCATTTTAGCTGTTCGGCGAAAGCCCGCGCGGTCTACACTCTACAATCAGTCGTATGTCGGAGTCGGATGTTGGAACGTAGCCGATGGTCCTATGAGAAAAATTCGTTTCCAAAAAAGAAATTTTCTCATTGGACCATCGGCTACGTTCCGACATCCGACTCCGACATACGACTGATCGTAGATCGTTAACGCGACTTTCGATCCGATCCGATCGCGTTTCCGACGGTCGGTCGGCGCCTTTAATCAAATACCGGCATTGCAGCTGCATAAACCCGATAGTTTACGGGTTTATGTCGAAGCACTTCAGGGAGAACTTCATGTCGGCTGCCTGCGGCGGGTGGTGGATTTGCTGCCCTAGGAGAGGCTACCGGGCATCTGTGACGAGGGACCCGAGTATCAGCCAGACCAGGACCACCAGCGTAAGGTATGTCGTGACCGTCGTGGAGTGAAGTTATATCTGAGTTTCTCGTTATATTAGAGTTCCTATAATAAGAGTTTGGACACCGTTATATAGCTTTGTCTCACTTCCACTAACTTCTTTTCTTGGCTGAAGCATATGGCGACCAATGATAGTTTTGTCTCACTTTCACTTATAGCTTTATCTCATTCTCATTAACTTCTTGGCTGGAACATATGGTAGACCAAACAAAAATCGTCGACAAGATGTCCAAACTTTTCTCATAGGAACTCTATGTTATATCGTCTTGCAGCGCTCTCGCTGACACGTTGAGGATAACGAAAGACGTCCGGAGGAAGTTGCGAGAACTGCGCCCCTATCGATCCTTCAAACGTATCTCCGGTTCCTTCATGTTACTTCATAAAATATACAGAGTGTAGAAAAAAATACCGGGACCCCGAAATATCTCGAAAAAAATACGTTTTAGAAAAAAAATGTTTTAGACAAAAATTGTAGAGTTTAAAAATATCTATTTACTGACTTTATTAGTTTGACCTTAGGTGGCGTCGTTAAGTTGAATCCCCTATTTTTTATCGCATATTTTTGTAGCCCTTATCAAGACGTTTTCAAAACACTGTAATAAAACTCTCTTTATTAAGAATTTCCTGAGATATTTTAAATTTTGTAAAAGTATCGAGGTAAAGTTATCGAAAAGCGAGGTAGGTATTTCAAATTTTATATTTAAAATATTACAAAATTTAAAATATCTCAAAAAGTTCTTAACGAAAGAGAGCTTTACTATAGCATTTTGAAAACGTCTCGACAAGGGCTATAAGAATATGCAATAAAAAATAGGAGGACCAATTTAAAAAATTCAAAGTGACCCTGACTTGATCTTAACGACGCTACCGAAGATCAAACTGATAAAGTTAGTAAATAGATCTTTTTAAACCTTACAACTTTTGTCTAAAACATTTTTTTCTAAAACTTATATTTTGCGAGATATTTCGGTATTTTTTGTGCATCCTGTATAGAGCTCAATTTTCTTCGCAGCATCTTAAGATAATATTAGCTGTAATTTTCTTATATCTTCCAAAAATCCCCCTTACCCGGCGAATAGAAACAGTAATTTCTAATTTAACGCAGCGGAGTAATTACTTATTTTTGCTTGGAAACGCACGTAACGATTAATTAAAGCAGCAACGTGGAGGTTTTCGAAAAATTAGAACTCGCAGAATGACTCGTGCGCATTTGAAGTAGTTTATGCAATAATTTACGACGCGGCCGATAGAACGTGTTAATTTGAAGCACGATTGTATTTCTATTAAAACGAACTGCGAACTACTAACACTTGACAAATGATAACTCGGGCAATAAAATCTTTCAGTAAGAGTAACGAAAGTTGTCACGGTCCACGCGAGAGAAAAGCTTCGCTCGCACATAAACCGGTAGTTTTTACGATTGTTGAATCACGAGGGAAGAATTATGGACTATACTTTTTATTGCCGAAAACATTTTCCGCTGAATGACAATCTCACGTCGGCTTTTATAAACTCAAGCGAAAAGATCCTATTTTTCGTCCCAAAAAACGTCCACCCATCAAATTAACGCGACGTCATAAAAAAGAAAGATGCGCCGCGTCTTCTACCCGCTTTCCGTCGGCGCGCGCGGCGAGCCGACTCCGAGGCTGTTTGCCGCGCGATTTTGCAGCTTGAGAATTTTCAACGTTAACAGAAAGCCAAGATTCTCGCCAGCCAAAGTCCTCCGTTTCTGCATGCATGATTCAGGTGGATCCGAAACTCCTTCGGAGAGTCAAAGTCCCGAAACTCGAGCGACCCGCACGCCGTAGACCATCCGTGCGACACGCTTGCGAGATTCGCAAGTCGCCGGTAAGGCGGGCGTGCCCCCGACAGCGAGAGACCCTTCGAAAGCCTATGTGCATGTGCCATGTGCGACGAATGTCCGGCTAGGGTAAGACGCATGGAGCACGATTCGATCGAGGTAAACTGATTCGGTCGGCCAACATCGCCGTTTTATCTCTCGCATTCTCGTTCACATTCGGCATGATTGCGGCGCGCCTGCTTCATTAATCTGTCGCGCAAGAGACACGCATTATACTCCGCATATCCAACTCCGCGGCAGATCGAAGGGGTTGAATTAAGCCCCTTTCAGCTTCACGGTGATACGTGGCGTCTTGGGAGTTTGGGGGAATCCGGGATAGAGCCACATGTGTATATTCGTATATTGCTCCGAAAAGAAACCTAATATATATGACATTCGCAAAGAAAATCTGATAGAATACGACATTGATTAAAGCTGTAGTTGAATGATAGAAGGCTAGATATAAAAAAAAAACTTTTTGTTAAGTCACAAAGATAAAAAAAAAACGTAATTTTCAGTTTGTTTTCTATCTTTTTCAAGATAAATCGAATAATTAATAATTTAAATCCGAGATTGATACTTGAAAATACAAAATAACATCGATTCTTATTGTTAGTGTTTGACTTAAGCAGTTTTAAACAGATATATTCATTAAACAAATTATCTATATGAAATGCTTGCGTATTGTAACTTATTGTGTCTTTAAATTATGTCATATCTTACGTCTTTAATTGTCTTGAAATAACTGCATGTGTGAGAGCTTCAGAATTGAACTTACCTCATTTTATAACTTATGTGGAGAGATCCTTTTAATTACAATATGAACATAAAGCCGATAATACATTTGTGAACTTATTTACGCTTCTCAGTGCACAAACGATCAAGCGTCCAACTTTATTAATCTTACCCACTCTAGTATCATCCACTCTGTGTATTTGTTTAACACTCGATTTTATTAACACGGGAAAAACCGAAAAAGAACATCAGTCCAATATTGTTTTATTTGATTTCTCCGATTTTGCATCGCGGTTCTATGATTGAATAAGAGATATCTATATGTATATATTTGTGAATTGCGAACCACAATTCGCCAATTTAATGGCGACAACCAAATTGCTCTTTTTTTTATATAGCAGCAAAAACAAATCTGCAGAAGTAATCTGAATGACGTGTCTTGATCTCGTTGTACGATAAAATCTATTGATTATTGTCGTGCTGTATATACGTGTCCGTAATCTATTTTCGAACGTTTGCCGCGAGTATGAAACTTTTATGAATGTATTGAAAAAAAATACTTCACTTTAAATCTAAATAAATCAAACCTCAATTTTTTGTATATGTATATATTCGGAAACAATATTTTGATAGCATAATAAATATCGAGAGATATAACGATTCAAGCGTAGAATGTATTGTCAAAAATAGCGAGATAAAACACAATACTTGTAATTTTTTTAATATCATACTTTTTGAAATTATAAATAGTTTGCAATGGATCTAATGAGTTAAATTTAGGTAACAAAATATTTCTTTTTTAATCGAAGAGTGGACATGACTTAAAATTCTTAAGATTTAAATTACTGAAATTTGTAATCTCAAAAATTAGAAAATTGTAAAAAGATTTGCAATCCAAAAAGAAAAAAATTTGCAACTTTTGATGATGTGTTTTTTCTCTCGTTATGCCGTTATTAATTACAAATTACTTACTGTAAGAATAATATTTCAATTATTCCAAAATTTGATTAATGAAATTATTTGAGAATCGAAATTATTGAAGGTATTAATTGCTATAAATTAATTTTATGGTTTATAATAATTATATTAAACAAGAGCACAATGAATTATTCGCATATCAGACTTTCGCTATAATTATCAGAAATTATTAATTATTACAAATATTTTCTCGTTAGATATTTGCAAATGTTGGTTTGTTCAATATTGTGTTTTATACCGAATAAGTAACATTTTTACTTCGCCAGTCAATAATTAACCCAATTAAGAATTTTTAATCGACTATACTGGCAATGATTAGAATCGTGGTAACGATTTTCGTCACCGCGTTTCGACCAAGGATTCTGGTCATTCTAAAATTGATGTAATATTAGATGTTTATAATATAATTGTACAATTACATTGTGTTTTATATCTTCCACGAATGTATTGGATTTATGATTTATGAATATAAATGTGGCTTATTTACATTTATCTTTTATAAGTTCGGGGGACTCCGGAATTACATCATAAAATGTTATATTGTCGCAATTGCTTAATATATGACTAGGATAGCGTTGTACATATTTTCAAATGTATTTTTGAATTGCTCTGTGATGATATTCAACTCTTTTAAAATTTTTGACACGTAATGTAAGTATCTCATAATCTTCCCGAGAAAAAATACGGGGATAGAAAGGATTTCAAGACGGCGCAGATTCTACTTCACAGATTCTTTCAGGCTTAAGGCTGGTTTATGCAAACCGTAACCGTTGATTTAAGCAGTAAGCCCTAAGAAATTGACCAATGCTTCGTCTTCGACTGTGATGATGGTCAATTTTTATCCATATCGGTGAGAGAAAGTTCCGCGATAGTTTGTAATCGCCTCGTATTTTATCACAAATATTATCACGTGTTTCATTGCAAGAAGAATCTAATCTATTTATTACATTATTATGAAAGTAATTTTGTTACAACGACGGGACTTGAAACTTATGAAGATACGTTCTGCTTAATTGCTCACAATAATTAAGTAGTATATGTATTTTTATATGAGTATAAAACGATTCAATTTTGATTTTGGAAAATGTAAAATCTTAAAATATGTACATTGAAATAAACAGTTCGGCAAAGTGGATTAATTCAGAAATTAAATTAATTAATTTCGTTAAATAAATTAATTGGATTGAAATCGGCTTTTTAATAATATATAAAATTTTGATATATAAAATTTTATATATCTTCGCGGCTTTTTTACTTCAGTCGTTAAAAAATCTTTCTTTATCGCATGATGTCAGAGGTTGAACGGAAGGTAAAAAGGAGATTGCCTCGGGGTAGGAGTTAATCTGCGACTCATTTGCTTTTCGAGCACGCTTTGTGTTGGGATAACTGCGCCGCGCTCTCTCAGTCAGCCAGATTTTCTCATTCAAATGTAATCCTCTGCCATCAAGACGTCTCGCGCGACTTACCCTTTCCTCAAACTCCGCCAGATAATGAAATTCCATCGCCACGTGTCTCATTCCTTCTTTTTCTCCGTCTCTCTCTTTCTTCCTCGTTCTCTTTCTCTTTATCCGCCGTCTTTTCGTTTGCTTCTAGATGGACCTGATTCTTTCTTCATCCCCGGACCAGGCCGTCGAGGGAAGTCTCCGTCAGATAGGAGACTCCCGACAGTATGACGCGAATAAAGTCGGGAGAGGCCGCGATTACGGGATTTACAGAGGCGAAACACGCTGCCGCCACGATCTTTCGACCACCTATGCGAACGGATAGCGGCTGTTTCGAGAAGATAGAATATTGCCGATAGAACGCAAGTAATAGAAGCTATCGTGAGTTGACAGCGGGTTGAGGCTATCCGCTGGGGGCTATCCCGGTGGTAGGTAACGTATAAGTTGCCGAACGGACTCATAATATATTTATCCACCCCTTGTCGCACATCTTGTAACGACAGCGTTATCGCTCTCACTCGTCCCCCACTCTCGTGGGCGAGATAATTGGACAGGTTGAGTAATTGGACATTCGGACAATTGGGTGTTTAACGTATACGGTTAAAGCCGCGCTAGGTGGGCGGATAAGGGTCAAGCGAGTGGGCAACCGCCGACACCCACGGTTGCCATATATACAGTGTAATAAAACTTGAAACTGGGGCAGTGCACGTTTAGTCGTGTATTTGATTCTTGTCCAGTATTGGCTAAACATTGTTTTCATGTTAACCAAAGAAAATGTAGAATCTGATGGCTGTTTGTCGGTAAACATCGCATCATGCGCGCATGGCACACGGAGCAAAGTGTCCCAATTTCGAAGAGAAATCGCTTCGACGAACGCTCCGCAAGTGTTTCAATTTTTTGTTAAAGACGTATTTTTTAAGTTTTGAACATGTTTTAAACAAATACGAAAGAAACACGTTTAAAATATATTTAAAACATGTTTTAAACATGTTTTTATAAACATATACACTTGATTTTCATTATTATTTAACGCTTCAAAGAATTTGTAGCATCAAACAAACTCTAATTTATGTAATCTACTAGACACTACAAATGCTTTGAAGCGCCAGATAGGCTAATCAGATTGGTCTGTTTGATATTTCAAAGTATTTTTAACTGGGGAGAACAGACTTCTGGGGGTCGATTATGTATCGTAAAAAAAAGATGAAAATTACAAAAGTGAACAGATTTCTACTAGATTTTGATATGACTAATAAAATCATAGATATTCTAGTGAACTTCTTCACTTTTGCAATTTTCACCTTCAACATACATAATCGACCCCCTGCATAATGCATAATAAGGAAATGAACCAGTCGGAGTACTTAATTTCCATTCTGAGGATAGGATTCTGTTTGGTTCATATCCTTGCGTTATGCGTTATGCATTATGTGTTATGTACGAGTATAGAAATCTGTGCTCCCCACTTTTGTGTCAAGTAAATTCTACTTCATAAATATTGTTCTTATATATATATATATATATATATATATATATATTGTCTTATAAGATTGTCTATACTAATATATAAAATTCTTACGGGTGGTGTATGTTTGAACGTTAATAACTTGAAAACTATTGGACCGAAATTTTGCCACAAGTATATGAAATAGGGGTAGAATTTTCTGGAATGTGCTATAGAGTGTGTATTTTTTCGTTACCGATTTTCTGGAAACCGATTTTTTTAATTTTTCTAATTCTTACGGGTAAAAAAATTAAAAAATTCGGTGTCCAGAAAATAAATAACGAAAAGCTATACACCTATAGCACTCCCTGGAAAATTCTACCTCTATTTCATATACTTGTGGTAAAAATTCGGTCCAATAGTTTTTAAGTTATTAACGTTCAAACATCACCCGTAAAAATTAAAAAATTAAAAAAAAAAAAACGTTATTAACTTAAAAACTATTGGACCGAATTTGTATTAAAACCATATAAAATAGGGGTAGAATTTTCCGGAAAGTGCTATAAAGTGTATAGTTTTTCGTTATCTATTTTCTGGAAACCGATTTTTTTAATTTTTTCAATTCTTACGGGTGGTGTATTTTTGAACGTTTTTAACTTAAAAACTATTGGACCGAATTTTTATTAAAACCATATAAAATAAAGGTAGAATTTTCCGGGAAGTGCTATAGAGTGTATAGTTTTTCGTTATCTATTTTTTGAAAACCGATTTTTTTAATTTTTTTAATTTTACGCAAAATAATTGACCGAATCTTAAAGAATTGAATTTTGTGATATAAAGTGTATAATTTTTCGTTACCAATCTGTTTGGAAATTATTATCAGAAATTTGTTGAATTTTTCGGGAAATAATTGATCATCAAATCTTAAAGAATTGTAACAAAGGTAGAATTTCTAGGAAAGTATTATAAACTGTATAGTTTTTTGTTACCGATCTTTCAAAAATTTTATTAATTTTTTGAGGATGGGTTCAATTGCCACGATGCGTATTATTTTTTGATAACAATTTATTTTTTTATGTAGGATGATCAAATCTTAAAGAATTGTATATAAAACAGAGGTAGAATATCTCGGGAAGTGTTATAAACTGTATAGTTTTTCGTTACCAATCTTTCAAAAATTTTATTAATTTTTTGAAGAGAGAGAGAGAAAGAGAGAGAGAGAGAAAGAGAAAGAGATACTATTTGCGTGTCTTATTACATATGTCCTCCGGGGCGAAGCCCGGGTAACCAGCTAGCCTTAAATATAATTACCTGATCTTAAATATAAAACCCGACTATAGCCGGTATTCATAGTCCAATCTTATATGTATATTTAAGATCGTCATAAATACTATCTCGAGATGCTATATACGGTCATTTCATTATTCTGGATGGAATCTTAAGACTGCCTTTGAGACCAGACTCAAGACGATCTATATAAAAAAAAAAAAATGTGCAAGAATATATTATATATATAAAAAATAAATGTTTTGTTAAAAGATCAACTTAATATTATTAATAATTTTACATCCAAAATTTGTGTTAAACATTTTCTTAAAGAATATCATGTTTTAAAAAAACGTCGTATGTTTAAGTATACCTAATGTTTAAAACATGTTTAACTTTTGTTTTAAACAAAACGTTTAAAACATAACAATCCTACAGTGGAAGTTGATTTATTTTTGAGTATAATGACATTATTTTAGTATAAATAATCTACTTCTTTAAAAAAATAGGTCTTTACACAACTTCATACATATAACGTTCTGGAATCCAATTTAATTTAAACCGTGAAAAGTATGTGGAAAAGAAATAATTGAAAGAATTAAAATCTTATTTTAAATCATTTTTAGATAAGATAATACGATTTTCTATCTAACAATAAGATGAAAAGGAATATACTTTGTATTTTTTTCATCTAGATAAGATAAATATGATTCCACTTCATCTGGATGATTATCTAGATAATTTTATCTAGATACCGGCAAACATTGCGCAGACGATAAACAATTCGATAAACAAAGCGATCTTTAGGAAACATTTGCGAAATATTTGCGTTGGCGAATTTATTTCTTACAGCGATATTCTGCGGTATGGACGTAATAAATGAAACTACCAGATATTCAGATGTCATATTTGTATATTCGTATATGTATGTAATCTTTTCGATGTCACAAACAATTAATCCTAAGGCTACGGCGATAACGTAAAACTTATTATTAGAGAAAATAAGTAGCATATCATTTGAAACTCCGAACTACGTGCTGGAATGTAATCTCATTATAATTGTAGCTAGATTAATTAGCTTTATACCGGCAGGTCGATGCTGGGAGCAAAACTTTAGATGAGTAATCTCGGTTTGTTACTCAGAAGAATATTGCATTTTCTATTTTTTCATGCTCTCACACTTCTCGATCTAATTAAAATGTTAAGGAGGTTCAGGTGCTAGAAAAAAATGCAGCTAGCTTCATGAAATTTTAATATATTGTTTTGGAATGCAAAATAGAATTATGTAAATTTTTCATAGTCACGTTTTGAAAAAAAATCGACTTAAAAAATTGTACTTTTTAGCATAAATTCTTATGGGAAATGACATACTGCTCACCTTCAAAATGAAATAATGCAAGAAAAAATGCAAATGATAAGGAAAGAAAAATATGCACATGTAACTTAATAATTTACAAATAAATAAGTGAAAGAAAGGGGTAGGTTATCGCACATTTCGTAGAAAAATTAATTATTAAAGCATAAATTGTTTGATTTTTCGTCTCTGCTAGAAATGAACGCAAACAAATAATGACAACAGCGCAAACGAGTATAATAGATGTTGTACGGTGGGATATTTGAATAGAAGTTGCAATGTGTTTAATAATATAAAAAGTTTTTGATAAATTGTGCATGTTATTAAAAGTACTGTTATTTTCAGTCCTGATTTCCATACACTTGTATTAATTTTTTTATTAACAAATTTTCCTTTCCATCTGTATTGTTTATTAGTCATTTTTAAGGTTAACGCTTGACAGAAGCAGCAGCACGCATTGGACCCTCGCGTCCCACTACTCCCCCCGATGAAGCACCCGAACCTCCTTAAATATCAGGCTATGATCCTATCTTTGTATTATTATTAAGAATATATCTATTATTATCTATTACTATTAATAGAGTAATATATTCTCTATTGATAAAACAATAATATAATAATTACAGGCTAGTGTATTAAAAGACTTTTTAATGTACAACTGTAAGCAAGAGGCTCGTCTGGCGGCAAACGCAGAGGCGGGCTTTCGATAAGTAAGTCACTTCGTTTAAAAAAACTGGGGAAACCAAGTCGCTAATCAATGTATAGAAGATATGTAAATAAGTAAATGAATATTACTTAGACACTTTAGGTTTGACGAACGTGACATCACGCGATTAATGATTCTGTGTTTATCAGTGATGATAACGCTAAGTGCTATAAGAATAATGTAAAGTTTTGGAATATGCAGAAAAAAATATATATATTAACGAAAGATATCAAATGCGCAACTAGTCTATGACATTTATAGTATATATATATATATATATATATATATATATATATATACTATTGTATGGTGTAAAATTATATAAAATTATATTAGGAATATTAGGATTACACACATTTGCGCGGGATGTAATAGTTTTCGCCATTGCGTCAATGTGTTTGGACGAAAGGATGAGAATCACAAATCCATTATTAAGATAGGGGTGCCGGTAAGAGAGCTTTGAAATAATATTACGTATAAAAATACAACTTTTGGGCATTAAAATTTTTTTGATATTTTTCAAAGTCAATTGCAGTACCGTAATTTAAAATTTTTATTATACCATCATCCTCCTTTCGTTATATACTTATATGTAGCGAAAATTAATTGTTTAACAGATTAAAACGACGAAAAGATAATTTAATTGTCGGAATCAACGAAGAACAACGGTATTAAATGGCAACTTCATGCTTTAGGATTATTAAGATACTTGCTGTATTTGATGTATTAATAACGATAATAATGACCAGTCTATCGATGACGAACCACAATGAACTGTATGTAAAAGCTGTACTTTGGCATCAACTTTCATCTGCCAAGAATCGTAATTACTCATGCACAAGATTAAAAATATTTTTTAATATAATTGAGGAGGTCCAAAGCAAAAGTTCAATTTATAATCAGTGTTACTTAACCCTCGGAGAACACACAGGGTCAATTTGACCCTTACCTCGAGTTTCTACTACATTTCAAGAATATAAACGTAAATTTTTAGCCAAAAATAATAAAAATAAAAAAAGTAAAAAATTTTTTCGTAAATTACGTTTAAAAAAAATATTTTTTTTTTAATTTTTTTAAATATGTAAATAATTCCAACGGCACTTTTTATTTATATCAATTGATTTAACAATGTTCCAAGTACATCTGAAAATTTGTTCAAGCTGATCGCACTCGTCAATTTAAAATGGTGGACGATCAAAGTGTGCGTAGGGTCAGATTGACCCAGTGTTCTCCGTGAATGAAAAAATAGGTGTGTTCTCCGAGAGTTAATTACACATTATTAATGTAACTCTTTATTTAATTGCGAAACAATTTAATTCAAAACTTGAAAAAATTTTGAAAACCAAGTTATCGCAATTTATTGTAATATAATTCTATTTTCCTAAAATGCATTGAGTAATTTATAATCTTATTATTTATTATTATTATATTATTATAATATAGGCTTTTAAAAATTTGACGTCTCCACTGATGACAATCATGATTCGCATTATAGGAATTTGATTCATAAATTACGCACACTTTAAAACGAGATTTTAGATAAGTAACATTTTTCTGAAATAATTTTTCGCAGGATTATAATATACCTCTTTTCTTCTTAATTGCGAACGGATTCTCCAAATGAAGTATAAAGAGATAATATTTTTAAGCGTGATAGTCTTGGCGATGAAAGCTCGAGCTTTGTATGACGATTGTGTGTATGTTGTATGTGTACAGTAATTAAATTAATTAACTCTATACACAACAAAGAGTTTTATATTTTCCACAGGGAGACGATGCATATACGTATCTTGACGCGCAGGTTAATTTAACTTACGACTTTACGTAAATAACGAGTACAAACTGTACAATCCGTACGATTAGACCACGATATTGTAAACGGCTTTAAATGTTTAAATGCGTATACTAGTCAACCTTCTCCTATCATGATGCTATTTAAATGGCAGCGAGTATGAATAATTAAAAATAAATGCTGTAAATATTAAAAATAACAATCATTCCCGCATCTTCCGTCCCGAGTTCACCTAAATTCGGAGTCATCCCGTATCCTCTCGTATCCCATTCGAGATAGATTTAGGATCTGATTTCAAATTCTTGCCATGCTCCTCGTAACGCGCATAGTTATCAGTTGTTGCGCATAGCGCTCCCAGTAACATGCACGTAGCTGTTAATTATGAAAATATTTAATAATGAGTCTCACGTGTCGAATGCCCGACCGATCGAGGATGTTGCTCCAAATATTCCGCGCGATCGCGTTTATAATTAATTAAGCTGGAATTTATTTATGTGCGCAATTTATCACGCGGTAACTCTATCGCATCTCGTGTTATCTGTGATGACGCAATCAAACAGACCAAGAGGGGGAGAGAGGGAAGATTTGCGTTATGATTATTCATGTTTCGTATCGTGTTTGCATGCTCCGCCCGCCGGTTATATACCTAATTATGCCGTACGCCGAAAAGTTGATGCCACGCAGATTGGGGGAGAGAATACCTAAAGTGACACGTACACCCGCCGGTCGTTTTGTTACGATAATACACACGATATTCTCCGGAATAAATAAGCAAACGCTAAGTATACAGTCCGTATAAATTATCGCGCGGGATTCCGTCGCAAAAAGCAAACGCGCGGCGAGACAGCAGATGTCAACAATAGCGACGCAAATGGCCGAGAACCAGTTGCGGCCCGAAACCGATACGCTGGATGGAGAACCGGGATGGAGAACACGATTTCAACAGAGGGTAGAGAGGGAGAGAGGGATCGCCCGACGTTATTTAGGGCAACGTGGAAATCTCGCGTGACCATTGGTCACAGGAAGCTGTCTGAAATATGGTACGGCGACGAGGTGACCGGAAACCGGAAAAAAAGTGCTGTAGCTAACTCCCGGGGAAAACGGAGTAAAATCGCGCAATCCTAATCATATCGTGTTGCAAGAAAGACATATTGGAACGTCCACTCGAGGGAAAACGACGACAGGAGGGATGGGAGAAAAAGAGGGAAGAAGGATGATTTTGCAAACGAGATAGTTGGCTTGTAATATGTAAGGGACACGTGTATGTATATACATATGTATATACACATATAGTATTATGCACACATACACAACATACAGGTATGTATATATGAGTATAATAAATAATAGATATAATAAACATCTCACCCGATTCGATTCAATTCGTATTTGATATCCGTACAAAATTACCTTTTTAAAAAAAAGGTAAAAAAAGGCGCCAAGTACACGTATAGTAGTGTATATGTTGTTACCTAAAAAAAAAAGAAAGTGGTAGTATTATACCTCGAAAAAACCTAAGTAACAAGTGGTAGATCTTTATATCTCGAAAAATCTCGAAAAAATCTAAGCAGTAGTATTTTTATTTCCGAAAAATTATAACCCAAGTGATACACGTCACAAAATTATGTTACCTTATCAAAAAGAAGAGTCGCGCTTCAAGTGATCTATTACAATTACAAAAAAGAAATGATATCTCTTTAAGTTAGAGCGCCAATTACAGAGAGAACATGTATATTGCCTCAAAAAATAATTGTTGCACTACATTGAAAAATCTTTACATTGTGTCAATTAGAAAAGAATGTATAATAACAATTTTAAAAGATTAAAAAATTTTATTTAAATTTAACAAGGGAATACAAGATATTTAAATACAAAGTTATTTACATGTGTATTTTTTAATGGCCACAAAGAATTACAGAAGTAACAGTACAAAATAAAAATATTTTATTAAAATACATAAATTTTTCTTGTAAAAAAACTTGGCGCTGCTAGACCTCGAAATTTTAAATAAATAAATAAACTTATTCTATACTTAATTATAAGCCGCATTATCCGCCGTCCGCGTAGTCACGCACACCCATATCACTCACTCCCACATCCACGCTGATAATCATTTAATATTACTCCCATTGTATTCTTCTCTGAATTATTTTTATTTATTGTTGTTTTTATTTATTTAAAAGGTCTAGCAGCGCCAAGTTTTTTTACAAGAAAAATTTATGTATTTTAATAAAATATTTTTATTTTGTACTGTTACTTCTGTAATTCTTTGTGGCCATTAAAAAATACACATGTAAATAACTTTGTATTTAAATATCTTGTATTCCCTTGTTAAATTTAAATAAAATTTTTTAATCTTTTAAAATTGTTATTATACATTCTTTTCTAATTGACACAATGTAAAGATTTTTCAATGTAGTGCAACAATTATTTTTTGAGGCAATATACATGTTCTCTCTGTAATTGGCGCTCTAACTTAAAGAGATATCATTTCTTTTTTGTAATTGTAATAGATCACTTGAAGCGCGACTCTTCTTTTTGATAAGGTAACATAATTTTGTGACGTGTATCACTTGGGTTATAATTTTTCGGAAATAAAAATACTACTGCTTAGATTTTTTCGAGATTTTTCGAGATATAAAGATCTACCACTTGTTACTTAGGTTTTTTCGAGGTATAATACTACCACTTTCTTTTTTTTTTTAGGTAACAACATATACACTACTATACGTGTACTTGGCGCCTTTTTTTACCTTTTTTTTAAAAAGGTAATTTTGTACGGATATCACGCCTTTTTGTAGTGTTACGCAACTTAATCTTATAAACAATATATCTTAAAATTTCATAAACCGTATATAATACAAGGTATGAAGCTAAAAGTGTTACGGACTATTATTTCTAAAGAAAACAACAATTTAATATTTTGCTCAGTTTTTTAAAAATAATAATCTGTAACCCTTTTAATTGTACACCTTGTATATATTTTTCAATTTCAACATAAAACATAATCGCAATAAAGCATGATTAATGTTAATAAGTCGTTAACTGTAAAATTCTTTATTTATTTTTATTTGCGTGTCTTACTGAATGTTGTTCGCAACTGTATATGTACCGATATCTTCAGGTATCGATATTTTTGATAATTATTTTTACGTCAGACATAATTTTAATTCATCCAATTATTATTATGTCTAAACATAATTTTTGTCCAATTTTTATTATGTCTAGACATAATTTTAATTCAGCGATTTTTATTATGTCATGACATAATTTTAATTCTGCCGCTAGGGAAATTTTAAGTCGATTTTTATGAATCAAGCTTGAATTCAATGTTTAGGTGTCCCAGGTTGCTGATGACGAGGTCCACATAGCGCGCTCTATAGTTTTCGGTGTCCAGGTGTATTAATACCTTGAACTTGATGGCCACGTGTTCCAAGTTGCCGATGACGAGGTCCACATAGTGCGCTTCGTAGTTTTCGGTGTCTACATGTATTAATACCTCGAATTCGATATCTACGTGTCCTACATTGGGTGTGTTCAGCCGATACTTTGCTAGCCTAGCAATCGTGAGCAGTCGCTCGTTTTCGCTCGTTTCCTCTTTTTTGACTTACTGGATTAAAAAGAGAAGAAACGAGCAAAAACGAGCAACTGCTCACGATTGCTAGGCTAGCGGAGTATCGGCTGAACGCACCCATTCAGATTTAAAGTTATTAATACACCTAGACACCAAAAACTATGAAGCGCATTATGTGGACCTCGTCATCAGCAACCTGGGACACCTAGACATCAATTTCAAGGTATTAATACACGTAGACACCGAAAACTACGGAGCGCAATATGTGGACCTTGTCATCGGCAACCTGGGACACCTAAACATTGAATTCAACATATTATTACACCTGGACACCGAAAACTACGAAGCGCACTATGTGGACCTCGTCATCGGCAACCTGGGACACGTAGACATCAAATTCAACGTACGATTACACCTGGACACCGGAAACTATGAAGCGCACTATCTGGATCCCGTCATCGGCAACCTGGGATACGTGGACATCGAATTCAAAATATTAATACACGTAGACACCGAAAACTACGGAGCGCACTATGTGGATCTTGTCATCGGCAACCTGGGACACCTAGACATCGAATTCAACGTACAATTACACCTGGACACCGAAAACTATGAAGCGCATTATCTGGACCTCGTCATCGGCAACCTGGGACACGTGGACATCGAATTCAAGGTATTAATACACGTACACACCGAAAACTACGGAGCGCACTATGTGGACCTCGTCATCGGCAACCTGGGACACCTAGACATCGAATTCAACGTATGATTACACCTGGACACCGAAAACTACGAAGCGCACTGTGTGGACCTCGTCATCGGCAACCTGGGACACGTGGACATCGAATTCAACGTATTATTACACCTGGACACCGAAAACTACGAAACGCACTGTGTGGACTTCGTCATCAGCAACCTGGGACACGTGGACATCGAATTCAAGGTATTAATACACGTAGACACCGAAAACTACGGAGCGCACTATGTGGACCTCGTCATCGGCAACCTGGGACACGTAGACATCAAATTCAACGTACGATTACACCTGGACACCGGAAACTATGAAGCGCACTATCTGGATCCCGTCATCGGCAACCTGGGATACGTGGACATCGAATTCAAAATATTAATACACGTAGACACCGAAAACTACGGAGCGCACTATGTGGATTTTGTCATCGGCAACCTGGGACACCTAGACATCGAATTCAACGTACAATTACACCTGGACACCGAAAACTATGAAGCGCATTATCTGGATCTCGTCATCGGCAACCTGGGACACGTGAACATCAAATTCGAGGTATTATTACACCTGGACACCGAAAACTATGAAGCGCACTATCTGGATCTTGTCATCGGCAACCTGGGACACGTGAACATTGAATTCAAGGTATTAATACACGTAGACACCGAAAACTACGGAGCGCACTATGTGGGCCTTGTCATCGGCAACCTGGGACACCTAGACATCGCATTCAACGTACGATTACACCTGGACACCAAAAACTATGAAGCGCATTATCTGGATTCCGTCATCGGCAACCTGGGACACGTGGACATCGAATTCAAGGTATTAATACACGTAGACACCGAAAACTACGGAGCGCACTATGTGGACCTCGTCATCGGCAACCTAAGACACGTGGACATCGAATTCAAGGTATTAATACACGTACACACCGAAAACTACGGAGCGCACTATGTGGACCTCGTCATCGGCAACCTGGGACACCTAGACATCAAATTCAACGTACGATTACACCTGGACACCGAAAACTACGAAGCGCACTGTGTGGACCTCGTCATCGGCAACCTGGGACACGTGGACATCGAATTCAACGTATTATTACACCTGGACACCGAAAACTACGAAGCGCACTGTGTGGACCTCGTCATCGGCAACCTGGGACACGTGGACATCGAATTCAACGTATTATTACACCTGGACACCGAAAACTACGAAGCGCACTGTGTGGACCTCGTCATCGGCAACCTGGGACACGTGGACATCGAATTCAAGGTATTAATACACGTAGACACCGAAAACTACGGAGCGCACTATGTGGACCTCGTCATCGGCAACCTGGGACACGTGGACATCGAATTCAAGGTATTAATACACGTACACACCGAAAACTACGGAGCGCACTATGTGGACCTCGTCATCGGCAACCTGGGACACCTAGACATCAAATTCAACGTACGATTACACCTGGACACCGAAAACTACGAAGCGCACTGTGTGGACCTCGTCATCGGCAACCTGGGACACGTGGACATCGAATTCAACGTATTATTACACCTGGACACCGAAAACTACGAAGCGCACTGTGTGGACCTCGTCATCGGCAACCTGGGACACGTGGACATCGAATTCAACGTATTATTACACCTGGACACCGAAAACTACGAAGCGCACTGTGTGGACCTCGTCATCGGCAACCTGGGACACGTGGACATCGAATTCAAGGTATTAATACACGTACACACCGAAAACTACGGAGCGCACTATGTGGACCTCGTCATCGGCAACCTGGGACACCTAGACATCGAATTCAACGTACGATTACACCTGGACACCGAAAACTACGAAGCGCACTGTGTGGACCTCGTCATCTGCAACCTGGGACACGTGGACATCGAATTCAACGTATTATTACACCTGGACACCGAAAACTACGAAGCGCACTGTGTGGACCTCGTCATCGGCAACCTGGGACACGTGGACATCGAATTCAAGGTATTAATACACGTAGACACCGAAAACTACGGAGCGCACTATGTGGACCTCGTCATCGGCAACCTGGGACACGTGGACATCGAATTCAAGATATTAATACACGTAGACACCAAAAACTACGGAGCGCACTATGTGGACCTCGTCATCGGCAACCTGGGACACGTAGACATCGAATTCAACGTATTATTACACCTGGACACCGAAAACTATAAAGCGCACTATCTGGACCTTGTCATCGGCAACCTGGGATACATAGACATCAAATTCAAGCTTGATTCATAAGAATCGACTTAAAAATTCCCTAGCGGCACTTTCTGCCAAGCATAGAGAACCTACTTTTCCGTTGACTCAATATTTATTATATATATACCTAATTTTTACTTAAATAGAAATCTTCCTCCTGACCGATAAGTTTATCGACCTAATTTTGAAATACGCGCGCGATATCGAAACTGGCGATACCTGCGCCGCCAGCGGCGAAAAAGTGAAAGTGACGTTCTCTGTTTGTTACATGTATGTTATAATGAATGCGAGCGGTTGACGTAGAAGAAAGTATCTTAAAAATAAATTTTCACATTTGGACTTTGCGTCGCAATATCTCCGCTCGTAAGGCACGTAGCGGAATATTATGAGAGAAACCCCCCCCTAATTGGACCCCAAGCTATCGATCAAGCCTACTTAGAACTTGATCCGTTCACTCGTTATCGAGATCTCAACATCTCGGGTACTCGCAACCCGTCGCGTCGCGTAAAAGAGTCACGGTCGGTCTCGCTCCGCGTGTACTTGGCGCGAGACACTACCGTGTCTCTTGATAGTTCGCATGTCTCTACCCTCTGTTTATTTTAACTGTTTATTTATTAAATTTTTGAATACGAATCATCTATATACTATTTCAATTTTATAAAATTATATTTCCAATTAATAAGCAAAAGTACGGTCATGTTACTCGTGTTAATAGATGCATTCAGCATTACAACCGTTGAGCAGCTAAGTAGCAATTAAAAAGTTTATTTTTAATTTTTGACATGCCTTATTGTGACTCTATCAAATTATAAGTAAAAGTTTGAATATGCGTAAAAAAGTAGTAAAGCTATAAGTATTGATAATAAAATAAACTATATTATTTTATTTTAATATTTCTATGTATATGTAATTGGATAATGTTATTGGACATCACATTAGAGTATTTTAATAATTTATTTGTGATTTTTCGTCTAATTGTTTCAGTTATTACGACATTAAATAAAATATATTTTATTAGTTTTATATTAATTATTTAAATATTATGTGTTTTTGTTTTAAAAGAATTTATATTATATAATCAAGATTATTTTTTTTATTAAAATATCTTATTATCTACATTTTAAAATTCAATCTAATAATAATTATATTGTTAATAAAAAATTATATTTCAACGATTCAAATAAAATTTTATCAATTTGATTCAAATTCAAAAAAGGAAACGAAATTCGATTTGATTCAATTCGCCATAAAAAATCCTCGATTTATATACATACATCTCCAAAACAGGGATTTTCCTCGCTACAGCGAAGTATGTACATATATCTACACTTTTATTTATAAATACATTAATCTGAAAATGACACAAATTTGACCAATAGTCAAAACGACAATACAATAACTTGTACTTTCTTAAAAATTTGTTATCATTTTACGTCAAAAATCTACATCGCGATTAACTCTTTAAAGCTTAAAAGTTTGAACAAATCGTGTGAGCAGTTTTAAAAACCTTCGCATTGGTTTTAATACAAAATTAAAAGAATTACGACTAATTTTTTTAAACAGATAAATTTATGTACTTTTTTTAGTTTTTAAGTAATCGAGTACTGTCTTTTTACATTAAAATATTGAAAAATTAATTATAAAAATTTCATGCGTATCAATTTATAATAAACTAAAGCGGTAATGAGATTGAAGGGGTTAATCCGCGTTACTTTATTACCAAAGATTAATTGCGTTCTCAACCTTGCGTGACGGAGGCTGCGGTCCACTTGACGCTACAAATGCTTCGAAGCATTTCTCTTCTCTTTTCTTTCAATGAAGAAAGAAGGAGAAGAAGAACGCTCCAAAGCATTTGTAGCGTCAAGTGGACCGCAGCCCGACTCTGCGCATGACATTCGATATTCGATGGGGTATGGTCTCACCACAAAGTGCGAGGTAAGTTGTACCGCAGCTGGAGAATGTTTGCAAAGACTCGGCTATCGCGTCACCGAACGGTGGCCGGCAGTTACTATATATTGACCTGTCGGACAAATCTTGCTCGAGCATGGCGTGAAAACTCAAGAGAATCCGACCGGTAGAAATCAATGTGGATTAAAATTAAATTCGACGTCGATAGGTAACGCGATAACGTACTTACGTATCGAAAACCCATTTTGGATCAACAGATTGCATTACTTAGCGTTTACGTGTCTAAGGCAAATAACTCGTGCTTTTGCATTAATTATTTGAATCGGGAAGATCAGCGCACTTTAAACGAAGTGTATACTTTCCATTTTTTAGATATAATACGTATTCCTGCAATTATACTATTTTATATAGATTTGCAATCCCCCAGGTAGTATCTATAGTGACGTCAAATGATTATTAATAATGTCTTAATGAAGTGCCTAACGTTAATTAAACATATTATTTAGACGTCATCCTGCTACTTAATTAGGATATTAAGTGACTTATTCATTTCGCATTTTATCTCTTGCGTTGATCTTGACGAGGGTAATCGTCAAAATCTCCAAGACTAATATAAGATTCGGAGAAAATTTAGATTATATTAAATTTACATAATAATACAACATACGTTGGATAAATAGAAGTAGTAAATATTATTTATGATAATGGAAAAGTAATGATATTTTCTACTATTATAACAAGAGATTTAACGCTACGAGAAGTTGAGATGAAAAGAGTTAGTACAGGATTTATAAGCTTTGTCTCCGAGATTTATTCCTTCATTTGTTTCTCCTAATTTGGAATTTGAATTGACGAGAAACAATAGATAAGAATGCAAGAATATATTGCTAGCCATAAGCTTAATGCGTTTTTCTTGTTTCAAACTTTTGCCAAAAAATAGAATTTTAGCTGCGTAAAAATTTATGATGCTGCTTCCTATAATTTTTTTTTTCTTAATGCTTTGCGTTTGAATAAAAATGCAAAGATGCGACGCAACGATTTATAATTAAAACTGAGAAATATTATTATTTAAACTTTGAATCTATGCATTTGTAAAATTTGTATTTACATTTCTCACAGAAGGATAATAAAATAATAAAAGTTCTGATGTTATTCAAGAAAGTTGCAAAATTAATTCGTTTAATCTATATATATATATATATATATATATATATATATATATATATATAACAGTTCAATCAGTTAAATAAATTTAGTTAAGATGCAATTGTCGTCAACGCGTGAGAACGTTAAGTGGGGAATAGACTAATCTCAGCTGGGTGAGATTAGTAATGCTACTAATTAAAGAGCGTGTAGTTCCAGGTCGTTAATCTACAAGATAGTGGATCTCAATGGCGTCTTCTCGTGTTTCAATCACTTACCAGTCTCCGCTTTTGTGGATCGAACGTACATTGCGACATCGAACATTTAAACTATTTATTGGTAAGCTTAATTTCAGTGCAATTTAAAACTCGAATCTCTCTTTCTCTCTTAAAAAATCTTATTCGGAAAACAAAGTAAAAATAATTGGTTAAAATTCGTGATAAATATTATAACCGAATAAGTAACATTTGCTTCGCCAGTGAGAATAATAAATACAATTAAGCATTGTTATTGACTGTAACTGGCAATGATTATAATCGTAGCAGCGATTATACTCGTCGTGACGAATCGTCACCCCATTTCGAGCATCTAAAATTACATCAATTTAAAAATGACCAAGAATCGTTGGTCGAAATGGGGTGACGATTCGTCACGAGTATAATCGCTGCTACGATTATAATCATTGCCAGTTACAGTCAATAACAATGCTTAATTGTATTTATAAATATTATAGAAATTATCCGTATCCATTGAAGGTAAAAATTCATTATAAATAATTAAAAATAGTTTCGTATCAATATACATATTATAAATTGAATTCAATTTCGAGTCAATTATGTTACATTATTATTCAAGAGTGTCTCCACGATGTCTAGTTGAATAAAATGCGAAATAGATATAATTGCAAATAAGACTAGAAAAATCTTTTCTTGCTACATTTAAATTGCACTCACTCATGTTTAATATTTTTAACTTTAACCGCCATATTTAAAAAAAAAAATGTACAGCAAACTTCCTTTCAAACTAAAAATTTTCATAAGAATGTTTCAAATATCTCGTCGTAAATAAAAGGGAAATTGCGGGAATTGGAACAGATTTGATTATAATGGTAGCACTAAAAAATACCAATTGGTATATGTTTATATACATGTATATATATATATATATATATATATATATATATATAAACATAATTTATTTTAAATAAATGACTAACATAAGATCAGAACAGTATGTACTCGGACAAAAATACACAATCCCAAAATTGTATTCTCGATACAATATCTGTAGTACTTTAAAAATTTTATTGTGACAATCTTCTCGTCGTCGTGTTAGAATGAACTTGTCGTTATATAAATATAATGTACATAACAATACATGCGCTGTTCTTTATGATCGAGCGAGAATCCTGTCGTGGCACAGGCTAAATGTGACACCGTGAGACTGCAAGCTAAGCTTACATACGCGTGTGTTACGACGGAATAGGTAGAGAATCAATTCTATTAATAAGTCTGATAAATCCATTTTATGCGTGTGTCAGTCTTTTATTCAAATCTAATGTATAAATGATGATCTCTACGATTCAAACATAAATCTTGTGTACATGTCGTGTTTAATAAAAAAGAAAAAAGTATTAAGTTACCGTAATAGGTTAGAGCAAAACTACATATGTATATATACGAGATATATTATGTACACAAAACGAAATTTGTTTAATCCTATTATTATATCTTACTAATAAGGAAGAAGTAATCCTTTTATATTATTTCACACGGTCGTTATAAACAGCTCGATTTATTCGTTTTTTAATTTTTTTTGCACGCCATGTAAAAAATACATCGCCTGCTTACCTATATATGCTGGTTTTCTTTTCCCGCCGTGTCTCATCTTGTAGAAAAAAAAAAATTAAAATAATCTACTATTATAAGTATTCACGATACACGATGTGTGCACGCACGTACACGCAAATGTTTTGTAAGAGTTGAAAAAAGCAAGCGCGTATATGTATATACAAAAACAAAATCAACAAAATATTATGGAACGATTCCTGTAAATTTTCATGCTACTCGAGTCCCGTGTCTCTGAATGCCGATGTTGATGTATATTGAATGGAATGATTGGACGAGTTGTAATATTGTGATTGTAAACGGAAACCGCGGCTTGCGTTACCTGAAAAGGAAAGAAATGCTTTAATCTTTTAACTATTCATATTGCATACGTATGCCTTATATAATACAAAATTAATTTTTACTGAGGTTAATAAAGTACAATGAATTAAACATGAATGGAAGCATAAGAAATAAAACGTGGATTTGAAATACAAATAAAAGTGGAAATGATAATTGACATAAAAGTTAGTAAAACAACGTGTGAAATATTCTGATACATATGCAAAACGTAGGATGTTAATTCGAGATTATGTAAACAATTACAAATTGTGAATCAAGGATCACAAGGAAAATACGATAGCTTCAGTTCTCTTCAAAAACTTAAAAAAAAATTACTCCTAATTAAATATACTTTTAAAAATCAGAAATAGAAAATTGAAATGCATATTTCATCTTTTGTGTAATTATTTTATTGTGTTTAAAATCAAGATTTTAGATTTTTTTGCTAAGAATACATTATTTAAAAAAATCTGTACACTATATTATTTCCAGGGGAATATCCATATATATTTAATATAAAATCATTATTTTTTTTCATACACACTAAAATTCTTGGGTGATTTAGTGCAGAGATGGAAGCAAGAGCATTAGGAGATTGGATAGTGACTCACCGGCAGTTACAATGCGATTTGCATCGCGGTCATAAATAAGGAGAATTCCTTTATTAATAGGGTTGGTGCCTCTGGCTCTGACGACCACCCCTTTGCTTGCCACCGTAGCCTGAACCTCCTGGAACATACCCACATGGCGCGTTGTTAGTTTAATCGTTCCGCTCAGCTGCATACATCGCTCGTTTATCTTTACACGAGACTAGGCGACTAGACGTATTATAAATATAGAAACTGTACATAAACTACAAATGAAAATGTCGAGTTGCGCGAATATTATTTAGAAAGTAACAGAGATAGATAGATATAAAATAGAGAAAGCTATAAAGTATATCTACGTAGAGGCTACAGGCTAAGGTAGTAAGCTGCAAGCCGTGTAAATTTATACCTTCCCCATCTTCCATATTTCTAGAGCTATGAATGGCTAAATATAGGATAACATTTCATTGGATATGGTTGTTAAACAGTTCTATTTATGAAAAAAATATGTAAAATCGCTGCGTCTTGCATATAAAAGAAGTTTTTAGGAATATCCAAGGTTAAGTGTGTACTTTGTAAAGGCCTCTGCACAATGAAATATATAAGGAACAAGGACCAGATATTATTAGCGATTAGGACTAAAGAATTAAGAATAAAGTTGGATGCACGATGAAAAATATAGACATCAGAAACAGGGAATAACACAGACAATAGATTTTTAACCTATCGGAAGCCGTGCATTAATGCTACACCAGCTTTATTCCTGATTTCTTATTTCTAATCGCTAATATCTGTTCCTTGTTTCTTATATTTTTTATTGTACTGGGGTCTTAAGAGTGATAATATTAATTACATTCTTAAATGATGTTAACTGACATTACAAACATTATGAGTCAGTTGGATAAATAGAAAAAATGGATGATCGCAGGTAATAATTTACAGTATCGTGATACATAATTATACAGTATGTTACAATTGGCTTCCCAAATGTATGTTAAATATAATTCTTTTTTGACACATGCAACCGATATAAATTACTAGTTCCCGTGGATGTTAACTTCTCCCTTGTATTCATTCATCTTTCCACACATACACGCTACATACACATTATCCACTTGCGAAACAAATAATATAAAAGACAGAAACAAAACTAGATGCTTGAGTAAGGGACAGAGGAATGAAGACAGAGATGAGAAGAATGAAACTCTCCGTTTCGAGTGACGCAAGAAAGTAACGGACAGATGAATGTAGCTAATGTAAGAGAAGATGCGTGTGGGCGATAATTCAATCGGACTATATGCCATTTAAAATTTATAACGATACGGAGATGGGGGATATATAAATATAAAATATAAAAGAAAGGACGCTATAATGCGTACCTTTACCGCGTGCGCCACCGCGCCCGCCACTGTAGCCACCGTCGTAATTACCACTGCCATAGCCGTATCCATCTGCTTTCATGGAACACACGGTATAAAGAAACAATGGGATCAGTTATCGATGCATACCGATTGTTTATATCCTTTTATATTAAAAGGAAAAATCTAATGCACGTGGCGCTCGAAACAAAAAACGTATATATTCAATGAAAATTATTGTATACAATAATTATACTGTCCAATAATTATTTCTTCAAAAGACCATGACCATGAAACATATTTTGAAAATAATTTGATTGTACTGTAATGCACTGTTTTAGTATTCTATATGAACAAAAGTTGTATCTTCTAAAAAATTTTCTCGTTCGATTTCTGATCATATAAAGTACATCATAAGTTGTTTTAACATCGTAACACGTTATTTTGACCAATTTGTATGAATTTAGAAATGACATGCGCGTAGTTAAAATTTACTAAAAAAAAAAAGACGTATCATGCTGGAAATGGCTTGTCCATTATACGCATAGTTAAAATTAAAATTTATATAACATATCAATAAAAATAGTGTAATATCTTTCTAAAAGAATTAAAGAAATTAAAATAAGGATAAAATTATTTTTTAACCTATGTATAACAGGTTATAAAGTTTTGGAATTCCACGGTTAGATAAAACAAAAAGGCATATAAAAAGATCAATTATTTCACACTTGTATCTTTTATCCAACATAATTCGATAGAAAAAAATACCTTGGCAAAATAATCTCGGAAATCATACGAGATACAAAATAGTCATTGCCATTCTCATTACCAGAGCATGTATCTAGCCTTCGCGGTTTCATCGCGGGCAAAATGATCGTTGAAATATGAAAGAAATGTGAAAGAAACTCATGCATGTGGAGAACGTGGCGGGATCAAAAGCAGGATCGAAGGATACAACCTCATACAGTAGTGTCCTGTACAGCGTTGCTTTAACCCATTAACTGCCAATTTTTAGTTTTTATTAATGATCAAAAAGATAACTAATAATTAATAATTAATTATTTTATTAAATATTAATTATAAAAAAAAATAAAATTGATCCACGGTGGTACTTAATGGGTTAATATTTACACATGTTATAGTGTACTTATATGTTACAATACCGTTACAGTGATTGTGCGTGATTTTTCTGAAGTCAATTCATGGAACTTACAGTAAGTACAAAGAAATATATCAAGAGAGATAAAAAAGAAATAAAAGATATCAATTCGCATAACTCATTTAACCCTCCAAAAGCAGGTTACTCATTTATTTGTTTTTTTTTTTATTTTTATTTAGAGTTCAAGACTCCTTGAGTCGTATATTTTAAACAAAACAGAGTCAAGGCATGGATCACGAGTGATCCGGCATCCGCCTCCGAAAGGTTAAATATTAGATATTTAGAAAATATTAAATATTAATAAGTTATTAAATCCGTTATTTCAAAAATCACGTTTGTATAAAATAATTAAATTTTATAAATAGAAAATTTTGTTTAAGAACAGTATTTATATCGATTGATCATAACATGTCTGATAATACATGCAATTTTCTTTTATTTTGATCGATATTTCAAATAATTTAAGAATGTTTAAAAATCGAGATATCGGAAAATGCAACTTAAGCACATTTTCCTACACACACATTTACTGTAACTCATATTTTATGTTAACTTTAAATGCATATTTACAAAGTTTATATGTAGATATATAAAAATTAAATTAGTAGGATTTTAAAGAATAACTTAAAGAATAACTTAACAAATGATTAGAGTCAAGAGTGGATTAATTGGTCATAGTGCAATAAACAACCAATGCTTGGAAAGTAAATCTAAAATAAAAAATAATTCGAATTATGTTCGTTCCGCGTGGCCTTTCAGTTCCGATAATCGGATTCGTTATGTATCATGTAATGTGCTGAGAAAGAACATAATTCGAAAGATATTTCCATGAGTTCAAGTCACTGGTTTATATATAGTCACCATATCAATGATTAAGTTAATCAAACAGTTATCAGTGTCATTTTTTGAAATCTATAAAATTGCAAGATTTATTCATCAAGTTAAATATTTTCAAACACATTAATATGGACAGATTAGAATTGTTATCTGATCTGCCCATAAACCAGCGCTTCCATTCTCATTTATGCTTAATATCACACACTATAATTTAACACCTAGTGTAATACATACATAAAATTTCTGATCATTCCATTTCTTGTAACTACCGAGTAAAATATATTAACGAAGCGGACAATATAAACTTGCGCTCCAGCTTACTCAATTAAACCAAAAAGTTAGTATACACAAAAAAGATGTTAATTAATTACAAAAAAGATAAATGAAGAAAAGTTAAGCAATTTGAATGCGCGATGAAGGAATTAAATCAGTCATAATATGCACATATTTTCCTCAGGTGTCTGTAAGATTTTTCACAATCGTCTGCCGAATACACTGGGACGGTAACAACGGATAATCTGCCGTTGGATTATTATTTATTGTTAGATCATCGCTTCTTTTGTCGAAAAGAAATAAGACACACGAGAAAAAAAGCGGAAACAATTCTAACAGTAATCGGCACCATAAACCGATTCTGTCATCGATTTTTAGTAATAGACAATAAAATTACCGTATCCACTGTAGTCGTAGCCGCCGCCGTAACCTCCGTACCCACCACCACCGTAATAATCGTATCCGTATCCATCGTAGCCACCGCCGTATCCTCCTTGGCCGTAGCCGCCACCGTAACCGCCGCCATAGCCACCCTGTCCCCATCCGCCTTGACCGAATCCACGACCTCGACCGCCCCTTCCGCCACGACCGCCGCGGCCGCCGGGTCCACCGCGCATACCGATCATCCCGTCGGGTTTGGGCGTTGCTTTCTTTACGTCCACCTGTTTAATATTTAAAATACCACCGTCGCTAAATTAATGATACCTATCTAAATTAAATTTTAATCTTGTTTATTTTTTGTTAACTAGCTTTTTTATCGTCTTAAACAAAAATAAATCGTACATATATTTTAGAGCTAATAACTTGGAATATTAAAAGGTAGACTTTACAAGCAAGTAATATTTTATAAAAACTCCGTAATGGCATTTAGTTTTATAAACGTTTGTTTACTCACCTCTTTACCATTTATTGTTTGTTTCGAAGTCTTCAATAGCTCATTAACCACTTGTTCAGATTCAAAAGTAATGAAGCAGAATCCTTTCCTCTGATTTTTGGTTTTATCGAACGGCATCTCCATTTCGACAATCTGAAAGGTTTTTAGGTGTTTCACATATTAATAAGAATACTTGTCCGAGGGTATTTGAGTTAAAGTGTGCAGAAATGATAAAATACTTACGGTTCCGAATTGTGAAAAGAAATTCTTGATATCGTCATCAGAAAGTTCCGTCGAAAGCCCGCCAACAAATATTTTCCCATGTCTGGCTTTCGCTTTCTTAGGATCAACCTTTTTGTTGTTGATAACATGATCACCAGCGGCCATAATCTAGAAGATTATTTTCCCTTTTATAATTCATTTGACGTAATAATAATTTATATAAAAAATTTGTTATAAAAATGTGTCAGAAAAAAAAATTTTGCATCACATGCTTTCAGTAGCAGAACTGGACAATAATATCATCATTCCATATGTGTAAAAGATAAACAGCAACATTATTAAATATAAGAAATCGTACTATCTTTTTGTATCAAATAAAATACAATACAATAAAATACAAAATTGAATTACCTTGTCGAGAGATTCGGCCTTAGCAAAAACGATAAAGGCGAATCCTCTCGATCGTCCTGTATTTGGATCTGTCTTGACATTGATACTTTCAATATCACCATAGGCGCTGAAATGTTCTCGCAATTCCTCTAAAAATGCACAAGGTGATCTTTGTATAAAGTTAAAAGTCATTTTAAAGACAATTATATAAATAATTAATCTAGTTCAGTAAAAAGTTCTTTTCACATGACAATTGTCATCCAAAGGTGTCCTAAGAAATAACATCATCGCTAATTTCTTTTATTTTGTTTCACTTTGCTACGTTCTATTATTCGAGTGAGACTGCGAAGAAAATCTATCACATAATTTAAAAAATATATATATATATATTACTCACTGTCTGTCGTTTCCCAGCTTAAACCACCGACGAATAATTTCCTGCGAAAAAAGAGGAAGATAGAAAATTAAAACCAATAGAAGCAAACGAAGGTCATATTCATCTCAACTCTTTAATCAGTATTGCAAAACCGAATGTTTACAGCAAGAAATTTACGGTTTAACATCTAAATAGAATCGTTATTTGGGCTTGCGATGTTGGCAAATTGTCAAATCTCTGCAACTGCGCGCAAAAAAGTTATCTGCAATAAAAACGGTAGAAGATAGCGTGATGGCAATGTATTTGGGCCTCTTTCGCAAGTGACTCTTACAAGTTACGGAATAATCATAAATCGATCCCTACTCGGATGTGCAACTTGAGGGTTAAGTAGACTTCATCGTGTCTCGCATCGTCGCGAGCAATTTTTCTTTCACTCTCTTAACACCGACATGCTAAAAAAAGTAATGATAATAAGAAAAATATAATGAAGTTTGAAAAATACCTATCGTTCAGAGAATCCTGGTTAGCCCCGGCCGACCTGCAAAGCAACGGAACGAATTTATATCACTAGATGAATTTCTCGAACGTGTTAATTAATATAGAGAGCTTAAGATCGAAGCGAAAATTTGACTTTTGGAAAAAAAAACTATTCCATTATTGAAAAAAAAGAAAAGAAAAGAAAAGAAAGGGAGTGTCGACTTAACCCCTGGAAAGACTGGAATCAGTGTTAAGGTATGAAAAAATTGAATGCAGACGATGTGCAAAAAACGTAAGACCTGTAGTGTCATTCGCAAAAGGGCACTGGACCGACTATCGAAAAGATTTATATAGGCAGGAAATTTTATATTCAATTAAATATCGCACATATGTAAAACTATGAATAATTATATATATCTACGATAAACAAACGCACAAGTTTAATCTACGGCTAATTAAATCGCCCAAATCGTCGAAATTTAGAAAAGTCTTCTTACAACGATAAACATAATTACAATGCAAAGCAATTACAAGAGTTATAGAATACCATTCCTAGAATAAACGAGAGTTGATAAAGATAGCTTACGATATATGCATCTGTACGTTGTGTAAAAAATGTAAAAATTATGAGAAACAACCATGAGAAGAACTGCTTCTCACCATAGAGACCTTAATTCGAATGTTCAATTGTAAAAAAAAAAAAAAGAAGATTGAAAAGAAAACTTGGAAAAAAATATATATATTATGTAAAAATCAATGCAACCAGAGAACAAGGTACTATTCATCGACGTTTGCGTGAGCAATAGTTACAACTCCAGTTGACATATCACAGCTGCTCCTAAGGGAAACAAGAATTTAATTTTTCCAAGTGGTACTCTGATCTCTGCAGAATGGCCCAAAGAATATGGCATATGCTAGGATAAACTGCAACTCTATATCAAAAAGCTAAAAAGATTGTTTTTATTCATTACGATTTAATGACAGACGACTCTCGATACTTTCGAACGACATATTTATGTTCATGTAATATGGGATATTTATTTATATTTATATGTACGTAGTTTTTATATATACATATATATGCTTGTCTCTTTTGCATTTTTCTCCGTCTCTCTCTTTTACAACGCTCATTGACAAATTGCGATGTAATGCAAGAATTGTTTCAACTTCTGAGATATATACGTTTCATTCTTTTTCTGCACTCTAACAACGAGCTGCAAGCTCGGTTTTTTCAGGCTTTGACTTGGTTTTTGGCAGTGTCAACACGATAATTGATTTACTTATTTATATTCGATTCTTTATTTTTTATTTATGGCTGGTGATAAATACCGTTGGCACCAGTCACTCGCCGGTAATCAGTTGCTGGTCGGGTCACGTTTTCCACCTGCGAGCCGTCCGCCATGTGAAAACCGTTGTTGATCACCTGTAGATCAAGCCACATAAACTGGGGTTAATGGCGTTTCCGACCTACTCGAGGTTTTCGCATTGTCCCTATGATTTTGTGCTTTGGTCACGCCCAAACAGCATTTGGATCGGAAATTACTCTACCGCGTGACCCAGCAGAGAGGCAAGTGTGTCTGTGCGAGACTTATTGATCTGACGAAATTAATTCGAGTTCCAGTGCTCGTGTCATGACGGAACGTGACGGACTTGAACTTGACGAAGACTTCTCGCAATAATTCGGACTCGGAAATCACTGCATAAGATTCTCGATACACGTCGATCCCATAGTAAGCGTACGTATATTTCGTCAATCGTGAGTCAATTGACATTGTTTTACCAGAATTCAGCTGCAACGAACGTACGAGGATAGAAGACTCGGCGCTGGCCAAAAAATGTACTCGAAACTTTTAGGCTCTATAAAAATATTATTACGGATTATTTATTACTTGCTTGTGACGTTGCGTTCGCAAAAACTGATCGACTGCAGAATCCACAATTTTCTCTTTATCGATTACAGAACTATAATTATATAATTAACTAGACAGGGATAGAAAACAAGGAGTTTAATACACAAAATTACGAAAAATTTCAAAACAGATAAAATGTATACCTCGCAACAACAGCACATATAAAAAGTTTACAAGCTTATGGACGCTTTTATGTTCGTCGTTTACACATTACTGTCTTAAATAATTATTCTTGCGTAACATAGCATGCAATATCTCACATTCCAACCTTCGATTATTATTATATGTTAGACACAAGAACGCCGGCGTTTGGTTCCCTAAACTTCCGTTACTTCATACGTGAAACTCGTGTCCCTTGAGCATATTTTTAGCATACGAATAGGACGAGATACATCTCCAAATTCATATTCAGCAACGACACTAACGGATATACTGGCTGCAAAAATGCAGAATGTTTATACACATAGCCAGAAAATAGACTAATTATATTTATATTTTCATTATATTTTATTCAATTTTATTTTCCAATTTTTTTTTACACGTATGAACATAGAATTTGAAGATTTTACGTCCGCGCTTCCTGAACTTTTATATCCTGAAAAATTCCACACAACTTTGAAATTTAAATACTCTACCGATGCTTACCCTTCTTTGCAAAAAAGAATTTGTGCAAAAATTCGCAAAAATCCAAGGCTGTAGGGATACAAAGGATAAAATAAAAATTTACAAAAAAATTGATGAGAGGAAAATAGATGTAAAAATCTCTATCTAACAAATGGAACGCTGCGACGAGAGAAAGAAAAACTGGGGAGGGGAAGGGGGGCGAGCGCATAATTGCAAAATATTTACACAACTAATAGCTATCCTGTATTCTCACGTTAATGGCGACCGGATTGAAAAAACAGTGTGTCTGCTCAAATTCATCCAGCTCGAGATCCCGTTACGCTGAAAAAAGGGGAGAGGCGGGAAGGAGAGAGAGAGAGAGAGGAAAAAGAGCAGCGCGAGACAATGGCAGACGACCAGTTTACTTTGGCGTAAACTGCGTAAAACCCATCGCAATGCAAGGCGGGATACTTTTTTAGCGCACTGTTTTTTTTAATATATATTGCAAAAAAAAAAATACTTGGCTCGAGACGCCGTCGCGTCTCTCGATTCGTTCGATCAACGCTACGCGCCGCAAGTAATTTATTCTTGCGCGCCCGCAAGGGACAAAGGTTTCCACGTGCTCGTAACGGAAGTGGTTAGCGCGCCCAGGCAGTGAAGCGCGCGAAAAATCCGGTCTTTCATAATCGCTACGTATCATTCGCGACGTTCATCGGTTCGTTATCGCATAGTTTCCAACCGTTTCTATCTTCAGTATCTTCTCTCTCACGCGCGATGCCTCGGGCGCGCCCTTTCCGGGCCCGCGGCCGGCGTCTCCACTCGTTCTTACAACCGCCATTGTTACCGCCGGCCTTTTTCGTTGATAGATCCTAATCGCGACCGGGTAATCGTCGAAAGATGGGTGTTCGCGTGCGCGGCGCGCCACGTAGAAGCGACGAGGCCGTATCGTCGAAACGTAGGCGTTCGTCGTTACGTCGATGCGAACGGATTACGTTCCGCGGCGGACCGCGCGCCTACGCCATTTTGTGAGACGCGTGCTTGCGCGCGCGCGCTCGACTCGTCGCCGCGTCCGTCGCGAAGTTATCGCCGATTCGCGCGATCGCCGGGGCCACGCCACAACGCGTCTGAAGTATGTACGAAGCGATCGCGCAACCGGGACAATCGACGAGCTGCGGCACACGGGGCGAACAAGCAAGACCGAGAGGGAAAGAGGGAGTTTACCTGTCTTCCTGAGACTCCTGATTGTTCTCCGCGACGTTGTTCTCGCCGTTGTTCTCGGACTCGCCATTCTGCTCCGCGAAGTTCTGCTCTGCGATGTCGTCGCTGAAATCCTTGTTCTCCTGATCGGCCATCGCGCTCGGTTTATCCGACGACGTTTGTCCGCGTAGTTACGGTGCGACTCACGGCACACCACCGGTCAACTACGAGCACGATACACACGAGCGATCGCCAATTGCCCGATACGCCGCCGTATCGTTCGACTGCCGAATGGAGAAGGAAGTGGCGGCGTCGGACGCGTCGGTGCGCAGCCCGGAGATCCTCCCGGCTCGCGGTTTACGCGCGAAGCATCTCGGGACGTGCGACTACCGTCGACCAATCGCGTGCCGTCGCTCAGGACCGTCCGACGTACCCCCCGACCCGACGCCCTGCGAAAGTGATCGCGTGGCTGATTGCGCCGAAACGCGATTTATGACGAGCGTAATGTCCTCGTTACTGATGATATTTCGCGATTAGATGTAAAATGATATTTTTATTCGAAGTCCGACTTAGATTCTTCGATCGATTTCTCGCATGAATGGGAATGCGAGCGTTTTCATTGAGTATATTCGCCGAATGAGTTTCATTCATGAATGTAAACAGCAACAACGTCATTCTGGGAATTTCATTTGGCTCGAATTCATATTTTGTTTTGGCTAAACTTTATCATTAAATCATTTGCTGTGAACGTAGCACACGATGAATATTAAGATCAATTAAAGACCAATACGCATTCAACTTGTTTTTAATAGATTTAATTTCTATTTTGAATTATTGTTCTAACATTTGTTATGTATTATTTTTTAAAGTGGTTGAATATTAAAGTTCTTAAAAAGGTCTAATTAGTAAAATCTTTTTGAATTTGTTTTTCAAGATTCTTGAATATTTAAATAGTACAACCTTTTTAAATGAAATTTATCTAAAAAAATCGATTTATTATTAATGGAATCAGATTAAATTATAATATAAGTATTTTGAACTAAATAGTTTTGCTCTACCTATACTTGTTAAAAAAATTTTTTGGCAAACAGTTAAATGAGGGTTAAAATGAATCTAGTTCTTACGTTCCTGATTACGTTCGGATCGATGGCTAGAGAATGCGTCATCGGCGGGAAGGAGTGGGGGGAGCGGAAGGAAGGGAGCTTCGACGAGACGGATTTAGCGGCATACGCATCGAAAATTTCGGTCATGCGACGCGACTGGCGGGAGGGAGAGGTAACCAATGAGATCGTTGAGTGTCATTATTCTCGGCCATCGACCAATGGGAGACTGCCAAGAACCCGTTCAATTTTTCGCTTGCAAAACGCGACCGGTTTATTTTCCCAAAGTAAATAAAATAATATTTGGGATACGAGAAGCAGATTGTCGCAATATACATCGCTGGGTGTGATCGACGAAATGTGCAGTAGCTAAATGGCACGACATTTTTTGTCGATATTTTCACATCGATGATGATGAACGATGGGCACAAAATGCGTCTTTAAGCCTGTTCGTTTTAGCTAAACTTCTTGCACAGTTCATTTTTTCTCGTTTTTTCTTTAACGTGAAAAGAAAAAGAGGGAAAGATGAACCGTGCAAGAAGTTCAGCTAAAAACGAACAGGCTTTTTTTTATATCTCGCTATAGTGCCGTGGCGCTGATGTTGGCGCGAATAATGCCATCTGTACGAAAGCCGCGACATTCGAATTACGCTGAAAACGCACACCTATGTCTCACGTGGGTCAAAGCTGTGCAAGCGCAAATGATCGTCTGATGATACTGTGACGTCCCGCAAATAAAATTTTTACCTCTTTAAAATTTCTTTCAGAATTATTAATTATAATCCTCATGTTGATGAATATGTATATCAAATAACTCGGACGTCTCAATTACCTTTCTCCGAAACTTACCATGCGATAAATATTTATTGCGCGACTCTTGTCCAGGATCGAAACGACAGGAATCAATAAAGAACAGAAAAGGATCATATACCCTGGCAACACAATATGACACAATCTGATAGTTCAGATACGTCCCGAAGAAGTGCGCAAGAATTGCGACAGTTTTATAGGTATATAAATTTTCACAGTAGCTTCTTACAGCAGACTGCTGCAACAGTACAGTAAATACTCGTTCGATCACAGATATCATGCACTTTTGTCGCAATTTTGGACTGTTTTCTCGCGCATTTTTTTGGGACGTATCTGAACTATCAAATTGTGTTACCAGGGCAGTATATCTTCGGCGACGAAGCGTCCGGTTGGTAATTACTTAATGCGAGGAAAATACTCAGGTTACCTGCAGTTGCAAACTCTTTGCTTACATTACCGGATGATCTAAGCTTCCTCGGAATCGTCGGGAATTATATATATATTAATATAATTATTTACATTGCATATTTTATAAATCAATATATTTATTTATAGCTTTAGATTACAATATTAAATAGAAATATTGAATAATATAATATAGCAATTGAGTGTGATAAATTTCACAATCGCATATATGAGCTATTTGCTGTATTTTTTTTGTCAATTTCATTCCATGCAGGAACAAAACCCATTTGCGCCATAAAAATAACGATGGTGAGAGTCCAGACGAAAAACTGAAGAGAGATAACAAACAGAAATATTATTATTGGAATTTTTGCAACTTAGTAAGCTAAGATTCTGGTATAAAGGTATAGGTATATTACTTTCCGCCCGCTATACAGGGTTAAAGTATCAACTTTCCTCCCTAGAGAGGGAAATTAGTATACTTATTTCTGCCCCGTATAGCGGACAGAAAGTAAAGTAACGAGCAATACAAAATCGAGGAAATAATCCGATCTTCCAATTTGAAAATTGTAATGTAAATATTAAATTCACTAATTAATAAGACTTTTTCTTTGTATATAAAAATTATATTAATTTTAATAAATAAAAAAATAATTAATATTTCAAAAATTACTTGTATTAAAACTATATACTAAATTGGAATTGTTTTTTTTTAATAATATCACTAAATAATAAGATAACTAATTATACCTATTTACATAATATTCCTAAATAAAATCCCAAATCAATCAGATTTAGGCCGATATTTATAGTCAGATCTTATTTCAAGACCGTTTTAAGTAATGTCTTAAGATGCTAATACGGGTCTGTGATTGGTTCACGACATCTTAAGATTGTACTTGAGACGGTCTTAAATATAAGAATCGACTATCTAAATACCGGCCTTAGTGCAATAATTAAAATTATTTATATCCGACTGTGATCGGCGCGCAGTAATAAGTTCGAATATATATGTATATATGTATTATAATAATACATATACACGGAAATTAATATTGAGCTGCCTATAAGATCTAAGCTTAGACCGAAAGCGCTTGTATCTTATTCGAAACTTATTTATATTTTTTTTTTGAAATTTTATTATCACTCTATTTTTCTCTTTCTATTTAACGATACGCGCGTATATATAAACTGTACGTATGGTACACGCACACACTCTACAGGCATTCGTATAAAATTATATATTTTACATAAATACCTACTCGTAAAATTCTAATAATAAACTATAAACTAAATAATAAACTTTAATATTCATTGCTCGACAATTTAGGAGGAATATATATGCAGCAATCTTTTCTGCAAGCTACACCCTATGCACATTACTTCAGCGCGTGTGCGCGATCAATTTTTGTTTTTATACTAAAACTAAATTGAATTTTCACGATTTCGTCGATTTCAGCATCGCGTAAAATTTTTGTGAGACCCGCGGAAGGAATTGTGCAAACATGCCGCGAAAACAGGAGGTAAAAACGGATGCCTTTCCCGTCGTTTTCTGATGATAAAAAATCGCAAATGGGACTTTTTCGACCACGTTCGTCCCAAGCACTCTGATAGAAAAAGCGATTTTAGGTTCTGAAGCTGCACGATGTCTGGCGTACTTGCAACAAGATACGAGCCGCCGTGTTTCGTGTCGGGCTTAATCTTTGGGAGTATTACAGACCCCTGGATCCCGACAAACGTTGTTTGATATCAGGTATAAATATTGGACTTTGGCACCGAGACGACCGATCGTTTCTGGCGCTTCTAAAAGTTAGCTGTTGAGTGGGAGCGATTATTTCTGGACGCTCGATATAGAGGAAAATCGTCGAGATAATACGTGCGATTACTTCTATTTAGATTTCTATTAGTCCAACTATTCCTTCTTTTATCTATAACACATTTCTTTATGTGTTCGTCGAGTCAATTTCTTTTCTTAACTATAACTAAAAATGATAGGTAACTATATGTTCGATCAGTGTATATACTTTTTGTATTTAGATTTTAAATGGATATAATTTTCAAGATTTGTGTTAAAGTTAGTAAATAAACATTTACGCTCTAAAAGCAATTGATATACGAGAGATGTAAATATTTGAATGTATCTTATGATTTTGAAGAAATAAATTCGAATATTAAGTTTTTATTTAAACGCAAAATTTAGAAAATTTGCAAAATAATTTAATTTTTTTTAAATTATGCAAATATTCAAACTCAGTTATATATATATATATATATATACTAAATATTCATACTTTATTTCGCGATATACAGTTCATTGATTTAAGTATAGTCAAATATTGATCGCCTGTTAATTTGTAATCTATTTTAAAACTGAGCTATATACAGTAATGTTGAATAATTCATTTTATCTAAAATTGCGATTGCTTTACAACGCATTAATTGAAATACGTATGTACGTAATAAATTATTATTAAATCTACAGAATCCAAATTTATCTCCGTTTTGGCTGGACCACTGAAAGGCGTGATTGGCTTATCGGATAAAGAGATTTGCGATCTGACGGATTATTTTCGAATTCAGGACGGTCGGATTCTTTATTCACAATTTTGCGAAGTTATTCACGATAGCGGTATGAACGATTATTTTTATGTAATACGTATTTTTTAGAAAATCCTTGATAATTATCGTTTCTCCGTTACACGGCAAATGTCAAAATCTTATCTCATGACCAAAGCGAAACACTGAATCATCTGGTTAAACAAGTTTCAAAGGCTAGTTATGAACATTAACAAAGAATAATTTTTTTCCTCTTTTGTGTTAATTTATTGTGGCACAACAAGTTTTGTTACTGAAAAATTTAACGAATAAAATACCGACATTTGACTTCATATAAATACATTCAGAATTTTGCGTTTTATTTATTTTCTTCCTTTTTATCTTGATCTTTTTCTCTCTCTTTCTCGACATAAATATCCTATTTCTTTTATTTAGTTATTTTATTTTGTTATTCATCGAGATTTTATTTATCTCTAACATACGTACGCTTAATATAGAGCAATTCAATGTGATCGAATTGGGGAAAAAAACAGGACATAGCAGATAAAATAATTACTGCGATATCTCTCATAGTCCCTGATTTTGGAAAAAACAAGAGCCTCATGACCGGTTTGGAATGGGAGGATCCGCTGCATGTAAATATTCTAAGCGGCACAGAAACACGAAAATTGAATTTGATAATCACTCAAATCGCCGTGTTGGTGAGCAAAAGGAAAATTGTTCTTCGGCCATACTTTCAAGATTACGAGCTGGTATGTTCCGCATGACTTATCTTTAAATCGTCCGGGTATGTAACGTTATCACATCTGTAATTTATCCTTCGATTTTTGTGTCGTATAAATAAGCATAATAATTATGCTAATCCATGTTAGTTATTCACTGGTAATAAATTAATAATTTTTAATAATTTAGTTCCTCTTGTAAATGTATTAAAAAGCATCTTCACACACAATTTTATTTTTGCATCCCTTACAGAAATTTAATACTGTGATTATTTGGCTATTAATTAATTACTTATTTTGAGTATTAAAAGTATTGTTTTTAATTATTTTAATACTCAAAATAAGTAATTAATTACTAGCCAAATAATCACTTACAGTATTAATATTTCTATAAGGGATTAAGACACTTTCTCTATTTTCGAAAAAGGTCGTTTTATTTCACACAATATATCAAAAAGATTTAAATTATAAAAAAAACGAGTTTTTTATTAGTTTAATAAAAAATAAAAAATAGGAAAGTTTAATAGCTTTTGATTTATTCTAAGATGTTTCGTAGATCGCGAAGAATGTCGGCACGGTTACTCTCGCCCATTTCGGTCGGATTTTAAAATTTCTGGGCATCGTCCTTGGAGCTGAGGAGTTTCGCTTACTTGTAAAAAGATTTGCCAAAGATGTTTACACTGTAAATTACGTAGCGTTTTTAAAAGCTGTCGATGAGGTCCAACGCTATTTACATGAACATGGAATGGTGGATCTCGGCGGGGTATTGTTAGAAACTTCTCTTTTTTCGCTTCTTTATAATCTTTATATATATATATATATATATATGTATATATATATAAAGAACATAATGTATGTTCTCTTGAATGTACCCTACGTTTTACTTTCTCTGCTCTATTTCACAGGAGTTGCTCGATCAATTTCCCGGTCGGATAATCACGGCTGAGCTGCCGAAACTCCCACGACCGGAAATCGGTAGGATCGTGCCCAGTCAAGTGTTCGGTAAGCAAACGGTGTTCCATCCGGTCATGGAACGGACGAGAGAGACAATGTCAACGCCAGAAGTCGTTAGACGCATCCAGAGACATATTCTCGAGCACCGCATACGGATCTACGAGTTCTTCAAGGTTGCCGCAATCCAATTACGTCGCGCGTCTAATTAGCGTTATCTTCACGTATGATGAAATCTCATATACACGCGGATTAATCAATTTGTTATCGCGCGTAACGATCGGCTTGTCGTTATCGTTTGTTATCGTGTCCTCCTGTTATGTCGCACAAGCGTGATCTTAACAGGGCTTATAAAGAACTAAAATTGATTAAGAACGTTAAGAACTAAGCGATTTGGACCGTATATAGGGTTTCGAATATTTGAATGTCGATCGAGTGACAGTCCCGCAATTTCGAAGAGCACTGGACGCGCTTCAAATATCGTCCTTGGGCCGTCTCTGGCTGCTCGAACCGGAAGTCGATGCTCTGATTGCGCTTTACAAAGATCCGGATGATCCCGATCGTGTGTGTTGGCGCATGTTTGAGGATGATATAGATCGGGGTACAATATCATATATTATAATAAAAGTTCTAATCTATATATATTCTGAGAACAGAGAGGCTTCTCTTGCTTCAATTATAGAATCTTTTTCTTGGAAGAGATAAAATGTTTTTTCGAAATTAATCTTTTTATAACAATATTTAGATTATTTATTACATTAAAAAATGGAATAATGAAATACTTTATTTAATTGAGAATATAATAGATTTAAAAGATAACAAATAAACAAAATTTTCAAAGAACACTTTTTAGAATAAGAAAACTGAGAGACCGTTTTTTAATGTAATAAATATTTTTTGATGTAATATAAATAATCTAAGTATTGTTGTAAAAAGATTGATTTTGAAAAAACATTTTATCTTTTTCAAATAATAAATTAGATATGTTGGCTTAAAATAAAATATTTTGTACAAAGCTATAGCTAGTTTTAGCTAGTTATAACTAATAAATTTTTAAAACGTATTCCTTTTGTTTAATTCTTTTATTAATAATAAAAATATACGCTTTATAATTTTATAGGTTGTGCAAATACATCCCAGTTTAAAGAATATTTGCTCTCAGTATATTTTCTTCTTAGTATGCTATTTTCTCTTTATACTACCGTTTTCTCATATATTTTACCACTTTAATGGATCTATCTTGATTTAGTTTTCACCGTGAAGGGACTTGACAAATTGCCAAGCCTAAAAGTGGAATCACCGCCTCAAGAAATAGTTGAACTACCTCGAAGGGGCACATCAAATTGGCAATGCCAGCCGAAAAATATGAGAGATTTTTGTGAAGATATCTTGCAGCGTGTAAGACAGCGAGTCGAAGAGAGGAGAATTCTTTTAAAACAATTTTTCAAGGACTACGACAAGTATATTTATCTTCAAATAAGTGTTAATTGTTAATTGTAATTTAATTGTTAATTAAATAACTCATTTTGACAATGGCACAAAAAATTTAAACAAAGGACTTTTCTACATATTTAATACCTAAATTGTAATTAAGTAACAAAGAAATCAATTTTATTATTATATAACTAACATGTAATAAATTTATTTTATATAATCATATATACTTTTCGGATATAAATATAAAAATAATTGTTAAATTAAAATTGCTTTGAAAATCGTCCTGTTGATTACTCAATAGCAATTAATTTTTATTTTACGATTAAAACATTCTGTTAATAATTTGCTATCTGAATAAAATATATTATTAATTAAAATACGTCATTAATGATATCAAAAAGATATTAATAATTTTTAAATTAACTGAATTGTACTATCAGACACAATTGCGGTCACGTGACGCAAGCTCAATTAAGACAAGTCCTTATTACGGCCACCATACTCTTGTCGCCGGAGGAAGTGTTCGCTCTGGAGCAAAGGTACAACGATGATCTAGGCTTCAACTACACTCAATTTCTGCAAGAATTGGAAGTCCAACCGATCGTAGAGCCCTTGTATCGTCGCATGTTGGAGGATAAAAAGAGGCTTAACGCTGAAAAGCTGCCGTCTGAACCTCACGAGGATGAGACTAACATCGTATTAATCTTGGCTAAAATTAAAGCCAAAGTTGTGCGCGAAAGAATCAAAGTAATTTACATTTGTCGTTAATTAATTAAGAAAATCGATTGAGTCAGAATTGATTTGCCAATCTTTTTCTGCACGCAGGTCCTTGAATTCATGCGCCAATTCGATAGGCACAACCAGCTTGTCATTGCGAGGCTTGACTTTATCAGAGGTTTAGATCAGCTTCGTTGTGGTTTGACAACTGCGGAAGTAGATACGATTACGAGAGTTTTTCAGGCGCCTCTAAAGTACGGAGATGTTATAGTATTGAAAATAAGAATCATTAATTTGGAAAAATAAAATTAGTACTAACACAAATAACTGAAAATAGATGTACAAATAGACATAATAACAAAAAAGAGAAAATAATACTCTAAATACACTAATTTGTTAAAATCCTAAGCAAATTTTATTTTCCGAATTATTTAATACTTTTTTCCTTTATAAGAATTGTTTAATTTTATAAAATTGCAACTATTGTCAAAAGAATATATTTTGTCTTTAACTTCGCGTTCTTATCATGACTGTCGTGTTCCTTTCTGAAGACCCGGCTTCGTTGAATATACGAAATTCGCGACAGTTGTGGAAGAAGCCGTTACGACGGGGGGTTTGGAAAAAGTTCCGCTTGTGGTCCCCTTGCAACACGTGCCCTCCGAGGCAAGCGGCAGAACCTTTTTGAATTTCGACGAACGACAGATGGTAGCAATCGCGATGGATAAACTGTGCCAAATGCGAAATCCGAATCTGGAGGAGATTTTCAAAGTGAGTGCAGCTGCGATAAATTATAATGCAACATACACGGTGTAATCAATATGAAGACACGCAATTTATTTATTCTTCGAAATGTCTTGTTTTATTTTCTCTCCTTTCTACGAGAAAAAGTAGCAACGATTTAGTAAATTGTACGTTTTTCAGGACTACGATAAGGAGAATACCGGCACGGTTTCCAAGGGACATTTGATCAGTACATTGTCGGTTAGACGGATGCTAGAGCTTATCAATAGCAGAGAGTTGGACGCCTTACATAAGGGCTTCTCCATTGAAAAATGCGGCCGCTTGGAGTTCGACTATCGGGCCTTTCTGCGCGCTCTGCACCTGTTACAAGAGAACAAAAAGATCGTGCCCTTTTAGAAGACGCAGCTAATCCGGTTGTAGATACAAAAACTGAAAAAACTTTCCTTGCTGTTACTCTTCATAGTCGTTATATAAATAATTTAAGTGGAATTGTTATGCAGTCGTAACAAGTGACGTTTTAAATTTCAAAGTATTTACATGTCACGTAGAGAGAAACAATTCAACAATTGTCTAATTTTTTTAGATACTTTTTATATATTAATTTTAATATTCTTACATATTTTTTTAAGGTGAAAATATTATACCTTTTAATAAACTAAAAATATCTTTAAGAATCTTTTCAAGATTATTGGTTCAGCTAGAGCCTTAACTGCATGATGATGTAATGTGAATTACTTTTTTATAAATACAACATTTATGCTGCAAAGAATTAATATGGCATAAAACATGCTTTCGACACGGTGTCTCAGAAGTATTTGTGAGTGTTTTTCTTTATGTAGTCTTCAATTTAGACTATCCAGCTTAAAACTACGTCCAGAATGGATAATATAGATGAAGAATCGTTGTGAAAGTATGTTTATTTATATATGTGAATTTACGTAACTCGTCGGACCAGTTTTTTCGAGAAGGAGACCTTCTTTTTTCGTACATTAACGTTCATACATCGAACTTTGATCGTCATATAAATTTATCCGGGTTCCAAACTTGCTTCCTAAACTCAGATTGAGAGGTATAAGAAGGAGGAACATCGCGTAGATCCCGGTAATCTTGATTTCCGACGATTAGCCGCCACATCGAGCACTAAGGTAAAACATATTTTTTCTTTAATATTTTATTAATCTGTGTGTTAATGGCTAATTTGTTTAATTTTTTTTATTTTATAAACAAGTTTATAATAAATACATTGTTTCTACTAATAAATAATATTTTCTTAAAATTTTGGAGCGTTTTTTTAAATATCAAGAATTGCTATTTATTTAACAATTTTAATGTTTTGAATAAGAGACATTAAAATAAAGACAATAAAAGCAATGCAATTTGCAATAAAAAATTTTAATTACAGCCTTCAATTAATTAATTAATTACTTTTATTTCTTTTCAAATTTCAAATAGTATAAGAACATAACACAGAAACTTGAAAAATCGTCTTTTATCAGACTGATTGGACGAGTATCTTCATCCTTTCCTGTCTTGAGTTAACCTACGTATTTCCCTGAAAGTATAAGAGCATTCTATATTTATTAATTTTTAACTATTTGTCTTTAACTATTTGTGAACAATAATCTAATCTGGGTCTATCACTATCCTCTTTTTATTCTTATCTCCGCCTCCAATATGTCGCTAACTAATCCTTCGTGTCTCAGCAGGTGTCCCTATTATACCATTCTATCCCTCCTATTCTTCATTGTTTTCCATATATCTCTTTTTTCCTTAATTCTTTCTAATACTTTGCCTATTGTTAATCCTATCTGTCCACAGTATAAATTTTCAGTACTGACACTAGTACTGAGAAAAAATGGGAACACACACCTTATATAGGCCCTCTTTTCTTTTTTTATTGTTTTCTCTATTGCTACCCGTAAAGCTAGAATGGCCTCGCGCGTTCCCCTATTTCGTTTGAACCTTAATTGATCTTCCTCTAATACTCTTCTTCCGCCCTTTTCTCCATCCTTTGCATTATTCTATTATAGTTAAAATTTTTGACGCGTGGGAAGTTAAACTAATTGTTTTGAAATTTTCGCATTTATATCTGCGCCTCTCCTTTTTGGTAGAGTTACTATGATATTACGTTTGTAATCTTTCGGAATCTCACCCGTCTCGTGTAATATACATATACACTGTATATATACAGCTAACTAATTTGAATAAACGATCTAGTAGGTATTTCTAGTATTTCTTGTCCCGCACATTTTAAAACTTCTGCTTGCAATCCATCTGGCGCTCTATTACTTTCTCTTAAATTTTTTAATGCTAGCTCAAACTCTTCCCTCATTATATAGGATAGCCTAGCACCTAGGTTATTCACCTTAACACTACTTTTATTCTTTTCCAATACATCTCCTAATTCTTGTCCTGCATATCTATCTGCTTATCTGCCTTTTCCTATCTCGTTTTATTACGATATTTCCTGCTTCGTTTCTAATGTTGCGAGGATAAACTCGCTCGTCATATTCTTTGTCTCGGCCGTTTACCTGTCGATCTTCTAATGCCAGAAAGTGGCGGCGAGGAAAAAAACGCGGAAATCCGTCTTGTTTTTAGAGCTGTCTTTAGTCTGCAAAAACGAAGCGTGCTGGTCCAAGTTGTGTTCGATTACGAGAGTCGTTACGAACGACGTTCTATAGTTCTGCCGACAGAGTCTGTTATATATTTTGGCTGTCATTCTTTCGACGGCAGCATTGCAGACATTTTCAATCAATGTCGATACCAACACAGCACGTATACGTATTAGGACTGGTGATTTGCTTCAAAGGTTTCCATATTTGAAGTTAACTTCGAAGTTTTGAAAAATAGATTTGATAATTCTGTCTCATTGCGCTTGTAAAATTAATATTTTGTCGTAATAAATATTCGGACACTCTTAATTTATAAAAAATTTTCACATCGCAGAAATTCTCCGCCTTATGTTTACTTACATTAGTAAAATTTGATATTGTTTACCTATAAGTTGACCCATTTAATTGTGAGTTAATAGATGCGTAAGGTGTAAAAACAAAAATGAGAAATATTAAATTATCTATATTATAACCGAGTATATTAAATTAGTATAATTATATTTAACAAGGACATTCTCTAGAAAGTATTGAGACTTTGCGTATTTTCTCAAGACGAGTGCTTTAGTCCAAATTTGAAAGTTGACTGCACATTATTTTAATTTAATGTCACTGTCTTTTATAAAAAAGTTATTTTGTATTGTAATTCTAAGATTACACAAATGCAAGGAACTCCAAACTAAAGAATTTGTTTCTTAGTAAATAAATAATTTTTAGCAAAAATTTACAAATAATTACATTATGATATTAAACGTTTTAATAAACTTCAGCATTTAAAAAAATTAAAAATCCAATTTTAGAAAATATAAATAGAGGTAATGAAAGTACTCAAGTAATTTTAAGTGTGCATTTGTCGATATATATTAACATTTTAAAACACAGACCCCGAAATACACTAGCTATTAACAGAATATTAGTTTTCTTATTAATTAAGTTATTTAATTATAATTGTTAGCTTTAATTTTGTAACACAGCGCCATCTCTTCAAAATGCATCGCAAGCTATTATTAAGAGAAATAGTAGAGATCGAAATAATTAATAACTCTATAATTATCTTGTGCAAAAACAGAATGTAAAATAAATATAAAAAATGTATTCAATATATTTAAATATGTTAATATAAAATTTAATGTTAAATAATACTGCAAAGAGAGAGAGAGAGAGAGAGAGAGAGAGAGAGAGGTGTTGTAAATAATTTTACAATATAAATTTATTGATGCATATAATTGCATGAAACTGATATCTGTCATAAGTAATTAATTCCTTTAAATTGGAAACAAAAAAACTTTCATCAATATTTTTATATTATCAAAATTATCGCTATATGTTTTATCGAACGCTTCCTCGCTCGCTAATGGATGGCGCCACTGGTGCAATTCTGTTAACTGGTGCAAAACTTAATTAGTTTTTATATGTATTCAACATTTGCCATGAGTTAATTACAATAATATTTTCAATTATTTTTAGCTAATATGGTAAATTAAAAAAAAATTAAAATTAAATTAGAAACTTTCTAATGCTTAGTTTCCATTTACATTTAAATTAATCTAAATTGGGTTAATCATAATCCCATTTGTTGCTTTTGTAACACCTAGTTTACAAAACTTAGTTACTTTCTGTTGTGTAAATTACTAATTGAAACTAGAAAGAGTTTTTAAAATTTAAGATATATACGAGGCGCACTGTGAAACAAGTATATAAGCAAATGTCAACAGCACACGCTTGCATTTAAAGTATCGGTTGCGGCGTCCATTCTGAGGAAGTAGGAGCGGCTACATTTTAGACGATGGGAATTGCCGAAGCATGCACATTAGCTTCGCCAGCACGTACGACTCGCTGGCGGAGAATAATTTAGGCAGATAGAAAGTCTACCTCACACACGCGCTCCCGCATGCTCCTTACAATAGATTAAAATGCCAAGAGAAAATATATGATTAACGTGTTGTTAGCACTCGCTACTTGCAAAAATAGAAAATCTTTTCAGTTGCATCGTCGACGTATTATCAGCTCTTTGTATCATCAGCTAAAATGTTTGCTTTTTGTGCGACAGATAATTAAACGACGATGTTCGCGGTGCTGCTTTACCTGATCGTTGCTTCCGCCGTCGCTGGACCACCGGGTGATATCTCCGAGGATGCCTTGTCGCCTCAATGTAAAACCCCGAAGTGTCCAACCACGAGAGTCACGACTGACTCCCTGATCACTTTACCTTACCCTCTGGACTGCTTGCAATACATCGTCTGCGAGGAGTCCGGCCCTCGCACAGTGGCGTGCCCGGAAGATTTGGTCTTCAACAAGGTGAGATCTCTTCCCGAATTATCTAATCAGTGAAAATCCAACATTTCATTGTGCCATAATAAGTATACAGATGTTATCTGAAGCTATATATTACATTGTTATTTAAACTTTGTTGGAATACAAATTATTTAAATCTAATATGTTAAAACGAAATCTTCAGAGTTTTTCGTATTTCTTACTGCACCTACGTCGGAAATAAAGTTTCAATATGTACTAAAAAAACAATAGTCACTCTTGATTTCAAGAGTGACTCGCGACAGATGCCATTGCGAGTGTCTTGTTAATTTTTAACTCTCTAATTTCTCAACTCTCTAATGTGTCAACCAGGGCAGACAGTGAAATTGTATTTCTGCGAGAGATTGCAATCTCATTCAGGCCGAAATTCTCATCGAGCAATATTTTTGTACGTCCCCATCCGGGATGCTTTATGTTGTGTCTGTTGAAATATCGCTCCGCGATATGGCATTTCGCACGATGCTGCGCGGATTGTTCGTTCGGAGTGCTGCACATCACGCAAAAAAAAGCCCGCCCGCTGCATCGATCGCGCTCCTACGCCCCGAAGAGAGTACCCTGCATGAGAAGCAGGGGTGATTTCATTCATCTTCGTCGGCCTCTCGTGACGCGGTGTCTCATCAGTTCCTTGTCCCCGTGTATCGTCTATATGGTGCATACATCATAAAATATCTTTCTCACATTTCATAAACATTTCTTGTAACAACGCAGCAACATGTGTGGCAGCAACATTTACACATTGTTACATTGACTATTTAATGTTTTGATCTATAAAAAAATTCCATGTTATTTTTCTTTAATCTTTGACGTAGAATAATTGTAACACGTTCTTCAGATTATTCACGGGGCAATCATTAATAGTAGTGATAATTATTTTCTCGTCAAAGAAGTTTGTGATATTTTCGGACAAATGAAATTTTTTTTAAAACCTACGTCGTTATTAATAGATCTGATTTGATACTTTTTGTTAATTCTGAAACACAAAAATCAAAATAAATTAGTTTTGGTTCGATTTGTTTCGTTTCGCTGTTTTATTCTCGATTGACTATTATATACTCTGCATGCTAGGAATAACAATAAGTTAAAATATTGCAGGATAGTGCAATTTTAACAAACATGTATATTTGTTTCTTTATTAGAAGATTTATAACAATACTAGCTTTTTCGCCCGCGCTTCGCTCAAAAGCTCTTCCTTCTTTTCCCCGAATAGTAATATTTACCCCTCAAAAATATTTTTTTAAAGAGACCTTTTTTAAACAATTTTGTATGGAGGCCGTTTGTCCTCGGGCTCAGACTCCTCCCCAAAATCTTCTACGGTCTAAGTTAGAGTATTATGAGATGATATACCAAATTTGGTTCTTCTAATTTCAAAACTGTGAGGGTAGATTAATATCACAAATTAAATTGATCATCAAATTCTAAACGCAACTGATGCTAATAAATATTTTTTCTCAATTAACGCTCTAATTTATTAGACAGTAGACGATGTTTTTTCCCCGAATAGTAATATTTACCCCAAAAAAAAATTTTTTTTAAAGAGACCTTTTTTAGACAATTTTGTATAAAGGCCTTTTTTTTATTTTTTTATTTATATTTATATTTTTCCAGAAAAACGGTCCATTAATGAATGAGTAGTTCGCAGTCAGACAAACAGACAAACATTAAAAAAAATTTTGAAACCGGTTTCCCACAAAATTGGTAATAATGCGGTTTTTAAAATATGTCTACGGTCTAAGTTAGAGTATCATGACTCGAGATGGTATACCAAATTTAGTTCTAATTTGAAAACTGTAGATTTGCATAGCGGACAAACATACATACATACATACATTTATATATATATATATATATATATATATATATATATAGATTCTTATAAAGATTTGATCAATTATTTTCCGAAAAATTCGAAAAACTTCTGATACCGGTTTCCAAAAAGATCGGTAACGAAAAATTATACACTTTATGGCACCCCCCAGGAAATTCTACCCTTGTTTCATATATAATTCTTTAAGATTCGATTAAAAAGCGAAGTAGATTTGCATAGCGGACAAACATACAAACATACATACATTCATTTATATATATATATGTATAGAGATTTGCACCGTTTTTGAAAAATCTTGTTATGAATACTAAGCAGAAATTATTATAGGTTTAATGATAACACTGTTTAACAAAAAAATTACTTTTTTTAACACAATTAATGAGATTAATCGTTTCTTATAGCATTTTGGACGCTGAATATACGATCCCGTTTGCCAAATTTTTCTATCACGTCACAATTTTGAAAAATTTGCGGTTAGTAAAGCAAAAAGGGCTACTTTAATGTATTTTAGCATATTATAACTACGACATGTGACGGAAGGAATTTGTTGCGTCGATTATAGTTAAAAAAAATATTGATGATTAGCATAGGGTTTATTGCGTCAAAGTTGCGACTTACACAGACTATTAAGGATCAAAAAATATTTTTTAATTATTTTATTCAATCTAAAGAATTTTTTAGGTCACTCAATATTAATCTGATATTAAAGTTAATAAATTAAAAACGGCAGAGCTAATATGGCGGATATCAGAAGTAAAAAATCGATCATTTCTAATTTAAAAATTTCTTTTAAGTGTTGAAAGTCTTAAGGGGATCCTGGAGTCACGCCTCACGGCAATTATCGACATTTTAGTAGGATCAATTTTCTTCGAATTGGCTTTACAGAATGGAAAACCCATTTACACGTTTAAAGTACGTACAGAAATCATGTGCGGGATAGTAATTTTAAGACTAAAAACTTAGTCTTAAATTAAAAAAAGAAAAATATATTTAATACTAGTTGGTGTTGCACCTTTAATTTTGTACCTAGAACTGTCACTTTAAGGAAACGTTCGCTCATATAGCTTACGTGAACAAATCGAAAATGTCCCGCACCTCGGACTAGATCAAAGAACAGCGTGGCACCATTGAAACTAACAATTGAAAGCCTAATAAGAAAGATTTTTCATCCAACTGATTTTATGCATGTACACACATGCAGTGTACATAGCGTTGCAATCTGACAAGGGCAGATATCTCGTTAGATAAGCACAGATATATGGGCCGGAACATATTAGAAAACCGTCAAAATTATCAACCCGGTCGGAGTTTGGCCGTCACTCCAGGATCCCAAAATACACTAAAATAGCTCCTTTTGCAACTTTAACTGCAAATTTCTCAAAATTGTGACATAATAGAGCAATTTGATAAAATTATATTCGACGTCCAAAAAACTACGAGAAATGATATTTTCGTTCCTCAATATGCATTTTTTGTGTTGAACAGTGTAATTACATTTTAATTTGTCACGTGCAAAAATTTCTATAGAAGAGATCTTCCAACTAAATTAATCCCAATAAATCATTTCTCTCTAATTCTCTGAGTCAATTATTAATACTATGTCAAGCATCATCGATTACTTTTTCCTTTAGTAATTAAACAGTGATTAAAGGCAGAAATAGTTTATATATCTCCATCATTAAATTATCAAAAAGATTTCTTTTACTCAGAAAGTTCTTTTAATTTGGAATTGTTCAAGCACTAACAATAAGATTAGACAAAAGAGCACCCTGCGTACCTTACGGGTAGAATTTGTTGTGTTATAACAAAACAATAAGCACGTACGAGGCGAAAGAGAGGAATCAACCTTACCCCGAAACACGACACTGCTTTTGTGATCTACAAGTGCATCACGTGTGGGCTCTCTAAGAGTCGCGGCCTCGTATCACCCTACGATAACCCGACGATGGAATCCTCCCCGTCTGGTATCCAGTTACGAGCCGCGCGGATGCACGTGCATATTGTCGTCCCCGGGTACTTCAGCTGACACGTGGCCGGGCGAATTTCAATTCACCGGTTCTACGTGGACGTCGATGCTTGACTTCGTGACAAGCGGGCCGTGTCGGGGTCGTTTGAAGTCTGAACCCACTTGACCAGTTGTCGTTTTTAATCCGTCGCCTCTTACTCGCGTGCGTAACGATCGCTCCGCGATACCGCGTCACGCTCATAAAGGCACGAAAGCAATCCTTCCAAAAATAGGGGAAGTCGGTAGAAAATCAGTAGAAATTTATTCCGCGATGTCTCGCGAGAGACCTGAAGATTGGAAGACATTAGAAATTTCTGTCACTTTCTCATTGAATGTTTTTTTTCCTTTCCCATTTAAATTCTTATTAACGTGCGAAACAATGTATAAGAGTGATCGATTTTTACTTACATTCAACGTCTTCTTGTTTCAGAATACCGGCATATGCGACACTCGGCAAAACGCAAACTGCTTGCCCTGTTGGCAAAGTTGAGTATTCATGGACGTTGCAGAAGATATCTCGGACCCTCCGAAATTTCTGAAAGTATTTTAAGATGTTCTAACAATTCTAACTTTAATAATTATAGCGCAAATCATTTATTTGCAACGCAAAATAAAATAATACTATATATATCATGCCTTTGTAATTTGTGCGCGTATGATATACTCGTAATATGATGTGATTATAATGGTGCGAGATTGGATGTATGTATAAATTAAACAATACATAATTAAAGATAAATGTACGTTACATTACATGATGCTTTACAAAGTAGTAATAAGTAACGTTCCATAATTTTATATATTTATATTCTTTAACACGTTTTAAAAAAAACACATTTATTTTAAATTTATTATTGTAAAGAATTTTATTTAAATAAAAATTTTTTATGACAACGGGTCATGAAGCCTAATGTATTAGAACGCAAGTTGGTTTTAAATTAACATGGTTAAACGCAATAAAATAACGGAGTATATAAATATTGGTGGTGCAATTAACCGGACGTTTCGATCTTCATTGAGATCATCTTCAGTGGTTTAAAGTTGCGGAGTTAAAATATAAATTTGTAGACTTATTCGCTTGGTTAACTACGCCTACTACAATAATATTTACATACTCCATTATTTTATTGCGTTGAATCATGTTAATTTAAGATCGACTTACGCTCTAATGTATTAGGTTTTATGGCTTGTTGTAAGGTTTGTTGTCATAACATTTTTATTTGAGTTTGATTCTTTGTAAGCCTTTATCTATATTTAATTTTTTGAAGATTTTTATATTTTTAAGAAGAAAAGTATTTTTATTAGGTTGCAAAATTTAGAGCGAAAACAAAAAAATCTCTATTCAAATGCTTAAAATATAGAGTATGGTATAAAGTAATAAGAGAATAGCAAGTGCAATTTCTAACTTGGCAGGAATGGGTCAAACAATATTGATCATGCGAAATTCGAGAGAGAGAGAGAGAGAGAGAGAGGATTCAGGAAATTCGATGCTATACAATCTTTCTCTTCGGTACCTCAATCTAGACTATTCTTGTAATTACTTATTGCATTTGCTGCGCTGTTCCAGCCCAGGAAATCGACCATATTTCCCTGCGCTCTATATTGACCTCTGTAACAAACGCGACTGTTACTCAGCCGCATTAATAGATTTTCCTCGCTTTTCGGTCTCCGCAGTTTTGACGTCAGCATTTTTAACGTCCGCGTCGTGATACTCGCGCGTTATTCTTGGCACTCATCTTGAGCGGTATCAGCACGATTTCGAAGTTTTATGAATTATTCTCGAGGAGTACGATCCTCAAATTAATTTACGTGAGTAATGTGATTTGTACGCGATGTTTGTACACGAGATGTTATAATCGTTTCTGTGCTATTGTCGAATTACGTTATGTTGCAATAAGAAAGGAAATGGTATAATGAAGTAATAAAAATTGAAATACTTTGTTTTAAAGAGACAATGACTATAATAAACAATAGATAAGAAATAGATGGTTGAAAAAAGTATATCTTGGAAATGGATTCAATGATGTGTCGCATGTCTGTAATATTTCATTATACTAATTGCTGGATACTTGTAATATTTTATTATTTCACATTACATTTTATAGTGGAGAACTAAATACGCAGAGTTCACAACTATTTATTTATAATTTTAATTAGCTGACTACCATTCGAGCAATATACGCAAATTTATGTACTGACAAATTTGCATCATTCTGTAGTTAAATTCGCTTCGCGAGGAATCGTCTTCGTCACGGAGGAATAATTAAGTGCCGTCATAACGCCCATTCTATTCCCGGCGTCATTTCATAATTCGACACACCTGACGACACCCCTTGAATATTTCATTTCTCTCAGAATCTGATTTTCGCTCTCGCTTCAATGATACGTCGCTTTCGCAGTTTTTTTTATTTTTATAATAGTCGGTCGCTTCGCGGAATGAGTCCTCGCCCACTTGATTAATCGTGGCAATCCGAACGGTGGATATATGTTTTTCGGGGTAATCGATTCGCCAGGTCGTGCGCCTTTCTTCCTCATCGACGTGTTCTCCACCCACGTCCTCACCTTCGCCATCCATCCCTTACCTGCAGCCCCCGCGAACTTCTACCCACCTGGAAAATCTAAAATGTTACTGCAAACGCCAGCAGTAGAATTTACAGTTGATAACTTTGAGAAGAAAAAGTTGGAGCCGATTTTTCGTCGGATAGGTTAAAATTCATGAGATTTAGATATCTGCGTCTGATTGTAAGTTATAATCGATAAAAGTCGTACCGAAGAGTTACCCTTGCCCTTTTTGCAGCAAATGTTCTTTATTACTCCAATATTTGATTTAAAAAATGATATTTATATATGTCGCAGAAATTTCGTGTAATCCTTTTTTTGCCAAAATTCAGGGAATCCAAAGAAAATCGAGATATTGTGAAACGAATAAAAATTATAAATAAAAATATTTTATATCTTGATATTTCTAAATATATATATATATATATATATATATATATAATCTTTAAATATAATTTATAATTATAATATATTTATAAATATAAATGAAAAAAAATTTTAACTCACAATTTCACTGACAGAACCTCAAATTTTGCAAAATCACTAGTAAGATTATGTAATTTTTATTCCAAGATACACACACATATTGTTATATTATTATTTACAAAAGGATTGCTTGCTTTGTAAACAATTTTACTATAAATTATATATTCTTTATGATAACAGTGTAAAACAAATCCTATACGACTTTCGGTTTTTAGTGGCAAGGTATTATTAAATTTCTAATGTAAGAGCAAACGAGAGTAACTTAATTAGCCTTCGAAGACTAATTAAGTTATCCGCCCTTGCTGTAAAAATAGATCAATGTTATTTCTTATATTACAACTCTGAATAGTATAGAAAGTATATGTATACTTGACATTTATATCTTAACTTCATTAAATTAAAGCGTTATTAGGGAATTTCTGATAAACAATTAAGTTAGTTTGGTTATTCAAAAGCCAATTAACTTCAACGGTAATTATTATTTTTTCTCTTGACCCTTGTGATCGAGAAGATGCGTCGAATAATTTTACGGCAATTTCGTATCATGAAATTGTAAATTGAACGCGCGCACATCCCTTTCGCGAGAAAGCAGATCGACCTACGCACGTGACGTGTTCGCCAGGAAATAACGCACCTCGATGTTACACTATAACGACTTTTCATCTCCTGGGCGACCTGAACTCGCTCACGTTTCCCAGCTTTCCTTCTCTAAATTTCCGCTCATCCGTTCCGCGTGCGAAAGAGGTGAGAGGAGAGCGGCGGAGCAGGGGACGCGATCTCCGTCGCGACGCAGTCGGGGGGCGCAGACTCGGCGGCGACCAGCCAAAGCCGGTAGTCCACGCCCCCCGCTTCGCCCCCGGCGGGGGCGTCGGGCACGCCGGAGGAATGGGACATCAAGAGGGCGCGAAGGGGGTACAGGACGGCGAGGGATGCAGAGCGGCGCGAGCGGCGAGGGCGCGCGTAGCGGGACGCGGGGTGGTTTTCGGGGGATGGTGGGGGTCGACACGGAGCGCCGTGCATCCCCCGCGCGACGCCGCGCCGTGACGTCACGGGGGTCGAATCAATATCACATCGGAGTGCCCTCCCTCCGTCGTCGTCGGTCCTCGCGCGACGGCAGACGGCCGACCGCCTCAGTACGAGGTGGCCCCCGCGACTGTACGGGACGACGACGACGGCACGTTCCGGCAGCGTCGTTCCGACAACAACGACGACGACGACGACGACGACGGCGACGGTGGCGGCAACAATCACAGCCACGATTACAAAAACGACGACACGCCGATCCGTTCAACCCCCGACTTGTTTCGCGCTCCGTCTCGCTCGCTTCCTCCGAGACCGGTAACTGCGCTCATCCCTTTCGTCACGTGAAGCCGACTCTGTACCCTGTCCTTGTTTCGCCGGTTTCTCCTCGGTTCGGCTACTGGTACCTTCAAGGCCTTCAAGGCCACCGATCGCTCGCGTTGGACGCCGGTTTGTCAACAATGAGGTAGTCGTGGCCGCTTTGGGTTTCTTCGGATTCGGGATCGGGAGATCTGTTCAGTGGAGACGCGAGGATAGTGCCCGTAAGTAACTGTTTGCTGTGATAATATAAGCGAGTTTAACCCGGGAACGGGCTCCTAATTTTTTCTTTCATAAATGGTCATCTGTGGTGATTGTTATACCTCAATTGAAAGTCATTGTTATTAATTACATATTGCATATTTTTGATTGTTTTATAATTCATTAGTATTTTGATGACAATATGTATATAGAGTTATTCAACGTTTTCTGGAAAAAAAAACGAATTCAAAAAATGTAAAAAAAACGAAAGAAGCATGGCACATTTGCTGTGACGTGGTTTCATTTGTTTACTGGAGTGTAAAAATTACCGCAGGCGTCCGTTCCCGGATTAAAAAAAGAAAATAGTGATCTTTATTCGAAAGAAAATTCGAATTTTTATCTCGAGAAGCAGGGTTGGCCGGCTGAAACATGTTGGCGATAAGAATCCTCCATTCATGTTTTATTTCACACAAAAGTGTTACACGATTTATTACAATTTATTATACTAATAGATACGTAAAACAACTTCGTTTTTCTCTATGTATAATCGGTATGAAAGTATTATTAATTGATATTGAGTTATTACCAGCCAGCTAAGCGTATAACCGCGCTAAAATAATTCATAGAAATCCATGGCCAGTCAGAGTTCTTACGAGTTATGTATTCGTGCTTAGATATAAAAGAACATGTATGAATATAGTAGCATTTATAGTAGGAACTATGTGTGACAATTTTATTTGTGGAATCTTCAACTTATAAAAAAAATTTTTTCTTATAATAATTTTGGCGTTGACAAAAACTATAGCTAAATTTTCAATATAAGTGAATATTCAAGGATTGATCAACGCCGGTTAATTTTACTTATTTTATTGTTCGTCTGTTTCTAAAATTAAAACGGATTTCTAGAACTAGAAGAATTACATCTAAAATGCACAGATGATGAGGGATAAAATTGAAATAACAGAAAGCTTATTGAGATAAATTTAATTTGAAAGCTTATATATTATATCAGCATAAAAATGTTACCTCTATATTGAGAAGAACCAAAACTCACATGATCGAAACGTCGTGATGATTATAATTAATAAAGATAGCCAGTTAGGTCGAATAAAAAAATCTTTACTTAAAAGTTATCGATTCAAAGTTAATCTGAAAAATATCTTATTATTATTCGATAAAAAGTCTTTTATCAAAAATATAATGCAATGGAAAAGTATGTCGTATAGTCTTGCAAACTTTATGCACATTATAGGCGGCTATTTAAAAAAAAAAGACTTTATTTCCTATTTTAAATGCGAAAGTTACTGTGACAAGAACTTATATTTATATATGCTATAGAAAGGTCAATATTATTTCACAGTTTACATATATTTATTAATGGACGGTAAATTTGTAAGAGTACAAGTTTCACAGATGATTAAGAAATACTTAGCGCAGTGTCAATCATCCCTATGGTTGATTTTACGTTAACCGGTCTTATTACAAATTTGGTCTTAACTCTAATTAAAGTACCAGATAATACCTTCTGCAATGGCTGAAGTACCCTCTTCGGTGACTCTCCTGCACATTCTTTCGCCGCAGGTATCTCTAGACATAGTAGTCCTCGTTCTTCTGGGTAAAGAACCGTGCTGATCCCCGCGATCGGTCCCGGTGCCGTGGGCGCAGGAGGAAGGCGAGGAGAAAGGGTGGAAACGAAGAAACCAAGCAGGCAGGGAAGCAGCGGGCTCGGTGAGTTGGGTGAAAATCGATGGCCATCAGCGCCCATGGGCGGCCTCGCGTTTAGAACAAGGAATAGCCCCTCCCAGAAGACCTCGCTCCGGTGGGGCGACTGCTGCCCCCCAAACCCCAACCCAGCGTCGTCGTCGGCCGTCTGGAAGCACCGTCATCAGGAAATGCCGCCGGTGCCCGTGTGAGGCTGTCCCCCGCTGTTGCGTGATTGTACCTCGCGGGGATTTCAAAGGTAAACCTCCACCTCCCCGCACTTGGTTCTCGCTTCTCGGTCCCCTTTTTCGCGGGGCACATCGCGATCCTTTCTTTCGTCGACTATAAATTTCTTCGCAATAAAAGAATTTCTGCAGTTTCAATAACACTTTAATTCTTTTCTCTTATTTTCGTTTGAACAAGTTTTAAGAAAATAAAGAAGAAGGAAAATGAAAACAAAGAAGCTTGTGTACCCCGCAAGACAAATTTTCGGCAATCGTGCGCTTTATGGTTTTCGTATATGAGATTCCATAAAAATTAGTGCTCCATCTGATACGCATCTCTCTGTCAGGTCTCTTCCCTTTCTCTCCTTTTGACTTTAAAACTTTCTCTTTGATGCTTCGATACCACTCATGAGATGTATGTTTTTATTATCTATCAGAAACATATTGTGTCGCGTTCCTTTGATCTCGCTTTATTCAGTTCGAGAAGCAATCCTTTAAACCTGCCTTGCTCTTCACACATACATTCTTGTACTTTATTTATATATATAGTCTAATAAATAGCAAATCTTTTGTTCTTTTCTTTCGCGAAGACAGAGTCGCAACTTTTTTCCTATTTTATGCTGAGTAAAGCGCGTATTTGTACTTAATCGAAGCTACATCCTTTCTGAAGCCGGATCGAGCGGCGCCTCGGGTAGATCGCGCCTAACAGGATTAGAGGGTGAACTCGGTTGAGCGATTTAAATACCCCTCGGGTAGAAACATAATATTTGTGCTTAGCTGCACTTGTTGGACGCGAGCGTGACGGCCACGGTGTTAATCAAGCGGAAGACTTTAATACACTCAACGCGAAATTGTTAAATTCTTTGTAAAACCTACGCTGAGAAGTTTTTGCATCGGTTAGAATCACTGATCGCGGTGAACAAAGGAAGGAAATCCACCGGTTTTTGCATTATTAACATAGCTTGACATATCGTATTATGAGAAAAAAAGTGTGGTAATTTAAAAGATCAATTTTTAAATAAAGTTGCGACATTTAATTCGAACTATAAAATAAAATGGCAAATAAAATTTATTGATTAAAATAGTTTCTAGATAGAAGTTTATATTTTTTATTATGCGACTTTTCTTTCATTTGCTGCATTAGCCTTTTCAAAAATTTCTCCAAGGATGTAGGAATAACATTCTTTTTCCCAGAATTCTTGTAGCTCGTGACAATATTGCAATTTCTTGCGAAATTCTCTCGAATTTTGCCTTTGCAAAAGTTTCTAGAAAGTCTAAAAACTGAACGTGTCTTTAAAAAATTGAATTCAGATATCCAGACGGTCCCAAAGCGGATCGGCCGCCGAATTTCTCGGACCTACGTCTCCGTCAGCTCAAGCTCGCGCCGGTAGACATCTATTCCCCGAAAATGATCAACATCGCCGGGGTGGTCTCCATCGTTCTCTTCTACCTGCTGATCCTGGGCGTGGGAATATGGGCGGCCAGGAAAAAGGAGGCGGGCAACGACTCCGAGGAGGAGGTCATGCTGGCTGGTCGCTCCATCGGGCTCTTCGTCGGGATATTCACGATGACGGCGACCTGGGTCGGCGGTGGTTACATCAACGGTACCGCCGAGGCAATCTACACCAGGGGCCTGGTCTGGTGCCAGGCACCCTTCGGATACGCCCTCAGCCTCGTTTTCGGTGAGTCCGATTATCCTTTCCGTTTCTCCCCGTCGATGCAGTCTCTCGTTCTCGTGTGACTGCATCGATTTTTAATCTCTTCGTGACGCAAAGTACCGTCATGCGTCATTTCGGCGCTCCGAAATGTAAGAAAGTAAAAGTATATATATAGGTAGAGGAGACCCGGGGCAAACTCGACACAATTCTTTCACAGGCAATTTTCAACAATTAATTAAAATTTTTAAGCAAATTCAATGGCACACATTTAAAGAGTGTTCCTTTAGGTACAAAATTGCTTAAGGAAGTTTTGCTGTATGTCGCTTAGTTTTGCCCCCAGGAAAGGAAAAGTAATGCAAAGACAAATTTTCAAATTAAAAAATGCCGGGGCAAACTCGACACTTTGCCTGATCGACACAATTTGATCTGGAACTTATTTTTTATTGTCTGAAACTGAAAATACATTGTTTATCGTGTATTTGAAAAGTACAAAAATTCGGAATTAAGTAAAACAATCATTGGAAATAATGAGAACAAAACTTGTTGAACTTTCAATTATTTTTATCTGAACTCATGTCTGAAAAACAATTTATGCAAGTAAATTCGCGATCGGACGTGCGCACACATTTGTCATGAGCCATACGGCTGCATTGTTTGTTATTGGGAGCCGATGAAAATATGCAAAAACTATTATCGGATTCGTATAGGCCATCAAATTTCCCATCAAAATCACTTACATATAGGTTCGCAAGAGTAAAACTCGATGAAAGAGTAAAAATTTTCGAGAAATCAGAAAAATTACTTTTTACCATCAAAAACGCGCTTATGTCGCGCTAAAAAATACACCATAACTCAGAATGTCACCAAATTCCGTTCATAATACTGGCACATAAAGACGTATTTACAGTAGGAAAAGCAAATTTCTACGATAGATTTAAATTGGCTGCAAAAAGCCTAGTGTCAAGTTTGCTCCGGTGTCGAGTTTGCCCCGGTCTCCCCTACTCATTTTTCACTCTTTTCGCGAAAAATTTGTGCACCGATATGGGATCACGCAAAATCTTTGTACGGTATACCTACATTATTTGGATCTACCTTTATCTTGAAAAGTTTTACGTAAATTCGAATTAGATTTGTTCGTTGCCACCTATTTACGATACTGTTCGCTCTTATTCTATATTGCTTGGTATTTTGCGCGATTTAAACCTCTCTCTTTTATATAAAATTACGATTTCTGACATGTAGATTTTACTATAGCAATTTACTGACGAGATAGAGTTTGGATTTAATATGCTTTTTTTTAAACAAATATTTATCATAGATCATAAAAATTGTGATGTCATCAGCTTATTTCGATCTTTCACTCACATTTACCGTACACAACTTCCTTGTACATCAAAGTTATCTGACAGGAAACGATAATAATGATGTAGAAGGAATGATGAAGATGTCGAAAACTTTTTTTACAACATTGTAAGTTTTTCTTAATCAGCCGGGTGGACGGTGAAAGTTCGCAATCGCAAAGATCGACGATAGAACAATCGAAAGATTGTCGATCGATGACGCGTCTTTCTTTACACAGCTGGAATGCTTATGCCGAAGAAGTTACGGCGGCTGACAATAGAATTCCTGTAATATAACAAACAGCCGACAGAGTTTTCGCTATCGGCACTCTCGCATATAAAGACGATAACTTTTCCATCAATGTCTCGCGCGCGCGGTCAAACGACCTCGACAAAGAATAAATGTGGCTATAAGTCCATTGAAAGCCTAGCTCCGCTATGTCTATGTCTATGAATGATTGTTTCTAATAGCGTTAAGAAAAAATTGATAGGAATTTATTCCTTTAAGAACCGGAACTCTAATCTTCGCAGATTTATTAAATTCTTTTCTATTCTCTTCCATTCCTGCGTGTTAGAGATGTGCCAATCGAGGATTTTTTTTGTCGAATCGAATTGAATCAAATCGACAAAATTTTATCCGAATCAAAGCGTCTCGAATGAAATCAAATTAAATCGTTGAAATATAATTAAAAATTTTTAACTATATAAGTATATAATTATCAATTAAACTTTCATTTCTTCCGACTACAAATGGCAAATAATCATTCGATGATTGTTTGATCGTGACGATTGGGCCATTGGTTTTGGTCCGATTAATCGTCAAGACGTTAATAATCTTTGATACTTATATGTATAAGAATCTTATTTTTAAATAATTTAAATTAAATTAAATTATTAAATTTATTGCGAAAAATATTACCTCAGCCAGGGTTCGAGCCTGGAACCTCTCCCATTCCGTGTAGGGCGTCGTACCAATTTGATCATTGAGGCATGTGGTAATATTTATCGCAATAACACACTAAACAATAATAAGATGGAGACACCGATATTTAAGTCGCGGTGTATAATTAAACCAAAAATACATTCGTAATTCACCAACAATATAATTAACAATTAAACTTTTATTTCCTATTCCGACTACAATTGGCAAATAATCGAACAATCATCGAATTATTATTTGTCAATTGTAGTCGAAAGAAATAAAAGTTTAATTGTTTATTATATTGTTGGCGAATTACGAATGTATTTTCTATATAATTATCATTAAATTGAATTTTAACATGTTGATAGTAAGAGAATATTTTATGGAAAAATAACATGGATTATATGGAGAGTGAATTCCATAGTGGTGTAAGTTAAATTTTTTAATATATTGACTCGCGCGTGCATAGATGCAATTTATATATTGTATATGACTATGGCTTTTACCCCTCCATATATAATATAAATTCTTTTTAAGGAAAAAGACATATTTAAATATTTAATATGAAACCAATAAAATTCTACTTAATGTTATTTAATTTTACAGTAACTAAAACAATTTATATCCAATAACATCCAATTACATACATAGAAATTAAAATAAAATAATTTTTTATTTTATCACCTCAATACTCATAGTTTACTAATTTTTACGTACATTCAAACTTTTACTTACCATTTGATAGGATCACAGAGCGTATAAAAAATTAGAAATAAATTTTTTGACTGCTATACTTAACCACTCAGTGAGCGGCTCTAATACTGAACGCACTTATTGAATGCCTCTATTAATTTAACCGTGTTTTGCTTAATAACGGGAAATATGATTTTATAAAATTGACAATATATTTGTATATATTCGTATTCAAACCATCTAGATTCGAAACTTTCGAATAATTCAGATTTGAATCATAAAAATTCGAATTTGAATTTGAATTGAATCGAATATCATCCGATTCGATTCGATTCGATTAGTTAGCATAGCTCTACTGCGTGTGAAACCATCATGCAAGAAGTTAAGAAATTTCTTTTTTCAGTGAAGAGAAAGAAATTGGACTCAATATGTTTCTTTCAAACAAATGTCTGTCATAATAGATTATGTATAAAATTCGGTCGTAATGCAAACAGCTTATTTTGATCCTTCGCTCACATTTCAAATCATTCGATCTAATGTCTAATGAAGCTACTTAAGCGACGTGGATAAGATACATCGGTGAAAGAAAACCGCGCGTGCGATCGTTTTTAACGATCTTAACGTATCCGTCGCAGGTGGTATTTTCTTCGCGAACAAGATGCGACAGCAGGGGTACGTCACGATGTTGGATCCGCTTCAAGACGCGTTCGGGGAGCGTATGGGCGGCCTCCTCTTTCTGCCTGCTTTGTGCGGCGAGGTCTTCTGGGCGGCGGGCATCCTCGCGGCCCTCGGCGCCACTCTGGCGGTCATCATCGACATGGACCAGGGCACCTCCGTCATCCTGAGCGCCTGCATCGCGGTTTTCTACACTCTCTTCGGCGGTCTCTACTCCGTCGCTTATACCGACGTCATTCAGCTCTTCTGCATATTCATCGGTCTGGTAAGCGATCGATCGCAGTTACCGAAGCGTATTGGGAGCTTGCAATCAGGCATAATTATTTATTTAGTGCGAATAAATAACGTAATGGTTGGATATATCGCAACCAGCTCAGCTCGACATAATCGCATAACTAGCTATATTTGAAAGTACATGCATTTGGACGAATAAATGTAATCGATATAGTCTACAATTATGATAATATTGATTTGAAATAAGATATATATATATATATATATATATATATATATATATAATAAAAGAGAATAACTTGAAAATAAAATAAATTAAGTCGTTATAACGCACTGCTAAAATTTAATGGCACGATTTTTTTTGTACTTCAAGTAAAGCAAAATTCCGATAAATGTCACAGTCTACTTGACCCGTGTAAACGTTCGGACGGATGAGTCTCCGGTGCGATATCAGCCCTAGAGGTTAATCGATATCGTGGCCCCGCTACTGCGAGCGTTTGTATTACCAAATTTATACTCGGTGACGTATAGGTGGTGACCCACTTTTCGAAAGAACGTTATCGAGCTATTATTTCTGTGAGACTCCGCACCTAACAGGGAGGCTTCCGTTACAACGGCCAACTTTACAATGCAAAGATCTTATCTATAGACACCCCTTTTAGCAGATTAATTTGTTCGATCAACATGCATTAAAGCCTTTTTTGAAGAACAAATGAATATCGTCCTGATAGTTTCGTACGATTCAAATTTTCAAATATCTATTACAAGTGTGTAATTCTAACGTTATGTTTCCAATGCATTTTATTATTATTGATTGATAAAAATTGTCGATATAAGAAATTATATTTAATGTATTTATTTAATGCATTTAAATATTAGTTGTGTTGCGCGATTACTTTTGATTAATTAGCTACAACTGTAGTTTACATTTGCGATGCTTTTATTTTGAACGGAGCCTTCCCTTTATTTCGGACACCGTGAATGCAAACTCGTCCCTCCGCGACGAGACCGCCGTCCATTAACAGTAATTAATCCTGATAAATCGGGCCTTTCAGAAATAATTGTAATAGCGAAATAGATCCTCTGTCCGGAGAAAATATTTGAATGACTTGTATCAATCAGTTATACAGATCAAAGCTTCATGTTCGTAAAAAATTGCCCGAAAAAAGGCAATTTAAAATAAATTTAATATTTATTGAAATAATTATTGTCTAATTTTCTGTTGATACAAAAATTTTCTTTTTATAAAAAAGAGATTATTTAAAACATCAAAACAATTTATTAAGAATATATATAATCACCTTTTATTTTCTAAATATAAAAGAAGTTAAAAAGTACATAGAATGCACGTTTTTTAGACAATTATTAAATAACTTTTTATAAAAGTCATATAAAGATTTTTATTACAAAGTCGATATATTCTAATAAATGCTCGCTTATCTTTTATTAAAAAATATCGTTAATCATTTCTTTCATTTTATTAAATGATGGAAATCATATTTTCTGTCAATAGTGGATGTGTATTCCGTTCGCTTGGACAAATCCGAAGGTAGAATCTCTTGGTTCCATGGACGTTGATTGGATCGGCAAAGTTAACCCCGAGGAGTATTGGTATTATTTGGATTACGGTTTACTTTTGATATTTGGCGGTATACCTTGGCAAGTGTACTTCCAACGCGTCCTCTCGTCGAAAACCGCGGGAAGAGCTCAAATATTGAGTTACGTTGCCGCTGTGGGTTGCATCCTCATGGCCATTCCCCCCGTCTTGATTGGAGCGATCGCCAAAGCAACTCGTGAGTACCACGCGCATTTAATTATTAATTTATTAAACATATTGTGGATCGGCGATATATAAATCAACGTTATATAATTGATGTCACATGATCCGCAATGTGTTAATTGGAGCGGCTAATTGATTTACTGGTCCGTCACGTCATAAAAATTTTGTGGAAAATATTGTCGTCATATCACATTTCCTTCGAAAGTATTTGATTTTTACCATAAATATTTTTTCGTGTTTTTTTAAGTCTAAGAACAATATTTATAAAGAAACTTTTTACGTCATTCTTTGTACTAATATTGCGTTAAAGTAGAAGAAATTTCACGAACAAATATCTAAGTGAAATGCGCGGACGTTAATTCGGCGGCGTTCTCTCATTTTCTTGAAGAAAGATGTCTTAAGGATCTTTCCGGCGACGGGAAAGAGTCCAATTTGGGTGCATTAATAATAAAAGGAAAACGAGGCGTTTCTCGTTCCTCGTTCTCTCCACCCCCGAGGTATAGTCGTTGTCTCGCCCGAGGGTGTAGTAACGGGATCCCCCTTCGCGAGGCCCCCCCCTCTCCTCGCTCGAGAGGATCGAATTAGAACTCGGGTTGCTCGTCGTCCCACGCTCCTCCTCGTAGATATATTCGGAGGCTACTTGACATTTGGTGGCGCGACAAAGAGAGAACTGCTGGTATTTACAAGCGGCGGCGCGGTGGCGGACGCGAAGGGCGCGGATGGCCGAGGAAGGGTGCCTTGGGTATATTCGCGTGCGTGTACAATAGCGTGGGATCCCGCCATGTGGCGTTGCTTTTGCGAGGGCGAGGGTCGTAAATGCGGGACGATTCGCCCGCTGTAGCGCGAACGTGCGGAACTACGTCTCCGGAACTAATTCGGTACCCCTGCACTGGTATGTTGCGGAAGGACCCCGAACACGCGGACGGCTAGCAAGAGAGAGAGAGAGAGAGAGAGAGAGAGAGAGAGAGAGAGAGAGAGAGAGAGAGAGAGAGAGAGAGAGAAAGAAATACAGAACTGAATTATGCGAATCATGAACGCATGGCGTCGAACAAAGACAGTGGATAGGTGAAACGAACAATGAGATACAAATCGAAGCGACAAACAAAGACGGGGGTTCTCCTTTGCCCTTTAGAGTGCTCTATATATTATTCCGACTATATTAGTCTAGACTATATTAGTCAGTCTATATGTATAAAGCGGCGACAGCATACAATATAGTATTCCGCATTCGTATACATTGGAAACATCCCAGACACGCAGATTGGTGCAGGCAAAGAGAAATAGAGAAACGGGAGATTAAATTACGATATGGACGTGATACTGAATAAGGAATAAAGACAAGCCAGACGAACAGAGATGAAAATTTAATGAACCGACGCAAACAAATCGTTACCTAAAAAGCTAGGTATTAACGATGTAATAATTATGTCGCAGCCTGGAACGAGACGGGGTATACTGGTCCCTATCCTTTCACGGAGGCGGAGACCAGCATGATTCTGCCGTTGGTCCTGCAACACTTGACACCGAACTTCGTTTCCTTCTTCGGGCTGGGAGCGGTCTCGGCGGCGGTGATGTCTTCTGCGGACAGCAGCATCCTCTCTGCTAGTTCGATGTTTGCTAGAAACGTTTACAAATTAATCTTCCGTCAGCGGGTGAGTCTGCGGAGTTGCGCTCCCGCTTGCGAGCCTGCATTCATGCACACACGGCGAAACCACTTGACACGACACGACGCGCGACGTGCCGCACGCGTCGATGCATATCTTTAACGCGTATAAGGCGAAACTTTATAACAATCTTCTTTTGAAGTTTTCCGCGTTGTCACGAATGACACGACGGATATTAGTTCGTAATTACGCCGGTCTTATTTCGCGTTTGTTAACTTTTGGTTAACGCGAGTTTGTGCGCAAGGGGATCACAATGTAACTTCGTCCGTTACGGGGTATTAAGTGAGAATTTCCAAGTAATTTTAATCGATACCATTTATCACATAAATTACACGTTAAAAAGGTATTGCGTCATTGCTAGCACTATCTTAATTATGTCAGTCTTTTCATTACGCACTCGCGTATCGATTTCTCGTGACCGCGCCATTATTATTCACGAGTTAAATACATGGCACAGCGCGTGTACTTCTCGAGCACTCCGCGTAATGTTTTTCCCATTCTGTTCCTCCCGATACTGACCCACGTGGGTGCGCGATCTTGGTATTCCCCTCTGTGCAGGCGTCGGAGATGGAGATCATCTGGGTGATGCGGGCGGGGATCGGCGTGGTCGGCGTGCTGAGCACCGTGATGGCCCTCACGATACCGTCGATCTACGGCCTCTGGTCAATGTGCTCGGACCTGGTCTACGTGATCCTGTTCCCGCAGCTACTGATGGTGGTGCACTTCAAGGACTACTGCAACACCTACGGCAGCCTGTCAGCGTACATAATCGCCTTTCTGGTGCGCATCAGCGGCGGCGAGCCGGTGATGGGGCTGCCCGCGCTAATACGCTACCCGGGGTACGACGAGGAGACCAAGACGCAAATGTTCCCGTTCAGGACGATGGCGATGCTGATATCGCTGGTGACCCTGGTCGCTGTGTCGTACGGCACGCAGTTCGTCTTCCTGACCGGGCGACTTGCCCCGGGCTACGACGTCTTCAGGTGCGTGGTGAACATTCCGGAGGACGTCGAGCGGGTGGGCCCGGACCCGGCCGAGGGCGAGCAGATGGCGGTCCTAGCCGGGGGCGTCGGCAGACTCTACGGCAGCAAGGACGAATCGAACGGCCGAGTGAATCCTGCACTCGAGCCGGACTACGACATGGAGCCGGGATGTACGATGGTCGGCGGTACAGCGGACGGCGTCGTCGGCGGCGGCGGCGGCGGGGTCGGCGGGGCCGGGGGACACCTGGTGCCCCACGTGCCCGGCGGCGCGCCCCGACAGCCGCAATCCAGCACCGCGTTCTAATTCCTGGTTCCGTGATCGGATGCTGTGACCAACAATAAGTGCGGCGGTGCGGGTCTCTGTCTTTCGTTTCCTTTCCCCCTCCCTCCCACCCCGCTTCGCCCCTCGCGATCCTTCCCTTTTGCTCCCTTCCTCTGCGCGCGTTTCGTTCGGAAGGCAGTCGGCTTGCTTCGGATTTCGCTGCCGGCCGTTGTTGCTCTTTTCAGCGGTATGTTCAATTAAATTTGACAGCATAAATTTCTTTCTGATAAACGTTCAATAGAAGATCGTTCCAAATGTTACGTCCGGAGGGGCCTTATTTCGATCAGATTTGCATATCGTTAATATCGTTACACTTGAGATGTGCATTAAAATCTTTTATTTGCCAAATATATTAATCGAGTGATTGCTGAAACAATTCCGAAGGAAATCTTGGACAAGAGTTAATACTAGAACGATTCGCCATCACGTTACTTTGCATATTGAATCTAATCTATCGACGCACACGAGGCGCATAACCATGTATATTTAACTAGCATTGCTTTTTCTAATCTAATGTGTCTCCGAGGAGGCACCGCGAAGATAATTATCGCGATGATTATCGAAGATAGTTGGAATCGTCAGCGGCACAAATTGTCCATCTCAGGGGGTCGTTCTGGTGTTAATCGACTTTCCGATTTTCCCGGCCGATTACGTAAACCCACACCCGGTGTCCCCACGTTTTCCAGTTCGCATTTCCTTTTTCTACCCGCCTCACGACCACGGAGCTCCGAGATGAGCCAGCAATGCGACGGCCTGCGGTAAGTCCGACACGAAGTTTCTTTCGTACCCGCGTATCTGTGAGTGTGTGCATTTGTGCGTGCGTGTGTGTGCGTATGTGGGTGTGCTTGTGTCTCTCTCTCTCTCTCTGCGTGAGTGTGTATACGCGTACCACACGTTTGCACGCTGGTGCCCGTATAACGATCTGTACCTGCCCGCGCCCGCTCGCGTTCGTGTTCCCGTCACTGCTCAGAAAAAGCAATAAACGAGAAAATGGGGAAAAAAGAGGAGGGGGAAACAGAGAAAGAGGAAGAATAGGGTGACTGGAAAGTACGCGCGAGCGCGGCAAGGGGATAAAGCGTAACGTTTCCAAACCGGAAGTCGGAGCTCCGGGCGTACTCGGGCCGGGCGTCCCTACCCCGCACCGCCAATTAGGCCTAGTGATTTCCTTGTTTTTTTTTTGAGAGGTATATATATATATATGAAAATAAAATGATATATACAAAAAAGATATTATATATATTTAGAGTTTAACGAAGAGCTGCTTGAGAGTGTTATGAAATACGAACGATCTGCCTGACTCGAGAAAATCGCGAGGATTACAAGGGTTCCCATCGGAGCTCGATCGATCGGCGCGCGTGGCTTCTCTCTCCGTTAGAAATTAATTAGATCGAGCGGTCAATGTGTTTACATAGGTATTGTACACGGGAGTCGTAGGCGTGTCGAACGAGGAGGAATCGTTAAAATTGAGATCAGCCGCGTGATCTCTGATCTTTGTGAATAAACTAAACTTTGATAAACGTTTAATGTCGTAAAGATTTCAATCGGGCCGAAACTCGAAGTTTAGTATAATGGATGTGCCTGTGGAAGTTGCGAAGTGAGAGATGACGAGAAGAAGACGTACGCGATGTGTTTCAAGTACTCTCCATCTTTTTATTTCGCGTTTCGTGCTAAATGTGATTATCTAAATCTCATAGAATCTAGATTTTTATTTCACTAATAGATGATAGATAAATATGAAACGCATTCTCAATAAGATATCAATTAGCCACATTTGGCATAAACGGGCGATAGAAGTGTATGCTTCAAAGAACCTCGTGATTAATATTTATCAACTTAGATATCGGGAGAATTGTCAACTTAATATTAAAATATCGACAATTTCTTTAATATTTATTGACAAATAAATAGATAATATCATTTTCCAAACGACATATTGTGAAAAAGATTTCCTTTTTCTCTAACAATACCTATATAAAATACTTTAATACCTTGTGGCATTTTCTCATCGTACATTCAGCGATGTCTTGAATATTTCTTGATTTTGGAATATCTCGATGATAAATATCGATCGATCGGTCGCTCCTTGAAGGCATGTTCATCCAGCATACCATCCTCGCCTGTTTCCACTGCAATTAGTTCGCGCTATAATTAGTTAACGTGCGTCGTAATGTCGAGTGTCCGTGTCGGTGTTAGCAGAAGAGGTAAACGAAGAGCTTTTGTACTTGCGATCGATCGTTCTTCCCTCGCTTCGTCCAGTCGTACAGGAACACACGAACACGCAACACACAAATACATACACATTTATTTATACGCGCTAGTGCGTAAAAAGAAACACTTGTAGATGCGTCGTTAGAACCGGGTGGCACCGGAGGATGATCTAGCAGGGCCGCTTGTTGTAGAATTTTAAGTTACTCCGCGGCTCACGTGCGAGGCCGATCTCGTTATACCGGCCATTACAAGTAAGTGGCTGTACGCTAGATTGAAAATTTATCTCGCTTTTAAAGAACTTAAAGACGTTGGACGTTTTTATGTTTGAGAGAAAATAGGATATTGATTTAAAAAGAAAAGATGGTGTCAATTAGTGTTTCGTAAAAATTAATAACCCTATAACACCATTAAAGTTTAAAGAAGTTAAAATTATTATTTATTAGAAGCTAATATGTCGTGTAATTAGAATTTTTTTAATTAATTCTTTATGCTTTTGCGCATATTTTTTTTAAATATTTTAAAGAACCACGCAAATAAATCCCGAATGAAAAATAGCCTAAAGCTAAATGAAATATTCCAGTAGAACAGAAATTGTCGGGTTGTTTTTGTATCTCATAAATGTGATATTCGAAAACTTTTAAAATAAGTTTTTTTTATTATATTAATTTTGTTAAAATTATTTTATTTTACCGAGTCTATCTATTTCGGTTAAGAGAAGTGTCCTTAGTGTTTTAAATACGTTAATAAATCGTAGCATTAAATTTAAAAAATAATTATTATATCGATTACGATCTCCGATTACGGCATACTTGCGTTCTCCTTATGAGCGCAGTTTTTTCGTCGCGTGTGGTCGCGTGCTACACGTGAATAGCGGCATGGTCATTGCATTCGTGCGTCAAACGTGAGCCGCGGAGCCCTCGTCAGGCAGACCGTTCGTAATGCAGGTCCGTTGTGTTTATCATATAGTATATAATATATAAATGTATGATATAAAAAAATCATGAGCGATAAATGCAGAAGTAAAGAGCGAGAGAGATGGGTGACTTGCAATTAAGAAAGAAAATATAGACCGCTCTGTCTCTCTCTCTCTCTCTCTCTCTCTCTATATATATATATATATATATATATATATATATATTATACATACACGTTATACATACACGAGAAGACTAAATCCATAGGTGTTAATATCGCAGGTACGAGTTATCGCCATCATTGTTAATTTTGAAGATCCGTTTGTTACGTGGTTCACACACACACACATATATATATATGTATATTATTATAGCACCGATATCGAGGTTGCTATACGCAATACGCATAAAACGCCTAGGAGAATATGTAATGTATTTACGCTCGTTATACCTGATTGCTCATATATTATATCATTATTTGCCGCCAAAGGATGAGGAACGTCGCGTTTCGAGACTGACGTCGAATGGTGAGATCTAAAGCTGATAATTTTTTAGCAAACCCCATTGGAAAAGAAATTAAAGGGGGTATTAAGAGGGAGATGTAACACACGTAATTAAAAAACAAAATAACAAATATTTTTGACAATTGTTACCTTTCGTGTTGAATCTGGCAGCTGATTCTGTAACTCTTAACGACAGTTTCGTTATATTTGTGCGTTGCGCAGATATATATATAGTAAAAAAGCTGCACAACGACAATATACACGATAACGAAGTTGCCGTTAAAAATTACAGAATAGGCCCGCTCTGGATCTCAAGTTCCAAACGTTTTTCTGGATCTCGCGAGATTTTATCGCGCGCAATCACACGCAGGACCTGATGGCCTTTCGGATCTCGGGACGCGACGTTGCGTGCGTAAACGACGGGATGAGATACTTTAGATATAATTTCGTAGATAGTACAGCGTTTTTGTACTTGGTTCCTACTCACCCGACGAATTGTGATATAAAGCTTCTGACTTGGCGAACCCGCAAATTCAAACGCGATTAAGTTTTTCGAGCCTCTCATCGCTGGCACATAATTATTTTCCGTTTTCTCATCGTTGCGCGAATAATCGATCGATTCCGTTTGTCGCGCTTGTACACACAGAAGCTATTATACCCATACCATTTTTCTCCAGACAGAAATACGTATCGGTTATCCCTAGAGTAGAGCGTGCCGAGTATATTTTTCTAGTTTACAAAGACCGCGTTTTTATTCCCGGTGTTAGATCAGAATTTTTCCGCTCGCTGATGGACTCACGTTTAAGACCTGCCTCCGTGTTAAATTTGTCAATGTGCAAGATTGTTAATTCGTTCACTCGTAGACAGCTAGTGGATATGGAACTCATATGTTTGAGACATGATAAATTTTAATATCGACATCAAACATCAAATAACGTTGGACAAAAGTGCTTTTAAGTAATTTACCATCGTGTCGAAGAAACGAAGAAAAAAAAAGTGACGTATCCGCAGTCCAAATGTCGGGAATTTTATAAGGGCTTCTTATGCCCGATCTACAATAGCTGTAGTAAGCTGTAGTAAGCCTCAAGATGTAAGAAATTGACCAATCACCAGTCGATTATTCTCCTCACATTCGCCTGTAATTGGTCAATTTTTTACGGCTTGAGGCTTACTACAGCTTACTACAGGTATTGTAGATCGGGCATTATACTTCAACGACGCGGCAAAATCTGAACGCAATAGAAGTCCCTGATGTGTAATATTCTAAAGCATTAAGTCATTTAAAATATATTATCTCTTCGTATGTGTGTGAGTGTGTATGTGCGCGCGCGTGTGTCACTTTCGTGAAAGTGTTTATTTCATTTCGAAGCATGTGAAAGAATTGAAGAATAAAACGTGTTCACATTTTTTTCTCACTTTCCGGAAACGGTTTACGATCGGATGTTACTTTTTCCCAGAGACAACTCGCGTGCGAATCGTCTCGGGACTTCGTTCTACGGTTCGAGATCACGCGCGTCTCTTCGTTCACGAGCGCATCTCTTTTCCGCGGTGTTCTCCAGCGGAATCGAAAATATCCTCGACCGTGCGATGGCGGGGAGAGGGGGCTTTACGGCGGATCCCCGGCGATTTGCCGATAGTGCGGCCTAGCCGTTTTCCGCTCCGCGCCGTCGTATTATCCCGCGCTCGTTAAGTCTCGGTGGATGCCGTTCGGAGGTGAAATTATACGAGCGCGACGGCATCGGGCATGGCACGGCGCGATTCGAAACGTGAGTCGTCGCGCGGAGCAATATACGTGGCCCGCTACGCGATACGGGACCGTACCGCGGAGGAGGGGACACACGAGCGAGTCCGTGGATCTCGCCGTGTGGCGTGCATCTCCCGTGCATTTCCGTTCGTCCATCCGTCATTAAGCTCCCCGGACTTTCACTCACAGATATTAGAGACGATGACGAGCGCGCTGGCTGGGTAATCCGTGACGCTCGTGGACCACGAGCTTCGAGAGAAGATGCGCGCGCGCGCGATGGGATTGTTATCCTTATTATATTCCTGCCGAAGCACGCGAAAGCCACGAAAGTATCGCGCTACAATGAACCGCGTGCGAAGACCGTCGTCTCGCTTCTCGCGCCAGGAATGTACGAAAGGATCACAAACGAAAGTATACCGCGAATTATTTTTCTACGCAGAGCGTTCCCCTTTTCGACCATGCACTCGTGGATTTTCCGGCGAGTTCGGAGTACGGAGTTCGAAAGAACAGTCGTCTTTGACCCGTTGAAACTAACCGCGGACGTTTCAAAATCCGACATTTTGGAATATGAAAATTCGCGTGTTTATATTTCTCGATTTAAATGAACGACGATAAGAATTTTAATAGGCCCTTGAAGTTTTAATTTGTCTCGATCGTAGATTTAAATTGTTGACCCCCCACGGGACGAATCTTCAAGTTCTGCCGCTATCTTGGAGATGGGAATTAAGTAATTTAATTGCATTATAAATCTGGAAAGTCCTATTGATTCCTCGCTTTTCTGAGTTCTTGCGTATGTTTGCGCGTTCTTCAATATTTACACTCAGGAAACTCGTAAGATGGGAAGAAATCGTGGATTTTTCAGTATATTGTTAGTCATATTCTACATTTCGTTTCGATCGGGCGTCGTAATGAATTCGCTTGTCTCGATAGAATAATTGTGCTTCGAGGTTGATCTCATCGTTTCTTTTGTACGAATTTAAGGAAAGTGGAAGAGCCGTGTGTCGAGGACGCGCGGGAGAAACTAAGTAGTACATTATAAGCTTATGAGAACGCTCTCATAAGACGGCCACTTATCATCTACATATCAACGTACGTTGTAATCGACGACGCAACGAGAAAACCTATACATATCATAAAGTGTGCTCTATTGTATATTAGATAATTAGTCGCGGAGAGGAGGAAGTGCGTAATAAGATAAGACTATAGGAGATATGTATATACAACATATGTATCCTTTGGGACGCATACGCTCGTCGCTCTTGGACCGAAAAGGGACACTCGTGCTCCTTTTCCAGCCGCAAGTGTCCCTTGATCTTTGTGCGCGCAGCTTCGCGCCGTTTATTCGAGAGACTCGAATTTTGGAAATCGACTCGTTAACACGCATCGATCTAATTGTAGATTGTTTAAATTTAATATTTTTCAGGATTATTTAAATTTAACACTTTTCGAATCGCGACATAAATGGCTGAAGTAAAGCAAAGTTTTTTTTTTAATTATTTTATGTGTATCTTTTTCCCGACATAAAGAGTCGTCATAACTAAGAATACAAATTATAATTTCATCGGACCTCCACTTTGTACGTTCTAGAGCTATCTACGATGCAAAATTATTTCCTTCTTGCCTTTGTACCTGTTAATTTAAAAAGAATCAATTTAGTCTCAAGAAGCTTGCGCATCCAAAGATCTATTTCTCTCCGCAGAACGACGTCATTTCGTTGCAAAGTAAAATCGCGAGTCGACAGCCAATCTGTGTCGTGCGTAAAAACGAGGAGGAATAACGAAAACGCAAAAACTCGAGATAGCTCGAAATAAGAATTAGCGCGGACGATCCTCCAAACTAAACCGAGATATCGTCGATCACTTTTCCCGCTTGGAGACCAAAATAGCGTACTTAATGTTGCGCGTCCCAAACGCACGGGGTGACTTACCTAATTACGTAGAATAATTTATTAACCATGTAAAAAGCAAAAGCGTTCCATGACTTACCCTTCCCCCTTCCTCCCCATCCTGCTCGAAGGAGTATATCCATATGTATATGTATTACAGAAGCGTTACTGTATTATATGACATTATACGTGTATAATTGACAAACGAAAGAGATGTTGATTGTAAATGTTAAAAATAAACAGTGTACAAAAATGTCGAGTTCATATTTATACATCGCGACGTATACGCGGTTCCGCACAGTCTCGAGACAAGTTCGTGTGGTTTAACGACTTAAGAACTTCTCTCCTCCTTCCCCCAAGCACAACCCAAGAAAAAGCTGATTTATTTACCTTGAAGTCTGGAAAGCAACGCTTCGCGAAGGCACGCCTTAAAGGGATAACGTATAGCAGCAGGTAAGATAAGCTCTACCGAATGCTTGAGAAAACAAGAACTTGTTCGGAATTATAAATTTGCAGACGAGAAGGATTAGCAACTTAAATATAGTAGTAAGATCGTTGTATGAATAATAACTTCAAAGAAATACGTGTTGTTAAATCCCTTCTTGCCTATGAATACCATACTCCGGCGTTAACCTTTGCAATCTTTGCATCCTTTAAAAGAGCGTGAACCCTGATATTTGAAAAGTTGAAAATTACATAGCTAAGCTCTTTGCGAGGAGTTAAATTTTTAAAAGAAATGGCAAAGAGAAAATTTGGAGGAATCAACGAGTCGTACGTGTGTCAATCTGCCGATCGCGGCGTAAGTACGCGCGTAACTATGTAATATATGTGTTCGGTTAAGCGGCTGTTACAGAGCTGGTTAGAAAGTACTTTCAATGAAATTATTATGTTAACTTACTTTTACTACACGCGTGCGTGTCAGACGTTTATGCTCTTATCACTCTACTTACGTTTCCCTGGAGATGCGACGTAATATTGGTAATACACGTAACCCGACGCGGATGGAACGAGCAGAGCCGGCGAACTTTAATATTTATGGATCATCCGGAGTAAATCTCTCGAGATCTCCGTGTTCATTTTTCAACGTGTGTGGAAGTTTCGCGGTGACCATGCACGTCGCGCGGTTCAGTTTTGCGGACCGGCACGTCCGCAATGAAGGGGGCACGGCTCGCTCTCACGGGCGAGGCGGCCACGGAACCCCCCCCCCCCCGATATCGATATGCGCTTTTAGATACTCGACGGCAGGAATAGAAAAAGAGCTCTTAGTTATTCATGCCCTCCCGGTACCCGAGCCATGAGAATCGATAAATCGACCGTCCGACCGTGTCGGCCGACTAACCTTATGCCAGGCTCTTCCTCACCTCGCCGATCTTCCTTCGATTGTAAAAAGGACTGGCCTGTCCTTATTTGCAAAAAAAGAAAAATAATTGCGCGACTAGAAAAATATAAGAAGAAAAACAAATTCAAAATTTGGGTCTTTAGCTTACAACATAAAAATGATTTTTATATAATGAAAAAGATTGCTTGAAATAAGGAGATCCCTGAAAGATTTAATTTCTTCTTTTTTTTTAGTGCGACGAAATGGGATTAACAAAAAGTCGACAAATCGACGAGATTCCTTATCAGCATATAACGGCTTTATTATTAGTACAAAAAAGCGTCTTTACAAAATAAATAAGTTACAGGCTCCGAATGTGGAAAATCGAGTTTTCTCGTTCGTTTTTCCGTTCTTCTTTTTCTTTTTTTTCTTTCTTCTTCTTTTTTTTTTCTCATTTTTCTTCGACATCGACGGAAGTAACGTTCCATGAGCAGACGCTTTCCTGGAAGCCGGTACATAAAAAAAAAGTAATAATAATATTAAAGAAAAAAAAAGAAAAGAAATATCTTGTTCTATCGGCCGTTCGCGGGAACGCGCCTGCCGTCAGGACGAATATTCCTTCGCTCACAATTTTTCCGACCGAGAACCCATCGTTGTTAAATCTTTAGCACGAATTTCGCGGACTTTCACGACGCGGCGAACGGTCCTCGCACGCTTCTCCCGTCGGTTACCGGATAGAGATGGTCCCGTGGAAGACCACAAATATCTCCGCGCGATTGTTTAAGGACACGCTCGACGACAACAACGGGATGTCTTCAGCATTGATTTTCTCCGGTTATTTACAATGTTATCAGCAATCATGTGCAGGACATTTGTTCGTAATTGTAGGCACCAAGGCTATCATTTTTCGATTAAAGCCAGCCTCTCGGATCGACGTCCGTTTCCTGATAGAACGTAATCGATCGAGCCGCGATCAATCGAATTGACGAGTCTTGACATCGTGATAGATCGAGTTTGCATCGTCCAATCCGGGAAATACTGATGAAAGCCGACGTGATTGAGCACGGAGATCGTCTCACCGGGTGAACACATGTCTGGATTAGTATTGGTAGCCTCCATTGCTGGCGTAGCTTTGTCCGCCGCCACCGCCGCTGCTCGGAGCACCGTAAGACGACGACGGCCTGCCACCGCCACCGCCACCGCCGGAATAACCGCCGCCGCCACCTCCGGAATAACCGCCACCGCCGCCTCCGGAGTAGCCACCGGAGCTGAAGAAATCATGAGAAAAACATTTGATTAGTAAATTCGAAAAAAGTCGATAAGAAACTAATAAAAGAGTGTTGGAAAGCAAATAAGAAATTATATGTAAAATTTATGTAAAATACAAAATATGTAAAATTTTGTAATATATTGAACGAATATTAAAATAAAAAATGAGTAAATCGATTTAAATAAGTGAATGTTATATGATTCAGCAGTACTTTAATTAATTATCATGGATATTTACTGAATTAAGACTGCTATTTTGTGATATTAAACAAAATAATCCAACTAATGTTTTGCAAAAAAATAACAAAAATGATCTTTGCTTTATTTTGCTGAATAGTTTCACGCATTTATTTCGCATTATCACATCTTACCCGCTTCCGAAACTGCCACCACCGCCGGAATATCCACCACTACCACCGCCTCCAGAAGGGGCACCGTAAGTTGAGGACGGTGCACCGCCAGAGTATCCGCCGCCACCGCCGGAATATCCACCGCTACCACCGCCTGCCGAGGGTGCACCGTAAGTTGAAGACACTCCACCACCACCACCACCACCGGAGTATCCACCTCCTCCGAAACCACCGCCACCTCCAAAGCCGCCGCCGCCGCCGCCGGAACTGGGCGCTCCATAGCTGGACGAGGGTCTGCCTCCGCCTCCGCCTCCGCCGCCACGCGGTGCCCCATAGCTCGAGGAAGGTGCGCTGTAGGTCGAGGCAGGCGCCCCATAGCTCGAGGAGGGTGCCCCACCTCCAAAACCGCCACCGCCACCTAAACCGCCGCCGCCACCGCCGAAACCTCCGCCACCGCCAGAAGGCGCTCCGTATGTGGACGATGGTCTGCCGCCTCCACTCGACGGCGCTCCATAAGTCGAGGATGGTCTACCGCCGCCGAAGCCGCCGCCGCCACCGCCGCCACCGCCGAAACCACCGCCACCGAATCCGCCGCCTCCGCTAGAAGGAGCGCCATACGAGGAAGATGGGCGTCCTACGGATGGTGCCCCGTAGCTGCCGGAGGGGCGAGATGGTGCCCCGTAGCTGCCGGAGGGACGAGATGGGGCTCCGTAACTGGAGGACGGTGCCCCGCCGCCGAAACCTCCGCCAGAACTAGGTGCTCCATAGCTGCTGGAAGGCGCTCCACCACCGAAGCCGCCACCTCCGCCGCCGAAACCGCCACTTCCGCCGCCTCCGAAACCACCACCGCCGCCGCTGGACGGTGCTCCGTAGCTTGAAGACGGAGGTGCCCCGTAGCTCGAAGACGGGGGTGCTCCGTAGCTGGAGGACGGTGGCGCACCGCCACCGCCACCTCCACCGGGCGCTCCGTAGGTCGAGGAAGGTCGACCACCGCCGCCGCCACCGAATCCGCCGCCACCACCGCCGAATCCGCCGCCGCCGCCGCCGCTGAATCCACCGCCACCGCTTGAAGGCGCACCGTAGCTCGACGATATTCCTCCACCGCCACTGCCAGGATAACCGCCGCCGCCGCCGCCGCCACCTCCTAGATTAGGCGTGCCGTAACTGGTTGACGGTGGTAGATAGCTGCCCGAGATAGGTGCTGAAAATAATTTCTAAATCTAAAATTCCAATCTTTTTAAAAAATATTCTAGATACAGAAGTTATTTAGATATAAATTATAGCTTTGGTTGTCGCAAAAAATTCCATTACGTTTTGATTAATTCGAGGAAACATAGTATTTAATCTATCTTACAAATTACTATGATTTACTTGGTTGCTCTCACGGTAACTTATGCTTCCTTACATTGCTGATGACTTTTTATTACACCGCAATCGTCTCTGACGAAATTACCGCTAATGAAGAACGTTTATTGTTTGCGGTAACGTTATTAGCGACGAGATGATAAGTAATAAAGTTGACAATAGCTTTTGCGCGATTTCCTATAGCAATCAAGATTGGAAGTTAGCGTAATACAAAGTAGAAATTCTAAAACTTTATTTTCTCTTCCCATAGGAATTTATAGAGACATCCAAGTGTTTGTTTCACATTATCGACAGAAGTTTAATTTCACCGTTTAACCAACATTTTAACAACGTTTTAACAACGCCTAAACGATCAAAATTGTCCGAAACTGAACTGTGCATAAAAATCAAGACAATTTACGGGAAATCAAAAAGGCTGAAATTCCCGAAATCGCGCATTAATTTAAGGACGCACATGCTGTTTACATTTCGCGAAAGAGGAAGAAAACTCACGACCAAGTGAGAAAATTATGCGTTAAATAGTATTCTAAATCAACGTATACAATAGTACGCGGCGGCCACGGAAGCGCGCAATCAGACCGTAACAATTTCTTATCGCGAGATTTCATCTCCTTCGCGCGCTATCATCATCAGCGTTGTAAGACAGGACGCTTTGTGTCGCACGGTCGAAACGCCAACGCAATTTTCACGTTAATAGCGTGCGTGTCATCTTTTTTTATGTTAAACGCGCCGGAACGACGAGTCCGATTGATTTATCGCGCGAGCGTGATGCTTTGCCGCGACAGTTGAAGATGCGATTCATCGCTGGTATCATTTACGACCGGATCGCCGAGTCGACGGTCATCGACTGTTGTGAGACCGCGAGTACGTCAATCAATCGCCGAATTCAGCGACTCTCGCTATATTCTCTCTTGTCCTACTTATTAAACAAGTATAGACATTTAATTCCTCCAATTTAATCTTTCAACGTTCGACATTCGCGATAAAATTTATTGTGGATTCCGCTCCCTAATTTTTAGTTGAATAATTCATACAATTGAAGTCCAACAGCGCTACACTGCAGATGAAATAACAGAGGTAAACTTGATTTAAAATATTTAAAAATTGAATGGAGTAAAATAAAGCGAATGCAAACGGGAGGCGATAAAATAAAATAAATCTTTAAAAGAACAAAGAGTAAAATATATAAAAAGCGCGACAAAATAATATAGACCGAAATAAATTACTAAAAGCCTCTTTCAACATTTTATTTTACTTCAGTTTTTTTTTAGAAACTAATTTGTTAACATTTTTACATTTTTTTATTAGACAACCGTTGGCACAATCCCGCAATAATCTGCAACACACGCGCGGCGTTTAAACAATAACTCGCGTTGTATGCGCGTGACGTTTACACGTGTTAAAATCGAAATCGGAACAATCGCGGCGAGCCGAGTGCACCGATGAAGTTTCGGCCTGCACGCTCGCGCGCTTTCGAGTTGGATTACGCTAGATCGCGCCTGATAATGTCCTGATTTATACAACGATCTCAACACGCCATGCGCAATTTATTAAAGATGCTGTCCGATAACTCCAGTCGCCCTAATGCTCGACTATTTCAGGCCCGGTGCACACAGTTTCTACTTTTTTGAACGTCCCAATTTCACAAATTTGTTTGTATTATTTGCGAGGCGGCTTGAAAGAAAGAAAAAAAATATACCGTTTGAACGCTTAAGCAATCGACTAAACCTGGAAAAATGTTTGAGGAATAAAATTGTAAAACATCTCATTATTTGGATAACGAGAATGCCAATTATTAGATGTTTTTGCTCCAGTCCGATCGATGTTGAAACGATGCATGAAACTGCGTAAAGTAGCGCTCCAACAAGAATTCAAGAACCGGAGACTTAATCTTAACTCGAGAGACGAGAAATACATCGAAACGTTATAATCGGAACTAGAACGGATTATACGTAATAAGAGATTTAACATGTTTGTGCTTGAAAAGTGTTCAAAAGCGACACGAAGAATCTAATCGTCATGATTTAACGCTCAATTAGCTACGTTTTTTTTATCTCGATTGAACACTATTATCTCGATTTACATAAGACGGAATTATTATATTACACAAACCAGGAATATATCGAGAAGTATTTTATTTTTACCTTAGAAGTATTTTCTTACTCGTATTAAAAAATTTTAATTAAGATTTAGTTAATTATTTAAAGTCTTAATGGAAAATATAATTCAACATAATTAATAAGCTGAGAGTGAAAACATTTATCAAAGCGACGCATAAACCACATTTTTTACCTAGTGCATCGCGGAACGATGGTAAACTTTCTAATAAGTTTTCCGACGAGCTGACAAATTAGAGATCCGACGTGGCGGCATTCATTAAGCCGCACAAAAATATTGCGTGACGTGGCGCGCTCGCGTATAATACGTACTTTAACCGTGAATCTACCGTCAGCATATAGTGCATTTCTTCTAACGCATCCCCCTTCTAAATTATATTCCACTGAAGACCTTCCTTAGAAGAGTGTGTGCGCCAGTGACAAGAGACTTCACCCAAGTTTTTTTTTACAATAATGAATTTGATATGCTATTATGAGACGTGAGAAACAAGGGCAAAGAGAGTAACGTGACGCGAGCAACTTTAATATTACAAAAGCATTCTTTCCTCTCAAAGTCATTAATTTATCTTACTTTCTGATACGGAATACTGACACGCGATCTTCCTAAGACCGCTTTTACTCCTGCGAAAACATCATGTGTTCGAATCTCATACTTTTCTCTCTTCTTTATCTCTCTCGACCATTGAACAACTTGAAACAATAAATTAGATATTCACAAGTTCTCTCTTTTCTTCCGATAGTCCCGATATAGAAATAATTCTCCCAAAGCTATTCCATTTTATACTAACGTAAAAGATTAACAGATTCCGAAAGCTTCTTCGTGCAAAATTAATTCCACGATTAGTTGCAATCTTCTACCCTGCACATCACGATATTGCATACCGTTTTTTCTGGTCACCGATAAAAGTTCCATAATCCGGATAATTCCAAGTTTAATGAAATTTAAAAACGCGAAGAGCAATCTCAAGGAGAGTTAAAGGATTAATTGAACGTCGGACATCCGATGGACGGGGGGATCCTTCTCAGATCTTACCATCAGCGTGGATGGGCCTCAACAGCAGAGCCGTCGCGACCAGCGCGGTCACTGCCAACGGGGCCCAGCTTCTCGCGGGCCTCATGATCCCCGACGATTGAAGATCTCGTGGAGGTCTCTCTGCGGCGTTCCTCGGCGCCGAGTCACATGCACGAATTTGCGTTCCGTTACGAAGTACGAGGTGCCTGTCTCTTCCCTTTTTCTCTCCGAGGCTATACCGTCACGTATATTTGCGGGGTAAACTTACGAAAGGAAAACAGATGCAATATTGGGGCGCGGCGGCTCGACGTGGCCTGCTCGACGCACCCGTGCGATTTCGTCTAACGTGCTTCAAACAGCGTGCATCTCGCTTATATAGTTGGCCGTCTTTCGGAGAAAGTCCTCGTCGGGAGTGCAGGAGGATGCTACCGGCCAGGTGAGACTCCCGGGGAACGTGGGAGGCAGATGTCGTTGAGGGGGGAGTCATAAGGAGACACCGACTGTCTTGAGGGGGGCCCCCGCGAGAAATCGCTCGCGGGGTGGGGATCGAAGGACCTGTTGTCGGCTAGCCGAAGGATCGGGCAACGGGATACGATCCTGCTCCTTCGCGATTGACCCTGGTCAGGCCGTTAACGAGAGGAACCCTTTTTTCGTCTCGGACGTTCTCTTGCTCTCTCTCTCTCTCTCTCTCTCTCTCTCTCTCTCTCTCTCTCTCTCTCTCTCTCTCTCTCTCTCTCTCTCTCTCTCTCCTTCGCGGCGAAGAACTTAACGTTCTCGCGGCCGCCTGGCCTTGGTGCGTCATCTGGCTCTCCGTTCGAGGAGAGCGATCAGCGAGAGTAACGTTAGCATTGCGCCCGATCTCTGAGCTCTCGAGCACGTGAATTCTCCCTCAAGCGATCTGACGGCGATTCGGATGGATATAGGATATAAAATATTCCGTTGCGCGCTCAGTCGGTTCGTTTAAAACGTAAAATTGAGAAAATCGTATAATCTCCGAATTTAACGAGACGTAGAAAAACGCGATAACCGTGTACTTGTCGAAAAATTTCACGCAGGTTAAAATTATATCCGGAAGATAGAAATAAAATTTTTTTTTTTTTTTCTAAGTGATTTCACAAAATTGTATTTCGCACATACGTGACAAAAAAAATCACATATTAGGTAAGCTAATGAAACGTTTACACGTTGGTATTTATGAAAACAAGTGCAGAATGAATGCAGGATGAGCTGTTTGTTTCGCAAGCGAGCCGAGTGAAGTTTCGAAAATCATCACGCGCGTCATTCTTCTAGGTCCTTTCTCCGAAAAAGTAAGCCTCCAATGAGGACCATCAGTAAGCAGGGAGCGTGCGATCGAAAATTGCTCGCTTGTTATTCGTCACACGCTCAGCTTCACCCGCGAAGCGTACTTGTCGACTATATAGAAACTAGATAACTAAATCGACGGAGGATACAAACAGCTCGTGCCGTCGTCAATATACGTCCATCATTCTAAATTGGCATCACGAGCGAATCGATTTTATCCCAAAAAGTTCAATATTAAATTTAATAAATTTAATTTAAAATTTAGGGCAAATAATAATAATATAATTGCAATAAAAATAACGGCATCTTGTATTACTTTAGATCTAACTAAGAGAGATTTTATTGCACAATTTAAAGTTTTTATTGAAGAAAAAGGGACTTGAAGAGTAGCATGAAAAATTTCACGAAGCAAATTCTGAGACGTCATCTATAAATATCGATCTAAAAAATATCCGGGCGATATTCGAGCAGCAATTTGTCCGGAATACATTTCGCTGTAACCCGCAGATGTACTAGGAATGACCATGATTTCTAGGCCGAGGACACGATCTGTCCATATACAAGGCGTAAAAATGACGGTATATACGTGAAGATATATGCCGATGATATACGTGAAAATCGTTTCGCGGCGACCGACGCGGCGACGTGCGATTTCAACCAATCCTAAAAAGATGCGAGGAAGGTGAACCTCAAAGTGTAAGGTATCGGTATCTGGTGAGCACGTCTCAGTATACCAACGCTTCCCGATGCATTTCGATCTGTAACTTAAAAAATGTCTATAAATATATTATCTCAATTTATAGCACTGAAAGAAAAATTTTTGCGGAACGTTATTCAAGTAGCACGTATTTAGCACATGAGAAAGGCCGTTAACTGTAAAGGAATGATCGATTGAACGTGAAAAAGAAAAAGAACGAAAGTTCACTGAAGAAAAGTATGAAAGAGAACCGCGGAGATATGAAGGAGTCCGGTATTTATTTTTTTACGTCTGAAGCTGAAGCTATCTTGTGCCCGTTACTACGCACAAGATGCGCTTTTCATAGCCGGCTGTATCTCGGAGCGCGGCGCATTATCCCGACTTGTTCGCACGCGATTATCTTACGTCCAAGTCTTCCCCCCTCAGGTTTTTCCATCCGCGAACGAAACGCGCGCACGATTTTACGGCTCGCGTAAGCGGGTGCCGCGCCGCTCGTTGATGCCCCTAAACGCGAATGACGCAACGTATAGTATAATCAATAATTTGTAATAGCGAGAGTTCGTAATTTGAGTTCCGTTTCGTTGCTCATTCCTAGCCGCAGGCGTAATGTTGCGACACGCGGCCGAAGTATAATAACTTAATAGCACACGCGGAACAAGATGATGAAAAGAGAATCCTATTGGAAACGTGTATAGCGCTCGCCTCGTTGACGAAAAAAAGATTCGCGCGAACGCCGTCGAGGGAGAAAGATTGATGATTGATAAGACAGCGATTAATAAATCGTTGAAACATCATTTTTAATTAGTACGCGTTATAAACTTGCTGTTTTTAAAAGCTAAATATATTTAATATATATTAATGTATCTCCACTTCTGATAACCCTATATTTACATTATTTACAAAGTCATCAATTAGAATAATTAGATGTCTTGAAAGATTGGCTCTGTCTCTCGTCCCGAGAGTTTCGTAAATTCATAGCCTATATATAGCTCGTTCGCGGATCGGCATATCGGACTTATTATATCGGCTTATAATTCCGGCTGGCAATCGATTCTCGTAAGAGTTGTTACTTGTAAACAGGCAATCGCTACCATAATGACTGGCGTTTCACCGGTGGATCATCTCGCGGTGGTAGTCGCCGGTCCAATTAGCGCGCGCGTAACGACAAATCGCGCGGAGAGGAGAATCTCACCGTTCTCTCGTGCGTGCGCGAACTTCACGAAACGGTCCCGACTCCCGACACCTACGACAACGCGCGAACGCTCTCTCACGGATTGCTGAAAGAGAACGCCGCTTGCTAAATCGACGATTTATTATCGCCCCGTGTAGCAATAACGCGAGCGCGGCGGCTCGAGATGCGCGCAGCTATGCGACTATGACAACATTGCGGTAATACGAATCGGATCGGACGGGATCAGATTGCTCCGGCACGGTTTCGAGTGTCTCGTTCTGCCGGATTGATTGATCGTTGCGACACGGCCGGCCGCTGCAAAAAGCGCGCGATCCACCGTGTTATATCGATATCGATATATATCGATGGATCGTCTCGATTGTCGATAATTGCATGGAAACACCCTTTTCGCATGCATCTTTCTCTTTCTCTTTGTACTTGACAGTTTTACGAGCATTCTGTCATTTCGATCGTCGAACTACAAAAGACAGTTTTTGTAACGCATAAATCTGCTCATCGACAATGGTCGACTTTTGTTTTTATTTTGTGGATGATATGCAGTAAAATTCCGGTCTGAATATAAGAAATATGTTTATAATTATCGTAGATGGATTAATATTTGCATGTATATGTATATTATCAAGCTATGCAATGGCGAATCGATATTATAATAAACTTCAAGCAACCCATCAGTAATCATACGATAGGAAATATTAATTGAAAAGTTATATATACACTATATCGTCAGAAAGTTTAGGACCAAGGATTTATGTGTTTTACTATAATTTTCAAAATGAGTTAATATATTCTAACTAAAAAACGAAGGTTTTGCTAATTAGATTTTGATAACGCGATCCATAGATTATTTATTATTTTAGAAAAGCATTATACGGAATTCATTATTTTCCATCTATAATAGAAAAAATTCATTTTTATTGATTCCAAAAATGTCCAACTTCCGTAAAAATCGCTTTGAGAGATCCTGCGGCGGGAGTAATGCATGGAAGGCTGTATAGATAGCGGAACAATATAAAAACTTATTGACAGAATGCCTATAGACTTTGTATAAAAGTGATCCAAAATAAAAGAGGTTTTTTTTATGAGAGGAATGTTTAAATATTTTTTTATTTATTTATTCAGAATATTTTAGATAATTGTTTCTTTACTGTTTTTTATTGTTTAATAATAAAATATAGTTATAAGATTTATTTTTAAGCATTTTTATGGAAAAAAATTTGTTTCTATCTTGTTATTTTAACATAATAATCAATTGGTCTTGTGCCATGGGGGAAAAATTTTTCTTGCTATATTTAATTGATTTAATGAATATATCGCGTCGATGGCAATAAAGTATGCAATAATGAGGAAGTGCATTTTTTGCCTCTTTTTTCAGCTTCCGGACGCTTTACGATTACTTTGACATTTGGACTATCGATACCAATTCGATTGCGACTGGATACATCTCACATTCCTGATGACGCGTCGCACACGCGCGCGGAATTTAATTTTACAACGCGGACTGATCCTTTCGCGAAAGTCTCGCTTAAGTCGTTATTAGTCTGATTTATGACAGGAAAAACTTACTAATTTACCTTCACGCGCGCGCCGTTAATTCTCGACATTTTCCTTTCTCACAACAACGCTTGGATCTCTTGTTACGTAATTGAAGATACCTCGCGTCTCCGAAATAACAATTCGTTTGTCACGGCGATAAGTGAAAACTAGACATAAATATTAGAAACTAATATCGCGGGAAAACTATCTTGTAAAAGTCGCGCTGATCTTATGGTAAAGGTAAACCGTAGAATTTTTTATAAATCTTTTTCTTGTTATTCTAAATAAACCAACGTTTTGACACAAAGAGAAGAGAGTATACATGTATTTATTTTCTTTTTTCTTTTAAATTCGAAAATAATGTTGTTTATTCTAAATTCAACATTATTATCAATTGCTATCAATGTAGATTAATTTTAATCTCGGTTTAGCTCACTCATTTTTATCCTTTTTTTTCTAGTTCTAAAAATTAGAAAAGGATAAAAAGAGTAAGTTAAACCGAGATTAAAATTCATCTTCATTGAGTGACAAATCCGCGGTTAATTGTAGCCCGTCGGGATCAATTGCACCTCGAGGATCCTCCATGAGACGCTGGATCGTATCTCACGATCGACGACCGCGCACCAGAGACGCGCTCTTATCGGATGCGGCCTGCAATTTGCGTTCGGGCTCGGCCCGCTCGGCGCGGCGAGTGGTTTCTGTATGGCCGCGCACGAGATTATAGAACGGCTATTCAATGAGGTTCCACGAATGGATTTTTTTCGCGTTTACCCACGCCGCAATTATGGCGTTCGTAAATTAGAGAACCGGTACGTTGCGTTGACGTTCGATTAATCCTCGCAGCCCGTTGGACCTTCGTCAAATTCCGATGTCTCTCTTCTCTCGCAAAATTCGGCGTCCTCGACTCTTGGATGACCCGCGCGAGAGATATATATATCTCGTTGTTACGTAATTATTAAATACACGGATATCCGCGAGGCCGCGTTATACGGTACGAAGAATCCAGTTCAACAGAGTGACTTGAATTTGACTAATCTCGATTTAACGTCAACGCAGAGATTAATTGCCCAGGAAAAATGGGTCAGGCAGAGACCGCGCGCGATTTCTTGCTATTCACAAAAGTATATATGGAAAAACGCAGCGAGAGTCGTGACGCATCTTTCGGTGATGATCGAAGAGGCGCAGTCGCAGTCGTAGTCGCCAGGTCGCCATCCTTGTTAGCACAAGCATTTTGCAAGCGCGAGAGACTCTCGTTCTTCTCGGCCCGAGAAGAAAGCCGCGCTGCGTAGTTTTTCCAAGCGTTTAGGCATGTGGCGGAACGGCGAGCGCGCAGCAACCGCCGCAGCAGCAGCAGCAGCAGCAGCAAAGCGGGTAGACAGATGAATATACAGCAGGAAAAGCGAAAGTCACGCTGCATTCGCCAGCGGCATGGCACCGGCCGTCCCCCCGCGCCCCAACCGGTCGCGCATTGTACGCGAGCGCATCTCTGTGCCCCAGATAATTAATATCCGTGGTCGCCGTGGTCGGGGGAACGAGCCGCGGCATTTTCTGCGGCCGGGGCCGGCGCGGCGCGGCGCGTCGTCTTCGTGCGCGCGGCCCCCCTCGCGTCGGGTGCAATGGTTGCCTCACGGTTTCGCCGTCGAGCTAATTGATTAAAGGGATCATCATTATTACGTCGGCGAACGGTGCGACGCGCTCGCGCGGAGCCGAGCGATTTTCTCGGCTCCGTCCCGGATCGTCACTCGCGGGTGGCGATCACTCGGCCGTTTCGTAACCGCGGCGCGCGCGAATCGGTTATGACACTCTCGGGATGGGGGGGAGGGGACGGGGGGCAAGAACGACGAAACCGCGCTCGATTAATCTATTTATGTGCGTATAGCTATTTTCCGGCTCGGGTCTCGATGCTATCGAAATCAACAGACCGGCGCGCGACGTGAATGCGATACGTAATGAGCATGGGGTGATGTAAAGTGCTTGTACGCGCAAATACCTTCTTTCTATGAACAGGCCCGCCTTCGATCCCATTTGAATTTTTTTTTTTTTATTATCAAAACATTCTTAATGGCCGGAGAAAAAAGAAAGTTAAAGTTGTTGCGAGGTGAAGAAGAAGAAAGAACGAGACACGAATTATGAGATTCGTTATTTGAGATCTTTAGCCGACAGCTTTACGCTTTCCGACGTTTTCTAATACAGATCGAAGAAGTGACGCGTTTTTGAAATTGAGAATAACTGGTCGTGTTGGTCGTTAATCCTCGGTTGTCACACCTCTTCTTTAAACATTATTTTAAGGATTTTTTTTAACACAACGCCACTCAAAAAGTAAATTTCTTATACAATGAGAATACAATCTACAATGTTTAAACTTAATTCTAGATTTTTTTTGCGATCCACCTATGAAAATTGGTTGGAATCACTTTGACCCCGTGTGACAACCGAGGGTTGTAGTGACCAGCGCGTAACACATTCTTTTAGGTTTCTTCCTTTGTTTACGGTAAATTTCAGCGAACGTTAGTATCGCATGCCGACAAAAGCACAGACACAGAAAGACATATTTCATCGCCACCGATACATCCAATAGATATCGTGCGTAATATACGTTTCCATTGTGTGGACACTCGATGTTCCCAATTCGGAGAATAAAGATAGAATGCAGGCTAATCCGAGAATTTAATTGACTCTTTCATGGAAGTTCGTTGTATTCTGATCGCCGGTGGGTATACATACGTGGTGCGAGATCGTCATTCTTATTTACCTGCCTTATGATTTATAGTGCCGCTCATTCACAGCCCCATATATACCATGTACCGTCGTCATCATCGCTTCAGCCAGATGGTACATATCGATTGGCGGCCGATTCCGCTTGACCCGAATCGGAAAAGTGGAAAGAATCGAGCGTCGTGACGCGATCCTCTCTCGCGGCTATAGGAGCAATTCCCCCTCGGGGCTGGAATTGCACAGAATCATCAGCTTCATCAACAACTGTGAATACGAACGCGTATTCATCTTCTTCGTCTTCGGGGATAGGATCCTCCTCAGTGTGACAAAGTCGTTTTCTTTCACGCCGCGGCATATAGCGATGCAAAAATCATTGGCATATCGGAAGATTGCGACATAATTGAACGCACGGATCCGCTTCGCATCCGTTTCTGCATAATGAATCCTTCAATGAGGGATTCTTTCGGCGAGTAATGTGCGTGCAATAATTAATATACGCGTGTAATAATAATGTATTACCGTAACGCGTAATTAGACGCGAAATATTTCCCGCAGTGGCGTAATATTTTTATTACTCCTGCGGGATTTGTGTGTGTGTGTGTGTGTGTGTGTGTGTATGTGTGTAGCAAAGAAAGCAACATTTAGAGGAAAAAAGCATCTTCCGCGATTCGAGTCGCCGTAATTACCGTTCAATTATCTTGGCAGAGTTATAAAAATGTTGAACAACGTCGTCGTGCTTTGTGAAACTTCACGTTTCCCGTAAGATGTATTACGCTCCAAGATCGCGCGGAGTTGGTAGGAAAAAGTTGAAGCGAGTTAGTCAAAAAAGTGAATTTAAACTTTAGGGGAAGAGAGATATTTTCCATGCGAATATCGACGCGATAAATCATAATTTTGTATGCATAGTATCGTAGAGGCGGATAAAGCGAGTGACAAATGGCGATTATTCATCCAAGACCTTCGGTTATCGTCAACCATTCGTGTCTCTTAAACACACTAGAAGTGTTGTAACATGTAATTTTTTAAACGTCGCGTCATGAACGCGTTTATTTACAGCGAGAGATGGAAGATCCTTTTTGCGCGAGTGCATCGAGCGCGTAATCTGTAAAAACTCGACACCCGATCGTTCTGTTCGAAATTTATCAAGGCCGCCTTTTACTTCGCAGACCTCGTACATACTTTATTTGTCCGAACATGCAAGAATCCAATAGTTCAAGGATAAAGCTAATAATCGAGGAATGGAAGAGACTTCGTCTATAATGACGGATATCGAATCAAAATAAAAATGGCATTAATTAATTACTTAAATTAATATATTAATATATTTTATTGACATACAGTTGGTTAATATATAACTTAATATACTAATTTATTAAATTAAATATAAATACACACGCAAGTACGTGTTTAAAAATTATTTTACATTTACTTAGAAAATAATATTCTCATATTTAAATACTTTATATCGCTGTGTTTGAGAGTATTTTTGCAGTTTAGTCTTCGTATGTATGCAATGGAATTGTGAATCGCGTCTCGTCAAATATTCGAAGACAAATCTCTCGTCAATCTCCGAGCCTCGATTTCGAGGCGAAATCTCATTTCACAATATCGCGACGTCGCGAGTCGAGAAGGCCCCATCGCGGGCAATTAATCCGAAAGGTCGGCCCTCCCCCCCTCCCCCCATCATAATAGCCCCGTTGCTGGGACCCTCGGAGCGCGAATGCCATGATTTATTCAGGTGGATGAGCGAAGCGGCTCGAAATAACTCGATGTACGTCGACCTTCCTCTCTCGTCTCGCTCCGTTCTCGTACAACGTGGTTGATCTACATGGAGGGTTGCGGCACAGCGGAACGACCTAGGACGGTGTCATCGACGGACGACCGGTATCATAATTAAATGTCCATTTGCAACACGTGGCGGTATCGATCCGAAGCATCGATCGCGAGCGAAATATAGGCACCCGTGACGACCAAGTGGGTAAGCACTTTAGAAGTGCTCCAGCAGCGTAAGCTCTGCGTTGGCATGGAGTGTCATATAGCTGCAAGTTCTCCATGTTACAGTCAGTTATCTCTATTCAGTAATTATCTATATACGTCATTCCGTGTTGTCTATCTTTGGAATAATTGAACTCTCAGTACAACGTTACAAAATGCTTTTCGCATTTTGCTTTATTAAAAAGAAGTTAACTGTAACTCTCTCTAAAGCTGAACTAAAATAAAGTGTATTATCAAGCTTATTATATATTAATAATATCGACGATTTTCTTTATCTTCATATTTTGTCATTTAGAAAAGTGCAAGCCCAAAATATATACCTAATTTTGATCATAAAACTGTTAATATTATTAAGGTAGATATTATATTAATATCCGATAAAAATGTACACTAGAAAAAATAATATCGATCCTGTAAATTCTTAGCAATATAATATTGTTATTTTAAATAATGAAAATTTTATTTCCACAACTCCTTACAGATATAAATCTTAAAAATCAAAATTGCTACTTAATTTATTGGCGTTTATTAATATTTATCTATATATTTATCTTCTAGCAATTAGTCTCGATACCAAATATGGATATTCAAGAAATATCAGCTTCAACATTTCAACATTTCTCGTTTGACGTAAGGTAAATCCTGTATGTAGGTACAGTCGAATAAAAGATATACCTATACGCACGTCGCGTCGCGCGTACGACGCACGGCCACGCACGTGGATTCGCAAGCGGAGATTGTCGCCAGTGACATTGCGATATTCCCGCGTCGAGAGGAAAGTCATAATTACGGTCGTCCGCTTGAGATTTCACGGTTACCACGTCCGTCGCGCATTCACGCGGGTTCCGTAATCGCTCGGTGAGATTGTCGGCACGCGTTTGTCGTTCTCGCCGAAAGTCGTAGATATGATTGATAATCCCGCGCAAAGGTCGCGAGCAAAGGAAATGTGATAGCCGTGCGTTAAAATTAAATGGAATTGTTAATTTGTTACTGTAAGAAAGTAACGATCGATTTTCAGCCTCTTTCATCACCGATCAACTGAAGACTTCTTTGAGTCTTTGCTTTATTCTCAAGGCAAGTGAAGATATTGTGAAAGATTATTAATAATTTTAAATAATAATAATAATTTTAAATCGTTATATATATAGATATATATATGAATATTCAAAAATTTTAATTGTTTAATGTAGAGAAAGGAAGAGAGAGAGAGAGAGATATTAGTGATTTAATATAACAATTATAATAAAAAAGTTAAATGCGATGTGTCCTAGCAGATTCCGCGATAACTGCAACGAGCTTATTCGCTTAGTTTCAATTATTCGTAGTAATGATAAAAATAAAAATATTTTTTATATTACACATTTTACATGCATACGTAATATCTCATCTCGCAAAATATTACAGCGACGTCAACCTGCTTGGCATTTATATTATATAAAAAATATTTACAAAGTTTGCATAATTGAATAAGACTCTTCTGTGTCGCGAAAAATAAAGCGCCCGGTATTTGCGATTATAATGTGATAGCTACTGAAATATGCACGCGCGCGATAAAATACTCATTAAGTGTCGCGATATTAATATTTCGACGATACAATGGAATAGAAAATAGCCGCGCGTCTTACATGCGAAAGGTCGAGTCGCGGTTACGCTCGGCTCCTCGGCAGCTCGGCACACCGTCGTTACTATTTTTACGAGCCTCACGTCGTGGAGAATCGGCGTTGATATGCAGTTCTCCGTTTCCGTATACACGCGAGAACGCGCGGGAGAAAGGAAATTTCCCTCGAACGTCGCGTCGTCGACGTTGCATCTCCTTGAACTGGTGCACCTTGCTGTCACGTTCCCCGAGCGTGAACTCGCACGTGCACAATGCCTCTCTCACAGCTGATTCGTTGATTACGATTGAATTGCCGAGCGAGCTACAGGGTGATCCGGCAAATCCCTTAAAGAAAACAATTTAATTTGTTAATCAATATCTCTCTTTTTTTAATACATACATTCTTAGTTATTGTGTAATTTTTTTTACGCTGCATTTATAAGACTTTTTATTTTTATTGGGATAATAGGTTCATCAATTTTTGATGAATCTCAATCAATCTGTTTTGAGGAGAGATTTTAAAAGAATCCATATTATGTTATAACAAGCGCTTTATTATTTCTCGCGTAAAGGAGAGAATAGAAACTATCGGTTCGCGACGTTATGACGATTTATATGTAATAATATTCGCACGAGACGCACGCTTCCGCGTGGTAGTAAATAATTTGAAATTTGAAATTTCGCGGAACATCTGCACATCCAATTCGTGCGCGTGCCGGCGCGGCGCGCACAGACCTAACGTTGTCGCGCGTGAAAACGTCCAAGGCTGTAACGTGCACGGGCAACTATAAAACGTAGCAAATAAACGGGCCTGTGCTTTCACTTAGGCATCAGGAACGAGGGGGGGGCAAACGTTAGTTACTTTCCTTTGCTGTAGATATACAAGAGCGCGTTCGCGTAGGGCTAATGCCAAAGGCACCGGCACCGGCGCATCAGGAAGCGCGCGGTTAACGAGACGGATAGCATCGGCTGAAAGGGGAACCGACCTCTGCCTCTTGGGATCATATCGTCGCTTTTTACGCGGACATGAATGACGCAGCCAATTCTAACAGTTCTATAAATACAAGTGAGATTGGTATATTTATAAAAGAAGAGCTATATATTAGTGAATAATAATACAATTTATATATACTTTTTATTTATTCTCATATAAACTCATATAAACCTAATACGATAATAATGTATTTATTCAATACATATAATTATGTTATATTATCAAAATATAAATAAATAAATAAATAAAAAAAAAAAATATATATATATATATATATATTATTGTATATATTAAATAAATATATAACTACATATAATTATTATTATGTTTACGATAGTAATATAATTATAAATATTTTTGAAAGAAATAAAAAAGCATGGTATTACTGTTCTTTACTTACTACATATTCAAATTAATTAAATTAAAACACAAAGGAAAAAGAGGCTTATTCGCTAAGATTAATAATAATCTTCTTTTTATGTTCTCATCAGTCTTACAATGTTATTACTTTTTCGATAAATGGATAAATAATTAGAGGGACTCTCGATAATGAATTAACGAGTAACAAGTAAAAAGGGCCTTTGAGAATACAACGCGGTTATATAACAGTGCGTAAGTTGACGTTGTATCGACCTGTAATAATTTGGATACATAATTATACATCGGGCTTTTTAACTCTGCTTTGAATCATCCTTATCGATGCGATGTATAATTATGTATCCAATTAGCTATTAAAGATCGATATAATATTAACTTATGTACCCTCAACCACGTTGTTACTTGTTACTTGTTGATTTTTCATATTTCAATAATTTTAGATATCTTTTGGGTACATCAAAGACAAATGCAGTGGAACCGATATTCTTGCTTGTTTGATACCTCTAATAATAAATTTTCACGCACATCGGTTTCATTCTATCGGTTTATTACAATCACAGCGTGTGTAATAATACGTACATATGTACGGTTGATCACAGGAGATAGGGGCTAGTCAAGGCCTAGTATACGGCAATAAAATCGGCCAACAGCTTTCGAGTGATTGTTTGAGCGCGACATTCGCACCTACGTGTCAAACCTTAAAAGGCGCTCCCACGCAACGGCACGGGGAAAAGATAGTTTCATCGACATGCACGGAGCAGATTGAACGTTAAGTTTGCATTGTTGCGCGCGACCTCGCGACGAAGTGCCGTCGCACCGTCGGCGGATACGAGTTTCGCGAGATTTCATTTATGTCCCCCGAATCTCACCGTAAACTAGAAGGATCACGCGGATTTGCCGTGGTATTACGTCGGGAACCTGACTCTAGTCGGTGTTACCTGAGAGAAGGCGTCTTCGGCTTCTCTTCGTCGACGCTATTTGCAGCTAAGCCCTTGATATCGAGATTGTCGCGACAGCTAATTTAAGACGTATCTAGATACGTGTATATTCCTTAAATTTTTTATTTCAGAATTTTACCTTAACAACAAATGTATATTCTGAGAATGTTCAGAGGATATCGTAAAGTATAAAATATTATAAGGATGTTCTCAGTATATATTAAGTACACATCCTTATTATATTCTATAGATATAGAGACAGGATATTATTGCTGTGTTAGGGCAATATCTTTTATATTAATATAATTTATAATTTATTATAATTATATGTAATTTAATTAATATATAATTTATATTAGTATAGATAATGATGATGGATTTTTTAATTTTTTATAACTTACATTAGATGTACGTACATATACAAATATGTAAAAAGAAAAAATATAATAAAATATATTGTTAGTGTATTTCTTTTTTATTAATTCTTTCGGATCACACAGGTAAACAACATAGTATAACAAATAATTTTTTGTATTCGCTTGTATATTTGTTCATATTAGGAGAAGCCTCGGCACGCAGGAGACGACTATTTACCAATTCTAAGACTTTGGCGTAACTTTCTCCGACGAGGACGTCGATTCGCGAAGATCGATCAGTGAAAGCACACGATAATTGATCGCAAACAAAGAGGCCCGATGAGAGAGATAGTGACGATTGGAAAACTCGATTCAGTGGCCTCTTCGACACAACGACCCGCAAATGAAATAATGCCTCCGTATATCCTTGACTCGAGGAGAAACGATTAGGAGTCCTCAGAATGTTTCATTGATGCTTAAACATATCGATACCGAATTGCGATTATGAAAATTGACAATGAAATTAAAATAAATTAAGTTATTTGAATTTCATATAGATTTGTTGACGTCACAGTAGCAAAACCTTTTTTACGAGAGTGATATCGTAGAAAGGAATGAGATCTACGTATCCACGTGCGCATGACGCGCTGATCGTCGATTCAAGCTGGCCAATATCAATCGGATGATTACCCCGACCCTCGTGAGTTATTTAAGTACATTCACGAATTCGTATCGGGCCGCAATTAGCGTGGTATACGCCGCAGAAACGACTTGTTGGGGTATTAATATCGACGACCTATAATACTCTCCGGGACAAGCGACCGATGGAAGATCACGGGCGCGCGCATTGCATAAGTTATGATCGCCGATCGATTTCTGCCTCGATAGAGACCGGTATTCTCGCGGAGTGCCGCGCACTTACCGAACGCTTTGAGAATAATTCGACTTGGAATACTCCGATAGCGCGTGCGATACGCGGCTTTGACGTTGACGGAGAATATTCCACGTGACACGGGGCAAAAAGCGTATATATATATATATATATACGCGCCGGAGGCTGTGCGCGAGGAATCATTTGCACCTGTGACTAATGGAACGGCCGTCGAAATTATCTTATCGTCATCGGACAAGTGCCATTAATAGACGCTTTCCTGTCGTACATCTCGCGGCACGAGATCGAACGGACGATACCGAGTTCTGGTCGGTGCTTTATTATTATAATGTTCCCACATATATCGCGCGGAATATTCCAAGCACGTTTTATCTTTTTCAACTAAAGTCGATTCGAATAAGCCGAGAGAACGGTGACGACTATAATGAAGAAAAAAGAAACTTGATATATTTCGTGAGAAACAGAAATTGTGTCAGGAAATAGACATTGGGAAGTTCTGGCAAATTGCGTTCGGTAAAAGGAGGAAAGCGAAACGTGTGATTTAATGGACGATTGAGAAAAGAGTTGGGATCGAAGGGATGAGATTCGGTCGCGCGGATGACACCTTGTGTGGAAAAATGGCACGACGCCGGCAAAAATAGACGCGGCCGGCATCAATTTACAAAAGGGTGACGCGTGTAACCGATTCCTTCGGACGGCGACTTATATACGTGTGGCGTAACTTCGACAACGTTTGAAGTTTCACTACGCTGTATAAATAGCACGCGACTTTTCATATATAGCCCCGCGCGCGCGTTATCCAATGTGTATCCGCTGGCGCTGACGTGGAAACCGGCAGGAAGCGTGCTGTGGCGATCGCCAGCTCCGTTCCGCGACGCGACGTGGAGAATCGCCTCGCGATCCCTGTGGAATTTTGTCTTATCAGGACTAATTAGGGAACAATTAACCCTTGATGCCTTGAATTTTGGTAATTTTTTAATACGACTTGTAATACACCCCATTCACTAATACAAGGTACAGTAACTCAGTCTAAACAATATTTTATGAAATATTAACGTTAAAAAATTTTCGTATGCGTAATTGTTTTAAAATTCTGCAAAATAAAGTTTATTTATGTGCTATAATTATGTATTATATAAATAGGAAAAATGGAATTTTATAATAGCATTACTATTATTTTATAATAGCATTATTATTATGGTCATAATGTGTACACGTTTTTGGATAATATCTATATCACAGAAACATTTAAATTTACTAATTTGCACCAAGTGCATTTTATGAATACAACACACAACTTCTTTGCACATAAGCATATGATTTATTTGTCATTGATATCGAAAAAAAAAAACATTTTAAACATTAATATTTCATGAACTATTGCGCATTAGACAGAGTACTGTGCTTTGTATCAGTGAATAAAGCGTACTGTTATACATATTAAAAATTTAGTAAAATTCAAAGGTTTAAGAGTTGTTTGTCCCCTTGTGAGTTTCTTATCTGTTACTTCAGTAAACAAAGAAGGACAATAATAGTCACCATTCCATCAATCGACTTCGCACTGAGAAAGAGGAAAGAGAAGAAAAGCTCTAACAATGAAGAATGTTATAGAAATTAACGAGATCGGCACTATAAAATAAATTGGACAAAGAAAATGACGGAAGAAAGTTTAATCGATCGTTGCTGCGTGAATGCTACATGGATATTGGATAGAAAAGAAAGCCATTGAGTTATTGATTATTCATATATAGCGCGCATTAGCCAATACACGGTTCATCCATCATATTGTTACTTCCGGACATCACCGATCCTTTCAATTTAAATAATTAATTCTATCCGTCTACACACGCGACGTTGATTGTCGTTATAGAGAATCGGCGGTATATATTAATTATAATTATATATTCTATTCACAATGCTTGTAAAATATCATCCGGCAAATATTATACTTTGTATCTTGGTCCTCCATTATAACTTCCGATCATCGCGCATTTTGCTTTCAAACGTTTTAAAACCGTACTGCCTCTTGAGAATTTTACAATAGCGAATAACGACGAAACGAGTCAAAAGTATTGATGTCACGGGGGTCAAGCGTCGATCTTGCGAGCGAGCGTGTATCAGATCCGTAACGGTCGTCAATGTAGTGACGCGCCTGAATTACGCCACCGGGTGAATTTCATAACTGCGTCGGGCGGAGGGAGGGTGCGGTGCGGTGCGGCGCGGCGAGGTAAGTGGGCGCGCGGGGGGGGGAGCGATGCATCCAGGGTGCACCGCACGAGCTTCCGGGTGGAAGAGAGAAACGCCGGACGTCGGGAACGTGGGCGTGGCGTGCGAGGGTGAAAGGCGTGGTTATGTGCGATCAATAAAACTACCCCCCGTCTCTCTCGCCTCGTCCCTCCGGACGACGCGCGGCATCGGCGATGCGGCTCGAAGTGAGAGCCGGCGGAGGGGTGCGGAGGGGGGCGCGACGTGCCTCCGAAAAGTGGGCTCGCTATATAGAGACGGAAGGAACAAGGGATGAGAGAGAGAGAGAGACAGAGAGAGAAAAGAAGAAGAGAGGGAACGGGCCCAAGGGGTCGTCTGAGGGTACGCGGTATCTCGGCAAACCGCGCATCGATCCCTCCGCGATCCTCCTCTCACCCTCGCGCGAGAGCAAGCGCGCCCGCGCGCCCCTCATCGAGCAGCCCTCGACCTCTCGCACAGAAAGTACCATGGCCTCTGGAATTACGCGGGAGACTTCATTCGTGGGCACGCAACGGTCACGCGACGGACCGTGGACGTAATAGACGAGGAATTTAACAGTCTGGGGAATTTGAGATCGGAGCAAAACGGGATCTGTTCCGTTGCGCACACATTCTTACGTCGTCAAAATTCACTATTTAAAACAGAAAGATCCAAATAAGCAAGGAATGTAATAATAGAAAATGCTGTTATTGATATAAATGTCAATTTCGAGGGAAACGACATATTTGCCGATGGGAAATTGGCTCCGAATTGTGTCCAATTTGCAGATAAAGCGTCCTAATCTTCTGGGCTTAAAATATTCCATACAATGATGACGTAATGAAGGAAAATAATGTTACAATAATACGAAACAATATTGCGTTCTATTAATTATATACTAATGATGTATAATACGAAATATACATATTAATAGGAGAAGTTGAGACACACGTTACCGGAGCCGCATCGGAGAAGGATTGCGTTTTGTAACGAGAATTGGATACGTGATATCTAAATGCATGCATATGCATATACGGCATTACTACCCGGTTTAGAAAGAAATAAATGGGAGAATTAATTTCCATGGCCGGCATGAGCCGCGGATTATATGAAATCTCGGTTCTCAATGACGACGTCACGCGAACCTCAGCTATTTAGTCTTTTCGCGATTTGTCTCGTTTACGATTGATTTACGACACGTTTGAAAATAGCGTCGACATCGATTCTTCTTTCCCACGGCCGTTTACGTCCTCCAACGTGGAGTGGAGTCGTAACGCGACGTTGCATTTCCACGGACCGCCGCGCGCCGGTCTCATTCGGGACGTAGTATATTAGTATCACGCGAGATTCGATTTAACTTTGTTACCTGATTCCGTTAATATCGACGATAATATACACGACTTACCCGTTAAATATTCCATTTTTTATTACGAAACACGAGCACGGAAATAGATTTCGAGCTGGAGCTTATACTTTGTCAAGATCTCGCTATATTCACACAATAAAAAATTTTGTGTATTTTTGTTAAAAAAATATCCTTTTTATTTATATACAGATATCTGTTGTACATAAAATTTTCGTTCACATATCATCAAACTTTTCTTTATTTTGTGTTAAATTATGGACATAATATTTGTGTCATAATTTGACATATTTACATTATGTTAAATTAACACGAAAATTTGAGTGGGCCGTTTGGGACTTGTGATTTATGTTATATTTAACACAAATTTTTTTTACTGTGCAATCATGAGATATCGTATACGTAATCTCTCAGGCCCATTCCGCAAATCTTTCGTTCGGGAAAAGTGGAGGCGAAGCTTGTCAAACAATCTATCTCTAAAATCTTCTTTTCCGTCGCACGAAGATATATACGTATAATTTCCGCTATTTAATACAAAATAGAGCGCGCATTTCGTGCGCAGACCGCGTGCGTCTAGTCAGTTTACACAAACGACCGACACACCAGCATAATTATACGTAAGGGCGTAGATTAACTTCCACGCATATAACGCACATAACGGTACGATGTAGAAAAAAAAAATTGAAAGTCGGAACAAAAAATACGAAAGCGGTGATTATTGGAAGAAGATATCGGATGCAATGAGACACGTTCGATTTTTTTTTCGCAAGATTGCGTGGATTTTGCAAGAATTCGAAACTCGAACGTCGTTGCGGTTCTCTTCCCCGCGGTCAGACGTCTCTCGCTTTTTTTTTAACGACGTAATCGGAAACCTCTCGCCAGGCGTGACCTCTGTGATCCTCGACGGTACGTCATAACAGTAAAAGTCTCGGAGTCTTAGTGTCCGCCTTCAAAACAGATCCTCGATGTGCATTCGGCTGAGTCTAAAGTACTTCCGGCTAGCAGTTTCGCTAGCCTTTTGATGCAACTTTCTATAATAATGCTCCTGACGAACGCCGCGTAAATTATTCCTCATCTCTGTCCGAACTGCCAAAAGTTCTACTGGATCAAAAAACATTTTTACGTCACGCGGAGCATACACGACTTTATTTGGAATCTCTGTATGTTTCATAAAATATTTTCAAGAGCTGCCGGGGTTACGAACAAGAATTCTTGCTGAACAAAAAAAGAACGATTTAAATTTAAAAATCGATACGAATATTCGATTATTCGGCATTTTGTTTCTTTATGACTATACGTTATGATATACCTCGACTACCTTCCATTTACGACGCTTTGTTCAACGCGCGTGCTCAGAAATCGAGTCTCTATATATAAGATTAAAATTAATGATTCATTTCGATGAGGCCGCTTTCTCCTACCGCGCCGTCAAGTTGGAGTACACCGCGCGGTTAATTAGCCGCGCGTGCTTTCAGCGTCGCGCGCGTGTTGGAGAAGAGAGCGAACAAACAAAGAGGTTCGCTATCGCGACGAGTTTGTGCGAATTATGCGGGAATCGACCCGGCGCGGCGGTACTCGCGGCGTTCACGAGTGACTAATGGCAAATCAACACCCCGAACTCGCCGTGACGCCCCCCGGTAATCTGATGATATATCGCGAAGCCGGAATTGTAACGGCGCCTTACCTGAGAGTCTGAGAGGCTAGGCGCTTTGCCGGAATGCACGCGGTACTTTAATGCGTTTGCAAATTGTGCGTCGAGTTCTCGCAGGAGTGAGCTCTCATGATTCCCTTTGTATAATGAATCTTGAATGCGATTGATAATCGCGGGAATATTACAATGTAAATTTAATCTAGTGATACTTTTGAACAATATTTTAACAAAGTGTAATATTTAATTGCGATATATGTATGATTTAAGTATGATATGTATGCAGTATGATATAATGAAATAAAATATGATTAAGTTTAAATAGTAATTAAGCAAAACAGCGTTGTTTGATTCCACGTACGCGAAAAGTATACTTTGCAACGTTTTCGTTATCATTAACAAGAAGCTTCATAAATATTTCTACGTGCATAGATTTGGGATATGAATCAAAGAGAATTACATCTACCTCAATACATCTCTCTCATCAAATAATATTACACGAGAGAATTTTCAGACACACGTTCCTGATATTACAAAGAATATTTATAAAGCGCGTTATCAGATCGTGCGTATTATATACTTTCAGCTGACTATTATTTCCTAAGGAATTTAAGGCCAATTTTTTCTTCGTCACTTTCTAATGCTCGACATTAAATGCAACACAGCCGGGAAAATTAACTTTCTATTAATATGTAGTCCACGTAAAATTAAATGGAAGAATTTCGATAAAAAGTTATTTATCCTGTTCTCCCGTTATATTATATAGAGAACTTCGTAACGATCGATGCCGCTTTTGGTAAGGCAGAAATTTTTATGTCTCACAAATTGTGTCAAGAATGATTTGTCAAAATCACCAGCCGCTTCTTAACACACGTCATTTGTTCTCTTTTCAAATAGGTACATCTGGTCCACTTAAGCTTCCACGTTGCGTCAGTGAGCCTCTCTTGAAAGAAGCTGTCAGAGCTGTCCTTACCCGCGATCACCTTCAAAGGAAGGTCGGATAAGTATATGTTGAAGGGAACGTTCACCGGAACAAATACCTATGTCGGTCCCGTAAATCACGCGATAGTGACGTCGTACCCGACGTTGACCCACCTGATCAACCTAGCTATGGTTGACCCGACAGAAGCCAGAGGACAAGGCCAATGGGCAAGCTTTAGCTTTAACAAAAATAATTATGCGCATACTAAGCCAAGTAAATTTCTGAATAACGTATCGTTGAACGTTGCTTTTTACTGTATTCTCGTGACTCTTCTTTGCATCAATCAACGCAATCCTAAATAAATTCCGAGATTGAAAATAATGTCGTTTTTTTTTTTTTTTAATAGATGCAGGAAATTGTGTTTTCAGTTCATTATCAGCAATAATAACAGATATTTGACTGGGTTAAAATTAGTTGTTAATTAATTAAGTTCGCGTTTACGAAAAAAAAAGATGAATAAACAGAAACTCAGAAATTGACAGTTTAATCGACTCCGGCATAAATAGAAGCTTTCTGGGCTCGATTGATCAAGTCAATTGCAATTTTCTGCAATGTATTGCACAGTTTGTTCCGATAACTGCGTATACCGACGCGCTTACATTCTTTATTTACAACATGCCCTCCGGGCCTTTGGGGAATCATATCCAAACACGACTTCTACATTTCGGCCCGCGGACGAATATCTTCCTTTTGTTGCCGTCTTTTCCAGGGGTCGGATCATCCCCGAGGAATAATGGCGATCACGCGAGTGGACTTGGTAATTTCCTCGCTCGTTCGATCCGCTCGCGCGTTTCTTATGTCTCTTTACAACTTTCCGTTCGCCGGGGAAAGAAATCGATCAGCGCGTACTGGATCGCGTTATATTCTTAAGCGAAATGTTTAGCATTGTTTTTTTTAAGGCCAGAGCTAATCGATCCCGCGGGCAGGCCACGGTCACCGCGATTTACATCGCGCATACTCTACGACTTATACAATCTCGACGATCACCTATATGCACCGGCCGTGTGTCTTCAGCGGTTAAATGACGCTCATGTCTGGGACGATATCGCGGCTATAAAGGCCAAGCGCTACAAAACGGCCGAATTAGCGCGAGCGCGAGTTTATAATCAGCAGATATCCTCCGTTGGCCGGAAAATTCATTATTATTATTATTATTATTATTATTATTATATGTCAATATGTTACACCAATATTCATTGCATGTTTTGCGTTTAGAAGAGAAATTTACGAGAACGTTTTGATTTTTAATTTTAGATTTTCGAAACCTGAGGAAAACTTGAATTTTTTAATCGGCGCATTTATGCATTTTTAAAAAGCGGAGTAATATTATTATAAATTATCTATTGGAAATTGGAAATTTAGTAGCGAATATTTGGAAGGACCTGTTATCAGTTCACTGAACTTTTTTAACGGCTTTTATTATAGCGAGGACGGACGTTGCACTTCTCTCTCCCGCTTTCCCCGGCTATTATCGACGCCCGGTTCGCCCGTGCCTCGTCGAGCGAATCCGCATGTTTGCGTGAGAAGCCGGTGTTTACATCGCCGACGGACGCACTTACGTAAACGCCATTAACCGGTCGGCCGGTGATTACGATATTTCGCGCGCGGGACCGAAGGAATAAGGCGCGGGGCGCGGCGCGGCGCGCGCGACGAGTTTTCTTTATTGGCGCCGGCGGAACGATGAGAGGCCGCCGAGGCCGGCATATATAATTGCGCCTGCCAATCGATTTTTCGTGTGCAACAATGCGATTTCAGGCCTCGTCGGACTTCGTAACGCGCCATTGGCAATTCGCCTATTTGCAATAGCGCCTGTGTACTCTTTTCCCCGGTCATTGTGCAAATCCTAAGGCACGGGCGACGCGCCGGGGAAAGTACGCGAGCGGGGTTTCGTGTTCGATCTAATAAGGGTAAAGGAAATAAATCTAAAACATTGAAATATTGGCATTATTTTAATCTCGATATTTATATACATCTTTTACGTAATGAATCACAATTAGGCTTCGTCTTCAACGATTCACGATTCTCCACGCGGAAAGAACGGTTTTGCTGGGTCATGTTCCAAAACTCACTCTGGGTAACTAAAATCTATAGTTTACGTCACGTACACTATAGCATTTTAGTTAACTAGAGTGAGTTTTGGAACATGATCCTGAAGTATCTAAAAACTTAGCTAGATGCAGATCTGAAAATAATTTTGTTGCACCATTAAAATAATTACGTAGAACACTCAAAATTATTGCTAAAATGTCCAAATTTTTTACAGCATTATATCATCATATACTTCAGCAATCTATATACTATATAATTATTTTGATGGTGCAACAAAATTATTTTCAAATCTGTATCTAGTTAAATTTTTATACTTCAGCAAAACCGTTTTTTCCGTGCATCATTATTTTAATACTTTAAATTTAGTTTCGCGCAAGAATTGATTTTGTCGGCTCTTCTCGTTACGAATATTATCAACGAGAGAACGCATCTAGATTTACGCGTAACGATCGCGCCGCGCCGGTTTATAATCCTCGCGCGCGAGTATTCGACGTTCAAAGCAGCGAGGAGAACGAGATAAGTGATAATTTCGCTAATTTTCGCGGATGAACGCGGATGGTGACGCGCGCGGATGAATGAGACCAGAGCGCGGAAACGCAACCGAGTAAAAGCGAGGCCGATCTCCGGAGATTTCAATTCGTGCGAGCGAGCCTCGTTCTTCTCCCCCCCCCCCCGATTATCCTCTCTGCCGTCTCCCGCTTCCTCTCTCGCTTTCAACGCTCATCATTCTAAGCCAGCCTTTCAATTTATGCAAATCATACTCGCTTCTAGCGGCGCGGCAATGACGAAATTACGAAGGAAGAACTCGCGGAGCAGCCTGAATAAAATAGCTGAATATCCACGGATTTGTAAAAAAAATAAAAAATAAATAAACCAGTAATTCTCAAAGATGAAAGAACAAAAACTTCGAAAGGACATAAAGGCAAATGTTTCAAAGTTCAAAAGTAACAAAATTCTAAAGCAAGCAAAAAATGAATATAAATCGTAAATGTCTGCATGCATGTATTAAATAATTCTTAAAAAATATATTTTGTATATAAAAGCGATTTCTGGCTCCATATTACATTTAATGTTAGAGCAACGTTATAAGCAGACAGACACTTCAAGTTGCAAATTACACGAAGGTCCGAATAATTCAGCGGCATTATTTGAATGGAGTTAAAATTGCGTCGTGTTGCTTTGGACTTGGTTTCGCCGGTATAATTCTTTTCTCATTTTAACGGGAGTGACCCGTAATCGAGGACGAATAAGGTTAATATGTACCTGCCACGACCAGAGCGCATCCCGCATCCCCTCCACGAGAAGGACAAAAATAAATTATTGTTCCGGCTCGCGTTCCCGCTTCGGGGGTGCCGGCGTTCCCCTTTGTTCCAGCCAGCCCCCCCTCGGGGCCTAACCGGCTTTCCACGGCGGCGCGCATCATACTCTCCTCCCGTCCTCGCGTACTCCGCAACGGCGTACCTAATATAATATTCCAGGCAATTACAGTGTTTGCGGATCAAACAGAGGGACTCGTTTCATCCCCCGTCTGCGAGGCGATGCCCACCCTTCCTACGGGTACGGGGACTGGTATCCCCTCTCGCGCCCCCCTTCTTTCGCCGTCGCGACGACGGCGGTGGTGGCGGCGCGGCGGCTTGAGAATCGCGCGGGTGGCGGCCGCCGGATATACGGGGAACGATTTTCTGTCTGGTACCTTTTTTAATGGGCACGGGAACGTTGACTGGCACACCGCGAGATTATTCTCCCGCCGGGGAGAGTTTTCACTTTAAAACCTATACGGATCTCTGAATTTCCACCTTTTAAAGACTTTACATCTGTCATTCTTCTGACTTTACGGTCTTCCGTACTTTCCACTGAAGCGATTAAATTTATGAACTTATCAATCCTTACAACTTTAGTTCTTGCGGCCCTCGGAGCAGAATAGCAAGGGACATTATGTTTTTCAGTTACGGTGACATCATCCAATAAATTGATAGAAGAAACTTATAAAATATCATAACTTTTCACTGCTTCCACTTAAATGCCTAACTTTATGTAAAATCGAGTTTAATGTGAAAGGTCGTGGAATATTATATGTAGATTAATTAATTTAAAAAGAGATAAGACTAATTTGAAGAAGATGCTATTTTTAAGATTACAATTATCTTAAAAGAATAGGCGGGAAAAGACTTTCGTAAGACTAAGGCTGCGGTCCGGCACTTAACACTACAAATGCTTCGAAACACTTTTCTTCTCCTTTCCTTCATGAAGAAAAAAGAAGAAAAAGAAGAAAGCTTCAAAGCATTTGTAGCTTCAAATGGACTACAGCCTAAATCATTTTACTGAACTGAGAAGCGCGTTTGAGACGAGTATGAGTAGTCAAACAGGAAAGTGAGATGTCGATTCCGAGAAAAAGAGAGAGAGAGAGAGAGAGAGAGAGAGAGAGAGAGAGAGAGAGAGGAAGGACACAGAGAAGAAGATTAACGGCCTTTTAAAGAAAGGGAAAGTGATGAGAGGCACGTTCCCGTTGGAAAGAGGATGAAGTTTAATGTCTCGCTCGCCATTCTCACGCATAATCGTGTACCGGCCTCGCTGTTTTTTTTCTTTCCGGCTCGGATACTCGGGTGCCCTCTTCTCTTTTCGTATTCATGGTAAGAACTCGCGGACTCGCGTTCCAGTTTTTAATCGCGCGCGCCTTTGCGGAAACGCGACCTGGACGAACGAGACCGGCGGACCTATTGCGCGATTTATATTCCTCTGTTGCGCCCACACTTGGCTCCGTCCGTCCGCTCGCGCGAGTCTTACCTCACTTCGGGTTCCCATAAGTGTTCCTCGTGTATGTCAGGTGCACGTCGTCTCTTGCGCATGTAGCTAGACACCCGCGATCGTCGCTGTTACATCTTCGGATGACTATATAGGAACGTCCGTTATCGTCATGGCGCCGATTATTCGCGAAAGGATGGAAGGAGTCGTCCTCTCTTTACGTTGGATTAATTTACGCGTTTGCTGAAATATTGCAACTTTTGCTTTAAATAACTCTCGCTTTTATATATCTCTGTTTTATTTTTAGAATTAATAAAAACGCAATTCTCCAAAATGAAAATAACGCCTCATGCTGGATCAATTTAACTTTTACCGAAACATCGAGATCTTTTTCTTTGAATAAATTTTGCTTTTATGTACTTATTTTAGGATCCATAGAAAAAAACGTGATTCTCCAACGTGAAAATAAGTAGACACACAACTCTCTTTTTAAGAGGTTTTCCTTTCCGTGTTTTTTTTTACGCGGTTTCTCAAACATTTTTGTAATCTCTTATGTATATGTATATATTAAATTCATTTTAATTTTTAATAATTAATTAATAAAAAGTTTTCAATCGGACACATATCCGTCCATATCATCACGTTGAAAAAGCGAGTAATATTCTAGACAGACTATACAATCGAATAAGTCATAGTGTGATATATATATAATAAAATAATTTTATTTATTAAATAAAATTTAAAGTTATATATATCAGCAGGCTCTGAAGTAAAACATAATCTCTCTCCATTTTTGCAATACATATTACAAGGTTTTTTTTATCACGTAGTTGGTCTACATTCGAGCACTTTTTACACGGTAAATACATATACCGAGTGAAAAAACCATGAAAAAGAAAAACTTTCCTGAATAGCACCATTTTTTACGCGTTTTTTTAAATTACGCGATTTCTTCTTCACGTAGAACGTATCTACTGCGTAAAAAGAGAGTTGGATGTACCTGATACAAGACACTATCGCGTCTCTTAAATTCACGTGACCTTCCGTGTAACATATTAAGAGCGAAAAATATTGCGTCAATTTGATATTCACGCGTTTGTCATTTCCAGATTGTGGCCGCGTCCGTCGAAATGTCACGTCTAATAACAAATCGTCTCTAACAGAGATTCAGCGTATGCGACGTTCCTTCGGGCGGTTCTTAAATCTCCTTGATCTTCCGTTTTGCGGCCTCGCCGTTCTTCTTCCCGACGGCAGGTGCCTGCCGTCGCGTGTCGCAACGCGAGCAAAGCAAACACTTTGCGACACGGTCGGATTTTACGAGCACGTGCATCGATCCTCCGGCGCCGAGCCGAGACCGGTATACGTGCTTGCAAGCCGTCCGTTTCGCGCGAGGACCTCCCGATGCTGAACGACGCGCTTCGCCCGCGCTCGCGCAAATCGCAACGAAGGTCCTCCCCGACCCGCAACGGAGTTGCGCAAATGTATGTGAAGTTAGCCCCGCACTTTTTGAATTTTTAGTTTTTTTTTATTGTGCCGTATTGTGCTACGTTTGTGCTGTATTGTGCCGCAAACCGCAACTCCGTAACCCAAAGCGTATTCGAGAAAATTAAAAAAAACAAAATTTTTGATAGCCCCGCATTTTTCGAATTTTCAGTTTTTTTTTATTGTGCCATATTGTGCTAGATTTGTGCTGACTTGTGCCGCAAACGAGAGATTGATAACTTTGATAACAATTAAGAAAAAAAATAAAAAAAAAATTATACTAGCCCCGCACTTTTATCGAAATAAACCCATTTTTTTTTGGTTGATAGATAATAATTTGTGCCACGTTGTGCCGTTGGAACTAACTCGATATCTCTTTTCGTTGGGACAGATAAAAAATATTAAATTTTTAAACAAAATAACAATTAATTACTTCAAAATTAATTACTTCGCATTTATCAAACTTCTGTAAACTGTGCTGAGTTTCGCTAGATGAGTACAACAAAGAAATGGCCAAAAATGCAAAGAAAGTTGCAGGGGTTGAAAATTATAGGCTAAGGGAGAGGGAGAAATAGGGGTGAGAAAAAAATTTTACAATTTAAAATTTTTTAAAATTGTGCCGGGTTGTGCTCGAAGAGTACAATAACTTTTTTTAATGACAAAATGTCCGCAAGTCGTTAGTTTTCGCAGCACATCCATCTAGAGAAAGCAATTTTTAGGAATTCCAATTTTTAAATCGCTATAACTTTTGAACCGTGACAGGAAATGAAATTTTGCGAATTGTGCTGAGTTGTGCTGGACGGGCACAACAAGAAAACGGCTAAAAAAGAATCGAAAGTAGCAGGGGTTGAAAATAATGAGCCAAAGGGGATGGGGGTGAGAAGAAAAATTCGCATTTTCAAATTTTTTAAAATTGTGCCGGATTGTGCTAGGCGAGTACAATGACTTTCGTTAATGACAAAATGTCCGCAAGTCTTTAGTTTTCGCAGCACAACCATCTAGGGAAAGCAGTTTTTAGGAATTCCAATTTTCAAATTGCTATAACTTTAGAACCGTGACAGGGAATGAAATTTTGCGACTTGTGCTGAATTGTGCTGGACGGGCACAACAAGAAAACGGCTAAAAAAGAATCGAAAGTAGCAGGGGTTGAAAATAATGAGCCAAAGGGGATGGGGGTGAAAAGAAAAATTCGCATTTTCAAATTTTTTAAAATTGTGCCGGATTGTGCTAGGCGAGTACAATGACTTTCGTTAATGACAAAATGTCCGCAAGTCTTTAGTTTTCGCAGCACAACGATCGGGAGAGCGCAGTTTTTAGGAATTCCAATTTTCAAATTGCTATAACTTTAGAACCGTGACAGGGAATGAAATTTTGCGACTTGTGCTGAATTGTGCTGGACGGGCACAACAAGAAAACGGCTAAAAAAAAATCGAAAGTAGCAGGGGTTGAAAATAATGAGCCAAAGAGGATGGGGGTGAGAAGAAAAATTCGCATTTTCAAATTTTTTAAAATTGTGCCGGATTGTGCTAGGCGAGTACAATGACTTTCGTTAATGACAAAATGTCCGCAAGTCATTAGTTTTCGCAGCACAACCATCTAGAGAAAGCAGTTTTTAGGAATTCCAATTTTCAAATTGCTATAACTTTAGAACCGTGACAGGGAATGAAATTTTGCGACTTGTGCTGAATTGTGCTGGACGGGCACAACAAGAAAACGGCTAAAAAAGAATCGAAAGTAGCAGGGGTTGAAAATAATGAGCCAAAGGGGATGGGGGTGAAAAGAAAAATTCGCATTTTCAAATTTTTTAAAATTGTGCCGGATTGTGCTAGGCGAGTACAATGACTTTCGTTAATGACAAAATGTCCGCAAGTCTTTAGTTTTCGCAGCACAACCATCTAGGGAAAGCAGTTTTTAGGAATTCCAATTTTCAAATTGCTATAACTTTAGAACCGTGACAGGGAATGAAATTTTGCGACTTGTGCTGAATTGTGCTGGACGGGCACAACAAGAAAACGGCTAAAAAAAAATCGAAAGTAGCAGGGGTTGAAAATAATGAGCCAAAGAGGATGGGGGTGAGAAGAAAAATTCGCATTTTCAAATTTTTTAAAATTGTGCCGGATTGTGCTAGGCGAGTACAATGACTTTCGTTAATGACAAAATGTCCGCAAGTCATTAGTTTTCGCAGCACAACCATCTAGAGAAAGCAGTTTTTAGGAATTCCAATTTTTAAATTGCTATAACTTTAGAACCGTGACAGGGAATGAAATTTTGCGACTTGTGCCGAATTGTGCTGGACGGGCACAACAAGAAAACGGCTAAAAAAGAATCGAAAGTAGCAGGGGTTGAAAATAATGAGCCAAAGGGGATGGGTTTGAGAAGAAAAATTCGCATTTTCAATTTTTTTAAAATTGTGCCGGATTGTGCTAGGCGAGTACAATGACTTTCGTCAATGACAAAATGTCGACAGGTCACATTTTATGGATTTTACAATACAACTGTTACAATACAACTAGAAACTTGGGTTTTAGTTGTAGAAAAATTCTAAACCCCATGCTACTTTCGATTCTTTTTTAGCCGTTTTCTTGTTGTGCCCGTCCAGCACAATTCAGCACAAGTCGCAAAATTTCATTTCCTGTCACGGTTCTAAAATTATAGCAATTTGAAAATTGGAATTCCTAAAAACTGCTTTCTCTAGATGGTTGTGCTGCGAAAACTAATGACTGGCGGACATTTTGTCATTAACAAAAGTCATTGTACTCGCCTAGCACAATCCGGCACAATTTTAAAAAAATTGAAAATGCGAATTTTTCTTCTCACCCCCATCCCCTTTGGCTCATTATTTTCAACCCCTGCTACTTTCGATTCTTTTTTAGCCGTTTTCTTGTTGTGCCCGTCCAGCACAACTCAGCACAAGTCGCAAAATTTCATTCCCTGTCACGGTTCTAAAGTTATAGCAATTTGAAAATTGGAATTCCTAAAAACTGCTTTCCCTAGATGGTTGTGCTGCGAAAACTAACGACTTGCGGACATTTTGTTATTAACGAAAGTCATTGTACTCGCCTAGCACAATCCGGCACAATTTTAAAAAATTTGAAAATGCGAATTTTTCTTCTCACCCCCATCCCCTTTGGCTCATTATTTTCAACCCCTGCTACTTTCGATTCTTTTTTAGCCGTTTTCTTGTTGTGCCCGTCCAGCACAACTCAGCACAAGTCGCAAAATTTCATTCCCTGTCACGGTTCTAAAGTTATAGCAATTTGAAAATTGGAATTCCTAAAAACTGCTTTCTCTAGATGGTTGTGCTGCGAAAACTAACGACTTGCGGACATTTTGTTATTAACGAAAGTCATTGTACTCGCCTAGCACAATCCGGCACAATTTTAAAAAATTTGAAAATGCGAATTTTTCTTCTCACCCCCATCCCCTTTGGCTCATTATTTTCAACCCCTGCTACTTTCGATTCTTTTTTAGCCGTTTTCTTGTTGTGCCCGTCCAGCACAATTCAGCACAAGTCGCAAAATTTCATTCCCTGTCACGGTTCTAAAGTTATAGCAATTTGAAAATTGGAATTCCTAAAAACTGCTTTCTCTAGATGGTTGTGCTGCGAAAACTAACGACTTGCGGACATTTTGTTATTAACGAAAGTCATTGTACTCGCCTAGCACAATCCGGCACAATTTTAAAAAATTTGAAAATGCGAATTTTTCTTCTCACCCCCATCCCCTTTGGCTCATTATTTTCAACCCCTGCTACTTTCGATTCTTTTTTAGCCGTTTTCTTGTTGTGCCCGTCCAGCACAATTCAGCACAAGTCGCAAAATTTCATTCCCTGTCACGGTTCTAAAGTTATAGCAATTTGAAAATTGGAATTCCTAAAAACTGCTTTCTCTAGATGGTTGTGCTGCGAAAACTAACGACTTGCGGACATTTTGTTATTAACGAAAGTCATTGTACTCGCCTAGCACAATCCGGCACAATTTTAAAAAATTTGAAAATGCGAATTTTTCTTCTCACCCCCATCCCCTTTGGCTCATTATTTTCAACCCCTGCTACTTTCGATTCTTTTTTAGCCGTTTTCTTGTTGTGCCCGTCCAGCACAACTCAGCACAATTCGCAAAATTTCATTTCCTGTCACGGTTCAAAAGTTATAGCGATTTAAAAATTGGAATTCCTAAAAATTGCTTTCTCTAGATGGTTGTGCTGCGAAAACTAACGACTTGCGGACATTTTGTCATTAAAAAAAGTTATTGTACTCTTCGAGCACAACCCGGCACAATTTTAAAAAATTTTAAATTGTAAAATTTTTTTCTCACCCCTACTTCTCCCTCTCCCTTAGCCCATAATTTTCAACCCCTGCAACTTTCTTTGCATTTTTGGCCATTTCTTTGTTGTACTCATCTAGCGAAACTCAGCACAGTTTACAGAAGTTTGATAAATGCGAAGTAATTAATTTTGAAGTAATTAATTGTTATTTTGTTTAAAAATTTAATATTTTTTATCTGCCCCAACGAAAAGAGATATCGAGTTAGTTCCAACGGCACAACGTGGCACAAATTATTATCTATCAACCAAAAAAAAATGGGTTTATTTCGATAAAAGTGCGGGGCTAGTATAATTTTTTTTTTATTTTTTTTCTTAATTGTTATCGAAGTTATCAATCTCTCGTTTGCGGCACAAGTCAGCACAAATCTAGCACAATACGGCACAATAAAAAAAAACTGAAAATTCGAAAAATGCGGGGCTATCAAAAATTTTGTTTTTTTTAATTTTCTCGAATACGCTTTGGGTTACGGAGTTGCGGTTTGCGGCACAATACAGCACAAACGTAGCACAATACGGCACAATAAAAAAAAACTAAAAATTCAAAAAGTGCGGGGCTAACTTCACATACATGTTGCGCAACTCATTTTTAATTAAGCCGGTTCTACAATACGTTGCAAACGATATAGCAACTGTTAGTTGAAAAGTGTTATTTCCACGTCGCGCTTGTCAATTGCGGTTGTCAAAAGAGAGTTGGCGAACTTTTGAACTTTTTTGCCGACAGTAACTGTGGCAATCGGCAATCAAAATTAACATTTTTCAACTTAGCAACTTGCCATCGTTTGCGACTTATCGTAGAACCGGCGTTAAACAGCAGCCGAGAGCCCAGCCGTGTCTAACGGGCAATCCGCCTCTAACGAGCTGAATCACGGAGATTAAACGTTCTTCATGCGCCACGATGATGTATGACTTTCGTTGCGCGTTCGTACGGCAGAGAAATATAAATTTCGCTCGACTCCGCCAACAAAGTTGAATCTGCGAGAACCGCGACGGCCTCGGAAACTTTGTATTAGAAAATATCATTTGTTTTATTCCTCGTATATACAGAGCGCACCCCGTGTCATTTTCTAGTGAAACTTATTGTTAGCGTCGATCGCGTTATCTTCTCAGCAAACACTCTGTGATCGAACGCTCCTTCTCCTTCAACCTCGTCTTACGCGTAAAAAGATTTATTATAAATTTTCTGGCAAACTTCGTTCTCGAAAATCCCATTTTTAAGCTCGAAGATGAAAAATCCGCTCGCCACGGACCGCGCGTTTTCTTTCTCTCTTCTAAATGTGCCAACGTGTCGCCCCCTCGACAGGGGGGGGGGGAGGTATTATGAACCGGGGAACGGGGAACACTTACAGAGAGACGCCGCTTGCACAATACGTGGCCGTTATGCCGCGCACGCGGTTGCTGAAATCCGGCAGGATTTTATTTCCTGCGACTCTTTTGTCTCTCTAACGAGATTTTGCGAGAGATTTGGCGCGCCCGGCCGCCCCCCGTCGCCGCGCCGCGCGCCGGCCCAGCAGCCTGTGAATTCGATCGTACGGAACCGAATTACACGGGCCGTTCGCTTGATATTCCGCGCGTCGACTCTTCCTCATCGGATACTTTCTTTCTCCTCCCCGCGGGCCGCAAGTCGCAACCACCTCGCGCGCGTTCTCTCCTCCTCTTCCTTCTTTTCCTCATTCGCCGCCGAGCTCCGCGACCTGGAACGTGCCGCGTCCCGTGCGCACGTACACGCATTTTCGTAATTACGAACAAGCGCGTCCGGGAGACGCGAGTCTCTCTTTATGCCGCCGCGGAATTTCTACCTGCATGGTAGACGCGTATATGTACGTTACCCGAGAAGAGATTCTCCGTGTCTGCAGCTTGATATTGTATTTGAATATTCTGACATCTCTCTCTTTGTGCGCATCCATATATTTCCATATCTCTCTCACATCTCCTCCTTCGCATCTCTGCATATATCAATATAGATCATCAATACGATATAATAATTTCAATACCTATATCTACATAATATAATCATTTCCATATTTCTGCGAAATCATATTAAAATGTATGTTTTCGGATGGAGATGTGCGAACATTTCGAATTTAAATTTCTATGGTATTCATAGTCGGATCTTATTTCAAGACCGTCTTAAGTATAAATGTCTTAAGGCATTAATACGGCTCTGTGATTGGCTTAAGACATCTTAAGATAGTACTTAAGACGGTCTTAAATATAAGAATCGACTATGAATATCGGCCTATGATTCGAAAATTTCGAATCTAGATGGTTCGAATACGAATTATATACATTGTCAATTTTATAAAATCATATTTCCCGTTAATAAGCAAATACGATCATGTTAATAGAGGTGCATTCAGTATCTATCTTAACCGCTCACTGAGCGGATAAGTAGCAGTCAAAAAGTTTATTTCTAATTTTTGACATGTATATACTGAAACTCTATCAATTATAAGTAAAAGTTTGAGTATGCATAAAAAATAGTAAGCTATGAGTATTGATATCTAATAAAATAAACTATATTTATTATTTTTTTTTTTACTTTAATTTCTAAGTATGTAATTAAATAATGTTACTGGATATTATAAGAGTATTTTAATAATTTATCTAAGATTTTTTGCCTAATTGTTTCAGTTACTGCGGCATTAAATAAAGTATATTTTATTAATTTTATATTAAATATTAAAATGTGTTTATTTGCTTTTTAAAAAGAATTTATATTATATTTATTATATATCAAGATTATTTTTCCACATTAAAATATTATCTTATTGTCTACGTGTTAAAATTCAATCCAATAATAATTATATTGTTAATTAAAAACTATATTTCAATGATTCGATTCGCTTCAATTCGAATTCGAAAGAGCAAATAAAATTCGATTATTCAACATCAAAAATCCTTGATTCGCACATCTCCTTAATGCGCGACTCAGGCAATATTAGAATACATATACATAATGCAATAACGGCGACCCACTAATATCGTTCGACTCATTCGCGAACTCCTCGTTTTATCTCTCGTTCTTTCTCCGCGCCAGGATCGCGCGCGCGCGCGGAGGCGTTTACGCAACTTTGGACGTGACTCGTCACGTATTCACGTACGCGCTGCGTAATTACGCGTCGCCTATATATATAAGACGTTGCGAGGAAGTTCGCTAACTTACAACACGGCGTTTCCAAGCTACCTAAACAGCCGCTCGTTAAAAATACAATAATGACTTGGGTAACGCGCATGAAGATCTCAACACCGCAAAATTATAGTAATTGATAAATGACCTGTGCTCTTTCAACGGTATAAAAAGCTGATATCTACACGCTCGCGATCGTATGATATACAAGTATCTTTTTTGTCTATTTGTATCACCTTGTAAAAGGCAGAAGCGTTATAATTAGAGCCGCGAGACAGCAAGGACTAATTCATTAGCGCGACGCGATGAACGCGATAAATCGTAGAGAGCCATTAGAGCTTGAATAAAATAACAGCTTTCATCGTCATATGAAAGCGTTATCTGAATGTCAGCGATGTCAGCGTTATCTAAACAAAGTGCGAATACTTTACGTTAATTAGCCGCCGGCTTCGTCGCGTCGTCGACCGTTTTACCTCGCGATTCATTTCCTTTGAACAATAGTGCGCGCGAACTGTATGTACGTGGCCTCAATGGTTCATCAGGGACCATCTCGATATTGCGACGTATACGCGCGAGTCGCGTTTGTTCTTTCTCCGATTTCGAAATTCAGCGAGAATTGCGCAAGCCACGATGAATTTTCGCTACAAAATAATGCAAATCTGCGTAACACTTTTTTATTCGTACCGCAGGAACGTTGACAATAAAATATTTGCGTATTTTTTTGAAATTATATTCAGCACATCGAACGATACGAGTGCGCTTTTCTTTTTATTTCAAATTAACTCTTTATACTAGCCATTACACAGTTATAAAGCAAGTATGTGAGATGTACCATATTGCTAAATGTTAAAGAAGATATCTCACAATACGCTTATTATAATAAAACGCCGAAGAGATGGCTGCTTACACGACGGGATTCAATTTATTTTTCAATGCAATTTATGTTACGCAACAGCGGCGGAATGTTAAATATCGGTTAAGCCATCCGAGCTGTCACGGACCGCGGCATCTTACAATGTCCTGTCTGTCCTGCACGGTATACGCGTGTGTCCTGTCCTGTCGCCGTTCTCACGCCGCGGAAGAAACGAGACCTCGAGTCGCGAGGCGAGTCGTGACCGCCGATCCCTAGTCGTTCCAATTCGGAAAAGCGGAGCTGTCAGATAAACCGCGCGCGTCTCTCTCTCTCTCTCTCTCTCTCTCTCTCTCTCTCTCTCTCTCTCTCTCTCTCTCTCTCTCTCTCTCTCTCTCTCTCTCTCTCTCTCGAGGACCATTAACAGGACGATCAGCTGCGGGTCGTTCATTTCAGCATTTGTCCGTCGATGGATATATATACCTACGGCTTGAGCCGCAGAATTGAAGTCGCGGCCGTGCGAAAGTCGACGACGGTGACGGGAAAAACAATGACGGGTCCTCTCACGCGGTTACAACGCGAATACAAACGCGAGCGTTGTCCTCTCTCTCTCTCTCTCTCTCTCTCTCTTCTCTCTCTCTTCTCTCTCTCTCTCTCTCTCTCTCTCTCTCTCTCTCTTTCTCTCTCTTCCTCCTCTCTCTCTCTCGATCTCTCTCTCTCTCTCTCTCTCTCTCTCTCTCTCTCTCTCTCTCTCGTATATACGAACTTGCCCGTGTAAATGTTGTCCCGCTGCTGGGTCAACAGCTGGACTGGCTGATCGATATCTATTCCGGTCCTGAACGAAAAGACACGCGAGCCAGGTATTTAGCGCCACGCGGTTGCGATGCGACAAAAACGGAAGCGTGTAAAAAATAAAATACGATGCAATACAACGGAACGAAATGCAGAAAAATGGTATATTTTTTAATAGGTCGTATATCACGCCGATGTGAAGGAAAGAAAAATTTTGTTTTAGCCTTGCTGCCCTTCAGAGATGTGCAACTATTCGAATACGAATCGAATCGAATCGAATCGAATATCACCCGATTCGATTCAAATTCGAATTTTTATGATTTGGATCCAAACTATTCGAAAATTTCGAACCTAGGCTGCAGTCCATTTGATGTTACAAGTTCTTCGAAGCGTTCTTTTTCTTCTTTTTTCTTTATTGAAAGAAAGGAGAAGAAGAATGCTTCGAAGCATTTGTAGCATCAAATGGACCGCAGCCCTAGATGGATCGAATACGAATCATATACGTTGTCAATTTTATAAAAAATCATATTTCCCATTAATAAGCAAAAGTACGTTAATAGGTTTTTCAGTGAGTGCATTCAGTATTATAAACAGTAGCAGTCAAAAAGTTTATTTCTAATATTTTACATGCCCTGCGACCCTATCAAATTATAAGTAAAAGCTTGAATATGCGTAAAAAAAATAGCTATTGTATTGATAATAAAATGAACTATATTATTTTATTTTAATTTCTATGTATGTAATTGGAATTGTATGTAATGTTTTTGCGACATGTACGTAATTATTACTGCGACATTCAATAAAATATATTTTATTAATTTTATATTAAATATTTAAATATGTTTTTTTGCTTTTTAAAAAGAATTTGTGTTGCATAATCAAGATTATTTTGCCACATTAATATAATGTGCAATTTAATCTAATAATAATTATATTGTTAATTAAAAATTATATTTCAACAATTTGACTCGAAAATATTCGATTCGCTTCAATTCGAATAAAATTTTTGATTCAAATTTGAAAGAGGAAATAAAATTCAATTTGATTCAATTCGACATAAAGGATCTTTGATTCGCACATCTCTACTGTTCTCATTAATTAACAAATTCATTGTTCACTTAACCCAGGTGACAGAATGACGTCAAATGACATATTAATAACGTCTAAAGACGTCTCTGCAGTACGTCATTCAGACGTCATCCTGCTACCTGGGGAAATTAAAGCGTAATACAATCGTTATCATAAACTTGTTTGGAAAAGGAATTATAGAAATAAGGTTCTCTGAGCATGATGGGTATTCCATATAAATTACCTTTCGCAAAATAATAGCCTTTAAAGAGAACGTAAAAAAAAGAGGAAACCCGCCTCTTCGTTTATTAATACATTCGCCAATTGCCCCATCGCTCATAATCACGCGACGTAACGCGTGATCGTCTGGTAATGCCATCAGATGAATCGAGCGAGTGACACGGGCGTTCCAGCCCGATGTCAGGAACAGTCTTAATTTAACGTTCGATCTCGTTCGCAAACAATGACGCCTGCTACGTAACACGAAGGGCGTCGTAGGCTAAGGGTGGAGTACCGTCAACGTAGTAATATCAATCCCCTGCAAGTTTTCATATAACTATCAGCTGTCTGTAATTTTTCTGACTGCGACACTGAACAACCTCGTCACAAAAATTCTGTAATCACTTTTTAAATATTTTCTACGTAATTTATAATTAACACATTTTCGAAAGTTGTAAAACTTGCCACGTCGCTGATTTCAAGATTTACAAAATGAAAAATAACTTCGTGTTTATATAACTACCTCGTTATACTTATTTAAAGTTGTTCCCGCCGAGATTTTGCGGTTGACAGCGGTTGAAAAAAACGTGAAGGAGTCAGCTTTAACTTGAGTGATGGCTGAGATATAATAATAATAGATGGTGTTACTTGTTCCATTGTAAAACTTGTAGACTCCTAAAAACTCTTAAGCTTTATAGCTTTGTATTCAACATTGGAAACTTCAACGGACGCGCATAGAGCAGCATTTCCTCCAAAGAGAAAACTCGCTTAAATGCATTCTTGTTGGAAATTATTAAAAAGATTCTCTTCTGCTAATTGTAATTATTTATAAATTTTACCTACACTGAAAAAACAATTTTCTGCATTTTAGTAAATATTAGTTTGCAACTGTGATTCCATTTACTAAAATAAAGAAAATTTTTCTTTTTATTAGTATTTTTTTCTTAGTGAATACACATGTACTAATAAAAAGGAAAATTTTCTTCATTTTAGTAAATGGAGTCTGGAGTTACAGTTGTATGCAAACTAATGTTTACTAAAATGCAGAAAAACATTTTTTTTCAGTGTACAATTATAAAGTCGTACTAAAAACGCTCATGAATACTTATGTAATAACAATATACAATAAAATTTAAAAAGCAAACAATTCTTTACACTTGTTCAAGTACTTTTTATACGAGCATTTATCAAGTGCGGCAATGCAGCAATTCTTCTTAACTTTTACGCAAAGCTTTTTAATAAACTTCTAAAGGATAATCTTTCTACGATAAATTTTAAACTAATTCTGCTAAAGACCAGCGAATTCTTTCAGCGCGGGAGTTCCACACGAACAGTCCTGAAAGACTTTGATAAAAAAAAAAAAAAAATTTTAACGAGACTAGACGTTGTGCTCGTGAAAATCCGAGCAATCTTTTCAAATATTAAATGTAACAATGTAAGTTTGTTAAATATGTAAGCAATTGTGAAACATGAAGCTTTTGATAGCGTATCAAGTAACGCGCGCTCGTTTTTGCTCGCGACCGATATAAAAATACCTTTGACCTTATATCTATCGGCTTTACGCAGGAGTCGAGCGATCGGCTACGGCATCAGCGCGAACCTGTTACGCAGCGCCTCGGTCACCCGACTTTTGACCTCCCGCATCCCCCTTCGAACATTACTGATCCTCAACCCGCTCGTGCGCAGCTAACCTGGCTGCCATTGACTTCGTCGTGTCCTTTCAACGTTTATTCTCACCGACGCGAAAAAGGGAGAGTAAGCTCCAACGTGATTAGCATTGACTTTGCCGGGTTCTCTCTGCGTTCTGCGCAACATGAAAATTGAGGATAATTGTTAATTTAATTTAATTTTACGATATTCTTTTGATGTTGCGCATCGACAGGAACAGAGAAAAAAAGCTTCAATCTGTTATTTACTTTGCCGTGTCCGCCGTCAGCGTTTTATATCAACAGACATCGAAGATATCTGTTTTATATCGAGAGGAAAAGAGCAGCGTCCTCTGAGACTTTAATGCTGCATTCAATATCAATTTATTTCAGGTTCAATGTTATCTATAATATTAATCTACTATGCGATTAAGGAAATTTGCGGGCAAATTTACAGTCGTAAGTTACAATTTCGCTAAGAATAAACAGATGCGAACAAAATCGAATATTATTTGGTCAACTTCGCGATCAGACGGTGACGAGCGAATGCCGACTGACGCGTAACGGAGCGTCGAAATTCCGCCCGCGGCCATTATCCTGGCCGATGCCGGCGTGACGTTCACCACACGGTGCCGAAGCGCGCGATAGAGCGCGTCAAGTGCCGGCAAACGATCGGTAATCCCCCTGAGCCCGGCTGGGTGAACGAAGACGAAAAGGAAGAAGAGCGCGGATGGCGATGTCTCCTGGAAAACTGAACGCGCCACACTCACGGTCGAGCCGCCACTCGAGGCAGGGTCTCGCAATTTCACCTTTTACCCTCACTCGCACGGCGTCCAGGTGGCGGCCGCGGGTAGGCACGCGAGAGGGTTGACGATCCGCCGGTTGAAGAGCCACTGGCCGGGGGGGGGGGGGAAACGAGCAGGGCATGTTCGAGAACCCCTTCGACCCTCGGAGCGGGGTGGCAGGCAGGCAGGCAGGCAGGCATCGGGCAGGCAGCCCATAGCGCGCCTCGCACACAGGTGAGGCCTGATATCGACCTGACGCCAGAAATACCGCGCAGCATCGACCGTCGTCGTTATACCTGGTCTCGCCCTCCCTCCCCCCGCCTGCGCCCTCTTCCGCGCCGCTCCTCTCCGCCGTCCACCCTTCCCCTCCCCGAGGAGGATGCGGCGGAGGGTGCCGTACAGTCGATGGTGGAGGGTTTGGGGGCTGACGCACGGCCTCACCGCCGCCAATCCCTGGATTCTGGCGGCCGCGGCTGCGCCCTGCCGCGCCTTCCGCGGCGAAATCGTCGTCGCCGCCACCGCCGCCGCCGCCGCCGCCACCGCCGCCACCGCCACCGTGACGGTGAGAGAGGGCGCCGCGGCGGACCCGGTGGCGGGGAGGACTCCGAGGGCAGACGTTCCAAAGCCACCCCGACGGAGAGACACGCCGAGACGCCCCTGCCATTGGGAGCCCTTCGGTCTTAGTAAGTATCCCGGCCGATTTCGTTCCCTGCTCCTGTCTGCGCTCCCCGTGTCGTCCACGTCCCTCGCCCGTGTCTTCCTCGTAAAGGGATATATACGTGCGCGTTTTCGGTGGTGGAATTTCTCCATATGGGCGCTTTGGTGCGCGACTCGCTGGGATCGTTTGAGGGAAATCGGTAGCTTCCGGTACGAAAATTCGGCTAAAACTCCCAATGTTCTTTTCATTCTCGTGTCTTTGACATTTGTTGGCCATTTCAGGAATTGTCCTGGTCTTTTCTCCTGCTCCGAATCCAAAAGGAGCTCTACATCTAACAAAAAAATTCTCATCTCCTGAAATCTCCTTGATTAGTTGGGGAAGATTTACGTTGAAGCGATGGCAGTCAAATTGCGTTAAACGATTTTCTGATTTTCTCAGCCATTTCTTATTGGTATCCAATTTCCTCCTGTTTGGTTTATTTAGTGTTAAAATGTTATCTTCATTGCAACAACAATTTGATCGAATTTTTAGCATGGTATACTCTAGATAGCTACTTTTATGGCGCACAATATTTTTTCACGATTTATCTTCACCTTTTTCTCTGGCTTGCTCCGCTTAAGTGTCATTTGAAAGAGAATTTAATGTACTATGTAATATACTGTGTAATATATTTGCACAAATTACCACATTCTCAATATTAATCATTTATTTTACAATTTTGTGTCAATATGTTTCGAGCTTAAATCTATCTCTGTTCCTCGCGGATTGCAATTTGTTAGATTTTTAATGCGATATAAACTTCATTCAAAAGTCGAGAAAGTAACACGAGTAACACTATGCCGTTGTAGTATTTCTGTCTTGCCTTTTATCTGTATCTTAGCACAGTTTGTTACAGAAAATGCCTACTTTAGCTCTACGTTTTCTCGTGAAGTACTTTAGACGTTAATATCAACGTTAATGCCATTGCAATTCGACATTTTACATCGCGATTTTGATCGAGAATTAAATAGGACGCAAATATGTATATATATATTTCTCTATTTTACTATTAATATTATGATTAATAATTATAATTATATAAAATAACATTTGCTGCCAGAAAGTAGAAATGATGAGATTAAGAATGGAGATTTCGTAAAGCGGCTGTTTTCATCAAGCCAATCAAGTCCAATTCTCCCCAAATGTAGTTCGTCGTAATGTTGCATAACGCGGTCCAATTGTCGCCCAAGAAATCCTAGTTTTCCGGTGGAAATTTGCGATCACCCGAGCGACACGGGTAATAGGATATCTGCTCTCAGCCCTCCGCAAACAACGGCGCACGAAATAACACGTGGCTGCCAAATAACTATATTGCGATGCGGCGAAGGGAAGCAAAAATTACCTTGGGAAGTTACGCACGTGTGTAATGCCCGGTCTTCCTCAAATGTACATGGTATAGGGCTCGGGAAATGTTATAGATAGACGCAGAAACGCTAAATTTAAATCCGCCCATTGGTAACGCGCGTACATAAGATAATAGAAAGGTTAGTAAAAATTGTGTCGATAGTATATATACGAGAGAGAGAGAGAGAGAGAGAGAGAGAGAGAGAGAGAGAGAGAGGGAGAGAGAGAGAGAGGGAGAGAGGGAGAGAGAGAGAGGACGTATGAATATGTAGAGTACGGAATACGCGTTGCACGATGTTTGCCTCACGCACGATTGCGGCGGGTTAAAAATATATAATAACGATGAATTTTAACTCTCGAAGGTCGACGGACTCTGTCTCATCCTTCCAACGTTATCAATTCCGTCCTATTAGAGGGGCACGAACCATACACGTTAGCGTATAACTCCATTATTATAAAATATGTATATAGCCTCGTAACGCGTATTCTAATATTTTCCATGTTTTTGTGATAAAAAGGAGCTATTTTTTTAAACGCGGGTCACTGGATCACTTGGCTTATCCAATTCTTTTCTCTTCTTCTGACTTATGTCCATTTCCATCAATGCGGATTGACTTGCCTTTTATCTTTTTCTAGAGCTCTATAAAGAATAAAAGGCAGGTTAAACCGAGATTAAAGTTAATCCGCATTGGTTGAAATAGACATTATATATAGTAATGCTTGATCCAAATTGAAGGCGCCGCGAGTTCATTAAAGATAAAGTTCCGTTTCCGTGGCACAGATTTGCAACTGTATCCCCCATTCATTCCCGGGCTAATGGAACGAATTTATCATTGTCTCTCTCTAACAGTCTGCGAATTGTTCGACCGCAAAATATTGTCGCCGTTGCAGACGCGGTTGTGAACTCGGCTGAAAAGGTGGAGGGCCCGGGGACGCCAGGAGCCAAGGAGTCGGTGAACGACTCGAAGGACGAAGACGGATCGGACGTCGCTTCGACTCTGAGCGGCCTGCTCGCCGGTCTTCCGACCTTGGCGGGCTCCCAACGCCTCGCCAATTCCCTCAAGCAGAAGTTCGCCAGTAACTCCGGTAAGTCGGTGAAACGCCGTTTTTTTTTTTACACGTGCGGCCTTTTTTCGTACGTCGGGAAGACTCGTTGCCGTAGTGGAGCTCGTCGATCGATCGCGTTGCGCCATTAACGAGAGTCACGGTGATGACAACGATTGACAGGCGCCATTTCGCAAACGCGCCCGAAGGTCCCGGCTTAAATGTTAGTTCGCGTGTTATTATAGTAATTTGCTATCGACCGGGGCACGCGTCTTTTTACCGTCGTAAAAAATTCCTGACAAATTAGGATAAAAGATAACGATAGAGTAAATAAATAATGAAACTGCAAGATCCTCCGATAAATAATTCACTTCTCGAAAGAAATAAATTAGATTAGGTAGATTGTTAATCTAAATTGTTAAAATGTCAAAAAAAAGTTGATAAGTGCACTTTTTGTTAACTGCACTTGTCAATCTTTTCCGTCAGACCGCGAGATATTACTTCAGTTTCTTTCTACGATCTTCAAATCTTTTGAGAAACACTCTTTAAGTTATTTCATTACACTATTAAAGTATAATTTAAATCCGCCATTTTTCATCGTGCTTTTGCGCTATGCTTCTGGTAATTAAAAAAATATATAAAAGGCGAGGAATTATAAAAAGGAGGTTTTAAAAAATTAATAAATTGCATCTAAAAGAAGAAAATGCCTACTTTAGCGCAATTCTTTTTGTTCATGGAGTTACTTTAGCTATTAATTTTTTCTAGCTTTGATAAATAACGATAAATAAAATAATGCAAATTTAAATAGTAAAATCTTTACAAACAATAATTTTTAATGAAACCCAATTAATATACATTATTTATTTTTCTTATTTTAATTGGTCATTGTTTCAACGATCGAAAACTTGACAAAAAAAACAATATCGTCAACAATTACTACCAAGCCATTCCCTTCGACACTAACACCCGCGAAGTGATTAGCGATGACCCCGATGACAAGCACGTCACATCGACCCTCGCCTCTTGTTTTCTCAATAGTTTTTTTCGTGCTGTTTTTATCTCCGCCGTAATGCGATACGCAATACACCAGCAAGGCTCGCTCAGGTACATAAAGTCGATCCCGTGACGTCTTATCGTGGGGGAGCCTCTATCCGGTATCGTGTTCTCTTTCACGCGCGCGAAGGGGAGCACAGCCTACGAGGAAACGCCAAGCCGAGTGCGGGCGTGCGTTTCCGCAACGTGTTTCTTTCCCGCACGCAAGACGGTAGTTGATGCGTTCATGGTGCTCGCGGGGGTTACAAAGCTGGGGTCGGGGGGTTGAGGGGTGATGGGTGAATGGATATCGTTTCGCGCTGACCACAGGCCGGGTCAGGGCTCCCCTATCTTCTCCTCTCGGCAACTCTTTCCCTCAGTCCCGAGTCGCTTCTCCGAATCCGCGTTCTCGCGAAGCGGTTTGCCGTCGCGCGTATAGAAGCGCGCGCGGAAACGTGTTGCACGCGAAGTCAGTTTGTTTCCGCGAGCTAATCGTTGCCAAATCGGTGATCTGTTGTAGGTTACCCCCGGCCCGGCCTGATGCGCGCCGCCCCAATCGCGACGATCTCGTCGTCACGCTCGCTTCCCGAGGTCACACGACTGGTAGTGACCGCGGTTAGTCCCTTCCACTAAGACACACACAAAAAGACCCAGAAGACGCCGGTCGCCCCGCGGGCGGCTACACCTAGGAACCATGACGACGATACCGATACTCAACATGGAGTTCGGTGAGCTCAAGGAGATCATCTGGACGAAGCTGCAAGAGCCGAAAGCTCAGCGCAAGCTGATCCTGGTCATCGTCTGCGTGGCGCTGCTACTGGACAACATGCTGTACATGGTGATAGTACCGATTATCCCCGATTACCTTAAATATATCGGCGCGTTCGGCGAGGTCGAGGATGAACTGGTCAACGCTACCGGCGCGCCTAGTCATCACGGCCAGGACTCCGCCACGGGGGTGCTATTCGCGTCGAAGGCAATAGTGCAACTGATGGTGAATCCGTTCTCCGGCGCGCTGATCGATCGGATCGGCTACGACATTCCGATGATGATCGGTCTCTGTATCATGTTCCTCTCGACCAGCGTGTTTGCGTGCGGCAAGAGCTACGGCGTGCTGTTCTTCGCGAGAAGCTTGCAGGGCGTCGGCTCCGCGTTCGCCGACACCGCCGGTCTCGCTATGATCGCCGATCGCTTCACGGAGGAGTCGGAACGCTCGAAGGCGCTCGGCATCGCACTGGCGTTCATCAGCTTCGGCTGCCTGGTCGCGCCGCCGTTTGGAGGTGCCCTCTACCAGTTCGCCGGCAAGGAGGTGCCGTTCCTGATCCTGGCGTTCGTCAGCCTGGCGGACGGTTTCATGTTATTGTTGGTGATGAAGCCGATCAAGCAACAAATGCAAGATCGCCGTGACAATGCCGCCAAGTCAACGATACCGATCTGGCGGCTGCTGATAGATCCGTACATTGCCGTGTGCGCGGGCGCCCTGATGATGTCCAACGTCGCGCTCGCCTTTCTCGAGCCGACGATCTCGCTGTGGATGGAGGATACGATGACGCACGACAACTGGAAAATCGGTATGATCTGGTTGCCGGCCTTCGTCCCGCACGTGATCGGCGTCATAATTACCGTGAAGATGGCTAAGCAGTATCCGCAATATCAGTGGCTGATGGCGGCGGGCGGCCTCGCGCTCGAAGGTCTCTGCTGTTTCATCATACCGTTCTCCGGCTCATACGTGGTGCTGATGATACCGCTGTGCGGCATCTGCTTCGGTATCGCGCTTATCGACACCGCGCTGCTGCCCACCCTGGGCTATCTAGTGGACGTTAGGTACGTATCGGTGTACGGTAGCATCTACGCGATCGCCGACATCTCGTACAGCTTGGCGTACGCGGTGGGTCCGATTATAGCCGGGGGGGTCGTCGAGGCGATCGGCTTCACCGCCCTGAACATCGGCATCGCCTTCTCGAATCTGTTCTACGCGCCGGTCCTCTACTACCTGCGTCACATCTACGACTTCAAGCCGTTCCAGGACGAGGCGAACGTGCTGATGCAAGATCCGCCCGACAAGGAGTACCAGACGTACGTGCTGCAGGAACAGCGGCCGATCACCGGCGAGATCGGCAACCATCTGAACCAGACGCGTATGGAGACGAATATCGATCAGGGCTACGATCAGAACTATCAGACGGCGGGGCAGATCGGTTACGATCAGCGCGCCGGCGGTTATGGCGCGCAGAACACGATCGGCGGTTACAACCAGCCCGCTCACGAGCAGCCGCCGGTCTACAATCAATCGGCTGGCTACGCTCAGCCCGGCGACTACGGTCAACAGAGGAATTACGCGGCCGAGCGCCAGGATCAGCGGGGTGCTGCCCAGGCTGACGTGAACCCTTTCAGAAGGCCGGATCCGGCGGATCAGCGGCCGGCCGGGGACAGCAACCCCTTCAGGCAAGGGATGTTCTAAAGCGACGTCCGTCGCCGAGTGTCGCCGTAGCGGTCTAACCGATCGCGCATGCGCGTCCCCTTCGCTCGAGAGTGTGTTCGAGAGTCTTCGTGACAGGCTTCCACTTATATCGGCAAGAAGAAGAATCGACGTCATCGCGGAGCACGACGGCTCGGCGGAACTCCCGGGCAGCGATGGCGATCGGGACGCTTGATCTGGGGGGGGGGGAGAGGATCGCCGATCGCGCCGGCGCGGCGTTCCGCGGGATCTCGATCGTCCTCCGGAGTATCGTCGGTGTTTATCGGGGATGGCAGGTGCAACGACTTCCAAAGTGATTCCCTCGGAGCTCTCGCGATGGGTTCACGTCCGCGAACAGTGAATCCTGATGGTCCTGGCTCGAGCTTCCGTGCGCAGCTGGTAATACGAGTCGCGAGGAAAGAGGGGAAAGGAAGAGACGGGATAGGAGACGTTGAGAGAAGTGGAAGGGAAAGCACGGTCGGATAAGCACGCGGAAAGGACAGTAGTCGTTTTCGTCGAGAATAATAAGGACTTTAAGGAGAATAACACTACATCGAAATAAAATTAGAGTGAAAAGACGGGGGAATGTGTCGGTGCTATGGAGGAAGGAGAAAAGAGACAACGTTCTTTATTCGGGCTGCAAGAAATCATTGCGCGAACTGTAGACGGATCGAAAGATAGAGGGAGGATTCACGGCCGCGACGAAGGCTTCCCATCAGCAAGGACCTTCGCTCGCGGATTGCCGTTGGGCAAGTCTTGAGTTTTTAATGCTTTCGTTTGAGAACCGTACATTGCTGAACGGAAATATCATATCACTAATTAAGACGTCAGAAATCTAGGAAATAAGGCTTTAAGTTAAGTAGGCGATTGTATAGTTGTGGGGTTGTGATGAGGGCGGTCGATTTGCCCCACGAATCGCTCTGTATTGGCAAAGTACTCTCATTTCTGCTTCGATTTTTAAATACTCGTTACTAAAACGCCATAGACAACATGTTAATAGTGAGACTTATATATTACAAGAATTGTTTTCGGTGATTCAAATAAAACGCGTATATATTCTAAAATTGTTATCTGTTACATATTCTATTATTAATAAACAATGGTATAAGCATTACGAACATTGATGGAAATGGCAGGTTATTAATTAAAGCTGTTCTACTAAAAAATTTTTATTCCAGGTAATTTTCAATGTCTGAAAGCTTGTCCGTATACTCATTTCTCGTCTTTAAAAGAGATATAAAAAGAAAGTTATTTCTGCTATTTTTGAACAGAATCTAAAACGATGTCTCTTGCAATATTACCAACAAAACACACATGTAGTGTTAGAATTCTAAAGAAGTCGACTTCTATTTTGTTAAATAATTAAAGATTGATAAGTTAACTTTATAATATAACCCTAATATTTATAACATTTCACGATGTTTTTCCCTAATTATAATTATCAGTTTCTTCGCTTCAGTGTCATACGATTTCTTTCGCACTAATTGAGTACTTTGCCGCAATAATGGAGCAATACCAGTACCAAAGCGCGAGCGCGTTAAAGTAAACATATCTGTATTTTTATGAGATTACTTTTCTAATTGTAGGGATATATATTTCGTTCGAATACTGGTCACAGGGAGGGAAGGGAGTTTGGTTCACGCGGCAAATCGCGTGTGATATCTAGACGTATCTAGGCGTGCATAATAATTTCTATATGTATGTAAATATATCAAAAATTTTATTATGTGTCGGAGTGACTTGGACGCAAGGTTTCGCGGTGACTATCGCAAGCTGCTCTCTCAAGATGCATTTCTATTTATTTTAGATACATTATTTACTCTATTTTATTTTTTTTAATTATTCTAGAAATATATAATTATTTACTCTAACGTTGCTTTGTACAGCAATGCATACAAGCATAATAATTTTTTTAAGCACAAAGCAGGGTAAAAAAAAGAAGATAAAACAAAATTTCTTTCTTGAGTTATTTAGAAGAAGATTATTTAGATATAAAAATTTGCTTTTACCGTTTTTTCTCGGCGATAGCCGGCAAGCCTTACGGCCGAGGGCACAGCACACATTCGTACCTACTCGTCAATACTAAGAAACATTGCGAGAAGCAAATAAATAAGTTGTTAATCAACTATAACACTATATACACACTATAACGGCACGGCGATTACATCGCCGACGTGTTGGACGCGAAAAGAAGAGGTTCCTCGATCGTCAGGGAATCCGTTTCGCTCGCGTCGATCGGACTTCAGGACCACTCGTCGCGCCCACCCGCCCATCGTCGCGCGGATCCTCGAGAATTGATTCGCGAGTGCTTTGAGTTAATTCAGTGCCTGAACTTTGCAGTTTTTATCCCCGTGGTCGCGTAGTACGAGCGAATAATTGTAAAGCTCTCCCCATAATAGATATATATCCAAGCAAGTAACCCGACCTAACGTAACGTAGATACACTCTCTATAATAGACCGCTATACATATGTACCTAAACATAGGCTACGCGTTTCTGTTTTATAGCCGCGTGGAAGAGAGAAAGAGCGTGTTTTATTCTCCGCAATGTGGCATTTCGTTTCTGTGAGCTGGCCTCTAAAGTTAAGGATTTTACCAGGTAACGGCAACGTCTGGCCTGGTTGATGGTTATCGTCGCGATTCCGCCGAACAAATCGAGCGAAGGTCAATGCAATAAGATCTCGAAAGTAATTAGATAGATTTTGTGCTTCTCTAACTCTTTAATATTGAAATGTCACTTTTAGCTGAAATCTATAGGTTATTAAAATAATTAGATATGTTAATCAAATTCTAGGATACATTCTCAACTGGTAACTTTTGGTACTTTGATAAACATTCTTTTTTTTTTTCGCTCATCATTTTAAGAATTTACATTTGTGACGTTAATCTCTTATCTTTTCGATTCGAGACCAGTGAGAAATCGAATTTACAAATGTTACAATGTTAAAGTGATTATGTGATAATTATCGGCAAGGCGTTGCGTCAGTTGCACTACGGTTATACATACACATTACACACATATACATCTATATATATATATATATATGTATATGTGTGTAATGTGTATGTATATATATCGTATATAAAATTATATTCGTAGCTTCTTCTGGCTCTTGTAAATATATATTACGCGCGAAAATGAGAAGAATTAAAGGAGCATTTTTCTTCGCGTGAATACGTCGCGTATTGAGTGTCCCGAAACTGTCACTTCTCTCTTTTCCAGTTACGAATTTTTATCTTTATTTTCGTAAAAAAAGCTCAAGCTAGAATTCTGTTAAAACTTTCGCTTAAAATGTGATTTTATTTGCTTTCTATCTACGCAGCTTACACTATGCGAAATGATCCGTTTCATTTTCAATTCCGCTTACGTTTCGATCGAAGCCATGATAATCGAAGCAAGCATCGTTGCTCGTTCGACCTCTCTAACAAGTCGTCTTCGTGGTCTTTGATAGTGGCAGTAGTCCCGGGGCACTCGGTATATCTTGCCTACTTGTATCATATCGTTTGTAAGTGTTGTGAACGCGACGGTTGTGTGTACGTGAGTATAGAATCCTCTTTCTTCTGCGTCGGGACTGAAGGCCAGTGCTGGGCAAAGGTGTTATTGTCCTGACACTAGGAATAGAATCTGGGGATTTTAAAAGTGAAATAGAAAACTCTGAATCTTGTTGGAACGAGATAAGTTTCTCTTTGAATAAAGAAGAAAAGACATACATTTCTCGCGTTCCTCGAAAAATAGTGAGTTACTTCTTTAAAAACATAGTAAACGCATCAAAAAGTTTTTTGTTTTACCAAAAGAAGGATCCTTTATTGAAAAAAAATTATTTTGTTCCTGAGAATTATTTTTCTCTCAAAAAAAAGAAATTATCGCTAATTTCATTTTGCTTTTGAGATCCTCAGCTAATTATATAATATGAAAAAACTTATACTGTTATTGTACACATACACAAATTTCGTTAAATTTCGACGATTATATGGTGTATCATTTGTTATAACTGTTAAGTCGGAGTGGAAACGACAAGAATTTTCTTTATTGTGTACAGAAGATTCCTAAATTCCACATATTAATAACCTGTAGATAATTATCGGACAATTTGCGGATAATTCGTTGCTTCTTCTACGCTTGAGAAAAAATTATAAATTAAAAAAGCGATTTGGAGTCTTCAAGATATTCATCGATTTAGGCTCCTAAACTGCTAATGTGCGTAAGTAGCTTCCTCGGTGACGTACATAATACGTTGTGCAAAGCGAACGGAGCGCAAAGTGCGTTCCGTATATATCGAAACCTTGCTCAGCACTATCGGGAACGACGTTTAGAGTGAAAACACGGGCGCTAGGTTCCCAACGATATTTTTCTCACCTCAAAACCGAGTCTAATTCCCAAGTGTTGCGAAGAAGGGAGACGGCGAGATGGGAGCAGTCCGTTACGACAGAACATCGCAATACGCGAGAACACATATCACAAGATGGAGGGAGGGCGGAACGAGGAGAAATGATCACCGGGATTATATGTATCTAATTATCCGGGCATAATGTATATTATCCGTGCGCGATGAAGAAGCGATCGTGCATCCCGAGATTATCCGTAAGCGTAGCGTAACTTAACTGCAATACATCCGCACTTTGCGCGTAACACACACACATAAAAAGACACACATGCATATACATATATATATATACACACACAACACGCAGATACATAAAACAGGTACATCACTCAGTATACATATATACACTCGTGAATTCTATACTTATACGCAGAGACACACACACACACACACATGTATGTATATTTATTTGATGAAAAACCAAGTAATTCGAAATGCGTATGTAATTGAAATCCTATGACACTGTAATATTGTTGAACCGGTTATTAAAGATGTCATTGTTACCGAAGAATACCACGTGTTGCACTTTATGTCACGCCAGTTCGCCTCAGTTTTCTCGTTTAAGGAGTTCTAGGGTCCGACCGAAAGAATCTTTTTTAATTTCGGCCGAAACTGAAAACGAATATTCGGTTATGTGTAAATTTCTGCCGAAACCGAAGCTTTCATATGGGAATCCTAGAAAGGCCATATGTATATACGCGCCCATATATACAAGAGAAAATGGTGGTAATATGGAATCCCACTTTGTTTTTGACCGATTTCTTGCAAATTATAAGCTTAATTTTTTCATTCCTGATATGCTTAGGTTCTTTATTCTATTGGCAACCTATTTCTAACTTTCAATTTATAATTCTCCACTTACAAGAAAAGCTGTGTAAAGATTATCGAAAAGTGAGCAGTTGAGTCGTAAGTCATAATGTGCTGGTAATATAGACCCCACTATTTTTAAGTGCGGAAAATATATAAAAAAATCACAAAACGTTGAATGCTTTTCAAAAAAAGTAATCGATTAAAAACAAACTGTTGTGAAAGAAATTACATAGTGAAAAATATATTGTCCTATCAAAAAAGATAATTATATACAATAATAAAATAGTTAAAAGAGAAAATTTATTTTCTTTTGTTTATCAGCAAAGATCACATACGTATTCTTTTTTCTCTGCTCCTGCACACTTATTGTGAGCTCAGACTACATTGAATCCACAGACATTGACCCAATGCCTTGGTGGTCTATGATACAAACATTGACATCTAGAAAAACGATAGCGGCTACAGCAAAATGAAAAAGACTAAATATTCTTAAACACGTGGAAATATTAAATAATATCATATATGTTAAGTGCCTGGCTCTAAAAGTTATCTGTTAATCATGGATAGTTACAAATAAACAAAGTTTTACGTATCTTTTGAAAGGTTTGAAAATCGACAAAACAGAAATAGATTAATTAATCTACCGCCATTAAAGAATCAATGAACCTACACAGTTGGAAAACTTGTGTTAAATTTAACACAATAAATCACATGTTCCAAACGTTCACTCAAATTTTTGTGTTAATTTAATATAATATGGATGTGTGTTAAATGGTAACACTGATACTATGTTAATATTTCAACAAAAAAAGAAATATAATTGTGATCGTAATTTGAAGTCAATTGGGTGTACAATAACAACTTTTATGATGAAATTAACATATAAGAAATGTTCTTTTTACATTTTACAAATGTAAACAACTCGAAAAGAGTATTGATTTTACTGTATAAGAGTAAAATCATCACTTTTTTCCTGTAAATTTCAAGACATTTGATAAATACGTACAAATTGTGTTACTTTAACGTATTTTTCAAAATCATTTTAATAATTTTACTTTTTATATTTGTTAAGTTTAGTTAACATAGCAGACATGTGTTAAATTTACACATGAATATGTTTATTATTTAACACAAAAACTTTAACCAGCAGATTTTTTCACAAAAGTACACAAATTTTCCAACTGTGTAGCGCTCTTATCGCCTAGAGAGCAACCTAATAAATAAGTTCTAGCTGTCACACCTTTAAAGTACAGCTAAGTATTCTTGAGATATTGAGGGGTTCCATATTATTACCGTCTCCTCTACTGCACACTTTTTCTTTACAAATATCATAATTTAATTATTTAAATAATAATTACACATATTATCATAATCCTACTATTAATTCCATTATCACATATTGTAGTATGCTATATACTATCCGCAGTATCACAATCATACTATTTTAATAATAACAAAATTTCTAAACATAAAATAAACATATTTTTTAAATAACTCTTTAGAAAATCTGTGGAAAATAAGTAGCTTCGGCTACGTCGCCAAAACTCTCTTGCAATTTCGGCCGAAACCGAAACCCAACCGAAACTCCGATTTTTGGCCGAATCTGGCCAAAACCGAAAACAAAATCGAATTTTTTCAGTCGAACTCTAAAGGGTTCTCATCCAAATATTTATATAATCATAGAAACAAATAATCTTTTCGAGTACTATTTTTTATGTTTTCGAGATTTAAGTTGAAATAGTCACTTCTCTTCTGAAAATTCCGATTCTCATAAACATTTCTTTCACTTTGAGAGAAGCGTCAATAATAGTAAATAAAATAAAAATATTTTAATAAAATGCAAATCTTCATGACACGTGATCTGGGAGAGAAAAAGGGTACAAATGTCAACTGTTTGTAAATCCATCTTTGCTCGGTATCAAGATCATAATAGGATCGCTTATCCTCTTCGTTTGCTCGCAACACGCTCGAGAGAGAGAGAGAGAGAGAGAGAGAGAGAGAGAGAGAGAGAGAGAGAGAGAGAGAGAGAGAGAGAGAGAGAGAAGAAGAGAGGAGAAGAGAGAGATGAGAAGAGAGAGAGAGAGAGAGAGAGCCGAGAGAGAGAGAGAAGCGATAAGAGAGGAGAGAGAGAGAGAAGAGCTAGAAGAGAGAGCTAGAGAGAGAGAGAGAGAGATAGTTCATATATAAATACACGCCGAGAGCGAGGCCCGACTGTCATATCAGAGAGAAAACAACTGCCGACTCATATCGGTAACGCATACCGCGGGATGCTGCAAAGGGTTGGTCGGCGAGGAGGAAGAGGAGACGGGGAGGCGAGGAAAGAGCTTAAGCCCTTAAGAACATTGTCGTGCGGCACGCGCCGCGTGGGATTCGGGCCTAATGAAAAAGCGAGCGAGAAGAGAGCGAGGCATTCATGGGGATGTCTGCGGGGCCCTAGTGTCACCGTAACCCCATCAAAGTGTAATAATATTTATATTAGGGTGCAGCCCGAGAAAAGAGGGAAGGGTACGCCGCGCGCGATGGGGGCTGGAGGCGAGCGAGATGCTTCGTTCGAGGCGTCCACCCCCCATCTGCTGTACCGGGTGTCTCCTGGTAACGACCGGTCCGCGACTCGTTCGTTCCGCGTAGATATCGATCGTGGCCCCGTTAACGAGCGCGCCGCATCGATTTATCAAACGAGGTATATACATGGGGCACACTCGAATAATCGTGCGCGTTTCTCGCGCTGTGTAAACAAAGGCTGGATCACGATTACGTGAATTTTGCTGGCGTAATCCGGAACCACGAGTTTTAATAGGAACGTGATAATTTTGCTGGTTTACTTGTCATCATTGTGAATGAAATTGATTTACATTTCGCGCGTTGTATACTCATCGTGACAGGCGTGTTTGTCATTCTCTTGCCAAACAAATGAAATGGTTTTTTCTGCGTGAATTTTCATCCTGTGATCAATTACACGAGAAGATACTTTGGTAAATTAATTGGCCTTGAGAAAAATTTAACAGAAGCTTGACGTAAAGCACGATTACTGACAATGAGACATTTTATCTTGGAATCATATAAAAAGTATGAAAAAAAAAATAGAGTATTTTATTATATTTAGAAATAAAAAAGCAGAGAAATAATTATTTTAGTTAATATAAGACGTATAGATCCAGACAGCATGTTTAAAAGACGTTTTTACGACGTATTTTAGGCATACGTGTTGTCTGGTTGTAAATGACATGTGCTTATTACTGAACATCTTGCACAAGAGACAAAAGTATGATAAAAAATTGCAACGAATTATTTTCTAAATTATGATGTCTAATTATAAGCATAACAATTTATTTCAGAACCATTTTAGTTCTTCGCTTACGTAGGCCAATAAAATAGAGTCTGAAAATGGCAAAACGCGGATTAGACAAGCTAATTTTTTTAGAGTGAGTAGAAGGTCATAGGAGATGCCCGAATTCACAAAGTTCCAACAAAATTTCCCTGTGCGTCGGCGGCTTTCTTGAAAATAAGGGTAAGTTTGAATATCTCGGTTTCTATTGGTCGAATTTTTTTCTTTTTTTTTTTAGTTTTGTAGGGAAAAATATTTGCTACAACTTTTGTTTGAAAAATTTTTTAATAGCTGTCAAGAAAAAAAGTTACAACCAAAAAAGTGCCGCCAATTAGGGGTTGAACATTTTTTATTGACACTTATATTGCTCCTTGTTGGTTTTATAAAGAAAATGTTCAAATAAAATTTTGTAGAGAACTCAATTCTCTACAATTTTTGTATATCTGCTTTTGCGGCGACTCAAAAAATACCAGAGATAGAGAACGCCAAAGTTGAGTGTGTCAGCAAGACTGTACTCAAAAGAGGACTTTCTTTGCGAACTGTGTTTTCGGTTGAATTCTGGACAGTAGACAACAGAGTAGGCTATATATATATATAGCAGGGGATCGGTTTTTGCGTGACTAGATGCTTATTTTGTGTGCTCTGTCCGACAGTTGTGTTATTTTGGGTTAATCGTGAACTGTATTTCGAGCGTTTTGGAGTGAAACTCTACCTCAGTGGTGGTGCAGAAAAGAGTTTTATAATGTACGACAATTCACAATAAAAAACCGCGAATTTCCCCCACGAAAAATAGCATTTACTAGACACAGTCAACTTTGGCGCTCTCTATCTCTGGTATTTTTTTGAGTCACCGCAAAAGCGGATATACGAAAATTGTAGAGAATTGAGTTTTCCACAAGTTTAATTTAAAAATTTTTTTGATAAAATCAACGGGGCAATATAATTGTCAATAAAAATGTTCAAATTAACGGCACTTTTTTGGTTGTAACTGTTTTTCCTTGACAGCTATTAAAAATTTTTTCAAACAAAAATTGTAGCAAATATTTTTCCCTACAAAACTAAAAAAAAATCGACCAATAAGAGCCGAGATATTCAAACTTACCCTTATTTTCAAGATGACCACCGATGCACAGGGAAATTTTGTTGAAAACTTTGTGAATTCGGGCATCTTCTCTGACCTTCCAATCACCCTCAAAAAATTGGCTTGTCTATCCGTTTTGTAGATATTCGGTGTTTTTTATGCTAACTTTACTGGCCTAACGATAAAGCGTTCGTTGTGCGCACTACTTATTTTGTGAGAATTACATAAGTCATACATATAGGTATACTTCGGCCGCATATAATCATCTTCTCAGATCTTTACGTGTCGCGTGTCCCAGATCGGAAAGTTGCCCTAGATTAAGGTTGACGCGTCGGTGGGCGGTTTTAAGACGCGAATATCGATTCACTTCTATTCTCGTTGCCTATAGCAGTGTCTTGTATTTTCGGTATATTCGCGGAAAATGGGACTGGCGTTTTTATCAAACTTCTGATAGTTTTTTTAGCAAATATTTTTGTAGCATCAAATTTTTTGTATTAAAAGTTTGACCTAGATTCTTTCGTCCTGGGTAATACCTTCAATGGCCCTAGTGATTGAACAATATGTCGTCCTTTCGGAGACTTCAACGAGGTTTTCGAGGACTTCAACGAATCGCGACAGTTTGAATTTTGAATGATACGTGACATTATGAAATATAAACAAGAATAAATAATTAATAAAAGTATAACATACGCGCGCGCATCTTTGAAAGAGAATTTGAACAATTATAAAACCTCGATATTTTATTTATTTTATTCACTCTTAAAGTACCATAGAATCGCGGACAATTATTCTTTTTAATATGTTATCTCACGTGAACACATAGAAATAAAAAAAGAGGCAGTGAAGACTTTCGTGGTGCATGATTCCAAGGTATCCAATTCCAAAAATAATGCATCTAAAAAGAAATTTATTTATGCTGAGAAAATTTATGAAAGAACGTATTTCTCTTTTATTGTCGGATATATCTCACTCTCGCTCAAAATTTTTCGTCAACTCTTCTCGAACCAAATTACAGTTTTATTAGGAAGCTGTTATTATACGTAATTTATTTTAAAATAATCAGTCGCGTACTATATCAAATGCAAAAAATTGGACGCAGTTCTGTAATGCGGAACCAACTCCAAAACCTTACTTTTTCATTAGAACAAATTTTGCGAAGCATTAAATATATAATGACCGAACTATAATTCTCTTCAAATACAATTCTATGTGTTATAGGTATGCGTTTTTAGAAAATTTTCTGTTCACTTGTGAAGTATCGCTTTGCAATACAGAGCTAAAACTCACGAAAATGGCACTTGGTTCCTTATTGCACAGCTGCATCAAGTTACTCGAGTTCGTCAGAAGGAATTTCACCAAGAATATCTCGGGAATTCGGCTCCAAAGCGGCAAACGAGCCGACAAATTGGATTCGCAGGATGCTGGACGTTACGTCGCGCGAGATGCGCGGTCGGGATAAGGTGGTCCACCACCGAACTCGATTAGGTTTCTGGCGCCTTCCCGTGTCTGCCCCTCGCTCCTTATCCAGATCCCCGCGACCCTTTGAGATTGGCCAGGCACGATTAATTGACGGTAGTCCCTTCGAGACTTCTCGACGAGATTCGAAACGACAGCTACGAATTCCAGGAGGGTGCGAAGAAAGGCATAAGGGTGTACGCACTCGACGTGGATCCGTGTCGGGTGTCAGTGCTTTAAGATTAAGTCATTTCGCTTAACTTGTTGATCATAAGTTTATGTTACGCTATCTTGGAACGCGTCGAGAAATGCGAAGAAGAGTCTTACTACGTAATTAAGACGCTACGTAATTAAGTTGAGAATACTTCGAATTTTGAGCGAATTTTTGACGGAATTATACAATTCTTATTACAAAAGATCACTTTATTACAAAAGAACGATATCTCAGGAGCTTATTTAACCGAAAGGTCTGATGAATAAAGAACTTTTCTAATTATAAATTTAATTTCGGATATTTCATAAATAATTAATAATTATTTTGTACAGGATTATTGTAATATATCGTAATGGCTGTAACTTTTGTTTACGGAAGAAATTATAAGTGTCGGCAAAAAGTTTCTAATGTTTCTCAAATCATTTCATGCTGTTATACATTTGTACGCGAAGGTCTTGCGTTTCAAATATTTCAATCAGTTCACTAGCGTTCCATTTGTCTATTTTGTATAATTGTGCCGGATGGCAAAAGCGGAGATTCCATGACATAATCGTGTTACACGTTCATCGATTACGATACGGCCGTCATTATGCACCTCCCCCGGGTGTAAACCCATTTATCATGCCGATACGTGCGTCTATCGTTAGTGACCGACCGTTAATGCTTGCTAATTAATGATCCCACGGCGACCGCCGTAGTCGAAATTCAGGACGGGATCTAGAATGAGAACTCTGCCGCCATTTGTCTTCGGCAGCAGAGTTGCGTGTGAGAAATGAAAGTGAAGCTACGTATATGATGTCATCGTATCGCGTTCAAACCGTAAAAGCAGCAACGATTTCGAGAAAAGAAGAGAGAAGGACAAAGGAGAAGGGAATGAGAAAACGAAGTGTCAGAACATTATCATAATATTCATTTTAAATTAATTTCTTCCGTAAACTCAAGAAATAATTATTAATTATTTATAAGATATTTAAAATTAAACTTATAACTATAATTAGGAAAGTTTTCTATTCAAACCCAGTGACATTTATCGTTCACGACATAGAACGCGACCTATATCAGCGATAGGCTAATCTGGGAAACGTAGCGCGACATTTCGAAAGAGCATGTGTTGGAATTAGAGATTTAATTCAGAACTACGAAAAATATCCTCACCTGCAGGATCTGAAGGATTTTCGCCGATCCGAGCCGCGATCGCCAATCAGTCAGAGTCGGAAAAAACTACAGAGAGAAAAAAGACGAGTCACGAGTGGCATTCACGGTGGCAAAAGAAACATTGATTGAACGCGGAGGGTGCCACGCCGCGCGCCGGTGTTGTTGAGGACCGATGAGGCGAATAATCGGATTTAGGGATTATCAGCTCTCTTCGGAACCGGACCGCAACCGTCGTTACCGGTATCGTCATCGATTTCGGAAGTCATTAGCGAGACAAACGAGACAACGGTGTCACAGTCATCGACACTGAAAATCATCGAAACATCATTTACCTGGATAATTATCTTTGCCAAGTCCGAGGGTTTTAAATGATATTTAAAGTGGACCTGTGTGTGTGACATCTCATTACATGTTTGTAGCGACGTGTGAAACGAGACGTAACATTTCTTTTTATAACACTACACGTGTTCTCGTCAAATTAATAATCAATTTCTGAAGACCCAGTTTCGAGGTACGAATCGATAAGAAGCTTTTTTCGAGTTAAGTTTCAGAAGCCTTAGATATATTAGAGAAATTCCAGATAAATTTACAGATAGAAAGAGGAGCGTCTCGCTTTAGAGAGATCATAAAACCGTAAGGTCTAAGACTCGCATTGCTACCGGCATTTCCGGTAGTAAGCTACCGGACACGCTTTCACGCGCGTTTTACGCCGAATCCTTTTATCACGGCGATAAATTTCCTTCGGCACGCCATATACGCGTGAACCCTCCGCCACTCCGAACCCTGGATAACCCCATCGAGCGTTATACGTCGAATCGGTATCTGCGGTTCCTCGCACCCGGGAAAAATAGGGATCCAGATAGGGATGCCGCGCGGTGCGGCCGATAATAACGCTAGTTTATCGCATGATTTATCAAGCGCGATCCTATCGCTCGGCACCGCTCTATGAGAGACATCGGGGGGTGGAAAGGGGGTCGGGGGAGCATGCTGCTGTGACAAATTGTCGGTCCACGGGAAGGGTGAGAGAAAGAGAGACGCGTCGGTCTACGCCTACATCTGTTTCCGCGCTAATACCTTGTATAACTCTTGCGAGGCCGACGACTTGGGGGACCGCTACGAGCGGGGGAGCGCAGTCCGGAAGGGGGAAAGAGATGGTATACACGAAAGAAAGCGAGAGGCGAATGAACCATTCTTGTATCGTCTATATACGTCCCGGAGATATATCGCGACTGACCTGTCTCCGCGAGTTTTCGCGACCGGCGAAAACATAAATAATGCATCCCGCTTCCATCGATGTTTCGCGATCGCGAATGAAGACAGTCGACACGTCGATTTTTTTTCCCCCCGAACAGCCATCCATCATCGTAGGATCCACGCGGAGATGACCTGTGCGTGTCATGCGCGGTTTCCTTCCTTTCTGGATGCAAAAGGAGGCAGGAGAGAAAAATGCATTTATCGAGATGGTGCGAAGAATTTATTTATGCTGTCTAAAAAATTAGATTTTAAATAAAATTAGTGATACACATGCTCTTGGAGTTCTCTGGACATAAAATTGAAAAACTTATTTCTCGATGGAAGAAGTACCTTTATATTAGAATCTTTAGTGACTACTGGATGGGGAATTTAATATTTCGAGAAATAACATGCCCTTTTCAACTTTATTTGATAGATATAAAAATATGTTTATCTTCTTCACTTGAATGACTTTTTTAAGTCTATATAAATATCCAGTTTAATGATAAAATATAATATATATTTCTCTCGAATATTTTTAAACATATATATTATAGGACACGTTTTACGCAGAAAACTTTTAGAGAAAGAGAGAGGAAAGGGAGGAAGGAGATAACGGAGATGCAGTTTAAAGTTTGCGTCATCGCGTTGATAGATGTGTGTGTTGAAAAGCTGAGGGAGGTTTAGACAACGTGGGGCGCACCTGTGTCTCTGTAAGAGTTTTCTTTGTATTCCTGCAATGTTAAACTTCTGAAATGCATGTATATATTCATTCAACTTTAGCTCACGTTACAAAATTCTTTTCATTTGCAATTTACTTGCGTAAAATAGCATTAACGTAAATAAGTGCACATGTTATGCACAGGAAACGTTCAACTGAACAAAAATATACGCTTAATATAGAATTGTATACAGCAGAAAATGCAGTTACTGCCTCAGATTCGCGTGCGCATATCTTACATTTAGCGTTTAACCCATGGGCACCTTTTCTTTCTTTTTAATGCAGGAAATGATTAATTGATCAAGAAAGAGAGCATCATGAAACAAATAAATACGCGTTTAGTAGAAAATAAACTCCTGTACAATGGATTCTAAATTTCTTATAATTATATTTATGGATTGTAATTCACCTTTAATTTAATTATGTCTTTATTTATTTATATATATAGAATATAATTCATAAATCCACATTGAAGTATTTAAAAACAATTTATAAAACTATACAAAATATTTAAAGTATTTATAATTATATATATTTACAGAATTATTGCAATTTTTAGATAATAGATATAAATCAAAATAAGCAAATAATAACAAGGCCAATTAATACTCTGTTTTCCTCATATCTCTAAATATTTGAACCAATTTTAAAATTAACCGTCGACATCTTTAAAACAATTATTATAATCGATCGATTTCGAACTGGTACCATTCTTTACGCCCCTTACTCGAAACATCTACCAATCCCGTTTTTCGTCGCCGTTGTTCAAAGCGGACCTCCAAAACAGTGCTCCTGACATGCCAATCTAAAGTTCGCAAAAATTCGACGTGCGGGTGAGCAGCGGGAGCGAGGGAGGTGGATGCTGCTCCACTATAGTAGTATTCAGACGCGGCCCATCCAAGTATCCCCTTCAGCGCACTACGACTCGCGTGCTCTATCTGCCGTTGGTCGCCCCGAGGCCGACTAACCCTCTACAGACGGGGCCGAGGAGAACGGGGCGAGGGGCTGCGTAACAAACGCGGATCGTGTAAGGGGTCGAGGAGATAAAATGAGATCGTGTCTCGGGGCCGGACGGCAGGGGAGCGGTTACAAGACAGAAGAGAAAAGAAATTGGTACATCGTCCGGTAAGAATGAGCCAGCCGACCGCCCCCGCTCGTCGTTTCCGATGCGAATATCTTGCCGGTGGATCCGGCGATGGAGAGGGCATTGTCTTTGCCGCGAGGAGCGATCAAATCGCCCGATTGTCCTTCGACCGACCTTACAACGCGAGCGCGAGAATCTCCTTCTCATCGGGAGATATATTTTACAAAAATTTCATCAAGAGAGCAGACTGTTTTTTTTTTATATTTATATATTATATTTTACATTATGTGTGTGTATTAAAGTACACGGAGAGAATTTTCTCTTAAAATTTACCCTGAAATCACGGTAGTTGTGGGACAACATGTACCACCAAGAATTTTATGCGTGCTATTCTGATTAATATCTACCATAATAAAAAATATTAATATCTAATTACATTAAAATATAAAATATGTTTGATTAATTTTACTAAAATATATCTAATAAATTTCAATAATTTTTCAAAATTTACCAATCTGCTTCGTAATTTTTATCACGTTGTTTGTAAAATGTCTTTTGTATATTTTAAAAATTCCTTGGTTGCCAAGTTGTCCCAAGTTTGTGGTGAATTTAAGGATAAAATATAACAAAAAATTCTCTCCGTATATCTGATTTATTTTTTGATAATTATTTATTTATTTTTGCAAAAAATATTGTAATTTTCCAGTTTTTTTAAATTTTGTAGCTAAAATTTTGTTAATTTATTAAAAATTATGTAATGAGAGAGCTTCAGTAAAGGATTTAGGAGACATTTAATTTTTGAAATATTAAGACGTTTATTGAAGCGATGTGAAAGATGTTGCCTGCAATCCAGTTTTTCTTAAAGAAACTGATATTTTAAGTTCGTAGAGAAATTATAGACATGGATAACTGTGATTAACGGCATACTTTATTCTAAATAATACTCGATCGTAAAATTTACATTCCATCACATAATCGCAAGACATCTCTCTCGAGTAGGTGTACCAATCATTTTGTATCTCGAAACTCGTCGGTGTTGCGTCATACCTCGAGGGAAACGTACCACTATGTGCTTCTCTGGCTCCACTTGAGTAAGCTGAAACCCGCTTCGTTTACGACCGAATGAGATAGCGCACGACTTCATGCATAAGTCGTAATAGCGTATTAAAGTCTCTCGAAGTAGCATCCAACGGATGCACGCGTATTTCTCGACCACGCGCGACACGGTTGAGTCACAAACAAGCCTTGCACTCGTCTTTCCCATTCGTAACATCGTATAAGCATCAGCTAGCATGACTCCGCGAATAACGGGTTTTAAACTGCAAATTGATATGCAACTATTTCCGACTCTAAAATTGTTACTTCGGTATTGAGCATTACAGCCGACGCGCATCACGATTAACACAACTTTCCTATTTTTATTGTTTCAAGTGGTAATTGTTTTAAAAAATTCCAAAAGTATTGGAAACTGTACAGCTCCTCGAAGCCTAGAAAACTCTATCATAGTTCTAAAACTGCGGTTGAGATGAAAGTTTTCATAAATAAAAAATTTGTTCAGTAACCGCATGGACTCAACATAAAAGGAATAATAAAAATTTAAACAACGAATGATCGTTTAAAAATTATAACTATTAATCTTGAATAAAATTGAAGGCTTTAGTCTATAACTCATCTCTTTTTCTCTCTTTGTTTCCTTAAAAACATATAACTTGCATTTTCTCTACTTTAAGGGATTAATATAAATAAACTTTTAAATAAGACGTTGGAAATGTTTAATGTGTAAAAAAAAGTATAATCCCTTCGACTTGGAATTTTTATCAAAGAGACTACGGATTTTTCTACAGATTTTTCACATTTATTAACGTTCTGCGTAAATGACGGAAAGAATGATTAAGTACTTTTCGGAAAAGAGATCTGCCATTTTCCGGGATGGCCGGCAATTCGGTCGAATTACGAGAATTGCTCGCTAAACGAACGGCAGAAATAACCGGGAAGTGCGCTTGCGGCGCGAATCGCTCGGGAAGCGCCAAACGACCGCACTTCCGGTTCGTACGGCAAAGTGTTTCCTGCGCCCTCCGCCGCGAGGGGCGGCAACCCCTTCGTATCCCTAGATGGTTGCGGGTTGGGGTAAAGGGCAACAATGCCGCGAGCAACCACTCGAGCGCCCGGGCCTTTGTCTGAAAATCTCACTCTCGGGCTCTCCTTTCCGCTTCACCCTCTAACCCTCCGCCCGTTCCTCTACGCCCCCGCGTGTCTCCATTCCTCCCTCTCAGCTCTCCCTTTCACCCCGTTTGCCTCCTTTAACGGCGGGACACGTGTGATTGCTGTTCCTTTGAATTTTAAGAAAAAGGCTCCCGTGGGTACGTCTTTGTCTCATATATCGCTTTGGCATTCTGATCAAAAGAAGAAGGGTACGAGAGAAGGCGGGGATTGCTACTTTTCTTCTTGATTATTAAGCAATTGAATTTTGAAAAAGGTGATAAAGTCACGATTCTCTCTCGATATTAATATTCGAATAATATTCAAATCGCATTATTTAACACGAATTTCCATTTTATAGCAAACTAATTAATCGATTGTAAAATATTAAAAGCAATAAACTGCAAATTATATACTTTTATATGTTGTTTGTGTGGAAAAAAGGATGAAAGCAATTTAAAAAAACAATCATGCGAAAATTTAATAAATAATATTTTTCTGATACGTATAACAAACTATAAATATTATACATCGGCTGTTCATGCTGTTAGACGAGTCTATGTGCAACATTGACGACAGCCAGTGGCGTTTTCGACGTTAAACGAACGCGCGCGAATCTATAATTTACCTGTAACCTAAATAAACATTTTGCATTCCTGAACGAATGCCGCATATTTGCTGGCAATTATCAGCAAGCTGCGAATTTCTAATAGCTGGCCGAAGTTTCGCAACGCGCGCTAATTTCTGTTCTCGAACTGCCACTGGTCTTGAAAGTAACGACGATGCAACGGAGATCTCTCGCAATCGGCATTAAGAGTTACGAAACGGGTTACCAGAGTCGATTCGAGTGACGAAAGATGCAATATCATGAGTCGGCGTGCGAGCGAAAAATTATTCGCAAGCATTTGTCTGTAAAATCGCCTAGGGAAAACACAGAAAAGTTTGAATTAAGTCAAAAGCTATACTTATATATGATTCACTAAGAGATCAGGATATTAATTACTTAATATATTTACATTTATATATATATATAATACAATATATATAATATATATTTTTAATAATTTGTGTTCAAATAACTTTAATAAATATGGCAATTAGAGCCAGGCTATATAATTTATTATAATTCCAAAGAAAAGGTCAAAATGTAAGCAAATTTTATTTGTTCTAGATTACAATAAATTATATAGCGCACAAATTACCGCGCCTATATTTCTAATTACCAAATTTATTAAAGTTTTATTTCATTTTATTCAAGAGAGCCTTCATATATTCTTATTTAATAATTTGTATCAAGTATAAGGGGGAGAACCAATTCATTAAATTACATTTGCCCAGAAGAAAAAAGTAAAATTTGCCATAAATTAAACACTCGTTTGAAACGACAGACGCAAAAATTGTTGCTTGCTGATACTTTTTGCTTATAAGATGCAATTAAATATTGAAACTATCAATAGTATACAGTTTAATAAAAGTATCTCACGATTCAGAATAACACATTCGAGAGTGATATGTGAGTGACGTACTGCGCCATATCCCTCTCAAACTCCCTCCGTTCCTTCGGGGATTAATGACTCGCTCGAAAGGAACGACGTGTCTCCGAACAGAGGAACGAGGAACATCTGATATCGCGCTTTTGTCGCTGTCGCGCGGCCGTGCCATCAAGAACGCCCCGTAAAAGCGGACCACCCCGCCTTATGAATAAAGTAAAGCGTCGCACGACGCGGCATGTCATTCGACACACCAACGGTTCCCTACGACGATGACGACATCGACGAGATCTTTCCGCCCTCGCTCGGTCTTCCCGCTTCGCACGCGAGCTGGTACCATCGCCGGGTACCATGTTGCGTTATGAGTATCAGCCTGCCCATAAAACGGCATTAGCGCTACCCCCATATGCCGGGCGACCGGCTGAGTTTACTCGAACGACATAGGAAAAGGGCGATCCTTGCCGTCGAGGAAAACTACTTTGACGATCATCCTAATTCTTGGTTAAAAAAATTTATGTATTTTTTTTTCATTGGCCAAGCAGAATTATGGAACGGAAATAGAGTCGTGGCTTTCTTGTTGATGCGCATAGATATCGGGCTTTTTCTAAAAATATAATACATTAATTTAATTTAATTTATTAATTTATTTATGTATAAACGGGATTTTTTTTTAGAGAGATCTCTTTAGTACACATAGGGGTATGATAGTTATAATTATAACATTAGCAAAAAACGCAGAAAAAATGCTGAAAAGAAGAGAAAATAACAAAAAGACAGTAAATTGAAAGAGTTAAGAGATGCTTGAAAAAAAATTCACGCGATTGGAGAATTTGTTCGCCAGTAAGCATATCCTATTCAAGGGTTTAAATTTGTCATAGAAAGAACGGTGCAATTTTTCGTAAAAAAATTATTATTTCTAAGAGACCTGACTGTAAATAATATATTTTTACTTTATTGAAAACGTCGATATATAAAAGACAGAGTTTTCCTGGATTTATGTAGTAATATAAACTCAATGAAACTATACCGGGTCGAATTTCTGGTCCAAAGTTCATCCGGTTTGAATTTCAAGTTTGATCTGACTGCCAGATAGGCACTCGACAATTTTATCGTTTAATTCGATCACGAGTGATGTTGATAAAAGCGTTTGCGAGCTGCTATAAAGCTCGCTCAGAGGGCACTCAGAAGTATATAGAACTGTGAACAGAAAACACGAATCTGTCACAGCGGAATGATCGCTTTTTCTAATCAGCTGGTACCTATAAACGCGTGAGATTTTATTCGACTTTATTGTGAGTGTTACTAGAAAATACTGATGGGTATTCTGGGTATTGAACGAACGGGCCGATAAAACGAACTGAAAAGTCTCGGATTGGTTCGGCGATCGTAAAAATTTCTCGTTCTAACGCCGTAAAAATTCCTAACGCGGTTCCTAACTACCGCGATTAAATCGTCGAAGGCTGCGGTTGATTTCGAGAAAAACGGAATGTGAGACGATCGCATCCTCTTCGTACGATCTTCAAATGGCGTCGGTCGGACACGCATATACTCGCGGTGAAAGACTTTATCGAGAGGAGAAGAAAAAAAAACCGCAAACGTGATCGTAGTGGATAAAGGGCGTGTGGGACGCGGTTCCCTTCCGTCTTCTTTTTGCCTAAGGCACCCCTTAAGCCTTGGTCCACCCCTACGGGGTAATAGCGGACCGGCAGGGTGGCCGCAGTAACGACGCACGTCGTCAGTTAATCAAGCCATTTCGTTCCTACGGGATTGGAATGAGGATTCGGCCGGAACGACCATCGATTTTCCTTCGGCCGCAGTCGTACAACTTTCCTAACTTCCGAGAAAAAGTTGGAATCCGCATCTTCATTCGCTTCGGGACAATTTACGCGCTTTACCGTCGTCAGGTGAGGAAAAAGGAAGCGCGGCAATTATAGATCGAGAAATACAACTTAAGTTCAACTTTACTTTAAATAAAATTTATAATTTTTTTTTTTTTTTATAACTTTTACTTAAGGCTGCGCGTTTCAGGAAAATCTGGAATTTAAATATATACTTTTAATTATGGTTTCCGGTTTAAGTATACCTTCCGAATTTAAATACACTCCCTAACGAAGCGGATATACAAAGTAAATACAAGCGTAATACTTATGTCGCCTCGCGAATATCAATAAAGGCATACGGTATATGGTAATCTTGTTGTACCTTTACGGCGAGGCGAGTTTTAATCCACTTACAGAAGTTGTATAGCTCGTCGCGGAACGAGATCAGAAACTACAGCATTTCAATAGAAACGACTCTTGCAACTTTCCTTATATAGTTGAATCCTTTTAGAATTTGAACTTCAATATAAACGAGCGCAAATTCCCCGTTAATAAAATCGCGTGGAAAAATCCCGAGTTACAGAAGGATAGTCTCGACGCTGTACGTCTTCCCAATTAAAAAAAAAAAAAAAAAAAAAAAAAAAAAAAAAAAAAAAAAATTATTAAAGCAAAAGGTAATATAAATTTGAGAAAAGAATATAAGTTCGTCTTTTTCATTATGATTTAATTGACTGAGAATTTTTAGTGCTTTTTATTGAGAAAAGGTCATCTTTGAAATTAAACGAGAAAGCTTTTGCTACAATTTAATTTCTTATTAAAACCTTTTATATATTAATGTCGTATTAAATTACATTATATCATATTAAGAATAAAATGATATAGCACATTAGCACGTGTATTTAACATGGAAACCGCAACTATCTCCCGTTCCACCAGTTCTGGTCAACCAGACTTGGCCAACCAGAATCTCCAGGAAGATGGAGTGCTCTCGTATTGCGTCGCTTGGAAGACCGCGGCAAGATCGTCTCCGGTGGTCACTATGCGATGGTATACGCGAGGCGTATCTCGGTCGAGCACCGAGTCCATTGTCATTGAGATTCCTGGGCTGTTCCCGAACGGGAAGGGGGAACGAGGAAAGGGCGCGCACCGCGCGCAATTTCCGCCCATCGGGGGAGAGACGCGCCCCAAGCCCCTCGTAATCCCGCGACTGAAAGCCTCGTTTAATATTTATGATTTATTTCGGTTTAATTCGACGTGCAAACGAGAGGCGTATATTTGTATTCAGCGGCTGCCTGGCTGGCTGTCCCGCCGCTCGCTTCGCGACGTCTTAATCCCTCGAGACCTCGAATACTAGCTTCAAGCGTCAGAGTTTTACCGCGACTCGACGGGAGGAAGACGTTTTTCCCTTAGTTCTAATCTGAATGCGCGCGCTACAAATTCTCGCCAGCATACGAATTGCATTGTCCCTGATTTACGGCGCGTATTGTGCAAGAACGCAGAAAGCGAAGTTGAAACAGCAAATAATAAACATTTGTTAACATAAAGCACAATTCGCAGTTCAGCATTTTACGAAAAATATTAAAAAATGAGAAATTACAACAGCTTTCACATTAATGGATCAAGATCTTGCAATTGTGGATGCATTTGGATGGATTGTGGACGCGATTCGTCAAAGTTTCGTTTTTTGCAATTGATAAAAATCACCATCGAAGAAAAATTGCCTTATTTTTTGACAAGGAGATACCGACAAGAAACATTATCGAGGATTTGACGTGCAACGCTTATTGTATTTTCCCTTATTTAAATTTCTGAAACCTTCTTTGTTATCCCGCGCGCGCTGGTTATCTTTGCGGGAAGGTTAATAGCTACAGACGCGATCTCCCCGCTAATACAGAGCGATACAAGTTTCGAGAACGCGCGCGCCGCGCGGCGGCGACGAGTTTACAAGCGCGGCGGAATCGTCGGCGTCATTGTCCCGGCAACAATGCGCGCGATAGAAATGCCTTCACCCTCGCATCCGGCAGGCCTCGACGCGGGGCCTAGGGGAGAGAATTACCCTCTGCATTAACTCGCGTAATTGAGATTTATTAATCCGGCGGTCGGTTAGTGGCCGCGCGCACCACCAGCCGTATCTTGTTCTCCTCCCGAACCGAGGTTGGGCCGTAACTTTATTATTATTACGGAGCGAAGTATGTGCATTCGCGCCCGTAGGATTTTTCAGGGGGGCAGAAAGACGTTTGTCATCCCAAATGAATGAACGATAAGTTCGCACCATACTTACTTCAGCTTATGTATTTTACACGCGACGCGCGCGCCCGCTTCGATAAATAAGAATTAGAGTAAAATCGACTTTTATTTCCGCGACTATACGATTGCCACACCTTGGGTTTTAAGCTCTTTTTCTTACTCTGGAATATATTCGAATATATGCTCCGAGGTAGATTTCAACCGCGCTCACAAATTTGCGACGTAATGCGTACGGCAAGAAAGTACGTGTTTGTGGAATAATGCGGTTACCGGAGGGTAGACTACGGGTTAAGCCCGCAGGGAAGTTTCATATTGCTAGATTAAGCGTTCGACTTTCACCTTAGTTCCTCTCCCTTCCTTCATCTCTCTCTCTCTCTCTCCGTTTCTCCATCTTCTCCGTTTGCGTCTTAAGCCGGACGGCCCTAAGTTGTAGGCGCGACTTTCATTAAACGGCTCGATGACAGATCGTCTTGTCTTCGTTCGTATTAAGGGCGGCACTGAAACCGGATTTAGACGGCGGTATTACGATTTGGCGACGCGACGCTGTCCTTAATTCAAGATCTTGAGATTTCCCGGCTACGTGACCGCGTTTCATTTGTACGTTATCGCCCAACGATAGTAAATGATTAAGGCCGGCATGAAGGCTGCGGAAGGATACCCCGTGCACTTCCTCTATCTTTAGAAGCGCAGAAAAAAATCTTCAAGTAAAATGTTATAAATTACAAGGCGATTTGATATTAAGATTTAAATTCTATAATATTGATATAATAACTGTAATAATATGCATAAATATACACAAGTAATATAATAGAGATATAATACTTTTCTTGTTTTCTTATTTTATTATATAGAATCTTGAAGACTCTTAACTTTTTGTGTCATGATGGATCGCCTCAGCGACCCACCTTTTTCCGCTCAGTTTTTAATTATCATAACGAATTTCTTGGCGGTAAGTATCGATATTTTGTTTTCTTAAAATCCCTAATACATAAACAAGTGCAAGCATAAACAGAAGTAAGCAATCGTAAATTTTTATTTACATAATTACTATAAATAAACGAAAAATCAATATTTGTGCTTTTTATGAAAAAAATTTATTTCCCACTAAACTATTATCAATATCGAAACAGCAATTTAGGCATTTATTTAAGACACCTTAAAGTATCTTTCAGAATTTTGTTGCATTTTTTTGCTGTGTTGTTTTCTTTTATTAAAAATTAATAATTTTTGAAAAATATGGAAAAATCAATATTTCCTACTGTAAAAAAATCCAAATAAATAGTTTGAATATCTTTTACAATGGTGTCCTAGGAGTGGTTTAATGATGTCCTTTAGATTCAGCGATCCAAAGAAACCCCATGTACTGATTTTCATGAAAATTAAAGAATTTTTTGTTTATCGGTCTGCCATATTAAAATAGTAAAAAAAAAAAATCAGTTTGATACAAAAATTCGTGACACAAAGAGTTAAGTACGCGAGCGTTTCACGTCGACACAGTTCGCTGTTTTGTCAGACACTACTAGCCGAATTGTAGTCGGCCCGCTCGTCGAAGAAACAGATGGCACATCGCACGCCGAAATGAGAAATGTCCATCGATGTATAATGCAATTGTTTCTTGCTTCTTGCAGAGGGATGGCGAGACTCGGTGTTGGGGGCCCCGCGTCGTTTATTGGTGACTCTCGGCAGTCTCTCCAGGGACAGCTCGCCATGTCCTGCCGCGGTAAGTCGCCGCTTTGCTCGTCCCTTATCAACAAAAGCCCCCCGCGATCAAGCGACGATCTTTATTCGCCGTGCCGTATTACGACAAAGAGCGAGATACGCGCCGAGCAGAGGGACTCGCCGTGATCGATAAGATCTGGGAAGGAGTTAACTTTCTTGTCGTCTTACGGCAAACACGACGCGACATAATGCCGAATATCACGATCTTCTTGGAAAAAGAAAACGGGATCGCGCAATGCAAATGTATTTAAGATTTGAATAACAAAATTTTGAATAAATTCAACGTTACTCTTAAACGTGATTTATTTTCCAGTAAAGCTCCAGAAAGAATATTTTATTTTTCTTTGTTTAAAATTTTTCACAAATTTTTTTAACAACGAGAAGGATCGGTATACCTTTATTTTAATAAACCAGTTTATCGAATATATTTTCTCGTTAGCTCTAAAAAGAATACTTAATTTTTCCTTCTTTATAAATTTTTAGAAATTAGAAAAGCGTTATTCTTAAAATATATAAAAAACGCGACGATTGTATCCTTACGGTTTCCGGCCTGCCACCTTATTTTTTGATGTTCGATGTGAACGGAAGAAATTGCGCGGTATTCGCGAAATTTGCGACGCGTCCGTGCGCGAAATTATGAGATCGTACCGTACCGTCACGACTTTCCGCAATGTCATGCAGTGAAAATGGCGTCGTACGTGGAATGTATAAATTTTCGTTAGCATTTCAACGCGATTACCGGTACCAATTGTGCGTCGTCAAAATTTATGGTCCTGCGTATTATGCCTGCTCACTGCGCTGGCGGGCAAATAAATCAGAACAATTGCATCCACCAAACGCTACCGAACATATCATTTCGTTATCTTTCGACATCGATACGTCGCATCGGTTTTAATTTTTTTAGCATTTATTGTTGCAAAACAAATGTCGAGCCTATTTGTTCATTTTGCTTAAATAACGGAAATGTAAGCTGCCCCCAAAATATACAATTTCTTATAATAAAGAAATTATACCGGTATAATCGCAATAAATTTACATCGGATCGACGTTACGTCAAAACTTACGAGGCGACAGCAATTTACAAACATGAGACAGGATATCTAACAAATAAGCAAATAGACATTCGATGCCAAGGCGCGAGGCGTGAGAATTATACGCTGCAATATCTCGAAAAACGTTTCGCGATTTCGACTTGGCGAGAGATGAGCGAGAGAGCGAGAAGCGGATTTCTCTCGATTCGCATTCCGTACCAAGGAGCTCGATCACGTTCGCGACCGCTTCACCCGATCTCGAGGCCGCGCGTGCGTTCGAGCGGGCTCCGACGGTGATCCGTGCGCGCAATAATTTTTGCCTCTCGGCTCCCTTCCGAGCGCTAGGCTCGCGCCGCGCGTCTGTCGCGCTGGTAACGAGATCGTATCTGACGCGCCGCATCGCGCCGTGTCATTTACATACTCTTCGCCCCGAGGCGACGCGCGATCCGACGAGGGGTTGCGCGTTGCGCCTCGCCTCGTGTTCGGCCTCCTCGGTTTGATTTACATTTCCAGCGTGGCGGCCGCCGAGGATCAGCGGCGTGCCTTCGAGGTGACGGATGCGGGGGATTGGCGCGGATAACGAAAAGAAGCGGCCGCGAAAGTCTCACCTGCCCGCCGGCGCCGCGCCGCGCCGCGCCGCGCGTCTGCAGGGTGGGAAGAGATGCAAATTTTCATGTGAAATATATCACTTTCGCTCGACGGCGCATTTCAACGAGATGTCTCGCGTTTTTGGCACCTTCCACGCTAACGCCGACTCGGTGTTTACTTTCGAATTATTTATCGCTTGTGAAGCCGTTAATGCGTGCGAAAATTACAGTGCTATTGTCAAGAAGAAATTGCTTTATTTGCGGCTATAATATAGCCTTTTTTATTTTCCTCGTTTTAATATTATTCCTCGTTTATTCTCTAATGTTTAAAAAGCGTATGCTAGAGAACGTGTAACGGTTCTCTCCTCTCTCTTGTAATAAATGAAAAAAGTTAGCAACGGCAAGGAAAACTTTATTACATTTTTAAAAGTTTGTAAGCATCATTTTCAAAACAGAGTACGTTTGTTAAATCATTATTAAACTTCTTTTATATCATAATATTATTCGTCGACAAATTAATTGAAAGACGGCGATACGAGTCAAGCGCGGTACGTGGTGCGCAACTAGAGAATTAATAGTTACAGAAGTAACGAATTACAATGTATATATACGTATATACATATATTCCAACTTGATAAACTACGCGCCGATTATTTGTCGGACTTGAAACACAGTTATCGTTGGAACATTAATACCCTTTCCTCCCCGGAATTAAATCTGTACGATTTAATTATTTAAAAAACTGTAAAGAAATTATTGCGAAAAATATCGTATGAAGGGCGTCGTACCAATTCGACTACCGAGGCATGTGGTAATATTTATCGCAATAACAGCGTTGATAAGTTTAACAAGCGCATGTTTCAGCCTGCATTCAAATATATCATTAGACTCGTGAAATTGTCAACAAATTAATTAAAAGACGGCGATACGAGTCAAGCGCGGTACGTGGTGCGCAACTTATTCATCAACTTTTTACGACTTCGGACTAGAAGTCATGTATTACGGTCATTACGAGGTAATTAAGAGGGCGAGGAAAAACCCAGTTAATTTACCTGGAAAATACTGCGCGAACTTTGAGTTAATACTTGTGCTACGTCGGAGCAGGGAAGAAGAATATAAGTATGCCCGTTCACGAGTCGGGATAATGAATTCCATTAGGACAAGAACTCGGTCGAGAACGCGATCGCCGTTAGTGCCGGAAGAAAAGTGCCGGACACGAGCGTGGTGGAAATGTCGGGAGAAAATAGTGAGTCGGGAAAATCGCCTGCGGGAAGTTCGTCGGCAGGTCTTACTCCCGGGAAACTTTCCTCGTGCATATGGCTTCCCTTGAGGAAAACTTTGACCAGAAAATCCCACTCATGAATGTGTAAAAAAGATACACGCATTTAATAATGATTTTTACTCGATATGACCCAATTGGTCATATTTGATAACGTTTCGACCCCATTGTGTGTATAGTTTTGGTATTTCTCAAGTGTAAATCTATAAATCACATATTCAAGCAAAAAAAAATGTAAATTGCAATTCATATACTACCATAACTTGATAAGAGTAAACCTAAGAAACAATGCAATACAAATTTACATCATAAATTAATAAATACCTAAGTCTTAAAATCAGGAATATAGTCTTTTACAACCATCTCACTATCCATGAAATTGTGCAAAAAAAGTCGTTATATATTACACAATAATATTTAATAAATGTGGAGCGAACACAAATATTATTAATTATTTACTAGCAGAATAAAGTTCATTTTTTGTTTGATACACGCATTCGTTATACGTTCGCGGTATTGGTTACCTTACGTGTATATAGGATGCCCTACATCTGAAATGTTAGTTATTTTTAGTATTTAGAGAAACAGCCTACGCGCAAATTTATTTATTTTCTTTCATGTTTTTTTAGTAAATTCCTATTTATAATTACTTGTTATTTTATAATAATAAAATAAACTGGCTTATATATTTACATACTCATTTACAATATTAATAGATTACATATAAATTTTTAATGCAATGCAAATTAATTGAAATAAAATTATTATATATTAAATATAGATATTATATATATTAAAACAAAAGTTTAATCAAAAGAAATTAAATCAACTATGAGAGAGAGAGAGAGAGAGAGAGAGAGAGAGAGAGAGAGAGAGAGAGAGAGAGAGAGAGAGAGAGAGACTTATAGCATAGACGAAACTATAATACATAACTAGAAAAAATATATATTTGCAAAATTTTTAAAAATCGAAAGAAAATATGGAAGACTTCTTTCCTATATATATTTCAATAATATTGTAAAAATATAATTAGATATATCGCTAAAATTTGGAGCGTTCTTAGATAAAAAATTAAAAAATTACAAATATATGCCCTATATAATTTAAAAAATTATGGAAAATATATATTTATACATACATATATAAAACAATAAAAGTATAACAAAAAAATTGTAAATTAATAAACAAATAATAAAAGATAAAAGATAAAAAAAAGTAGCACAATAAAAGTTTCACGAAAATGGTGATTTCTAAGTTTCGTGCATGCAAAAATGTACAAGTGCACAAAAATAATCTTTAAGATCCATATTGTTAAAATAATAATAGCTTATTAACAGTCGAGCGCCGGAAGTACTCCGTTTAATCCGAAGTATCTTGCGCATACGTAAGAAAAATTTCTAACGATTGATCCTACGTTTTGTGCCAAAATATATAAGTGAGAGGACAACTTTTAATCAAGATTACGTTAAAAGAATAATAATTTATTAACAGTCGATCTATTTTTTTATCGTCATCTTAAAGATTGTTCTCTCGCACTTATTTAGGCACGAAAAATAAAAATACACCATTTTCGTGAAAATTTTATTCTGCCACCTCTTATTTTTTGTTATTAATTTTAAATTGTTTTTTTTACATATTTATTGTTTGATATATAAATATATTTCTTTTTGTAATTCTTATTAATTAATACAAAATTTTAACGTTCGCTTCAAGAACGCTTCAAACTTCACAATTGGATATATTGAGACATTCAATTAATCCTTAGTGAAATTTCAGTTTAATTTTAGCATTTCATAATCTTGCGCCGATCATATCTTACAATTAATCTGTCCACATTCTAATAAATAATCGTTCGCGGGTCGCAGGTGTCGTCGAAAGAAATTGTGGTGAACCCCGCCGTCAACTATGGATCATTCAATAAGGTGAAGTATCTCTCGCAACTCGTCGCTCTTAAAGGCAATATGGGATCTCACCACTCCGGTATTAAACTTGCACTTCACGTATTACGCGAGCACTTGATCGTATGCCCACGTGACCGCGTACGTGTTTTCCATCAGCTGCCGTTTCCATCATGCTATTCCGTTGTCGAGTCAAATGGTGTGCGTTGTTTATCTAAACGATTGCACTGAAAACACGCGCGTTACGAACGACACGTTTGACTCAATTATCGATTACTGCAGCGTACGTTGCATCGAGATTAAACACGCAATACACCGATTCACATGATGTTTTTGTGCGCACTCTGCAAAGCTAGCGAAAAGAAAAAAGAGTAAGAGCGTCTTCGTACGCGTAAAAAAAAACTAGATTATTGGCACTACGTATAAGTCATGCACATAATATGTAAATCGCACGTGCTCGTTTAATAATTACAATTGCATTAGGAGTAAATATTTAAAGAAAGAAGAGAGAATTTTTGAGAAAAGATATTAATTAGTTTCAAATTCGTCAAACAAATTAAAATCGTGTTGCTATTTCTATGGAAATAAGCTTGAGCTTCCACCCCAATAGCTAAACAGTTGCACTTAAACACTTAAGAATGCGAGTCTATAAATTTTAATCCCAGTCGACGCATCGATCATTGCCCATTCGTTCAGGAGAGCCACACTGAGCGAAATTCCAGACGCCCATAAGAAAATTACTTTTGCAAGGGGAATTGCGCGGAGGGGGAGCAGAAATAGGAGAAGGAAGAGGGAGAGCGACTCGCGAGAGGATGAAGGTATTCGCGGCTCGTCACTTCCGATATTGGTTTTATATTGGATTTTTGCTTCTCCCGCGCGACGCAAGAACGGCGACGTCTTTGATTTCAGCCGCCGCGTCGGGAAAAAAAAGCGTCAGCCGATCCCGAATTAGTCGGTTTTGCTCTTTCCGGAAATGTAAAAGGGCGCGCGCAGGGAAAGGGGGGAGGATGGGAGTACGCGCGGCCACCGTGGGGGAGGGGAGGGGGGTGTTCGGTATCGATCGGCAGCCCAGGTGTTACCACGCCCAGATATCAATTAATTCGCTCACGTGAAACGCGAGAGAAGATCATGTCGGTTGATGATTGATCATGCATGTTGATTGATGGCTCGATTGATTGCTCGATGACAGCTAGAAGAATTAGAAAGTCGAGTCACTTTTGTTAGCGAATTAGCCGAATTAACTTTATGCACCTCTTACGATAGCTGACATAATCTAATAGTAAAAACCTTCTAAAAAAAAGTCGAAAAATTTGGAATATGATCAGATAATTACCTGACCGGTATAGTTTAATAACTCGTTATGAAAAATGGTTAGCATTCGATTTTTTGTCATTTTATTTCAAAGGCAGTTTTCTCGAAATATTCTCAATTTAAAATATTATTTGACATCAACTCTAATTTTATACAATAAGAAAGCCCACGTTTCTTACCATTGTCTTAGCCTCGTGTTATTTTATATTTCTTGTGTGTATATATTCTTACTGTGTTATTATTTTTAAGTTTTAATTTATTCCAAATAATGAGTTATTTATTATTCGTTACAATTGCGGCTTTATGGTAGATTAATTCCGTTTAATCATTAATTTATTATTTCAGTAACTGAAAAAGACTAACAATAAGTGAAGTTGAAACGTTTACCGTTTATCTAATTTATTTATTTCTAATTTATTTTGCTCATATTGTTGGCCCATTTATTATCTCGTTTAAAATAATTGATTGACGCTCGATCATTCTTAAAAGCGTTTTCAAATCTGCGAAAGGCGTTCGTCTGTAAATCGTCGAACCGAGATCTCATCAATGATTGGGATCGCTGTTCGTGATCACGACACGCGTCGGCAAGTGGCGGCTTAACGTTGGTGAGCCGCAAGTCCACTTATTCTACCTGAGTACTTTCGCGATGCCCCTGTCCGATCCCCTGTATTGCATTAAACACGGCCGAGCGGTCAGCTTTACCTGCTGATAGGGATAGAAATGTTTGCCAATGCTTTTTTTGTCGGTGTGCGCTGCGGTATATAATTATATGCTGAATATATAATATCCACGGCATTTCAGTATCGAGAATTTAAAAAAACATATTTTTGAAGATAAACATTCTCCTCGAATTATTAAATCTTAGCACGTCAGCAGTTTTTATGGGTAATAATAATAATAACTTCCGGGGACCATTTTTAGAATGTACTTTGAAAATTATATTAATTAATTGCACATAATATGCATGTTTTATATACAATCTTGTTTCAAAAAAGATTCTTTTATAATACTTATTAATTATTTGCACAGCGCGGGATATCAAAACAGATTTGGAGAAAATATCAAGAATGGGATTTGCGTGATACAAATATCCCATTAAATTTAAGCGCCCCTACCTGCACGGACATTGCGGTGTTTCTTAAGAGAATGCATCGTCACGAAACGATCATAAATAATGCGTTATCGCGAGATCCGATAGCGGCTAATTTATTTACGAATCGCCGCCGGGGTACGGTGCATGCGTGAGTCACGTGCCATCTGTCATCCGGTACCCGTTCTATTATGACACGTGGAGTACACTGCGTTCTATTATCCGGGATGACCGAGTTTTTCCGCAGCCCCCCCACGAACGTGATTCGACAAACGCGGCGAATAGACATCGATAGAATTACATTGGAGACGTTTCACGAAAGTAATCAACGAGATTACTGGCAGGTGTAGAAAAGATGGCGATAATTGATGAACTCCATCAAATCAAGATAATGATTTTAATTGGTTAACTGTAACTGTTTTATTTCTAAATAAAAATTTTATTCCTTGAATTATTATATAAAAATATTATTCAAATCATCTAGTTGCTTTTATTTTTATGTTATTTGAAGCTGTTCTAAATCTACTTTATTTGTGACAATTTATTTATTTATTTATATTTTACTATTTGCATTTGATCTCAAATCAATTATATTAGAAATTGTATTGTCAATATAGTGTAAAATAAATTTTTAATATATCTATGCCAAGCGTTAATATCCAGCGCATTATATTTTATGTTTCTTTGTCATATTATTACTTCATCCTTCTTTTATATTTTTGCGTTGTGCAAAACTGCGTTTTGCCGAGCGTAAGGCTTGCAGTAGAAACTGCTGCTGAGGGTCAGACACGGCCTGTGCGCTCGAAGAACATATCACGTGTCGTCGTTCACAGCTTTCCGCAGCGTTTGAGACACAAATCTTATTTACCTCTTATTCAAATAATTTTATATCATTCAATCACATCTCTATTCGCAATGCAATCGTATAATTAATTGCGAAACAATTCCGTGGTCGAAATAAAATGTTATTGACTCTTCTTTCAGTGATTTGTAAAAATAAAAATCCATGAGGCAAATCCATCTCGGCAAGAAGACCGAAACCATGTTTTTCATTACACTTATAAATGAAAAAAAACTCATCGAAATTCGATCTCGTCTTAATAATAGATTCTTTTATTTACGTCAGTCGGATATAAAATATAGAATGCGAGAAACGTACGCAAATTTGTTTTACATAAATGACTCTCATGTCTGAATTTATGTCACAAATTACACTTGTGATTTATTACACTTGTGATTATTGCACTTGCGATTATTAGACTTGTGATTATTATATAATTGCGAGCTAATTAACGAGAAAAGTTTACATTTTTAAAATTCTAGAATAATATTTACGATTATACAACTTCCTACAAATGTTTCACGTTAAAAAATAAAAATATAATCATGAGAGACAAATTCAAAAAGTGAAAGGAAACCACCCTGTGAAAGATGTGCCGTTCCAGATTTCAAACTAAGTTCCCGGAATTTCTGCTGCTTTTAAACATCTCATATTTCTGCACGAGCGAAGCTAATACGAAGCTAATCACATTAAAAGCAACGCCCGACACCAGTGCTAAATGCCGCATAAATTCCAGCGTGAGACACAAAACGCTCTCGGAAATCAAAGAGCTCTCTCGCTTGTGCCTTAATGCCCTAGCTTGCGATAAGCACCGGTAACTACAGATTATTACGAGGAGATGTCTCGAGATGTACCGTCCGGCGCGGTACGATCCATTCTCGCTAATAAGGGCGATCGAGGGAGGAGAAACGAAGGGATGACGGGCTCGTCGAACTTCAAAGCGCGGCGAGTGTCGCTAACTAAACTCCCAGAGAGAGTGAGTTTGTGCCGTTTCCAATTCGAGTCCATTTCGTGATTAAGCGCAAACTTCTGAAGCTGCCCCCGAGGACGTGCGTAAATACCCGCAACACGCTTACACGCAATACACGCACCCCGCGCTCTTGTATTCACAAGAGCGCGGTTTCGCGAACCCCGGAAAATCGCAAAGTTCGACCGTCGACGAATATATAGATACCGAAAAGATAGCCAAGCTCGAGTCGATTCTGATTTTATTCGAGATATGGTGGATTCATGTGCGAGAGGAAAACCTCGCGCCCAGGTGAATTAAAAATTACAATCCAGCAACAATATTTTTCACTATAAAATGCAGTTTTCTATTATATATAAACTTGAGTTTTATATCCTTATTCTTGTTTAATATATACAGATGGTGATTCACACAGAAATACTTGTACAAACTTTGGAGGTGAGTTCTCCGCATAAACAAAAAAAGCCATATATACATGTGTCCGGAAATACCTGATTCGTACCAATATTTCTGAATCACCCTGTATATAATATGTATTTTTTGATAGTTGAGGGCCGAATCGATTGCAGAAACCGAGAAGGTCCCGTAAACGCGCGTGGCGCGCAGGGTTACGCGCTCGAGCGTTTTAAGGCGTTTAAAGTTGCACGAGCAAAAACAAATTATCAACGAGGCCGACGGCGAGGGAGGGTCTTCCCGATGGGTCTCATCGATATCGGGTTGCTAATGGTGTAAGCCAAACCGGCTGCCATAAAAACGCGCGTCGGGATAATTGAAGGGTGGGCCCTACCGTTATCTAGCGACTATTCTCTCTTTTTCGGTTTCTCTCGCCGATCCCATCCCTCTCGTTCCCACCGTCTCTGTCTCTCTTAAATACTGCGCCAAATTGCTCTCCGACGAAACTATAAGCCGTACGGAAATTTATGCTTCCCCAACCGGATGCGTTTCTCGCGCGCCGTTCTCATTATCAGCGTGATCGTTAATCAAGTGTTCCGCACTTGCATCCAAGAAGAGAATGTCGTTTCCGAATAATCTCGCGCACAACGAAAATGGATTTCTCCACAAGCGATGAAGACGACGGATTGTCCCGGATCTGCGCGGGACAATCTTCTTAAAATAAACTTCTTAAAATAAATATCGGAATATCTTCTACTTCTCTCAAATTGCAATCTATTCTTGGTATATTCTTTGATCATTTCGAGGTCGAGATTTTCTCGAGCGAAAGAAAAAAGTAGTTCGTGGGTAGGTTTTAATAATTTTCACACACCAGGATTAAAGATAAATGACTTTTCTATAAATTAAGTTTTATGCCGGGCAAATAGATTAAACTTTCAACTTCTCTTTTCTGAGAAAAGCTTAATTCTAATAACTTCTCTCGTTAAATTTCATTCAAAATGAAATGAAAACATATCGAGCAAACTTTTCACGGATATAATATATTATTATTACATATTTTATATTATTATATATATAATCGTTTTAATTATTATGTTGCAACTATAATATTTATATAATATTATAAGACTTTAAATATCCTAATATTATACAATAGGTACATATTATTTTACGTATATATCTTTTTATATATAATACTACGATCAATATAATCTATTTTTTATGTGTATATTCTAAAAACTTTAATCTTCTTTTATATTTTTCTGTGCTCAATATTTTTTTAATACCAGGAAAAAAAGACGCAGAATAAAATCGTTTTGCTTACTCATGCTACACGATAACTACACTCCTGGGTGCCATAAATAGAAATCGGGAAGTTGCACGAAAAAATTTCGAACACGCGAGTCTACGTGACTTCGGTGTAAACTGATTGCTCGATGTTGAGAAACGGGCATGTTATTTTTTTTTCTTCCAAGGTTACACGTTTTCCGCGGCTTAACATCAACATCGTCGAGTCCGCCGACGCAAATCGGGAAGACAAATTCATTGGGGGGTGCGAGACATTCTTCCATGGGGGTCAAGTTCTCGGTCGCTTCATTAGAAACGCGAGCATAATCCCCACCCGCTTCGCTCTCCAATTACTGTTCGCCCGTTCCTGGTTCAGGCAAAGTTCAGGCTTGAGGCAATAGCGTAGAAACGTTACAGTCGCAGAGAGAAATTTACAAAGCCTAAATTTCTGTCGTTTGAAAATTATCCACGATGAAAATTCCATGGTAGATAACTTTGATTTATCGTACATTATCGATTGAATTCTGCGGAGCTTTAAATAATAATTTAATAAATGTTAAAGCAAATTAATATTTCAATATACATATTTTAAGAAAAACTCTCTTGAGAATTTATGTAATAGTAATATGTAATAAAAGCCTTGTGAAGAGCTTTGTAATGATATAAATGAGAATCGTGCATATTTTTCTCAAGAATTAAATTAAAATTTATGCAATATATTTTATTTCCTGCCTTCCCGGTATTATCCTCATAAATCGTTTTACAGAAAATAATTAAATTATTCCCTCGCGGAAATTATACCCCGAGGGCAACTCGGTAGTTACGCCATTGCAAAGGAGTAGAAAAACCCTCACCGCGCCCTTCGCCCTTCGTACAAAGAGTTTGTGCGCGTCGTTCACGCAAAATCCGTAATTGCTTCGCACGGTTGCACATCCCCGACTGTTTGCCAATTTGCTCGGTTTGCCGCTGTTTGCGTTACGCTGGAAACGCCGCGGCGATGTTTCATTCCCTCAAAATTATTTTAACTCTACGTGTGTGTGCCAGGTTGATCTAATTGTGTTTAAAAATTTTTTCCCATTGTAATATTATAAGTCTAATATTTTTCCTTTGCTGCAAAAAACAGGAAATAAGAATTTTTTATACTCTATTTATATATAGAGTGACATTTTAAATCATCATCAAAATTTATCCATATTATATAATTGAGCTTTAAACATCTGACATTTTTAAATTATAAATCAGAATGCTGAATTTCCTTTTTATTAAATCAAAATTATTTTAAAATCAGTCAAAATCATGCAAATAGGAGGTAATTTCTAAAAATATTTTGTACATATTATATCAAGCTGCACTTCAAAAAGTGAAGCTTCGAAATGCCGAGGCAGTTAATCCACTTCATCACCAACGTTCCTCGACAAACATCATTAACTCGCGAGAAAATCGCGCTAACGAGGAAAAAAGAAGAAGCGTTAAGGGGTCCTTCGGCAGGACGAACACTCCGGCGTCCTTTTTGAATCCGTGGAGGAATATCGCGAAGCGGAATATCTCTCCGTTGCGCTCTCCGTCGCGACGCGTAATCTGACTTTGATCGTCGTCATTCCTCCGGAGAAATAGGCGCGAACTTTCGTGCCCCAAGCAACTGGTCCGTCCTCCCTCGCGTTGCCGGCGAAAAACTTATTTTCTCCTTGAAGACGAGACCGTCGTGGGAAGGGGGCAGTTCGTTACAAAGGCGCGAGCGCGAAAGCGTCCCCGAGAGATTATGCCAGGCAAGTTGCATCGACTCGACCGACGAAGAAATGAGTCTTGATGAGAATCAAATAATATTTTATTCCCCTTTGTGTCTTTTTTCTTCATGGATGTTTAAAAAAGATATGATTAATCTCTTCTAAAATTAAGGAGGCGAATCTATAATTGTATACCGCAGTGAAAAATTATAATGAGGGATTTAACATAAGAGCCCTTACAGAAATTTAATACTCTGTAAGTGATTATTTGGCTAATAATTAATTATTTATTTCGAGTATTAAAAGCACTGTTTTTAATTATTTTAATACTCAATAAGTAATTAATCACTAGCCAAATAATCACTTAAAGTAAAATATTAAATTTCTGTAAGGGAGATATAACGGGAATAATAAACGCGACACAAAAATTCGAGATTTATTTTTTAATGTAATAATTATATTTGTCCAGGAAATTACTTTTATAGCTGTATTTAGACAGTTACAAATACGTTGACCTTTAATTACCAAGTTTCGACGAAGGACCTCGTTAGAATGTTAATGCAAATTCATCTCGGTCAGCAATCGTGCGCGGGCAATATCGCCGTCATAAACAGCAGTTAAAATACCAGTTACAATTCCAAGTTTACCTAGAATCAGTCGGGCGATAATTGCGCAACGTGTGTTTACGGCGATCGTCGGCGATACTAATCAGCATGGTCCGAGTCCGCGCAACGCTCGACTGGCTTCGATCAAGCACCCTCGTTTGCTCGACTCGATAATAATCAATCGGACGTGGCTGCCATTCGAACGTACTGAATTCGAAATAATTGCCCGTCCACCCTCCCTTTTCATCCCTTCCTCCCTCCCCCGCCCTCGCCCCGGCGCCCCGCGTTTTCTCTTTTCCTTTCTTTTCCGGACGGCGGGTAGCGGGAGCGCGTAATTCGTTCGGCATAACACATTTTCCAGCGAATTATCAACCTATTAATCGGCTAATTTCTTACGGTCCGCCGCTCATTGTCTCTCCGTTCGAGCCCGCTGAATTATTTTATCTCCGCCGTCGTCGCGTTTAAGCATCTTGTCTTTATTCCACGACTCGCTGAGTATCGGCGATCGCGATATTCATTTTTTATCGTATCTTGTTGAAATTTAAATCTACTCAGCGTGGAATTTCAAAGATCTTACTTTGCATTGTCTCATTTTACATTTTTTTTAAATCAAAAATGTACGTAATAGTTTAACTGCAGACTGCATTATTTTAAAAATTATATACGAGGTATAGCTGTATAAAATATTAATCCAGAAATGTTAAAACAAAAATTTTTTTCGCGCATATATGATGGAAGATCTTTAAAATTTAAGAATTGCCGGGATGTCGAATTGACCTCCCAATTCGGTTTTAACATGAATTTTTTTTTATTAAGCGGTCTGATAGATCATGGCATACTTTCTTTGTAAACTTTTTGAATTTTTGCAATATCTTCAAAATTGAAGAAAATATAGTACACGAAAGTGTGCTGTGACGTCATATACCTACTTATATAACAAATGACGTCATACCTTTTGAAGTTGCCGTCATCAAAGAAACTTTAGCAAGCTATAACTTTCTCAAATTTAGGTTTTTTTTTTTTAATTCAAAAAATACTTGAAAATCGGCTTACATTCTTTACATTAATTATGGATACCGCTTAATAAAAAAAAAATGTTAAAACCGAATTGCTGCACTATTATTAACGCTACGAAAATATGTCTGTGGGTCGAGGAACAGACAAAAAAATGATTTATATGGTTTGCGTTAGGTGATACGATGCGCGATAAAGTTAAAAATTAATTTCGCGTATAGGGGCGAGATCGTCTCTCTCGAATTTTCCATCCGCGAGCGCATCTCAGATAATGTGTACTTACCATCGCGCGAGAGCGGCATGGCACCTCGCAATCTCCCGCGGAAGTCCCCGGTGGACCGTCCCGGTATGCAAACAAGGGCAAGATAGGTCGAAAAAGCGGGATAGAACCGCCGCCGGGTGTGGTAGTGGCAATGGTGGACGACTGTCGACGAGGGGAGCCCGAGGTGGTTGTTCCGCCGTCTAGCGCGCGGTGCAGCGGGAGTGTTACTAATTGGAGGGGCACCGAGGGGAGGAAACCTTGTTATCTCTTAATTGCTACGACCCTCCGCGCTGTTTTGCATCGATAAGGAGCGCGAGTCGAACCAACGCGGTGGCGTTTGTTTCGCGGACCATGTCGTTGCGCTTATCGATCTGACTCCTCGACAGGATTATTCAGCGGGATCTAACAATCCTTCTCTCAACCCTTGACTCCCGCCACCCCTTCCTTTTTCGTGTCCTCGCAATGCGATTGTGTGACAGCTAAATCTCGCGGTCCTTTTCTTCTTCTTCTTCCTCTTCTTCTTCTTCATAAGATTGTGTGCTTCATCAAACACCACATATAGTGTTCATTTCTTAATATATCCGATTATTTTCGTGGAAAACACGGGTAAAGCGATTCTTTAGATATATACAGAGTAGTGCTGATGGGCGCGGATAGTCCGAATTATTTTATTTTTCGAATATCCGAATATTCGAAAGAGGAAAATAATAAAGGAATTGTCCGAACATTCGAAATTATCTGGATAATTCAGATAATCCAGATATTTAACGGAACAAAAATCAATCTTATACAGTAAATTTTCTGTAAATTTTTCGAATGAAAATTTCACTTCAACAACGTAAATACTGACACTACAGTTTAAAGTAGTGATTCACTCCCTTGGATTGAATTTCCATTCTTTATATAAAGAGTTTGAATTTATTCTAAAGTTGAGTCAAATTCACTCTATTCAGAGTGAAATTTTACCCTCAGGAATTGCCAGAGTATAAATAAAAATAAATAATAATAATCTGTTTAGCATCAGATAATATTAACGTATTTGAATTTGACTTATTTTTGTAATTATTGTTAATAAACCGAAAAGTAAATGTTTTTAAAAAATTAAAATTTTTTCTATCCTTGCATTCAAAACAATTTTATTAGTTTCTCCGAATATTCGGATTTTATAGGATTTTATTCGGATATTCGAAAAATGGATCATGTTTTATAAACGTATGTTATTCAGATATCCAGATCGTTCCAGCTTTAATATAGAGTATATCTAAAGACAGTTAAGTCTGTAAAAGATTGTATCGGGCGCCGTAATCCCGATTCATCGATACACCACGCGGGAAGCGATACGCGATTCCACGCACGAAACGAATCCGGGGAGCCGGATCGTAACGAGTTCGATTATCCTGGCGCGGCATGAGTCAGTCGTTCCTGTCCTGTTCCTGCAGCCTATACCTCCGCAACGCGACGCACGCCCTCCGTTTCATTCCGCCCTCCGGTATAACGGGTGTCCGGATTCCCAGGAGGTTTTCCGCCCCCTTTTCAAGCCTCATTGCTATGCACCGCTCGAAACTCCGCTAACGACCTTACACACCCCCGACCCGCGACCTCTCCACCCCTTCCAAGGCCATCTCGCACACCGATTTTCTCGTATCCAAGATCGCCTTCCGCTCGCTCGGCTCGGAACTCGGAACTCCTCGCGCGCGTGCGACCGCGGCACCGCGTGTCCTTTGATCGCGACGCGACAAAGTTCGCGAATCGTTCAAGAACTTGCGTGGATGAGTTTCTTGACGCGTGCGCGAACACGGGAGTACTCCATTTAACGGAGTAATACGATGGGAAAGTTTCTCTCCTAAAGGAAACTTGGGGATCGGTAGAATATTGAAGGAGTCGAAGGCAGCATCAACTGATGATACTTTGCAAAATTCAAACGAATCCTGCGCATCTCTGTGTACAAAGTTCTTTTTTCCATGACTTCCACTCGCGTAGTTTTTCTTCAGAATAAGATGGAGCATCGATTGTTTTAACAAATAAAATTTATTTCTTTCGATAAGACTGAAAGAGAGGTGACTGCGCGACAATTTACTAGTCTCTTATTTTTATAAAAATGTCAATTATCGCAGTATTGTGTCGTGAATTTCTTTATTACAACGTACCAAATTAAAGTGTATTATAAAATACTCGAAGGAGCGTCTATATGACAAAATGGCCGGCCTAAGGGCTAATGAGTCTACAAAACACGCGAATCTACTAAAAAGGGAATAAAGTCTATCACAGGGTGACATTGAGTCCCTCTCCTTTTCTCCCTTTCGTCTCGTTCTTCTCTCTTCTCTCTTTTGCTCTCGCGCGAGCTCGCCGGAAACACTCAAGCTGAAGGACGAGGGTGTTCGGATCGCAAAGTTGGTCTTGTTAGGCCTGCAAAAGGGGATTCCGCTCAACCAACCGTGCTAGCCTTAAGGGCCCTTACTCCACCAGAGGCACGCTTCGTTTCTCGATTGATTCTTTATTTTACAATCGCCGTGGCTCCGCGCAAAGGGCAACGAATATACACGGCCGGCGCGGCGCGGCGCGACGCGGCGCCGGCGTAGGGCACAGGACACGCTTGCCCTGTCCGTGACCCTTTCCGTCTGCCAATTTCCGGCCGCCCTATGTCATCGTTTTCCACGTCGCCTACTCGTCTCCGGATTCTGACTATCGGACGTCGCGTTATGCAATAGTAATCAAAAGTTTGTATAATATATGTCTTGAACTCTAAAATGGAAAGAGAGAGACTGCTCCCTCAAAAATGCTTTGCTTCCCATTAAACGTAAATTAATATAGCTTTACTCTTTCTCTATCTTCTTCTTTCTTTATTTGTATTAAAAGTATGGATTACACTAATCAATTACAATAACAGAACAAGATATTATTATATATAGATACAAATATATATACAATTATTATATATATATGTATACAAATTTCAAAAATATATTTTTTTCTCGAGAAATATACATATGCATTATATGGCTTAATTTGAGCACCTAATGTCTATGTCTGTCTCTCGTTGCTAATCGCGCATTGAACGTAATTTATTTCAATCTTTTTTCTTATCGATCGTATATAGTAATCGCCTATTTCCGTTCGATTTGCAGAAGGAGGAGGCTCTACCGAGTCTTCCGGTTCCGGACCTCGAGACGACCTTGCAGAAATACTTGGCGCAGGTCGAAACCATCACGCCGAGCCACCTGGAAAAGACTCGAAGCCTGGTACGAGCCTTCCTCTCGGGTCCTGGACCGAAACTCCAGCAACGTCTCCTGGAACGTAGACAGAAAGTGACCAACTGGGTGAGTAATCATATATCTCACACAAACATCAATCCAAGGACGATAATCGCATTTTCGTGAAATTTTATGCGTTAAGATTAATGCGTAACTTTAAGAATAAATATAGAAATATGTCTTCATCCGTTGGATTGAAGATATTGATTCGGGAGAGATTTGCGTTTAAGATTGTACTGTTCCGAGTCACGATGCTTTTCTCGGCTTTACGTATTGCGGAACTTCCCTTGTAAGCCGTCAACGTTCCAAGATCTTGTCTACTTCTCTATTCCGTAATATCGCTGAAAAGACATCGACTCTGCCGGAAAGCCGAGTCAGACGGCGTAATCCGTAATACGGCCGTTGCTTTAAAATGAGGGTCTGTCGCGAAAAGGAAGACGAAAAAAAAAAAAGAAAACCGCGGTGTGTCACGGTCATGAGGATCGAGCGGGAGAGAGAGAGAGAGAGAGAGATCCTCTTCGCGTCTAAGTGGCACAACACCATTTTCGTTTCAAGCCGCGATGCCTCGGGAGAATTTGCTTCTACACAGGGTGTTCGCCTATCGTTTGATCGATCGTAATATCTGCGAAAATGAGATCGGCCCCGATGCTCATATAGGAAAAACGAAAATCTAAACGAGATTTTGAAAGATGAAAGCTTAAGTAATAACGCTATAAGACTTTGAAGAAAATGTTTCAAAGACATAATTTCAAGATTATATAATTATTAGCGTTAATATAATTATTAGCAATTAAAAGAAGTGGAAAATTTTAGATTTGCCAAAATTCTTTGTTTTTTAATTTTTCTAAACTAAACAGTTATCGACATTTTATCCTCTATACTAATTAAAACTTTCTTTAAACAAATTATTTTATTTAAATAGAATTTATATTAAGTCATAAAAAATTAAATATAGAAGCAGATTCTTGTTACAAACTTTGTTTAACAAATTCTAAAATTTCGAATTAAATTTAAGTGGCCTTTCACACACACTCTTTTTGCTCAAATTCTATTTTGTTTCGAAATTAGAAAGAGTAAGAAACAAATTATCGAGATAGAAACTTTTACACGTATTAATTTGCTTACATAATTTTATTTAAAATAACATATACAATAAAAGAACGCAATAGGGAATAAAATTAGATGTATAGGTTTCTATGTCCAATTGTGACAATATCTTATTTAAATTCTGATACTAGAGAGAGGTTCTCATTCTTGGACAGGAAATATTCTACATATTAAACGTGCGAATAAGTAAACACCCCGTATATTCCGAGCGAGCTTCTGGAAAGGTCCGTAGACGGAGGTCGAGTATCCGCGCGCGAGTATCCCCGTGACTTTTGCCGTCTCCCTCATCCCGTACGGTCGCTCCCGTGGGATTCCCGGTTCGATGCATGCGCCGGCTATAAGCCGCGCCTCGCACCCCCTCGTCGGCCCAAGCCCCCCCGTGTGGCACATAAATAAATAAATAAATGGATTTACGCGAGGGCCCCGGCGCCTCCCTCCTCCCCGCGCATTACTCCTCTCTTGCAACGCACCGGTGAAAGGGGATGGACGTAAGGGTCGCCCGGACTGTACCGGAACAATGCAAATATTGTCAGAGGAATGAGGACGGGAAGGGTGACACACGCGGAGTCGCGTTGTAAGAGATTGCCGCGGGCAAAGAGGAACCATTATTAACACTGATAACCGCGTCGGTCGAAATATTCAAATAACGTTTCACGCTTCACGCGAATTCGGGTTCAAAATGCGTTCGTTTTCGTATTTCCGCCGGGAGGATTTGTTATCAGCGTGCGTCAAAAACGCGGTAATGACATTCGCGTTAGGTAAACGCATATACGTATAGCTTATACGGAAGTCGCCGTGCACAAGGCGCGCACGCATTTTATTTTCAGTATAAAATAACTTTACATCAGGGGGCAAGAGAAGCGCGTCACGGATTTACATTCTATATATATAGCTGTCGAGAAGAGACGAATTGCGACGATCAAATATTTACGGACAACGTTACGCTTTATACTCGACTCCGGATAGCGGGCACAAATGTGTTTATTTTTGCATTTTTCAGCAAAAGTTTGCGCTCGGTATAAAATATCTCCGCACGCGAAGGTACAAAGGATTACGTAGGTTTTGCAAAATTTCCGTGCCGGAACGAAACGTGACAACCATACAACATAGGGACGATTACAAGTATCTAGACTAATACATTTTTTATTTGAGTATTTTAAGAAATTGAATCCCCGGACGTTTCTATTTCTGCAAAACTTCCATTGCTTTGTAAAATTTATCTCGTATAAGATATTTGTTTGTCACTTGTATATTTTCAGCATAAAGTATATTAAACGTAATTGAACGTTTTATTATTATTCCGAAAATAATAACAAAATATAATATCTGTTCCTATCGGAAAATATCTTTCTAAAGCGATATTTTTAACAGATATCTTTTCATCGCATCTCATATATATTTTCTGGAACGTTTTAATATATCCGTTACAAGGTAGATTGATTCACCGCAATTTTATCTCCGCAGGAATACATTTATTGCGCCGCGCGATAATGCCTCCCTCTCTTCACCCCCTTCTCGCGGTCTTCCACAGAATCATCTTATTTCTTGCCACTCCGAGAGCAACCCCGTCCCTCTCTCCGCTCTTTCTCTCCCACGTAATTTTTCTAATTTAGCCGAACGGCCCATTCAGCATCGAGGCGGGAGGCGCTCGAGGCTCGGCTCGCACAATCGCCGATCCGGGTTTTCGATTTGCCCAGCATACATCCGGAAATACATTTTCGTTTCTCGTTTCTTTAAGGGTCGACCTCTCGCACTCCTGCCGCCGCGCCCTTCTCCACCCTCGCCTCGTCCCGAACGAAGTGTCGCGAAAAGCCAGACTGAAAGCAATTTTCTCGCCAGCGGCGACTGTCGCACGAATTGCCGCCGCTCCTTCGATCTTGCTTTCCCTTTCACGCTATCTCTCCATTCATCTGATCGATTAGGAATGCCTCTGGCCGCATTATCCGGTTACGCGTTTCGAGATGACATGACGCGCCGTCTTGTAAAAGCGAGCGCCGGTCAATCGAGAGACTCGTCGACGAAATTGTTCGGTTTTTCCGGAAATAATATCAGGCTGAGACTATATGTTTTAAGTCTGAAAATAGCGTGATTAGCACTCTAATAATATATTATTAGGCAACCAAGAGCCGTTGACCATTAACGGTGTTTTTCTTATTTAATTTAATTTGATTGAAAATCAGGTTGGTTCTACATATACTGAGATTTACGTTACAAGAAAAAAACTTTTGATTGCGAGTCCACGTTATTAGACGTGTCTTTGACTATAAGAGGTTGCGGCATTGATTAATTCACCTAGGCGTAAATCTCCGCGGCATCTCCTCTTTAACCCTGATATTCTTTTCCGCGTTTGTTCTCCGTTTGATAGCCGTCGACTTGGCGGGGGTGAGAAAGGTATGAAAGCGTCGTAGAGCACACGGGGGTGGCCGAGCCTAAAACCTCGGGTCGGGTTGTGCGCTTCATGGTCGTTTCGGGCACAGTCGCGGGCGAGTCGCGATGGCGACGGTAAGCTAATATTACGGTGCCCCGCGGCGAACTGGAAAATCTCATTGGGGCCTCCATTATTCATCTGCAAGCCCGGGCCTGCCGACCCCCCTTCATTCGTTCGTTCGTTCGTTCGTCGCTCGGTCCGTCTGTGTCCGTTCGTTGCCTCATAGTTTCCGCGGTGATAAATTCAATTCGAATTACAAACGCCCGGGATTAATCCCCCGTCCCTCTTCGTCACGCTCGACCTTTCTCGCATTCTTCCCGTACACGGTTCACAACTGACGCGACGGCTCTCGACGAGGACGATGCGATTAAAACGCCTCGTGACTACCGGAATGAGTCGCCCGTGAATTTGCAGAGATCTCCCGGAAACTAATTTTGCATCTCGTTTCAACTAAAATTCTCTCGCAAAGCAAGATAATGGTAGCTCGCAATTATCTTTTGAATAGACTTCCTTTTTAAAAATAAATGACATATTAAGCTACAAATTTAAAAATTTGTACAACGAATTTGCGTGTTATCACGATAAAAATATGTAATCTCGTTACGACATGTCATTTAATTTCTACCTCTAAAGGCAGAAATTGACTTGCCGAGGAAAAAATAAAAAATTTGGTATTTTTTTTTAATTAAAAAGAAATCTGCTGCAGAGATTAACCAAAGATCTACCATTAGAAATAATATAATAAAAATGAAACAGTTTGACAAACGCAGCACAAATTACTTCGACAAAATTAGGTTTAAAAACGTTATCTTAAGATAGAAAAAACAATTTTTAGCGAAAAAATTGTTATCCTTTTATTTAAATTATTTATAATTATTATATATATATCTTGGCAATATTTGCACGCGGAAAAAAAAGGTTTTGCTGCAACAGCAAATCTATTTGTTAAATATGGGAAAACAGTTTTGCCGAACTTTGCTATTGCAGCAAAAGGTTTTGCTATTATTGTAAAATTAATTAGCTCTCGCAGCAAAAAATGTTAGTTGTTCGTATAGTAGCAAATCTTTTAGCTAAATTTTTTTCCGTGATATCAAATATGATCAGATATATATGTACAATATTTAAGTGCGTGTAAAAGTGTAACGCCGTCGCCCGCCGCAAAAAGGATTAAAGTAGATGTATCCTCCCCGCGTATACGAGAGGGAGGAATAAGCAGATAGGATGGAAGCAGGTGGATACCGTTTCAGAAATATCGCGAGCACGTGCAAATGGCCGCGTGTCGGGACTCAGGAGGGATCTTCCTCTGCGGAGAACCGACAAAGTCTCATTCCCCGCGAGAAGCTGGGAAAGGAGTGAAGTACGGAAAGGAGAAGCAATAAACTTTTATGGCCGTAAGCTCTCACTTGCGCGGACGGTCGTGCCTGATGCTCGCGAGAATCCGAAACTTGGGAGAAATATAATTTCATTCCTACAGCTCGCAAAATTGTTGCAGAGAAAGATATCCGAGCGAGCCAAGAGATAATTTAACGACACGATATTTGCAGAATAAATCAAGGACTAAAAGTAAGAAAGTACACAGACAAGGAAAATGTTTTTCAAATTTATTTTACTGCCGTGCACCACAAAAATGTTTTATACACCGTCTTAATGATGCATTTGGTGCCTTCACAAAGAACTTAAAATGTTGAATAATAAATCTGGAATTGAAAATATAAGTTGCCCACTGCGCTCGTAAATGCCATTAAACGATTTTAAAGTATTTTAGAAAAGAATTATAAAGCGCCTTAGTCTGTTTAAATCGTCCACTTTTTAATTTTACAAATGCATCGTTTATTTAAGATTTCGTAAGGTGATCACTTAATTCACATTAAAACTCAACGGTGAAACTTCTCTCAATATAGTTTAACGAGTATTTGTTACATCCGCTTTCCGCGGATAAGAACGCAGAATTGCTGTCAAACTGAACAGCCAAGAAGAAAGGAAACTTTTCCGAGGGAAAACGCACGCGAAAGGAGGAAACCAGCTGATCCCACGAAGCCGAGCGTTTACCGTAACGAGTGGATCGAAAGCTAAACCGAGCTGGCGCTTTTTCGAAAGAGGGATGTCCCCGTCCCGTGGAACGTAACTTTTCTTATGAATCCCTGCGGACAGGAGAGAAAACGCGGGGGTGAACGAGGGTGAACCCCGTTTTACTCCGCGCGATTCACCGAGCGCCATCAGAAGAAGGGACTCGCCTCGCGTAAAAAGAAAATATTTCTCGTCGACACGCGAGAGGCGATACAAAGGATCCTAGAGTTGCGCTTCCTTCCTTCCTTCCTTTCTTCCTTCCTTCGCGTTCGCTTTCCTTTTTTTTTTCTATTTCAGGTCTCGCTTCGAGAATCTTTCGGTAACGTGCGGCAGGCGATGAAGTTGAAGTCTCGACTAAATCGATATACCACCGCGCCGGGATGTATGTTCTTTTTTTCCCGTATCTCGTGTATACCTTTATGGCAGCTATTTGTGCGATTTTTTCTTTTACGCGGACGCTCTTGTCTTCTTTTGTCTCCGAAGACAAGAGCTTTAATCTTAATTATGTGTATACTACTTTAGATTAGATTCGTTAATTAATCATTAGATATTAGATATCAGATACATAAAGTCAGTAAAAATTACAAATATTTATTTAGCAATCAAATTTATAAAAAAAAAGTTGTAACTATTAATCAGCAGAAAATCTCATCATAGTTATCCCATTAACGCTATCACGCCGAAGTATCTTATTTGCAACAAACGTCGATTTAAAGGCGTGAGTGTAAAAGTGAATGAGAAAACAAAATTACTGCTTATATGTCCCACGTTATCGGAGAGCTCGAAAGGATTAAAGACGTTTTCACGCTTTCGAGCCACACTCGAGTATCGACGATGCTCGAGGTTGAGCTCGAGGTGATTACTGACATGCAATCTTGCGCTGTAAACCGCGGCAAATAAATATACAAGGTGTCAGAGAATTACCGGCACTTTTTCTCAGCGCTATACAATTAAATTATCGATTGATTTTGAAAAGGTGTTTCACGTCGACCCAATTAAGCTTCAATGACATAAATAGATGAAAACCTTAATTGTCTATAGCTAATATCAAATGGATTTTTATTAACAATATTATTATCGCGGATTCATAGTTTCCAAAATGCTTGATATTGAAACTTTTACGCCAGAAGTCACACAACGATGTCTTTTACGGGACTATTTAGCAGGTAAGTTCCACGAAAATTCGTCAAAGCGGGTTGTAATTAAGTGAAAGTACGCAACTTTCGATACATCCCGTATATGCGAGACGGTAATATGCACGGCATTGCGACTTCATAAATAGCTGCTGGCTCGACACGTTCGAAGATAAACACATACATGCGTCACGCTTTAAGATGCGAAGATGCGACCCGCGGTAAGAGACCGTGCCTCTCTTGTGGTTCTCGTGCCGTCAGATATATTATTATCTCGCGTCATCAGATATAATATTATCCTGCTTAAATTGAAAGCTAATTGCCAATAATTTGTCAAAAATTTTAATGCTAACGAGCAGTGATTAATTAAAATTGTATTTTTAGAAAATGTCTTCAATTTATTATCAAGAAAATCCACGAAAAAAAAAGAATATTCAAAGTATCTATCATAAAATATCCCATATAAGTGTCTTTTGTTACAAAGAGATCGGTGCAAGAACTCGAAAAGAAGTTAAAAAAAGAGTGTGTAAATTAGAAACTTGCACATTGCTTCCTTGTCATTTTTTCGCTTATAAAGCTTCCTCTATAGGAGACACACATTGTTTGAAAAATTGAGACTGCCTTAAAATCTAAAACACTGTATAAATTTTTATAAATATGACAGTAAATAAAAGTGTTGTACTACTTTACTTGTATGTCAGAATGCAACGCTGTAGCTCAAGCAGTTCTTGAGTTATAGAGATTTTTGCGAGAAATTTGTACACATGCATACATACACACACAACACACACACATACGCGGGACGTTTAAAAAAAAAGGTGATTTTTCGACGTTTTAGAACATTCTAAACACATTTAGAAAACTGAAAAAAAAATATTTATTACAAAAACGAAGCTTTTCTATAAGAAAAAAAAGCAAAAAGTAAAATTGAATAAATTAAATTAATTTGATTCAATGTAAGTAAATCGCATATCGTATTTAATGGACCTAAAATACGAAAGAGAGATGACCGACATGAATGACCCGTTTTTGCGAACAATCGCACATCTCTTGGACGGTGTCACTTGCTAGCCACTTGACGTAATCTTGGCAATTTAAATGTTTGTCCCCGACACGCAGGTCCGCTACGGGGCTGTATCGCGTATCGCTCGGCTTGGGGACGCGCCGGTAATCCCTTGTTGAAACAGTGCTAAGCCCTTACGGATTGTCTGCGGGATACGCTATACGGCGATACGACAGCGAACGGCCTATCCGAAGGGCGGCAACCCCTATCCGATGTTTTCGCTCTCGCGGTTTGTCCTATTCGCCTCGCCTTTTATTGCTGCTCGTTAACCGCGCTTCACGGATGTGTTCCTCCACGTCTGTTCGTTCTATTTCAACTTAAAGTCGCGTTTTTTTTATTTTGTTTTGTTTAAAAATCAGTCGCGAAAGCATGCTCGGTGCTCGATGAGACACCCTGTACAACGGAGTCTTTATAGTTTTAGAGTCTACTCTTTTCTTCTTCCATTCTCGAGAAATAAAAGAGCGAAATGTGAAAACAAGCCCAGGAGACACGAACGACCGATGGGAACAAAACGTGGGCCATTCGCGAAATTGGCATATCACCGATATGTCTGATGCGCGGTAGATAAATCGTTCCCGCGCGAATAAGGGATGCACAAAGCCAATATCGCACGCGGGAGATTCACGACGCACGATAGACAGAGGTGAATGACTCAATGATCCCGAAATCTCTAATTCGACAAGAAATATACCGTAAAGAGCGGTGATTTCGCAGAGATTCGGATGGTTATTTCATACATTTATGTATGTATATAAAAAAGGTGTGTTTTTTGTATATATTAATTGTATACATTAACAATTTAAAAATTTATGTAATCAAGGATTTCACAGTTTGGAATCTTAACAAATAAAGAATGCAGGCTTTATATAAATTTAACGATTTAGAAATGAATTAAGAGTTAAAAGAGTTAACAGTTAACCAAGAATATGAGATTAAAACTAATCGCTAGACCAAGTACGTAAAATTACAACGATTAAAAAGAATATGTATGAATTACATGTAATATATTTCTCGCTTTCAATGCAAACCAGTTTTGCGAAAACTGACATGGATGAGCATTGAGCTGAGTGCAAGTTTAGTTGCACATGTAAAACCTCTTGGAGGATTCTTCAACGACAGTCTCTAACGCCGTTTCCGGAGAAGCTGATTAAGTCAAGGAAAATCGTTCTTCACTCAAAAGAGCAGCCTGTGCGAGAGATCCGGGATCTTCTTAGCGCGACGCCTCCTCTTATATTCCAGGAGCACTTAAGAGCGCAAATATTTATGGTATCTTCCAGCGAGAAACAAAACCCTCCTCTCCGAGAGAAGAAGACGAACACGAAGGAGGAGAGGAATCCGTCTCTTTCTCTCTTTTTCTTGTTCTCTCTCTGTTTCTATCTATCTCTCTCTCTCTCTCTCTCTCTCTCTCTCTCTCTCTCTCTCTCTCTCTCTCTCTCTCTCTCTCTTCCTCATCGAGTAGATATACCCCGTGGGATTAACCTTTAATTCTATCCCGTCTCGACAGCCCCTTTTTCGTCCTTGAAGAAGGGTCCTCGGCGTGCGTATCAAATGCTCTCGACATGGGCCAGGAACAAGACCGAAATGAAATTTTCGAAATGGCTTGACGAGCGGCTTGGCTTACGAGATTGGCTGTCTTTGCCACGTTACCCGAAGGGTATTATGAGCCAAGAAAAGGAATAAGACAACACCGGTTTAAACGAAGAATTTATAATTCTAAAAGATGACATTATTTACGACGGTAATAAAAACTATTTTAGAACAGCTTAGCGAATGAGTCACGTGATAAATTGATTACTCGTATGATAACTGATGAACTATTAATTAATACTGCACAAAACACGGTTATAGGAGCTACGAGGGATGTTTTCATGAAAATTGTGCAATTTACTATTGTTGTTGATTTACAGCGTTATTGTCGCTCGATGGCTCGAATTTTAAGAAATTACGATCTAAAGTCTCAATTTAAAACTCCGGTGTTGTCACGCGACCCGGATTCGAGGGATGGACTTGTGTTGTGCGAGCGCAGTCGGAGAAATCGTCCCCGAGTTCGAGCGTGTATGTACATGCAGGAAGGGACGACGGCGGCAGGGCACAGGCCAGGTGGATCGATCGCAGGTTGCTTCCGGCGGTCCACAAACCTTTGCGAGCCACCGTGCACGCGCGAGTCTCCTGCCCGGAGAAAGGAAGAACTCTCGTGGGTATCGTAACGCGCGCGCGGAACGGAGAGTTTGCAGGCCGGCGTTTGTTTTATTTTAATTCGTTCGCACGTAGCAACATCCTTCCGCAGCGTTGCGCCGCGGCGGCGGTCTACTTTCGAAATCTCTCCGTGTGGCGGATGGTAATTAAATACGCCGATATGAACGCCTTTGGGAAAATTCAGACTCGCGTAACGCAACTCGTTAGAATTCAGAAAAGAGCCGCGGTCGTCGTTTACTTTCGCGCGCGGGGCAGCGTGACTTCGTCACGGTTTGGATAAAACGACGGCTCTCGCGAGCACGCCGGAAGAAACGTCGGAGCTGCGCTAAGTTGCGACATTATTAGAACAGCGACATATTTGTCGAGTTTAATTTTCGACGACGGAAAAAAAGAAGAATGTGAAGAATTTTATTTTGCACGAGTAGTCTTCTGCAGAGAAGAAGAAATCCAGAATTTTGCATATTATCTACAGATATAAATAATTTCATACAATAATTGATACCGAGTATGGAGAACAACATTTTTTAATACGTTAAAGTATTATTATTCTAATAACAAATGTATATTCTGAGAATGTTCAAAGGATATCGTAAAGTATAAAATATTATAAGAATGTTTTCAGTATATTTTAAGTACATCCTTAGTATCTTCTATAGATATACAGGACGCATTATTGCTGTTACTTAAATTATCAAATTATATTTGTAACATTCAGCAATAACATAAACTCTATTGTTATGTTTGTCAAGAGGTTATCTATCTCTATTTAATGCGCGCGCGCGTATTCAGAAAGTCACTCTTCAAGTCCGAAGTTCTCCCGTCTGATAACATTGCACAGGCGAAACTTGAGCCATTATTACCGAGCCATTATTTCGTCGAACGACCGAAACGTACGAAGATGCGTGTTATCGTCCATTGGAAGGTGAAGGAACGAGGGATTGACCCCGAACGAGGAGTATTCGACGTGGCGATGCGCGCGAGGTGCAGACTCGGGCTTCTCGCACAGAGAGGTATTCTCGATGGTGACGATGAGAGTGCGCAGAATCCGAGGTAACGATTGCAGGCAGGAGAGGCACAGCCGAAGGCGGCCATAGCGCACGCAGGTAAGGCGAGGTAAGGCTCCTAATTTGGGTCACCGCGACCTCGTCCCAAAGGCCGGACTTGCTAGAGGTTACGACCCGCTTAAAGAGCCGGATCGATTCGCATCGACCGACCTGGCTGGCGCGAGCAAGCCGGACCGCCTTTATCTCCGCCGTGTACCGGCGTGGTTTCGGATCGAAACCGAGCGCGCAGCATCACGATCTCCAGAGATAACACGCTGCGGCAGATGTGCAATACGTCGCGAATTACATTCCCCGGGTCTTCGTGGCGAGCATCTCTCTGACGCCCGTCTCGTGTTACTCGAGCAAACAAAAGCTGGAATCGAATCGACCAACATTGAAGGAGTTTCCCTTCGCTCTTCATTTATGCTGATGTTGACATATGATTCTTACATTGTGTTCCCTCAGAATGATATACCTCTACGCTTGCAGCATACATTTCCGAGTGACGTTCCTGTGGGATCGCCTGGGCAGTAACAAAAATTGATGCATCCCGTCACGAGACAAAATGGAAAATAGGAAGATAATAGAAGACAGCCTGGAAGAAGTTCCAAAGACTCTCTGACTCAAAACGTGTTGAATTTTCTCAATATCTGTCAATAATTTAATATGAACAATGATCTTCATCGTGAAAGATTATTATTAATCGTAAAAATCATAATGTACGTCGAATAAAAAAGCTATTAGGGAAGACTCACAAAGTTCGAGCAACGAAACTTACCGAGCTTACGGATTCTGCGAATGGGAAAAAGTCTCCCCGAATCCGCAAAGCGCCTAACTAAAAGCCCAACTACACCCTGCGAGGGGTTTCCCCCTCGTGCGTGCACCTTTCCTTCTTCCTCTACCGTGGAAAGAAACGCAGACATGGCAGAGAAGGAGGGACGGGGTGGGAGTGGGAAGGGAAAAAGAAATTAATTCGAGATTTTCCAAGGCCGCGCGGGGACTCGCCCCGAGATTGAGAACATACGCTTAGTTAATCCTCGCGGTCGCGAGAGGAACTTCCTGATCTCGTTTTCCTCGCGGATCAACGGATCCCCGTGCACGCCGTCGAAGTCTCCTCATCGAGGTCTCCGCAATCCGGCTTCCTATTCCTATACGGCCAGGATCGATCCCGGCTTCCGACTGCGAAGGATGCCCATGAATCTTCCATGATGAATCGCTGTGAGCTACGCAAGCTGGGGAAAGAGAATTTTCTGTTCGATATTCTTAATAATTCAGGACAAATAGAATTGTCAAAAATTTATTTACACTCACAGAAAAATTTATCTAATTTTACACAGGAAAAAAAGAAGTGTTAAATCAAGACTTATACATATAAGCAAGAATCTATAATCATGAAATTAGATATAAATTGTGTTAAACGAAGAAAACTTGCTTGAATGAAGATATTTATATAGTTTAATCAAGAAAAAATGTTGAAATTTATATAAGAAGATTAAAGACTCTTGCTTATATACAAATATATATAAGTCTTGATTTAACACTTCTTTTTTTTCTGTGTAGAATATCAATGAAAATAATTTTACTTGAAAATCATGAATTGCTTTTTCTCTAAATTCTTCGAGACGAGTAATTATCGAAAGTTATGCAACCGATTTGATAGATGGGATCTTTACGATAATGAAAGTTTAAGTACCTTTCCATTAAAATGGTGAAGAAAATGAGATTACATTCCCGATATAAATGATAGGCAATTACTCAGCCGAGTTCCTCATCCGATTATCTCATGGCGAACAAAGAATCGGAACTAATCGTAATGACCGTAATCGCCGGTATTTTCATCGCGACAAAACGCACATGATTCCCACATAATTAACACTTTCGCGTCCACGATAGCTCACGCGGAGTGCGTTCGCATGTCGGAGTGTGTTATATATGCACGCGCTATATCCGTATACACTTTGTTGCGATCTGCGAGCGCAACAAAGAGCTAATAGAAAAATAAGAGCCCTGAGCTCATTACTCGCTACCTTAATCCATTAGACAAGGCGCATGCACGGCGATGTTTATGCCGGAGACTGGCGCACGTTTTGCAAAACGCTCGCCGCATATTATCTCTCTCATCACGATCATCTATATTAATTCGTTTCGGTACTCCCTCTTTCTCTCTTATTTTAAATCTACTTATTATATACAATAATTACTTAAAAATTTTCCCAGATTGCTTCCGGAGGTCTATAAACGCATCGCGGATCTTTTGCAAGCCAGTTCCGTCCGCGGCATTGTATACTCGACAATTAACTACATAACGCTACGAAAATTTGTCAAGTTAAGCTGAGTAAACTGGTATAATTAAATTTGCTTGTATACCAATTTTGCGTTTTAACTGGGGCAGAAAAGAGGTTGTTTCGAGGCGCACTGCCATATTTGTTGCCAAAATGTGCTAATGGGGAATTGAACAAAATCCCGGCGTTGTTTTGTTGCACCGTATAACAATATCAGAACTGCAACGCGGGATTTATTTAACGGAAAATTAAACAAATTTACTGTTCCGTTCCAATTGCGGTCGCATATTACAATCGACATCGCGGGACTCGAACCTGTGTCTAATCAAGCGATTTGGAATTAATATAATACCGCGCTCAGGCGGAGCGGATGCAACCCGTAATTAACTCGCAAAATCGCCCCCGGATTGGGTTTCTCTGTGCGGTTGCGAGCTTCAGCCTCTTCCATACGGCTAACGATATTAATATTATCCGAGTTGCAACATTAACAATACCCGGATTGACGTGTGTGTGTGTGTGTGTATGTGCGCGCTGAAACGATCCGGCCTCTCCTCATCGCCGTTTTTTGCGCAATCGATTCTACGTGCATTTTGTATAGCACTTCGTAAAATGCGCTCGCGATGGATGCGCGGATAGTATATTTCAATTTTCAATTACATTTTGTAATTGGTTACGTTGGTACGTAATCGTAACGCGATGTTGGGCATTAGCATTTCGAGCAATTGCGCGTAGAGCAAAATACATTCCGAGACGACGAGACGAAATTGCATCCGCGGTCGTTGCAATTCCACGCCGGCCTCGCTGCATAATGCCTCTCCCAACGAGAAATGCTTTCTTCGAAGCGCGCGATGGCCTTTCCCTGCAGGTCAGGTGTTCATTTCTAAAGTTGCCGCGCATATCGGTTTCGAGGAATTCTGAAAGCTTTATGACCAGAGATATTTACGAGCCATGATATATTTAACGATAAACGTAGTCGCCCGATTCCTCTTTCATGACATTGATCGCACTCCAAATGTGCGCCGATAATAAGTCTCTCGAGTCTGAGGCGTTAAGGACGTTATAAAAATGCATTTCTGCATAGAGCGGAATCGATTCGTATACCATTACTTCGTCCTGATACCTTATACTTGCGTCGCACACGTCGAACGAAACGTCGAAAATAAAAGTCAGCGAAAATCGCGGGGTTTAACATCGAGTTTAAATAAAATATCGATATCTATATATGACAGGCACGTCACTCTTTTAACGTGTCGCGTTTTACATTCGGGATCGATCGCGTCATGCGAAGGGACGTGTCTCTTCTTTGTTTTTCTAATTTCATCGCGCGCGTATTATACCTCGGGGAACTTCCCTACCTGCGGACGCGACCGGGGATGAAGCGAGAGGTATCCATCGATTTGAGAGCGCGTAAGAGTTTCCCTCCCTGACCCGACCCGTCGCGCGTTTTCACCGTGGCTAATGAAGTATCGCGTTAAACGGGGGAAACTCGATACACCGTGTACACTCGCCGCGCGAGTTGTCTGAAATACGAGCGATCGTAGTAGGAGCGCTCGAGGGAGCCGCTGATCTCCGGGGTTCGCCAAAATTTCGCCAAGTTCGGCGACATAGAACGGCGCTGGAACGACCGAGAAGGTACACGGATAGATCAGATTTATTTGTCCACGGGCGTTACTTTGACCGAGTATGGAGCATTCGCTTGTTAAATGTGTAAATCAATTCGTGTGAACACGTGCGTTAAGCACGTCAACTACCTATAATATTTGCCCCAATCGTCGTCGATAATTGCAACAGAATATCGGTTGTTTTAACAACGATCAATGATTGAAGTAACTAGAAGCAATTAAAAGCATTCGGACACGTGTACGTGTGTTTTGCTCATTAACGTCACGTCGTGCGTGCATCGCGTCGCGTGTATATACTACTGCACTGTATACACGAGATAATTTATCCACGCACAAGCGTTACACAACGTCGGAAGTATTTCAAGAGCGCGCGGCGGCGGTCGAAATAGATCGCTGCGCGATTGCGGGTTTTAATTTTAAATAAAACGCGTATATACTCCGTTACGCGACATCCGCGGGCGACGGACGTGGGACGTGGGGCACGCGTGCGACGGCGACGACGCGGACGCGACGGCGCTCGCACGCGAGCACGGAAGCGAGACGCGCGGCCGGACACGCACTCGACGGGTGGTCGATAACGCCGCGTTTGCGCCGACCTGGCGTAGGAGGACGCGAGCGAAAGGGAGCGAGAAGGAGAGACGGGGAGAGACCGGACCAAGGGATCAGAGAGAGAAGAGGAGACGGTGAGAGAGAAAGAGCGATGCGGGGAAAGGGGCGAGGAGCCGACGAGAGAATTCAGACCCGATGGCAGTGGCAACTCTCGCTTTGCTTGCTCGCTCGCCCTGTGTTTCAGCTCCTGTTGAAATCTCCGTAACCCGACACCCTCCCCGAATGCCGAACTTCAACCGAGCGGGGTTGATGTCTCCGGCGGTCACACACGGTGCAACCGTTTCCGCGACTTTGATTCCTTTTGGGCCTCTTCACCTTACGCGACGGACATTTTTATCTCTTTCAAATGACACTAATTACAAATTACGAATTGCGCGTTGCATATAGATAGACTCATCGCTTCAGCGGTCCCTCGATAATTCGCGGCGCGAATTAATCGCAAGCTTATTTCAGCGGTTCCCGATTTGTATTTCGTATAATAGCGGACGCAGTTTAATTCCTATAATTTCGCGCGCCTCCGCGAGAAGCCGGGAACACCTTTCGATTACGCGACAGCGCAACAAAAGAGAGATCGTTGCCATAATCATTACGGGAGCTATTATCCGATAGGGTTATTACACGGCATTACACAGTTATATTGCGCCGCGACGTAATTGCACGAGGACGTAGACAGACCCCAGCGATCCTAAGTTTTGCTCACGTTTTGCGCGTGACACGACCGTGCGTCTCTCGATAAGGTGGACCTATCAGGCCGATAAGACGACGGAGCGCGGAGCGCGAAGAGCGGAGGGCAACCCTTATGAGAATCGCGTAACGATTACGGCGAAGGACGAAAGTTCGCGGTAACCGGGACGGCCGCGAAATTAGCCCCGTCACCATCATCCGTCACTCTTGCTACGGCGGAACAAATCGTCTTCCTCGACACCGCCCTCGTCTCCGCGATGAAACCAAATTCTCGACGATTTATTCGATTATGCGGCGTGCGTCCTCCACGACGCCGTCTCTCTCTCTCTCTCTCTCTCTCTCTCTCTCTCTCTCTCTCTCTCTCGGCGACAATTAATAATGTTAATACTGTAATACTGTTTATTCGCGCGCGTAAGAGCACAGATGTATTTAACGTCTTGCTGAAGATGAGCGGAGTAAAAAGCATCATTAGGATTTACTCCGTGAAATTTCACATCGTTTATCTTTAATCAAGGATTGATGTAACTTCTCACCATTTTTTCACTATTTGTACTCTTTTTCACGTTGTTGGACCGATAAGGAGAAGAGGAAGGGAGAGATTAACTTATAATTAAAAAGTAATAAACTCGTCTTCCTCGCGTTTCCGACGTCATCAGCAATTAAAGCGTTTAAGATATCGCTCGCCGTTAGTTTGCAAGAACCCCTTTGCGCTCTTGCCGTAAAAAACATATTTCCGGGATTAAACTTTCCCAGTGAAATCTTTGCTGCGTGAAATTAGGCGAACTTGCTGCTCAAGGTCTTCCGGCGATCTCGTGCGTAGGCGCGATAAACAACGAGCGAACAAATGCAAACATCAACCATCAAATGATGCATTGAGACGTTATTGCGCCAGGTGTTTCCTCATCGGGAACGACGAACGTGGATCTCCTCTCGCAATTCTGCCCGCGCTGCTCGTTAAGCCCTCGCGTATCGCGCCATTACGCGCGACGAGCGCAGACACGCGGTATCCGACGTGTAGGAGTCCTGCGCAATCCCGAGGATTTTATTTCGCGAGATGCGCCGCGCGCGATGAGCGTCATCGCGAGAGATCATCGCGATGATAAATACTTACCCATTTCGTCGCTGTACATAGTGTACATGTATACAGCTCGCGGTTAATTTTCCTTCCGCTTGTAGCTGCGGAATTTTTACACCTCGTAGCATTTCGTCACCTACGTCGGAATTACTCATACCATCAACTGGGCTGATTTAAAGAAGAAGAGCCCTTCAACAGCGTCCAATGACACTTTGTCAAAAAGAAGATATCACATCAAATATTAGACTTAGAGATTAATGGGAAAAAGAAGAATAGAGAAAGTGCGGGTATTATATGGACCACCCTAAACTTTTTCCAAGATAACTTGAAAAGTATTAAAGATAACTGAACTTTGTTTTCGCTGAGTTGTAATGCAAATATAACAAATGTTTGTTGCAACGCGTTCCTAACCAATTTTGTTTATTTATATATATAGTAAGTTTAATATTATATATTAAAAGTTAATATTATTACATAAAGTTAAATTATAACAATAAAAGTTAATTTTATAACAAATTTTTCGAAAATAGATTTTTGAAGGGCAATTTGGACCATGTTGAACAATGTGAACACTTTATTGATCATGCAAAAAAATAGTTTTTTTCGTATTTTGATGCATATTAATGATCAAAAAAATAGTCTATAATAATTATTATATTATATATTTATTATATTATAATTTATTACAAGCTCTAATTTTTATGCTCTTGCAACAATGTCAAACAAATATAACAAATAATGTATACTTATCATAATAATATTACTCCTGAAAGAAAGAAACAATAGAATATAAAATGCAATACTTATAAAAAGTAACGAGTTATACAAACTACCCTGTATTATCTCTGATAAAGCTAGTTTTATCTTTTTATCGTCGACAATAGAAATAAATGTACATCATATGACATTTGTTAAATAGACTATACTAAAATTCCATCTTAGTTTTACATGCAGCAAAATGCGACTAAGAATCTGTGAAGTAGATTGACTGCAAATTAAAAGTTTTTATTAACTTTACGCACTTTACACACTAAATATTCAATTTAACGTATTAACTCTATGACACCTAGTACTACATTGCCGCTTTGTACGTTAAGTTAAGAGTCCAGCAACTATAATTCCACTGCTGTCCACACACTTATAGGACCAATTGTTCCAACCTGTTGGTAAACTAACTAATAATTAAATCATATATATATGTCTTTGTTTATCATTTACATTAGACGAAGATAGACATATGATTTAACTATTAGTTAGCTTAGTAACAGATTGGAACAACCGGCCCTTAATAGGCTATATATCGTGATGGTTCATATTGTTCCCCTATCTCACAATACCCGCACTTCTTCTAATTTGTAAGTGAGTGTTTTGCTGCATGTCGCGAGTTAAGCGTTAAAAATAAATTACCGAAAAAACGTAAATTACCGCATTGTTTTTCCCCCAAAAAACCGTCTCATTTCTACAGATCGATTCTTTTTGTAATGCTTATTAATGCTTATTACGGCTGAAATGTAAAGTCATTCGTTTCTCATTCGAAGCTCATCTCGCCGTGCGAAGCGACGTTATAACGAAACACTTGGGCTCGGAGATGCATAAGGAGATGCGACGATCGGCGAGCGACGATTCGACGGGTAATCCATATTCCACCGGAGGATGCTCTAATGCACCGATCACGTGCGCCGCGGGGTCTCATTAATCCGCGGAGAACGGCGCGCATCGCGGAACACCGAATGCCGGTTTCGCAAGTACTTAATCCATCTTGCGGCCGCCGCGCCGAGTTGAGACTTGAGACCGCGTCGTCGTGTCACTGACTGATCCTGGAAGTCTTTCTCCACCGACATGTGCAGGAGTCGTGAGATTAATCGAAGAATAAACTTCTTCAGCTATCCCTCTTTCTGGCTTCTGCATCAGTATAATCCTTTTCTCTTTTAATCGGTCATGGCTGTTTGCATTTAAAATCTATACGTAAAATTTTATACTTGAACCTTTCAATATTATTAATAGAAATAACTTCCTTTGATAAAGGGTATAAACATCACGCTCGTCTTTTATTGCTTACTATTATTGCTAAACGCCGCGTGTATTAAATTCACACGCTCCATTATGCAGGACATATCAATCTAATACTCGGGATCTTTAATTAGAAAACGTGAGTGTTAGAGTGCTCACAAAGTATAACAACTGCAATTACTTAAGCATCTGGTAATTGTTTCGCGTGATTGCGAGGGATTGCGGACGGACTCTGCCGACTCTACTTTCACAGAGATCTCCGAGACGTGTGAACGGATCGCTATCGTTCGAACGCGGCTCGCCGACTTCGTCACGTCAATGGGATACTTACTACCCCATGCGTATATCCTTCCAGGAGCACCCAATTACGCGTGCTTACGTACGTACGTATCGTGCGTGCGCGCGTGCACACACGTGGGCCCGCGTGACGCAAGACACGTTAATAACGCCACACGAGTGTCTTTTTGAAACGTGCAGCTCCAGCGCAGCGTCGGGATAATTGTAAGCAGCGCGGTCGTTACACGCGAGTCAGCTAACGCGTTTCATTTAAGCGACTTAGGGGGAGGTGCGCCGGGCGCTCGTTAAACCGGCCCCCAAGCAGGAGTTGACAGAAATCGTTCAATCTTGAAACCGGAATTCTATTCCTATACACAATTTAATACTCAATACAACAAATATAATTCGACAGTACGCGTTTCATGTCGCTCGTCGCGTGCATACGTGTTGCGCAGCGCGTTGCACGTGCGCATCCGCGTATCCGTGGCGCAACGCTTTGTCGAAACATATTCGTTCGTGCCCGAAGGAGTCATTCGGCATCGCAGTCGGCAGTCAAAGCGACCGGCTGTCCCCGGTCGGATAAGTCTTGTCCGCAGTGCCGAGCGCGGACCAGCTCCCGTTCGACCCCTCGACGCGATGAACCGATTTGCGTCTGCTGCGAACGCGTTGCGCTCGACCTGCAACTCGTTTCGTCTTTGCGCAATCCGGACTCGCAGCGGAGACGCGCATTCGAGCCGAAGAGCAGCGCTCGACATTCGTACTTATGGGAGGGATAGACGGAGTGAATCAAAATAAATGATTTTTTTAGAAATATTTAATTTAAATAATGGCGTAACAGCCACAACAAATGTTTAAATGTCATAACAATTATACGGATTATTAATTCTCCTATAAAAAAAATAGTTTCCTAATAAACAGAAAATGGTAGTTAACGAAGTATAGATAAAAAATATCCTTCCACGTACAATCAATTCACACACACATGTGGAATTACATATTTATTTGAACAATCTACAAATCATTTAAACCATGAGCTTTATATCCTCGTATTTACAAAAATCAGTTTAGTAAATTTTTATAAATATATATCCATTATTTAAATTAAATTAAACTCTTTTGGGAAAAAAACATATTCCGTAATATAAAATAAAGCTTTTCTGGCGAAGAGAGATGACAATAATCATCGATTTTATAGCAATTTTTTAATTCACAGCATGGCCCCAAATTAGATTTTAATCAAACCAATATTAAATTTTGAGTTAAAGTTAATTCTGTTAAATTAAATTCTGAAAAACAAAATTTTTTTATTGTCTAATAATTATTATGTTGATTAAGAAATGAATAATGCAAACGGTGCCACTCAGCTTCTCTGCAATGCCTATCACACGCGATTTCATTATAATGGCGTAACACCCACATCAAATGTTTAAATGTCATAACAATTATGGATAATTAATTCTTCCACAAAACACAGTTTAATACAAGCCTCTTGTTACGCGATAGATACATACATTCCGCGTGAGAAAAAATTGCATTATTTGGAATGAACCGAGTAAGAGAATGGTGCTATTTGGAAAAGTTTCCTTTTTGCATATATAGTTTTTTCACTGGGTATGCATCTATCGTATAAGAAGACTTGTATTTATGCCAACCATTTGACAAAAAATCTTTTGTAATATGTATTGAGGAAATGGATACATATATGTAAATTAACCAAACAAAACTTTATTTTATTATCACATTATTTATGACTTATTTTCCTATACGTATTAGTCTATCTGAGGTATTACTCGTTTTTCAAAATAATAAGTATGGAGGGACATATGTGTCTGATTGAAAAATTTTCATTAATTTGTTATTAGAAATTTAAATTAAGTGTACATATACACACAAGAGATTACAAAATTTTTTCGAGAAACCGCGTTATTAAAAAAGACCGCGTAAAAACAGAGTTGAAAGTAAACAGAAAATGGGAGTTCACAAAGTATAGATAAAAAATATCCTTCCATAATTATTTAAATAATTTACACATTATTTCATGATCTTTATATTCTCGCAATCTCAGCAATTTTATAATTAATGAAACTCTCATCGATTTCTGTCATAGACAAAAAATTCGACCAAACCTGTCCTCAAATTTAAAAATGGAAAAATGTCATGTCTATTTTTTTTAGACGGAAAAATTCACATCCGGTTTGAGGGGAAAAAATCAAACTGACGCGAGGTGGTCTCGCTGCCGTGCGCGCAATCCCTTTGTTCGCTATATCGCCGAAACTATACATCAGCGATCTAAAAAAAGAACGCAAGTGCTCCATCGACATCCCCGCTGCGATGTCGAAACGGTGTCACTCCCCGGTCAAATATAGCCCTTTATACCGCGAATAACGCGGCAAAGCTCGAGCTCGTAAGTTCTATCTATAGGCGATTCGAAAGCGGTGCTCGCGATACGTATATTGTATTGACGTGGAGACGGATCTCGTGAAACATGCATGCACGCGAGCTACGACACGCGGCACGTCACACTGACCTAGAATCGCGCCAAGAGAAACAAGAGGTCCCGCTTCTCAGGGGGATGATACAATTAGCGACCGCGCATGCACGCGGATTACTCGCGGTGTCTGCGAGATGAGATTAAAGTTGCTGGCCCCCGTACTCGGTTCTTCGAGCAATTTCAACTCGATTTTCCACCGACGAAAATACCGAAGATTGTCTCTTGTCGCAAGCTTTCGGCATCCCGGGCATCCGATAGACATAGACACTGAATAGCTTATAGCAATTGATTTTTCGACGAAGAAATATAAAACATTTTCGAGGAGTTTACCACTCGGAAAAGTCGCGGTTGCGAAAATCTCGAATTGAATCGAGAAACCCCGGAGATTAAAGGAGATTTCTCCGAAATCTCGTAAAACTGTATCGCGACGTTAAATACGATCATGACGTTGAAACATCGACGGAACGGAAGTGTCTCTGCGAAACGTACGCGTTTAATACGTATACGTTTTCTCGCGAATAAACGAAAGACGTGTGTTTTACTACGGGTTTCGTGCGCGAGAGACAAGTATACCGGGGAAAATATTTTCTCTGACGCGACACAAAAATATATTCGTTGCGTCTTCTCGACTGCGTCTCGTTATGTTTGCGAGAAAGTCCGTGACGTTGATGCCTCTGTCAAACAGGTTGTAAAATAAATAGAAGATATCTCAAACATCACGAAAAAGACACATCGCGTAGATAAATGGCGAAATTTACGTGGTTGTAATTGTATATGCGCGTTAAATGGCTGATTAACGATACGATGTGCGCGCAGTATTCTAATATAACGAATAACGTGTGTAATTACCACGGAAATGCGCGACTATTAGCATAATGTGTAATTAACAATTCAATCAACGAAAATTTTAAAGAATGTTGCTCTGCAGGGAGTTCCAATAATTATTAAAATAATCTTTTTTCTCTAATCAGATCGAAAAATGAATAAAGAATTGTTTATAGTAATTTTGTAAAGTCGTAATGTTTCGATGATTTTTTTTTCTCTCTCGGTATTTAAATTTACTAATTTATTCTCGAGATCTCTGCTGCACTTCGCACGTAATATAAATTGCTTCATATATTTAGATGTTATATTAATATTAATACAATAATATAAGAGACTCCTAAATCACGGATTTTAACGGCAATTTTGCCATTTCCCGTTTCAACGTGAGTGATTTTATCGCGCGATACGCGCGGAAACGAAAACTGGCGCCGCAAAACTCGATTGTTTAATCCGCATTTAATGACGCGTCGGGGCTGATCCCCGATTGCCGAGCGCGAAAAACGACGTCGCGACGCCGGAATGACGTTGAATTACGCAACGAAATTACGAGCAATTAAAAAGACAAGAAAGCGACGGTTATAAAGAGTGACAGTAAAATTACATTTCGTGCCGAACGACGAATGTGTAATTTACAACGAGGAGAAACGTCCGAGTGTGCGTTTCAAGTTCGAAAACGCGCGTCTGCGGGACTTTCCTGATGCCTTCGAGACGTACGCTGGATATTATTATCATTAGTTGTCTTATCGACTCTAACGAATCGCGCACGATAACGTCTGGCTGATCGCGGATGATTTATTTCCGGGAAGTTCGCAGCACCCCCGGCCACGTATTAGTATACCTTCTCGCAAATCATTGCTTCGCGAAATAATCACGCTGCTCGCTTCACTACCGGCGCACTCTCGCGGTTGCAGCTTCCCTCGAGAATCTCTTTTCGCTAATATATATTTTTTTTCCACGTGGCAACTTCCGGGTATGCTTTCACGCAAGGCTGCGCGACGTCATCTCGGGTAATTAACGTGATTGTTGTTATGCAATCTCACGATAATCGCGGATTTTGTGACATAAAGATCGTCGGCCTCCCCGTTGTTCCTCGTCATTGGACCGCAGAAACCTGACTGCTACATAATTTTTAATCGCAGTCATTGCTGAATGACTTTACATTTGACTGTAACTTGTAAATTAACAATAAACACCCGCTTGACTGTAATTAATAAATTAATACAAATTTATACGTCCAATTGTACACAAACACGTGCTTGTTACTTGTTCATTTAACGATGCATTAATTTAATTCCGTCGTTTGCAGGCGACAGAATGGTGGCTAAATGACATGTACATGTCCGTCCCGCTGGCCCTGCCAATTAACAGCAACCCCGGCTTGGCCGCGAAACCGAAGAAATTTGCGAACCAGCAGGAGGCCGCGGTATTCCTCGCGCGATTTCTCACCGAGCTGCTTAATTATCAGGAATTGCTAGACAGGTGAGATAGCGCTCAACGCAATTTTCCGCAATCTTGCTCGTTTATTCTACGTGATAATCCGAGATGAATCGTTCAATCGGAACTTGCAAGGTTTCGCTCAGTCGCTGAATACTGCAGCGGGTGTATTCGGTTCAACCCCATTCTAGCTTGGATATAATGTATCCTAAAAAAAGGCATTAAAAATGTAAAAAAAAACGCCAAGTATATTTTAGACAAAATAATTTTATAAATAATATTAGACAAATAATTAAAATATTTATTTAAAATGCATCACAAAAAAATAAATATAATGGCATGAAAAAGAAGTGAAATCAAAGTATTATTCCAAGTATATTTATTAGAGTAAGTAATATTTCGCACAAAATATATATTTTGTGCGTGAAATTGAATTTAAAGGAATATAAGTATTTTATAAACCATCTCTCAAAATTAATGTAAACTTAATATAGGATGCAGAAGACATTTAAAATGTATGAAATACAACGACATAATAAAATGAGAAGATATAAAATACAATAGATAGCGTAATGAAAGGTGCAGAAATTGAAAAGCGTTTAGTTGCGTCGACAATAAGCATCAAATTATGTAAGAAACAACAATCGAAGATGGACATAATCTCCAGCAGCATCCTTGGCGTGCCCGGCGTATTGCCATTGAATAGTGATTAAAATTAATTAAAATTAATTAAAATACTATTTGCAATTATACATTATTATATTCTGATAAATTTCATGTTGATAACATTAATGTTATAAAAACGTAAACAAACAAGGATATTAAAAGAAATGTATTATGCAAGATGATATAGTCAAATTCAATCTATAAACTATTTTATCATATGGTTCTAGTAATGATAATGTTACTGCAAAGAAAAGAATTAAACATATACAAAATTTACTCGAATTTATAAGTGTATCATTATTAAGTTTATTTGTTTAATTTATCTAGCGGCACGGTAGGCCAAACCGACAACACTTTTTAAGATTTTGCGAAAAAGAAGACGACGACGACGACGTATCTGAATGACATAAATTGGGCAATGCATATCTATGCATCAAGTGCATATCTGTGCATCAATGTTGTTTCATTATAATCAGAAAAATCTATTTTCTTCTCAAGTATTTAAATCTTTCGATAATATTGACTTTATTAAAAAAATTCAGTGCTGCGGTGATTTATTTCTGGAGAAACGTTCTTCTTCCTGTAAAACATACGCTGTAGCGTCTCACTTCATAATTAATAATATTATTATATTATATGAAAGGAGGATGTATCGCTTCCTGTATCTTGTTAATCGCTTACAAAAGGATGTGTCTCTCTTGTATCTTGTTAAAAAATAATCTTGTTAATAAATTATTATATACTTGGCGTGAAACGATACCGCGTCTCTTGAACGCTGTAGCGTCTCACTTAATAATTAATAATATTATTATATTATGAAAGGAGGATATGAAAGGAGGATGTATCTCTTTCTGTATCTTGTTAATCGCTTACGAAAGGATGTATCTCTCTTGTATCTTGTTAAAAAATAACCTTGTTAATAAATTATTATATACTTGGCGTGAGACGTTACCGCGTCTCTTGATCTACAAGTTTCGCTTTAATCTTCGACTTGTACGATTATTTCGCTATTCACTTCGAACGACGCGCATTTTGAAATGACCGTTGACACTGAAGCGAGCGCAATAATTTATCAATAATCGAGGGAGAGACGCGACGCGCCGATCTTGTCATCTTCTTGGTCGTCGGGGACAAAAAGAAGCCGTGCTGAAATCAATTTAGAGAGAGGACGTACGTCTGCGAGGAAATCCGGCTCGTAAGATCCATAGAAAGCGAGCATAAAGAGGAAAGGGACTCGCGAGAGAGAGAATGAGCGGACTCAAAGGATCCTCGGAATCCTGCATCCGGACGAGAATAAGCCGGCGCTACGAGAGTGTTCCTTTCTTTCAAAAACTAACGCAAATTCGCGATAGGGGGGCGCCGCCGGTATTATCAACGACGAACATAGCTCGTCTCGTTTCGCGTTTCTCCAAAATAAAACGAGAGAGAGAGAAAAAGAGAGAGAGAGAGAGATTCGAATGGTGAGAATAATGCAGTCAATGGAAAGTCGATTCTATTTTTTTTTAATTTTCTGGAAACACATTTTTTAAATAAAAATTTAAAATTATGATTAAACAAATAAACTAGATAAATTCGATCAAGTAAAAATTTACTGATTTTCTCGCTATCGTGACTTGAGAAGATCTCAAAATCAATACTCATGGACTCATACGCTTTTACTGTTCAAGTAAATTTTAATTTAATTTATTCGGGCTGTTTATAGACTCTTTGTAGACTTGTTCGTAATAGAGAAACGTACGCAAATGAGAGAATAAGTTCTGGATTTCGAATAGGTCCGGATTGGAGGTTGAACGTGTGAAATCCAAGAACGGCAAGACCATGCAACTACTCTGCATGGCGCAACATTATCAAATATTTCGGATTTATCGGCGGCCCGGTGTAAACAACGACGAGCAGATTGTCCTGGACAGAGCTTCCTCCGGCGACCACATTATCGTCGCGCATCACAATCAGGTGGGATTCAATGATGGACAATATATCGCATTGATGCAAAATGATTGACGCTTTAGAAGAACGCATATTTTAGGGTTTACTCGTCGATTAAATTAATCGTAATTATATGTAGCAATTGATTTATATTTGATTATCTCTGAAAATTCAATTGATGTGTTAAATTATCAAAAGTAAATAAAACCGCGAACAACACGGTATATATATAGGAAGACGATTCTGGATATTTTGATCACTGTCACGATCTTCGCTCGTTCTGTTACAGTTTTACAGCGTGCCGGTGAGGGCGTCGGACCGCGGCCGGATCACAGAAATCGAATTGGTCCAGCAGTTACTGAAGATCATGGAGACCAAAGCCGATCCCAGAACTCCGCCGGTCGGAATTCTCACGACCGCGAAGCGACCAGCCTGGGCGAAGGCGCGGGAGGAGTTAATAAAAAGTGCGTATGACATGTTTATAAAGGTGTCCTGTGTATATAAGCATTTATATAGCATCCTATTCGCGAAGAGAACATCGTGCTTTAAGCGCCTGATTTAGAAATTCTTTCGTGCAGCGGATTTTAAAAGGAGAGCAGCGCGCTTGTAAAAAATATTGCCTAAACTTTTACAATTAATAAAGATAAATATTGAAGCGGTTTAATTGGAGTGAATTTGGTGTGAGTCTCTAAATTTAAAAAAAAAAACTTAAAATCTCACGTTTTTATCGCGTCGAGCTTCTCTCTCTCTCTCTCTCTCTCTCTCTCTCTCTCTCTCTCTCTCTCTCTCTCTCTCTCTCTCTCTCTCTCTTCGGGTGTATCGCTACTGTCACCTTTATAGAAACTGGCAGAGGAGATAAAAAGCTTTATTGATCCATAACGCTTGTAACGTTTGGTTTTTATTAAGGAATAAAAACACAATTAGTTCAGCTTTACGTTGCGATGCAGCGCGTTCCAAATTGTTAAAATAATTACGTGTCATCATGCGTCATGGTTGATTTTTTTGATTTTTCTCTCCAGATCTGTCATTGTGCGCCATGTGCGAAATAAACGCCTCGTGCCTCGTAATTTTATCCGTTGTCAGTGTTAAACGATTTATTCACGAAGCTCCGCACTTACAGTTTATTTTATCGTTAAGAGAAAGAAAGAGAGGGAAATATGATAATCCGGTTATCCAAAAAGTAGCTCGCCCACCTTCGGGCGACCCTCGTCGCCACGTGCCCTCGGTATAATTATTCAGTCGCGTTCACCGCGCTTCGCCAATATTCGCAATATTCCCATTAACTCCCTAACCCGACCTTGCTCAACGAGAACCTACGACCCACCTACGCCTGCAAATCGAATGAACGGCCGACGCTAACGAGCTAACGGCGACCCACGTTCGCCGTTGATTAATTAAAGGCAGGAGCGTCGCGAAGACAACGAAGAGATTGTAGCTCTCGTTAATATGGCAAGATCCCGGCCGTTTCGTTCTAATAGATCTCGTCCTGTAAATACGCTCAAGTTTCGTGTTTACGAGGTAAAAGTTTTGCACGATAAAGCTATACTTAGACTAGCTTGTGTTACATAAATTTGATCGCGCGTCGAAATGAAAAGGGACGAGCTCGCAGACATCTTCGCATCGCTGTGAAAATTAATGGAAGTTTTTAAGATGTAAAAATCATGCGAGCGTATAGATATTTCTGATCAAAATTTTAACATCTAATATTCAAATCCGTAGTGAACTAAATGGAATCAAACGCGGAAAAAAAGGATTTGCTATTATAGCAAAATTATATAGTTAAATATGGGATAACTAACATTTTTTGCTGCGAGAGCTAATTAAAGCAATAGTAGCAAAACCTTTTGTTGCAACAGCAAAAAGTTTTGCTACTATTGCTAAATTAATTAGCTCTCGCAGCAAAAGATATCCCAGGTAGCAAGCACTCGTCATTTTGACGTCAATATTTGGTCATAATTGATCAGTAACGTCATTCGTCGATTAAGTGACGAATGACGAATAAGTCATGTTTTAATACGTCAAAAAGACTTTGTAAAATGACATTATATAGACGTTTAATTGACTACCCAGGTAGCAGACAGTCGTCATAATGACGTGATTCTTACGTCATTTTATGACGCATGTTACGTCATTTATTCCTAAAGTTTAACGTAAAAATGACATATTTTTCACAATATTTTTCACAGGTATATTCCTACATTTATAAAGTGTTTCGTAACTTTATGATTGACGTGGTGAATTTATGGTATAAGTGGATCTAGTTGCGTGTGTAATTATAGTTTTTTGACAACTACTTCATGCAGTGTTAGAACTATCAAGAAGATATCATTACATAATTTTTTAACACTTTAAAGATGTACCTGTTATACACAAGTACAGTTAATAAGGAAGCATCAGGGTGAGAAGATCGTCACTGTCCACTGGATCATCGAAGTCAAGCGACTCCGACGCGGTACTGTACTAGGATGGGTGACCGCCTTGAGAGAGCGGCTATATGCACATGGCATGTAACGAAACAGTTAAAAAAGCTTTTTTTTCTTAAATAAAGAAAAAGAACATATTTTTATAAACGTTTATCAAGTAGACATTTTAAAATTTTAATTTCATAAAAAACATTTCTAGAAACCGGTATGTCGTACATTGGACCTATTTTTGCCGTCAATAAAACGTCAGAAAATGACGTCTTTGGGATGTGACTTAGGACCGTGTAAAATACGTCATTTTTACGTTAAACTCTAGGAATAAATGACGTAACATACGTCATAAAATGACGTAAAAATCACGTCATTATGACGACTGTCTGCTACCTGGGATGTTACTTGTCCCAATTGTCCCTATATAATATAGCAAATCCTTTTTTTCCGTAAACTTTCTAAATTTTCATTTGATTCCCATTATTATTGCAGCGATTCTTTATTATCGTTTTTTTGTAATATCATGCAACACACGCGGATGCTACGGGATGCGAAAATCGCTATCGCCGAAGCTGATTTGTCGCCCGAATTAACGGGACTGCAAAACGACTTTTAGACGAGCGCAATCGTCACAATCTGGAGCTGCTGGAGCGCTGTCTTTGCGTCGTTTGCATCGACGACGACGTGCTGCCGACCACATTTAACAATCCCATGAAGAAGGAGGACCGATGGATCGGCGACCGAGATTACGCGAACGTGCTTCATCACGCTCTTCACGGCGGAGGATCTCGGCACTTGGGCGCGAATCGCTGGTTCGACAAAACTTTCCACGCTATCCTCGGCAAGGTATGTTTAACGGACGTACGTTTAAACTGCTACAGCCGGCCGTCGATCCTCGGACCTATAAATGCGCTCAGCTAGGTTTCGCATTTATAACGTAAGTTTTATTGGCACAATGAGAAGCTATACTTAAATTATGTAACTTTCATCATTCTTTTTCCTGCCTCAAAACAAAAACACAACTTCGCTCATTTGCAAATTGCTACGAAAACCAATAAAAATTTCTGAGATATGAAAAGTACGAGGGTATATATATATATATAGGTATTTCAGATCAATTAAAAATTTAATTTCTTCAATTCTGAAGTGAACTGAAGTGAAGTAAATGGAATCGAATTTTTCAATATTTTTTATTGTAATCTGATCGAAATCCATCAAGCTCGGCACGATTAGCGTCGTTTGACGGAGCTCTCTATCATATGTAAATTGGAAAAACGCACAGCGCGATGCCAAATGAGCAACTTTTCCGAAAAACCCGGCAATCAACCAGACAACAATTCGCGACGGTATGTTTTCCGCGGACGCGCTCGGCCGAATTGCACTTATCACTTTCACCGTTTCCAAGATGACTCTTCGATTTGATTGGTGTCAGGGTTCACGGGCGAAATCGCCGTTCGTGAACCGCCGCGCCGCGCCGCGACGTTGCGGCACGACACACGTTGCGCGCTTTCATATGCCGCACGACGGAATGTGTTTAACCCCTTCCTCGTCGAAACATTTCCACAGACGATAAAAATGGTCCCGCGCATTCGTGTCTATCTCCGCATCGCGTCTCATTTACGATTGATCGGCTAATTAATCTCTCGCGGCGGGAGACATCTTTATAGCTTCATTTTATTTATTAATCACATTGCGTAAACGAACGAGATTGTTTGATCGATCGTTTCCTCTCTTTTAGCCGTTTGCATGTCATTTATTAGTGCTCGATATAATAACAATATTTGTAATTAATATTTATAAATCATAGACAAACGGTCATACAATAGTGGACTTTGTATAATACTAACGATGAATATTGACTTATAAATTTTAATTTTTTGATACATACATAACATTTCTTGCGTATTTCTGTATTATCCATATTTATTAGATCGTGTGTGTGTGTGTATTTTCATTAAAATATTCCTTTTTTAATTTTCGTGAAGTTGAATATATAATTAACATTTATAATGCAGTTTAATATCAATTGCGTTTAATGTCACTGGCTTTACCTAATATACATACGTTGTATTTTCCACAAATTTCATTCATTGTTTCTGTTTCTACATTTCAACATTTCAAAAAGGATTGTTATTTCTCTACATGAATGAAGCAGAATTCTGTACAATTTTTTCGTTTGTACTTATTGTTAGAGCTTTTACCCCAGAACTATGTCTTGCTCCTTTTTTTTTTATCAATAATCGTTTTTTGCACACACAGGACGGAATGTGGGGATTGACGTACGAGCATTCCGCCGGCGAGGCATCGGCCGTCTTCGCGGCGTTCGAGGAAATAACGGAGAAGGTGGACTCCATGTCGCCGCCGGACGAGAATTTGGTGCCCTCGCATCTGCCGGCGCCCGAAAAGCTGGAATGGTGCCTCACCGAGCAGAGTCTGAACGATATCCGAGAAGCCATGATGAACTTCGACGCGTAAGTAAAAGAGAAAAAGAACCGCACGGAAAGCTCGTTTGTTCATCTGCGACCGCAAATCCAATTCTTGTGAAAATTGATTTTGAAAAATTAACCGTTAAATACGTTTATAAATCTGCACTTGTAATATATTTCTTTCTCGTCTTTCAGACTGGTCGAAGATTTGGACCTCTGTATTCTGTGGTTCAAAGACTATTCGAAGGAGTTTGTGAAAGCCTGCAGAGTCAGTCCGGACGCGTACATACAATTGGCGCTTCAGCTTACATATTTCAGGTGAAGTATATCGGAAGTGATGAAGAATTCTCCTTTAACTTCAAAATTTCACACACAAAACTGTTTTCTCTCGTTGATTCGTTCGCGCGCGGATTGCGTATGTGCGTTTTTAGCCCCTAGCTCGTCACATTCCGGTCCAGTTCACCGTTGAACGTTTTTCGGATTCCTAGTTTTCACATTTCCTTACGATAAGTTCAATTTAAACTCAAATCACCCTCTAATATTATCATAAATATCTTATTGAAACTCTGCTCTTCCAATTCCTATATTACAAGTTTAAAAATATTATGTATTAATTAAAATGAAAATGACACTGCGACAAAGTCAAGTGGTCTACACGTACCAGAGTGTGGCGAGTTAAGGACTCGAAAATGTGACCAGCTAGGGTTAAAAGTATTATATTTCTGTGCAATTTGATAGCAAAAATTAGATTTCGGAATAGAATCTTATATGAAAGACTTTTTTTCTATTTCTCTATCACGTGGAGAAAGCCCGCAGCAGTTGTTGATAAGTTTTTGAAACCGCGCCAAATCGTCGCCGTTTCACCGTCATGATCTCGCGGTGTTCGCAGACTCCACGGGAGATTGGTGGCCACTTACGAGAGCGCCAGTATCCGGAGGTTCGCGTTGGGCCGGGTGGACTGCATCCGGGCGGCTAGCCCGGAAGCGTTGGCGTGGGCGAAGGCCATGTGCCAGGGCGATCCGCACAGCCAGATGAATCAGCCGAATAACGCCGTGGACGAGAGCCCCAAAAGAGTTCAGTTCACCATTTACAGTGTAACTGAAACTTGGCATTTTTCCTATGCGATTCTCGTGTCGTGTAACACACACAGCTCGAGTACACTCGACAGAACTGCGACAAGGTCGAGCGGAATGCGTTTACCTATATACTTTTACTTTACTCCAATCTCGCCAGTGCTTTGATTCCCGAAGCGTTCCTTGCCGTTTGTTTTGTAAATACAAATAAATTTTATTTCGTATGGATTATTTTGCGTATTAAGTTCTATGATATTTTTTTATGATAATAATTTAATTAGGATAATTTAATTTAATTAGGACAGTTTGCGCAAGATAACGAAACCTTAGCGAAATTTTGCTGGATATGCGCTGGTCTCGAGAAGATTAAATGTTGAAAATAACGGACGATACGATGTTACAAAATTTTCACGACTCGATAAATCGCCGGTTAAAAACGCTATTTTCAAAAATCTTGCTTCGAGTATTTTTACTACGTAGTAACTACTACGTAGCAAATTCGTTCATATATATCACGATGCGTCTTTTGCAGTGCTACAAAAAGTTTCTCAGCGGTTGGTCGTATTGCCCATTTGCATTGCCAAATGCACCCACCTACGAGAAGATTTCGGTATAATATCCACGTTGTTTTCTTTCCGTTTATAAAGTATCTTGTCCTACATTATTATAAAAAATTATACGTTATCTTCATTTAGATTACGTCATATCGTTTCTGTTACAATCTATTTTCGCCGTTCATTGGACAGTTATGTGTGTTTATGTGATATTCTTGATGCAATTATGGTTTTACACCGACATACGATACGTTTATGTGATATTTTTACAATTATATGATTTTGTATCGACATACGTTACGTTTACGTATATGTATATACTACACTACGCTTCAGCTGATCTTTATCTATAAGGTGCACGAAGCCATCGGTGTGTAGAAATGTTATGTACGAGTTCTTGTATTAGTAAACGTTATTTATATGTAATTTTTTTAATTTAAGTTATATTGAAAAACGCTCAAATTGTATCTATAGATAACGCTTCTGTCTCTCCGTGCGTTTATATTTTCTCAAAGCACAAAAGCTCCAAAAGAGGAAAACCGCCGTTACAAAAACCGTTTGTCGTGTAAGATCCGCAAGTTTGGCCGGACAAAAGAAAAAATAGGGAACCCCCCCCCCCCCGAGAAAAAGGCAATCAATTAGACCGGGCCGCCGGCTCAGTTCGCTTGTCCTTCGCGATCGAGTATTTGCACGATCCTCGAGAGGCACCCGGGCAGGTTTCGCGGGAATACTCCGTTTGTTTCCCTTACGCGGTTCACCCTCGTACGGGAAATACTGCGGCAACGAGCTGTTGTTTCTCATTTACCTCGGTTGTTTCCCCTTTAGCGGAGATGTTGTCTCAGCCGCTCTTTTTTTCCCTCGCTCGTCGTCATTTCCTGTTCATAGTAAGCTGAACTCTCTACAAAGATATATCCCTTCAAAAAATGCGCGGCTACGTTTTCGAAATTCTTACAATTATAGTTTTCAAATTTGATTGATTTGTTCGACTAGTTGATCCCCGCAAGCACATTTTTCTTGTTTTAAAGAAATTATCAACTTATCTTTTGCATTATTTATTTGTTTAATTTGCCACTTCTTGAATTTTATTTAACACACGTTTCAAGAACTGATTTAACGAACGCCAATTATCTTCACGCTCGATGTTGCTTTTCACCACGGTGTTTCAAAAGCAATAAGCTCGTCACTGAGTGTCGTCTACTTCACAAAATAGTATATAGCTGCAAAAATAAAATTCTGTTCATTAAAATCGGAATATCATGAAAAGGAACTTACGGTGCAAATTAGCATGAGATGTAGAAAGATTGGTTCAAAATTCATTAAGAAATTTATTGGAGTAGCAAATCCGTCTTGTTAAAATCAATAAAGCGTACCGATTCCCTTTGTGATTTCTCCGAGCTTCTCTTTGTCGATCTTCGATATGTGTGATCGGGAAAATCTTTCGTCGAAAGAAGACGCGAATCGCGATGGATTCAATTGAACGTTGCTTCCGGCTCGCTTCCCCAGGCGGAAAGGATCAAGGAGCTGTTCGACCTGGCGGTGCAGAGGCAGACGAAAGAGATGAACGACAACATACACGGCCAGGGTATCGACAACCACCTGATGGGGCTGCGTTACGTGGCGAAGGAGGCCGGCGAGCCGATCCCGGAGATCTTCACGGACGAGGCTTACGCGATCGTTAATCACTTTGCCCTCTCGACGTCACAGGTCAGTGATCAGGGTCGGTCCACCGGCTCGAGCCGTCATCGGCGCCAATTTTGCAAAATTTGTGACACGATTGCCTTTCAATTAGTTATGAATGCATATTTCACAATATCCCGATTTTTGGATTCCCTAGAAATTTTGCAAAAAAAAACCAAGTTACACGAAATCCTTGCGACATATACATTCCGCGAGACTCAAATGTCTCTTTCGATTCGTTAATTCCTTCATTTACGCTAAAAGAAATAAAGATACATCTTATCCTTAGCTCAGTAGTGGCGGCGACTGACATGAGTCTATGCGCCGACGTTAAAAAGGACAGGGATACATTTTTGTTGACTAACAACGTGACGCTTGAAATGAAGGTAAGATCTGTCCCGCAGGTAACGACGAAAAACGACGTGATCGCCGGATACGGGCCGGTGGTGCCGGACGGCTACGGGTGCGCCTACAACGTGAGGAAGAACGGCTTCATCTTCTCGGTCTCGGCCTTCCACAGCGACGGCAGGACCAGCGCGATGCAATTCGCGCAAACGTTAGAGCAGAGCCTGCGGGACATGGCGGCTATGATAAAGAATTCGAAGAAGTGATAGACGCGCGAAGCGACAGCTTCTCGCGAAACATAGAGCCGCGAAACGCAGCGCAGCTCTTCTCCGATAGAGCCGATCCCGGCGGGGAAACGTGAAGGGGTGAAACATCAGAGGATCGTCGAGCTTCGCGCATCGCACGATGCGGTGGTTCGTTACGCTGTGGATACGCAGATCGAACCCGTAAGATGCACGATCGAATGGCGTCGAGGAACATACTCTCCTTCGTTCACGATATGTCTCTCGACGTACTCCATTCGGGAAAAGTCGCGTAAATACAAAGCGGCATTCTTCGTCCTCACATATCATCGTTTAATTTCCCGCGGTATAATCAGTCGATTACTCCGTCTCGAACGAAGTGGAGAGCACGACTTTCGAAGCACCCTTGCATGAAGTCATGTATGAAAGTATAACTTAATTGTCGCGAGTCCAAGAGAGATTTATCAATTCGTTCTCGCACAACTTTTCAGGTATATTTTTGGTTTAATCTTTGTATAATCTCTGGAGAATATACAAAAAAAAGAAGATAGAGAGGAAAATTAGCGAAGAGGAGAAGCGTCGGCGAAGCGCGCTTGTTCTTAAGGTGTCCTTCGTTGTATGGGCTGGTATTAGCGAATCTCTCGTTGTCCGTTTTCTAAAAGAGTATGTACAAAACGCATACACACACACACACACACACACACACACACACGCACACACACACTTGAGCGTTTACATAATCTTCGCAGTGACAGCGAATTAAAAATCCTTCAGCAGTAGTCGTATAGTAGGCGTCGTATGTTATAGATCGATCGGTCGTTTTAAAACTCTAGTCCGCTCCAGGAGAGAGAGGGGAAGAATAAAGTTTATTCGAGCGTTATGCCCGGGCGCTGGAAAAATCGCTGAAACGATAAAAATTACTACGTACTCTTGGTCGAAAAGCCGAAGAAAGATAACGCATCACCAGATCTTTTTCTCCAATCGAGTTTCCGAAGAGGATAAAGCTTGAAGTTTACCCAGAAGATAAAGCTCAATTCGCGCTCTTCTTGCTCTGTTCATTGCAAAGCGTTCTCGCAAACGACCGACTTGCCCCAGTCTTCTTTTTAGGAATCCATTTGAACTTTTGTCATTCCATGTGGTTGCTATTACAGTTATCGCAACAGTTATTACAGTTGTTATTACCAGTTATTACAGCTTTCCAGCGCGCGGGACTCGTTCATCGCCAGAAACACTTTAAACGTGGCCAATCGTACGTATGTTGGCGCCCGCACAGTAAACTCTTGTCCAATTCTTAGGTAGGTCGGCGGATCGCATCGCTCGACTTCGTCAAGAGCCGATCGATCGTCGACGGTATAGCTCTATCTGTCTATCTTCTACTCCCCCTACGATTTACCATAGCTGTCTACCCCGTGCCAGGGTTTGCGACCGATAAGACTATAACTATATACATACGGTTGATTCGACAAAGTCGCACGTGTAATTAACGTAATAGTGATTATGTATGTGTCATTAATATGTAACAATATTTGTGCGGTTTCTCTCGGAGGATTATTGAACGTTTTCTCAATCGCAATCCTCTTGGCCAATTCGGAAAACAATTTTTCTTTGGCGAAAATGTTGATGGAAGTTATCACTTTTCCAAATTTTATTTATCTTTATTGGTTTTTGATAGATTAATCTTCGAATCCTGGCAAGCTAAAGGCTTTAAGATAAAAAATAAAAGACCAAAATCTGTATATTAATCATTTATTTTTTATTCTAAAGATTAGCTTGCTAGGACTAGATTAATCGATCGGAAATCATAAATATCACATTTTTGTTAAGGAAAAATTGCAGATTCCAAATCGGCGAGAGATTCGGAAAAAGACATACAGTCATTTTGGGATACTCTGTACATAAGTATAACATAATGGTAGCTGTAGTATAATATAATTCTGCTGAGATCGGATTTTAATGCCTCAAACACAAGAAAGTAAACTTCGAGATGATATCGGTCCCAAATCTTGGTATATACTGACCTCACAAAAAAAAACGGGAGGAAACAGATTTCTCCAGCTCTGCACAATTTAGAAAAATTTATCGCCCGACGCGATTCTCATGCATTGTTACGCTCGCGCTAGATCTGATAATATTTAATATTTACGTATTATTGTTCATTTTAATGGGATCATGACAGAGAGCCAAATGAGAATTTCTAAATGAGAATTCTTAAGAATATACCAAGTGTGTCCCACATTTCTATATTATTTAACTCTTTAACTCGTTTAAAAAGTCTACTTTTCAATCATATCAAAGCACTTGTAGCTCTTGAATAATCAGTGATTAAAGATATATAAATGACGCGAACTTAGTTTCAGCGAAGGAAGATAAATAACAAGATCGATTAATTTTAAATAAACTTAAGTAACTTAACTTTAACAGAAGCTTGAGTTTGTTTTGCAACGCGCGCGCGCGCGCGCGTTAAATGCTTATCCATAGATTGCGATAAAGCGACGATCCCTCTCAATGTTTTCGCTAAAAAATTTAATTTTAAATTAGCTGAAGAATCTATATGAAAAATAATATGATAGAAACTAGAAACGAGATATCCTATATTTCTTCACAAAGATTATGCCTTTATAAAAATCTATCGCATATCTATCTATAAATATCAAATACATATCAGATATATACGCGTAGTATCGTTCCATCGTACCTCTCATGATCCCATATATTTCTCTGAACAATATATAATATATATGTTTGATTCGTTGAATACGGAGGCGAATCCGCATTTCTTCGACTCCGCGATTTAGGTAATTTTAGGCGATCTGTCGCGCTCGCCTTGTCCTCTCGTACTGGGATATTGCTGTTATCAATAAGCATCGTGTGCTTGTGTGTAGTTGTAACAGCGATTGATCGAGAGGCGTCATCTCTATTAGATAAAGTCGCGGCTGTAAGCTAAAGTTTTTAAATATCAACGTTTAGTGTTTAGTTAGCTTCTCGATAGTTCCTCTAGTTAATTAAGATATAATTAATTGATAGAAAAAATGTGGGAAAAGCCCCTTTGAACGGGGCTTTTCCATCGTCAAATTCATATGAAAAAAAATAATGCATTGTTGTACACCAAAAAAAAAGATACTTTGTATCGAAAATTTTCGATCTGTTATATCATATATCTTATCGCGATCTGTCATTTCATCTGACCTGTCACGATCGATTTCTTGCGCGTCTGAAAGTAAAAAAATTACCTGCGACTTTGTTATATATCGAATCTCCCTCATCTTCGTATCTCATGTTCTCGCAAAAGTATTGTTAACGTTAAATGCGATAGATTTATTCGTGTTATTCATATTTTATGAAGTCATCCGGACTCGAGTTTTAGCTTTATTACGTTAAATTTGTTAGGTTCTTAAAGAAAGTGGGTCGGTGGGTCTGCAATTAAAAGTTACGGACAGTTCTCGTATTCCTAAGTTAGCCCTGAAGGAATTCCGCGTCGTTCTAGTTCTTCCTTGTTGAGCTTTATCTATGTTATCATTATTCGATTTGTTGTTACGTTAGAGTTACACGAATTTTACGAAAGTTAATCGCGAAAAGTACGAGAGAGCACGCGGTGCCTCGTTATTGTTAGAGAAAGGAATAGAAAAGAAGATATGCGTGTATATTACGACAACGCGCGCATTCGAGAATCATAGAAAAAATAATGTTGTATCTATATTAATATATAGTATTAATCTAATTGGAAATAATGTTGTTAATTCAATACGTCATGCTCTTGTTTTAATAAAATAAGTGTTTGTTTCACTGTTATTGAATTAACAAGATTATTGCCAATTAGATCTAATATATGCTGTTTATACAGCATTATTTTTTTTGTGTACGTTCGATGGCGGAGAGCGTCGAGGCACTTCCTTTACTTAATTTCCGACGAATTTCGAAACGCATCGGTGTTGTAAGAACACGAAACGTTGTCCACAACGGACACCCGCATTTTTACAGCATTGGTCGAAAGTCATATCGAAGAAAAGGGAGCAAGCTTCGGCCCTCCGCTGCTGAAGGTAAAGGTACAAACGTGTTTTCGCATATGCAGGGTACGGTCAAAACGTACGCCGTTGAAAGCGCTTTCTCGAAATCGTTGCCCTGGTGGAAAAATGTCTAAGAATTTTTCATATTATTAATCAGAATTTCTATAAAAATGTTCAGACTCTCTCAGAATGCTCAGAATTTTTCAGATTTTTTTATACGAATTGGAACGTTTTTCAGAACAAAGTAATAAAATATATTTTTCCCACCAATACATTTTTGTAAAAATCTGAACAAATATGAGAATATTTGTATATTTTTTCAGAATTTTTCATAAGTCTCAATGTTTACAAAAATTTTTGAAAAAATATGAGAAATTTTTTCGCCAGGGTGAACCGCACGAATATTGGATGAATCTTTGGATTTATATAATTGCAGAGTTTATATTATACATATATTTTTAACGCGCGACCTACGTCCGTTTCAATTGCATCCTGTACAAGTACGATGTACGCGCGCGCTAGGTGTTCTATATTAGATTCTAAGAAAGAGGCATACAAATGCCGCTACTATTACTGCATAGTTTAAAGCCAGGAAGTACGACTAGAGATATATACGTATACTTTACTTATACATATCGCGAAACCAATTGTGATCGCACCTTTGCGGCCAAGAATATCATACGCATATCAGGCGAAAGCCAATGTAGCGACGATCTTATTCTGGGATATAATCACATATATCCTGATAAAAATCGTTAGGAGCACTTACGAATGTAATTACGATATAACTCGAGAGTTCTAAGTAGCAAATAGAAATATATCGGTGCGCGTTATACTATTCGTTGTTTCTGGGGTGTTTCGTATCGCGTGAATCGCAACAGGGATTCTAATTCGTGACTTTTTAAACACTCACACACACAATAATGCCTTCGCTTAGTCAATAATTAATTGAAACGTCAAATAATTTCCACGTAAATTGATAAATATTGTTGGGGAAACACAAAAACGATATTAAATATTGATTCGTAACTAATTCATTGATTTAAATATGTATTAAATATGAAACTCATATACATTTAATGTTGAAAGTATAGTGAGGCAGGTATAAAAGATGTATTTCTGGAGTAAGCAGATGACCACAAAGCAATAAAAATATATAATAAACAGAAAATAGCACGCGTTTGAAACTGCATTTAGATTGGCGATATAATCTGGTTTAGTATATATATATTTAAGAATCAATCTCTCGTAGCTCCAAAAGGAGCTATTAATCCTATGCGAAATCGGTATCGGTGTCTAGTTTGTGAAACGTATAGAAATTATTGTTTCCACAAACGTGTTGGTTATTAGAATACACATTTTAAACTATGCGTTAAGACTGTTAATGTTAGCGTCGCAGGGTGATAAGAAGCGCAACAAAAATGAAAGTATTAATATATCATTGTAGCGTATTCGTGTGAAAATAGCGTTGTAATGTTAATAGATGTAGGACTCATCTTGTGACAACTTGAACAAAGTACATTCATAGCAAATTGCATTTTTAGGCATCAATAAAAACGATTCTTTTTTTTTCTACTCTAAAACGTGGCGATTCACGCATGCGACTCGTAATCGTTATATAGGCGAAGGTGGCTTTCATCGTTGTTGAAGTGTTTATTGAAGACTTCGTGGATATATATATTGTATATTATTAAGCTTTCGGTTCTTCGACCAGTGCTTGAATGTTGCAAGTGTAGATGCGAAGTATAGATGATATAGTTGAAACGAGAATTATCAGGGCACGCATATAAGAATAATGTTATATTATAATATAATATACTTTAATGTCTGACTAGTACGGTTGTCCGGAGCCAATTTTTGAGGATTGACTCAAGTTAATCGTTGACTTCAGTTCCTTATGTAATATAAATTATAGCTTTTTATTTCGGTCCTTCATACTTTCAATTCTTTGCATAATAATGTATTAACATGGTTATTAACTTTGCTATCCAAAAAATTCTACATATACAATTAATTCATATATATATTAATTTCCTTTCATTTTCTATATATATCTCTCATATAATAAATCTAGAAAAAAAATTAAATTTTTGTCGTAAAACCGAACATAGGTAATAATAATAATAATAAAAAAATGCATATATATATATATATATATATATATATATAAAGCAAGAACGAGGTCCGCTAGACCATAAACTGAAAAGTTAAGACAAACTATAATTTCTAATTATATTTTTAACGTTACGCATGAAATAGTTCATACATAAGCGTATATAACAAAGACTCTGACGCAAATATGTTCAAAACTCGATATATTATATTTGAAGTCTGATAAGTAGTTTAAACAATTCCTTCAGTTTGCACAGTTTTCTTTACTTTTAGATCATGTACAACTGATTTTAATTCTTGTGCGAGCATTTAAGTTTCCTATTTAATTTGAAAGCTCGTCTTCGTTTTCGTGAGTGAAAGATTGTTCGATATTTTTGCTCACGTTTATTTATTATCTCGATCAAATCTGTTAAAAATATTTTTCTGTTAAATAAACTGAACGCTTGAGCGTAACTGATCTTTCTAAAGAGATAAAAGAGATTGCTCGGATAAGAATTAAAAATCGTGGCATAAGTTATATATACCTTCGTGCGTAAAACGTTCGATTATAGATAAACAAAATAAATACACTCGGCTTACCGTTCGCGCGGAAAGCATACACAGCATACCTCCGCTAAGTAATTGACCCATGTCAAAGTATGTTGTATCACATGTGTACATTTCCTCGTGCAGAAATAAAACTCCATCGGAATATCAGGTTGTTCGTTGTCTTTTCTTTATTGTTCGTCATTTTATTTAAAATAGAATATCCATTTTATAATAGTAACAAGTCATTTCGTCTACGAAATAATTATACGTATAACATATAGGCATAAGACACGCATGCATGAAGCTGCCGTTTGTACCTTAAAAGTGCCTTAGAACAACGTTTACAATTAATCACACTTCTTTTTAGGTCGCAACTAGCACTAAACACGAATGCCTAAACATCCAGGTGAAAATGCGAAGTTTGACGTTATGTGAGTGTCGGACAGCCGCATTTAATACTAATTGAGGTGAGGTGTGGATATAATCCTCGAAATGGAAAGTATCTTGCCTCTATCGTTTGTATCAGTCATACATTTATAAAGAATACACAGCACTATGCTAAAGCTTATATAAACGATAAATGCAAGTATTATAAAACTATATTTTGTATATATATTTTTAGGTATATTTTTAGATAAAAATGAAAAGAGATGTATATTTTTCACTGCATTCTTATATATACTTAAACACCATACTCTTTATAAACATATACCACTCGACTGACAATGAGTGAAAAATTATACATGCGATCATTTATGACAATCAAAATTCATTACATTTCGTTGCAACGCTTTTGGAGTCTTTCATTTTTTTAGCTCAAATTATTCAAGTTATTCTAGGGTAGCTAACTCACATAAAAATCACATAAAAAACATAAAAGATATTCCAAAGCTGCACTTTCTTCCCACCAGACAATCCTGGTGTATAAAACTACATTGAATTTATTCACAAACATTAAATCGACGCCACTATTAATAATAACATTTTTAATCTTTAACATTACATATCTTTTTATCATTGAATCTACTAAGATTCTCTATATATATATTAGAGGCATTTTGTAAAATTTATTTCAAATTAATTGTAAAACTAAATTTTGCTATTTACATTTTTTTGCATACCTATATGTACATCAAAATCTAATTTAAAACTTTCGGTGCTAAAAACTTTGTTTCTAGTAATCTTTAGCCTCATCATTTAACAATTGTAATGGAAAGAAAGTGTACTTTGGGAAGCACTGTATAATTAAGCTTAAGTAACATGATCACAATAGTATTTATATGTTACACTGGTTTTGTCAGTAGATAAAATATTTTCAGACTGCCTTGTTTCTTTGTATAGCCTGCCGCAAATATTACCGGCTATTATATTTAACATAATATTATGTTTAAACAGTGCCGTTGAAGCTGAATAAGACACATTGGATTGATAATTGATTGCTCAGAAGAGCTTATAGCGAATTAAGAACAAGCCTTAGTGCGCACTCAGTGTGCACTAGTGCAAGCGCCCGAGTTCGCTATTATTCAAATAATACAATATAACAAATGAGTAAAATAGTTCTACCGATTAAGTACGAATGCAAAAGCCAGTTTTGCATCTCTGACGGAGATCGCGCACTACAAGAAACATAGATATGAATATTATCTCTCTAGATTGAACGTCATATGAATTCCGTTTGAAATTTTTTCTTCTTAGAGATTTTACCGCAAACTATATCTTCGCACAGATCACAAGTAATTGACTTTGTCTTATTTTGATTTTTCTTATGATATATCTTGTTCGATCGGTGAGAAAAAGATTCTAATTATTATTAAAAAAAAATTAAAAGATTAAAATTCGTGAGTACTTACATTCTCCTGATAACTCTAACGCGGCATCGTTAAATCAGCGTTAACATCTTCGTACTCACCACGCGCGAAAGAGTGCGCGAGAAGATTATTTGCAGTCAACCTTTTCTTCGGATCGTGTTGAAGACACTTCTTCACGAGGTCTATACCTTCGGCGGAAAGATTTTTCGGAAGGGCTGGTGTTTCTCCCATTCCGACCTTGGCATAAAAAACCAAAAATCTCGAGTTAAATAATTAATATATTTTAAATTTCAATAACATTTAAAATTCAATAAAAATATAAGAAAAAAGATTCAGTTCTGAATTCTTAAACATCTAAATTTTCATTTATCTTATCGTTATTTCAAACCATCAAAATCATTACTTTTCAACTTTATAATAATGCATTTAATTGTAATTACCTTAAACATAATTTGATAATTTGAATCATAATCTGACCAAGGCCGTCTTCCACTCGCCATCTCGATGATGCAACAGCCTACCGACCAGATATCGGCGGCTCTACCGTGTCCACTACTTTCAGACTTCATAAATACTTCTGGTGCCATATAAGCTTTAAAAAATTAAAGAGATAATTAAAAATACAAGAATTGTGAAGTCTTTGAACAATTTGTTAAATTTTTAAACGCAATTTAAATTTATGAGATTTTACTACATAACAATTAAAATACTAACCTTGAGTACCGACAAAGCCTTGGAGTTCCCCAGGCATAGTTGTGTGTGCTTTAATCTGCACTGCGCTACCGAAGTCGCCGAGTTTCAGACAATTACCTTCGTCTGTTAGAAAAATATTTGCAGCTACGGAAAGAAAGAAATATTATATAATGCATAAAAATAACATAAATTTTACAAAAGATTATTTTATTCAAATGTAACTACTTTTGATATCTCGATGAACTATTCCGTGAGAGTGCAGCGCTGCCACAGCTGAAAGGAGCTGATGAGTGTACTTTCTGACCAATGATTCCGGCAGTCCATTACCGCTGCCTGCCACTAAACTCTCGAGAGTTCCCTCTGCGCAAAATTCCATGAAAATCAACATCTCCTCCTAAAAGTGAAATTTATCGTGATAACGCAATAATCACGAGTTGATATATCGTAACAACAACTATGTTATGTTTATCGTACACGATGAATTTCTAGTCCGTAATATCGCACTAAATGCTGATGCTGGATTCCCTCGAATATCTGTAATTCCTCGGCGACACGCCTGATCGCTCTGCAATCGCCAGGTTGCAGTTGCACCTCTTTCATAGCCAACAATTCACCGGTTTGATTGTTCACCACGGTATACACTTTGCCAAACCTTCCCTGACCTGCATAATAAAATTCACTTATTAAAATATTGTTACTAAAAATTATAATATATTATAGTGTTAATTATCTATTAATACGATAAATGATTCTTTTACGTATTTCAGGTGATCGTAAAACATACCTATTTTAATACCTCGTTGCCACGTGAACGTAACTCGTCTCGCCTTAATGTGAACTCTATCTACTGCTTTCCTGTCGATGACTTGTCCGATGAGTTCCCGGCTCCGCAATCTTTCATCGAGTTCGTTCTCCACTTTCCTGAGAGCACGAATAACCCTCTCGTGCCTCTGCGTGCCTCGCTCAGGCGTGTTTATTGTCACCGCGAGATTTCCGTCAACCATGCTCGGCGAATTACCTTTCTTCGCATTGACTGAAAGTTCGGGCGACTTCAAAGCGTCCCGTGGCTTCTGAGAGATGCTGATGCTCGCGGTTCTAGGGCGACCATGGGGCGACGGCGATGAAGCTCTTGATCGCGACAGTTTTCTTAAGTCTGAAAGCAAATATTGCTAATGATTGTAACAAAATCTATTCATTTAATCAAATTAAACTTGATTTTTAGGACCAAATTATTTATAAAGTTTCAAAAACTTTAGTAAATTTAAATAATAAAACAGACGTCTATAGTAATAAAATTGATATTTATAATTTCTGTTGAACTTATAGTCATAAAGATGAATAGCAATCATAAAAAAGTTAAAATTAACGATTGGAAATTTATAGATTACTTTCTGTTTCTGGCGTCAATCCTGTAACTGACACGGTTCCCACCACATGAGATATGCAGCGATCCATACACATCTTTAACTCCTCAAACTCCTGATCGGTGAGATGCTTCGTGTTGTACGGCTCGCACACCGTTATTAAAAATTCCAGACCTTGATTCGCCCACCTGGGCCTCAAGCCGCGGCCACGCTCGCATCGCGTTCTCACAAACTCCATCCATAGTAGTGCGAATGATACTAAACCCCGCGCCAGAATGACTTTTTCTTCCAGCGAAAATAGCTTGCACATCTCCTTGTGAAAGTCGAAACCCATCTTGTAAGCTTGATGGAGAATCTCGCGGATTCTCGATCGTAAAGGCATTTGGTCGTTCTCGGTATTCGATTGCTCCACTTCGTTGGCTTCTCTTTGGAAGTCTTCGATCACCATTGTTATACGATGCCTCAAATCCAGGACAATATCCTATAGCGCAAAAAAAAACGTTAGCTTTCCAATAGTTATACATATAATCGTTTATTTAATCTTACCTTCAACAGTTGTAACGATTCTTCCAATTCCTGGTCGGAAACGGGCCATTTTTCGATGTCATGTTTTAAGCATTTGGCGAGATTGATACTCTTCACAATCTTCTCCCGAGTCTCCACAAACATTCCTTGCCACTCGCGGCCCACAAACATCAGGTGGAATCTAAACATTAATTCATTACAGAAAAAACAATTTACAAAACCATTAAAGCAGAGACAAATAAATGCAAATTTTCTCTTACTTGCTTGACAACTCATCGTCCTCTTTCTCTTCGCAATTCGCATTCTCTCGGATTTCGCGAGTTCGTTCAATAAGAAATTCATTCACTTGTTTAATCATCGTACGCGCAATCTTACTGCAAGAAACACACACACACACACACACACACATCTTCAATATAAAATATATAAAATAATATAAATTAAAATATAAGAATTAAAAAATACTTAATAATAATGTAACTTTCGTCATTATTACGTTACACTAATATTATTAATTCTATTTAGTTCATTCTATTATTTTCTCAATGCGAATGACATAAGAATTATCTAGCTGATATTATACTCACTAGAATTTCACGCCAGCAATCTTGTATCCATCGCTTATATTCCCAGCGATGGATTTGACAAACAACCACTCATCCATAATCAGATTTTTGTGGAAACTGTCATGTTGCACCATGTCCACCCACTGCTGAAGATAATCCAGGTACACCTCGAACACAGCTCTCAGACTCTCATCGAAGTACTTGACATCCTCCTCGAACAGACACTCACAGCCGGTTTCATCGCTGGCGACGGCAGCACAAGAGTGTGCGGCGAATCGATCGCGATGGATGCAAGCAATCCTGAGACCCTCGCGAAGCTCTCGCATGAGCTGTCGAACCGACAACGGACTCGGCTGCTCCGGTTTCTGCTCCAATCTCATCCTTAAAAATTCATGAACCACATCCAGAGGCACACGCGAGAGAAACACAAAAGCTGCCCTGAAAAAAAAAATATGACTATTATTTTACTAAACTATCTATTTTAACAGATAGCGCAACATATAGCTTAATATACTCAACACTACTTCTGAATTCGATTCAAACAAGGAAAATTTTCTAAGCTATTTCAGAATGTACTTGAAAATTTCTTAAAAACAAAAGAAAGCACATTGCTTAAAAATTTTCTACACTTTTTTTTCTTCCTTTTTAATTGGAAATTCCACGCACCTGTATGACGGTAGATTCAATTCTTTCGCTTCAGAGCTCCAAATACCATATCGTCGTAATTCTCTGTCACCTTCGTATTCTTCATTCGCATTACTATCGCATCCCTCACAGTCATTTTTCTCCAAAGTTAATCTAGCTTTTCTCAATATAGATGTATGTAGTCGATCCAGGAAATTCAAACTCTTTCTGAGACCTCTCGTTTTCAATACATCCTCAATGTATTTTCTAAACAGATAAACAAAAATTATCATCATATAATTCGTGTCATGTATTTATACCGTCATAACTAAGTTTAAAATTTTAATTAATTGATTGAAAATAAAATAAAGATACATGAAATTTTTTAATAATTTAAATAAGAAATAATTTGCCAATAAATTTAAATTAAAAGCAGAAATTAATATATTAAGTATATATTTATCAAAACATATATACCTATAAGCGTGTCGATCAAATTCTACCAAGTAGAAATCGAGTCGATCGATTCTTTCGTCCTCAGGACACGAGAACGAAGTTTCCGGAGTAGGTGGCAGTGATTGCGATATAAATGATAAACCTCCGATCGAAGAATTGTTGCTGTTATTACTGTCGGAGGGACTGGAAGTTTCGTCCTGTTGAGGTAATTCAAACCGCACCATGGATTGTCGCTCCGCGGAATCGACAGTATCTGAAGATCGCGAACTAAAGATAAGAACAATCGATTACCTAACTCCGAAGCTTCTGTACATACATCAAGAGAAATTCCAAGGTATCTTCTGTTTTAAACACATTACAAACGGAACAAAATTCAAATACAAATAGTATAGTTTTAAAGTATTACCAAAGCAAAGTTCAAATCAACGTACCTGATCCCAGAGTCGTTAAACTCGTCCTGTTTCTTTTTGCTGTGCAGCATCATGAGTAATCTACCTAGTATCAGCAATTTGAACCGGTGGTGTTTCGTCATGTTGTACCAGAGACACATAGCCTTTACTCTATCAGTGAACTCTGAACTCTTATACAACGGGTAATTAACGGCGAACGCATGGGAAGATGGATACAGGGCTTCCGCAATTTCCAAGCGAGCCAGCAGACCTTCCACCTGCTGCAATGCTTCTCCCTGCGCACGGGCGCACGCACGGCAGTACATAGAAAGACAACCCGGGCATATACTCAGTTCAATGTTAGCGCTTGAACCGGAATTTGTGGATCGATCACTCATAACGTCGCCAGGGCTGACACTCGAGCCTCCCTCTTGGATGTCCGCGATGGGATCGTATCTAATGCAAATAATTGCGTTCTCTTAGCACTATCGGTGTGTAACTGCTGTTATTCTTTTCTTTATACCTAATTAAAGTTATTATATATCACAAAATTGATTCCCTTCGAGGAAAACGCTCCCGCTCACCTATATTCCATTATTTCTGAAAGTAAACCCTCCACCGCCTCTCGTTGGCGACATAGATATTCATCCTGCGCTATCAGACTACGGTCCGCATGATGCGCTTGCAATTCCAACCATATTAAGTCCTTTAATTCGTTTTGCCATCTAGTCTCCTCGTGACTCATCTGGCGACGACAATTCCGTTCTGTACTTCCCTGCGCAACAAAAAAAAATAATTTCATCAGTAATAAAGAATATATAAATACGATATACTCTATAGACAAGTACATTTGATTTAGCTCAAGTTTTTTTCGTAATCAGATATTCACCAACTTAATTAAGAAAGAGAATGTGTCGTGAAAGATTTCCCTCTCCCTCAAACTTTGCGTTCTTGGCGATTGCGCGCGCAAGTTTTCCTCATTTATCAACACGCTCCGTTCGCTGACTTCACGCTCCACCTTCTTCTCCTCCACGTCAACGGGCTTGGATCGCAGGCAGCGAAATCTATTTCTGGTCTCGACCTGAAGAGAAGAGCATATTTCTTGACTATGTGCCAAATACGTTCGCAAAAAAGGTGAGAACGTGACTGCGTTGGGACAGCATAAAGTTTGACGGGCCAGAAAAAACAGATGATCGATCGATTTAAATGTACACTAATCACAGGCGCAACTCCAAACGCGGCCAATAATCTAAAATCACTTCTTTGCCTTGTCGAACCTTGATTTGATTCGGCGTCGATACCGCCACGTCGCCGGTGTATCTCTCGGCATAGTTGTAGGCAGCCTCCACGTCGAGCTTCAGGTCCCTTTCGTTGCCGCGCAATAGTTTCAAACTTCTCTTGCACTTCCTGCTACCCTCCTTCGCGTCCTCCTTCGTCTCGTCCTCGTTATCTTTGTCGGCTTTATCGCACATTTCGTTGAAGATGATAGTGTCCAGGGTGTTGCGCCTGTGGATAGCCGTCCTTGGCCTGGCCTCTTTCTCTATTGACTTGAGATCGCTAGAATTGACAAAAGACTAAAGATAGTTCGCACACTTTGTCGCTACACAAGAATGACAATTAAATTAGCGACCGACTTGATTCATATCGCGAAAACTTTTTCCGCGATAAGCGTAAAAGCGATTTCCACACGTTGAAAATTTTTCTTATGTAATTTCTAATTTCCGAAATCGTTCTATATATCTTCCGTGTCTTAACCCTTTATACGGCGAGACTCCCGGAAAAAGCAAATATTAAATTATTTTTTTTCACCAACCTCGTTGGTAGGAGAAAAACGTTAACGATCGTTATTTTGACCGTTCCTTATTGGTCAATTTGGCGACCAGTGCGCTATAAAGGGTTAAGATCGCAAAACGCATGTAGAGCACTTTATATTTTACAATTATTCGTTAAATTCGTTTATGTTTAGCTGTGAAATGATGCATCGCAAATGTCGCGCCGAATGCAGTGCATTTGATGTATACGTAATAATTATAACGTATGTATTCCCAACAATTCTTCGCGCGGATTTAATTTGCGGCTTCGTTGCACGCACCTGCCCGACGAAAGCTTCTGCTTCATGTGCCTCTTCTTGCGACTGAGACGTGTCCTGGGCGGCGTTTGTCCGTAAATATCCGACATCGTATGCAGCGAATCTTCAAACTCGTTTGGCGGACTGACTGAATCATCCTTACTACAAACAAGATATTTAATCGAATATGCGTTTTTTCCGCCGGAAGGTTTATCGCTGATTGTCATCGGGGAAATTTGCAGAGGCGGGACGTTGCTTCAGAAATAAAGCGTTATCGTGAATTCGTTAATTCTCACGCATTTTAGATCTATACCCGCGATTTTTTCGGAAAAAATACTAAGCGTTATGAATAAAGTATCCAACCCGTTTAAGCGAATTGGTATGTTAGTACGTAGTTCGCTAGCAGAATATTGCGATGGACAGGCATCAACTACGTTCCCGTTAAGCTCATATTCTGCCCGCGAAAACCGCCGACCGAATCTGACAGAAAAAACCGGGTATAGAATCTGTCATTTTTCCATAATCATTTAAATGAAATACATAATATAATATTGAAATAAATGAATTTGCTCGGTTTCTGCAGTCACTCTGCCGTCAAATTCTGTTAGCGGATTCCGTTGCGTTTCTACTGATTTGCTGACAGAATTTGTAGTGAACACTTTTGCAAAACCCGTTTTTGGTTGATTTGGCTATCTGGGGTATTCTACAGAAATTCGAAGATATAACAGTAAATTAAAATATTACAAAATAAAATAATTAGTAGAACATTTATATTTATAAAAGTATGCCACTGCCAAAGTAACAATTATTACAATAATTTAATATCTGAAAGAGAGAGAGAGAGAGAGAACAGGTTGTTCTCTACTATATACAAAATGTTGTATAAAACAGTAGTGGTGTTTGGTGCGAATAAATAAAAAGGTCTTTTTTCTGGCGCGAGCATTACTACCACAGAAAAAGGAAAGAAACAACCGCGAATACAGAAACTCTTTTTTAAATCTTATTTAAATTCTTTTCACGGGAATATATTATTAAAAGGCGACAAGGAATCACGAATTCGTTCGCAGCAACCAACGAAAGAGAAGCGGCGACGGTAATCGTCTCGCGCGACAAATCGTCGGCGCTTCGTCGCCCGACGGAACACGGGGGATCAGTCGCGGTCGCGACTGGCCGGCGACGACGGCTGACGCGACGGGCGCGAACAGTGCGCGCTGGCCGAGCCGCCGGGATCTATAGTTTGACCGTGACCGGTCAAATTCGGCCATCGCGCGATAAGTATGTAAACAAAGAGCGCCTCGGCGATAGCGACGAATGAGGAGCGACACGCCGGTGTCGTTCCGTCAATCCGGAGTCCGGAGTCCTCCGGCCGTCGCGAATCGCGTCGGAGCCACGTGTCGCTGGCCAGACACCAACCGCCGAGCACCCACCTGGCGTGATCGACGTCCTCGTCGTCGGTGGACCCGTTGCCGGGGATTTTCGCGGCGCGACTCGACTTAGACCGACGCAACATTGTCACCTCGCCACGATAAACGAGAAACGCGCGCGACGTCGTCGTCGTCGCCACTCATCGCTCGTCGTTCGTTCTGCGACTTCTGCGGCGCGGCTCCGTACTCCGTGAATCGCGATGCGCATGCGCGGCGCGCCGGCGCGCCGCCGACGATATATCGATTATTAACGCCGATATATCGATTATTAACGCCGATATATCGGACGCGCGGCAATTTTTGAACCACGCGAGAGATCGAGGGTTGAACGTTCGAAAGAGAGATATTATTCGACAAATGGTCTCGTTTCGGATAGCAGAAAGGTCCAAGTTCGAACTTTGAAATATTTTTCGCAATAAATTCCATAGTTTTATAAGAAGCTTATTTACGTCAAACGGTATATAATATTGAATTATCAATATAACGTGCAGTAAGTTTTCGGCTTTGATAGAAAACCGCATTTGTATAGTAATCAGCGCATGGTTAAAAATTATATAAAAGCATAAATGTATAAAATTCATAAAAATTGTTATTAACCTGGAAACACCTGATTTTTAATAGTTCGAAGAAAATAAAACTCATTACTTACAGTAATTTTTATGTTTCTTTTGTTTTTTTTAAATATTTTTTGGTTTCGCCTTACTTTTTTCAGAAAACATTGAGTAAATCTGCATATACATATTGTCCTCAAATACTAATAAATTACAGAATAAAAAATATGCAAAATGCAATTAATAACAATGACTTTTAATTGGGTTGTAAAAATCAACCCAAGTGACCATTTATGCCAAAAAAAAAATCAGGCGCTCATTCCCGGGTTAAGCGTAAAATTCTGCCTGACGACCGAAAATGTTAAGAAAAGAAGTTGACTCTTCATATACAATGTTTCATCTAAAAAGAAATAATTTTTATAAATTGATAGAATAAAATATATGTTAATGGAATAAAATTGTTGTTTAAATGACTAGATTTCCCGGTAGATTTTGGCATCTCGTTCTCCAATTCTCTGTATTGAAATTTAAAAGACATTAAGAATCTCTGCTAGATCATCATTCAACTTGTGTTTGATATGAATTTTTTTTATTTAAACAATCTCTAGCTTCCTCAGGAAAGTACAAGTTTCCATTATATCCTCGCACCAACAAATAATATTGTTTTCGTTAAAATACAAATGTCTATGCATCTCTGCATTGTGTGTACATGTCTCGTATCTTCGCCGGTTTGTTTAAGCTCAATAACATTGCTACGCGAGGATCCTCTCACGGATGCGGGAAACGGAAAAAGGACGCGTTCGAATTCTATTCATTGCAACGCCACCGAGTTTTGTGTCTCAGAGCTTGGAAAGGAGGAAGACAAAAAAAGGAATGAAACGAATGTTTGGCGCCAAATACACACGTTTCGATATGCTCCAGTAAGGAAAAAATGCTACAGCACCATGTGCACGTTTCTACGTGTGTGTTTGGGGTACCTTCATGAGGGACATACGACTACACGGCTCGCTACTTTAAGATCTACTTTCGTATTTGCAGCGAAGTGCGAAGAACTGGATAACGTTATTTAACTCTAGGATGCGCTTCAAGGATCCTTCGAGGACCGTTCTACCCGTTAAAATTTCCCAGGCATCAGATCGTCGAGATCTGAGATTTTTTTATTTCCAAAAGATCTAGATATCGCTTCACGCCGATTGGGGAAACCCACAGTTTTAATTCGCATTACATTCCAATTTGAAAGATAGTTGTGATAAATGAAACGTGAAACGACCGCGAGAGTTCGTTTCTATCTACGTTTGAATTGACTTCGTGTATGATTTATAAATGATTTAGCATCCTAGAATTAAAAGCACGCTCTAGGGAACAAGTGAAAGCACGAAATTTTGCGAAGAGAGGAAGAAGGTCGAGGTGCGATCTCCAAATCGAGAGTTCGAATCGAATATCGAGTAAATCGAGGGGGGAAAAAAGCTCTTTTCCGGAAATTTTTATCTGGAATGTCTCAATAAAAATTCATCGGTTTCGCTAAAGCGTTTAATCGCCAAAGAGTATCGAGACGAACTTTCAAGTTTGTTCTCGCCTATCATTCGTTCGTCGATTATCAAAATGTTATCTCTAATTTTGCTTCTCATTTCGTTCACACGTATATTTGGTCACAAATCTGTACACTATTAAATTTAAAAAATTTGGAAATAACTTATCAAATCACAATTCTCGAATACACTGTATTAGCTTGTAGAAAAAATTTCCCTACAAATCCGCAGGCAGATAGAAAAGATTTTAAAAAAAGCAACTAAGCATAATTTGAATAAAAAAATTGGATCATTATTCAAGTATCTCTGTAAACTTTTTTTTTTACCGTAAACTACGACCAAATCTACGTGCTGGATTATCTTAAGAGTATAAATTGACGGCTATAAAATGCTTTAGTTCTCGTTCAATATTACCTGCATAATAATAATAAAATAATAATAACGCTACTAAATTGTATACATTAATATTAATAATATAACACTACTAATTTGTAAATTTTTAATATTAAATATAATCAAAAAATATCTATCGCATTATTACTCCTGTACTTTTTCCTCCTTTCTGCTTCGCGCATATGATTGTAACGCGCGGATAATGATAGTAATGTAGCAAAGTACAAACTCTTTCGTGATACGGCGCGATCGTTTACATTACTTCACGATCTTCTCTTCTACGTAAAGCTCACACACATACGCCTCATCCGTATCACACCACTATCGCTCTTCGTTTTGCATTCCGTCATATGAAAAATTGGCAGCGTCTCGAGGTTCGAGTTTTCGTTAGTTGTAATCCCGTTGTATACAGAATATTCTCTTAAGAAGGCGAAAGATTTTAAAAATTACAATGGGGCATATGATTGCCATAAATGTGTTTTCTCTATCACTTGGCCTCTCTCTCTCTCTCTCTCACTCTCTTTCACACGGTTAATTATTTCCCTTATCACATTCTCTCCCTCTCTCGCACTCGTTCCCTCATTCTTTCGGAAATCTTGGTAGCTAAAGCCATTCGGCGAGTACCGCGCGGTTCAACCTTATGTTGAAGGTATGCAGAACAAATTCTCTCTATATGGCGCGATATCCTTACATTTCTTTCTCTCTCGGCTAGTCATTATATTAGTACTACTCTTATAGTACTTCGATATATATATTTATTTATATACTTATATGTATATATATATATATCAAGTAAAGGCCACGAGTGTGTTCAATATAAAATCGCTAAAGTGTTATCAAAATTCGTTCGTACGAAAATAGTTCGGTACGGTTTTACCAGCAATAGGCCATGCCATCGTGTTGAATCGCTTACGTTTATTAATCCGGAGTGACAGATTGTGCCGCAATAGTGATTCGCGTGTGATGCGCGAGGGGACAACTGCGACATGCGATTTACAAACGACGACCGAGACATTTATCTTAAAAGTATTGAAATTTTGGAAATGGGTAAATTGAAGTATTGAATTTTGTAAAAGAATAGATTTAAAGATTCATATCTGTTCGCATAGAATCACCAAGATTTCCTCTGAACATATACACGAGATACTTAACCAATAAGTAATATTGTTCAAGAAGACTCTAGGCTAATATAAAAGACGAATAAAATTGGATGTCGTGAGATGTCCCCTTGCTCGAAACGGTCGCTTCCCAATACGAACTTCAAGGTGAATTACGCCTAAATTTCTATCTAACTCGGTACAATATGAGCCACGTGCCTTATCTCGATTCCTCTATAGTCGGTGTTCGACGTTAGCACCTAACTTAGATGTAGCCGGTCAACTAGCGGCTTTTCCGAACGTACTATCTGTCTACAAATATGGCCCGAATTAAGCGTACAAAATAAAAGAAAACCGTCCGTAAACAGGTAACGACCGCGATTGCCGTCGCGACACATCGGCCGAGATGCGAGTGATAGTCATAGCGTTTGATGGCTTTTCGAAAGCGAATCCTTATTATCAAGGACGGACAATACGTGACGGCGCGATAAGAACGTGACGGATAGAAGGACACCGGTAGATAATCAGCGGCGAAGAATCGGCATCTTGCGATACGAATAAATGACCGGCAGTAATACTTATTATGAGGCGAGACCAATACTGGCACCTCGGTAATCGAGATATTAGGTCCATCGATGCGCAGACAAAGGTTTAAGTAACGGTAACGGACTGATTCAATACCGAAAATTTTCTTGTCACTTGGGCGCAAAGTGCCTTTTATCTTGTCGAAACCAGAATTATAATATCGTTACGCTAAATTATTAGAGTAATAATAATATTCAAAACTTAGTTTTTGCTACTAGGAGACAGTTAAAGTAAGGGGGAACTATCAGTTTCACAAGCAAGGCACTTCTGCGCGAAGTAGCGAGAAAATTTACTCGCGCTCCTGAGGCATGTGACGATTCCGCCAATCGTGCAGCGTTAACGTGGAAGTATACGTGGAAGACGACGCGAGTCACTCGCTCTCGTCGCGTTTCTCACCAAAAAAAAGGTGAGAGCTTTGATTATCGGTTTTGCGTGAAAGTATAGTGAATCGTCATTAAACTAACGTGGAATATTGCTCATAATTCTCGTTATATACGATAATCACGGTTGTCATTCGCGCAAATGTTGAGAAAGATTGAAGTTTAATTGATCGGAAATATATATGTCTGTTGTTATTCAAATTATTCTATTTATACATTGATTGTAGAATATATACTTCTCTCTATTTCTCTCCCTGTCTTATCTTCTATTAATCGCCTTCTCTTTTTCTCTTTTCGTTATCGTCAGCATTTTACTGCATTCCCCGCTTTCGCAAAGTCAGGTGAAAAATTGAAGGTAGGAAAGGACATGTATAAGGTAAGTGATTAGATGCACGCACATTAATTTACATGTTCTCGAACTGATCAACGCGGCGTTTGGTGTTCCCTTTGCGAATCTCGCGAAGTGTCTTGTACTTGTCGCGGCCTTGGCGCACGTTTTCCCTGTGAATCTTATCCATCACCGTCTCCTTGGTTTCGTCACGCGACTGGGCAAGATCTTGTTTCAATGCCTGTCAATGAGAGCGTTCCATTATAGCAGTGCATACAAAATTTCTCGTGAAGTTTGTGTCAAATCGCACATAAACGTATTTTCAGATTTTTTACTAGAGGAATAAACGGTTAAAAGCAGAAGTTTTAACTGTATAAAATTACAAAATTGCTTAAAATAAAAAATAAAAAGCTGAATAAAATATATTGAAATCAGATATCAACGTACCTTCAATTGGTCGTGGAGACGTTCATTTCTCTCTGCTAAAGTGCGTCGCTCTTCGACAGGATCGATTATTGACTCATCAGTCGCGAGGTCCTTAGTAACATCTCCTTGAGGAACCTCGTCTTCACCTTCCTCTTCGCCCTCTTCGTTCTCCTCGACATGATGATGATGCGGAGTTTGATTGGCCTGATATTGTCGGTCAGCTTCTTCTTGTCTCAGTCTTGCATAACAAGAATGATAAACATGCAATTATCCTCGATTATGTTAAAGAAACAAAAAATGAGAAAAAAGACGAAAATTGCTCATACTTGGCAGCTTCGAACTCGGCCTGTAATCTCCTAGCTTCCGCGTCTTTAGCCTCCACCTCGGATTGTATGCGTTGTACCTCCTCCTGCTTGGCTCTTATCTCCTGCTCGAGTTTAGCGCGCTCCGCAGCCTCCATCTCGTGCGACAGTTCTAACTTTTCCATCATCACTGTCAATTCCTACGTCACACGCAACACACAGGTTACAGAGAAAAAAATCGTGCGTAGACACATTCATTGAGCAACATATGTAATTATTGTAATTATGTAAATTAGATAAAAGATAAAAACGACATTAATTATTTATTGGTTGGGTATTGGGTAGTGATATAGTTTTTCTTTAAATCATGGTTAAATAGACTCACTTTCTGGCGATTCTCTAGCTCTTCCTTGGCAGCCTGCAATTGTTTCAGCTGTTCCTCCAAGCGCCGAATCATTTCCTGAGCTTCGTTCAACTCAGCCTGCCGCCTATCCATTTCCTCGGCCATGTTTCTTAGCCTCTCTTCGTATTCTTGTTGCTTTTTCTCCGCACGCTCTCGGGCAGCTATCTCCAGTTGCAATTTCTCTCTCTGTTGCTGTTTCGCCATCTTTTCGTCTCTAGCTTGAGCCTGAAGGAATTTTATCACAATCGTTACAATCTCAGAAGCAAAATATGTATATGTTATAATTAATTAAAGTAAATCCTAAACGATTATATAATCAGCCTTTAGTTAATCGTTAAATTAAAATATTTTAATTCTAGATAGATGCAATATGCTATAATGGTTACGTAAAGTGATGATCAAATATTGTTAACGATAACGTTATATAATCAGGTTTAGATAAGTATATGCATCAATAATTATGTTTTCGCAGCTCAATATCAGATATAACGTAATATTCCTACCTTCATCTGCTGCACGTCGATCGTGTCCGGCTTACGTCTGCGCATGTAAAGCTCGTGATTGCCCATGCATAGCGCAAGAATTCTCTTGTTAATCTTGACTCTGGCGGCGAAAAATACAAAGTCCGGTGCCTTCTTGTCGATTGGCTTGATTATGAATTTCTTATCGTTGAACGAGATATTCCGTATCTCGGACCAGGGGAAGCCGATTTTCGGCGTGAGCTTATCGTCCTTCTCATAGATGTTCAAACCTAAAGCATCCACACCCAACCAAAGGTCTGTGCCCTTCTTGTTGCGAATTTCAAAGTAATTCACACCATACATCTCTAAGTCCTACGGAAAGCAAAAATAAAGGAAAATACTAAAACGATACCAGTGATACTAGTCCAAGAGTAGCAGTATTCCATAAATTTTCGCATGGTAAAATATTTCCGAGTGCAGAAATAGAGTCTGCGTAATATTCTCGGAAAGACGGATTAAAAACCAATATCTTGTAAATAAATGTCGAGTTAAAATACGATATTATATGAGTAATTAAAAAGTATAATCAATACGCGTTGCTGTTACACAGATGCGCAGACCTGTAGGAATAGATTGCAGCACCAACTAACGAGAATGCTTTACATAAAATTTCTAAAAACAAATTATTTCTAATATAGTTTACGTAAATAATAAAAAAGGAAAATAATTTTTGCAATCGATAAATAAATATTGACGCGTATGTCATATCCATTCCCCCTCCTGAAGTCTTCGTCATATATTTCGGTACACGTTATTTAACAGCGAATTAATACCTGAGCAATTTTCAGATACTCCATCATGGCGTCCTCTCGCAGCATACCACGATGTTCCTGCCACCAATTCGTAATAGAGGTGTCCCAGTCTTCTTTGCTCATTTTATGTTGGTCCACAACGCGCTGTGGTAACAGCCGATCATTCGCCAGGAACCCAGCGGGATGGTTGCCCTTCTGATAGTCTCCATGTCTCGCTTGAACGGCATACGAAGCCAACAAAACGGATGTTTCCGGTGGGCAATATATTTCATCCGTGAGAATACCGTTCTTCACCTGCAATCAATTAAAACATTGATATCGATTATTTAGTAACGTATTACTAAACATATAATTATTTAAACAGCAATATCGGTTAACGAAAATCTCTATCTATATCTCGATTTATATCTATTCTATATATATGTATATATAAATAAATGTATGTTTGTATGTTTGTCCGCTATGCAAATCTACAGTTTTTAAATTAGAACAATCAAATTTGGTATACTATCTCATGATAAGAACTTAGACCATAGAGGGTTTTGGAAAGAGGTCTGAGCCCGGGGACAAGAGGCCCCCATACAAAAGTGTCTAAAAAAAGCTCCTTTAAAAAAAAAAATTTTTTTTTGGAGTAAATATTACTATTTAGGGAAAAGTAGAAAGAGCTAGTATTGTAATAAAATTCAATAATCAGATTGCGGCTTATTATAAGCAATTAATAAAATATTTATAAATTAATATAAAAAAACAAGATTTTATTTTACGATCGTTTGAAATAAATATTATTCCAAATTATAAATAAAATTCCGCTAATTTCACAAGACATCGTTATTCTTAAACACTGATGTATCTGACTGTTTCAACTGGGCAAAAAAAATTAAAAGCGTATTCGGGGCGAGGATGAAATGATGAAGAACGAGAAGAAGCAAATCAGATAAACGAACAGTCTGATGCACATGGCTTATAATCCAACCGACGAATGAATGAGATGCATTGTTTTTATGTTACATCAATTTGCTCTGTACCTCAATCATAAGTTTCGGAATTACTTCGAGAACAGAAGTACCAAATTGAAAATTGTTACTAAAATCGCGAGTGGAAAGAGAGAGAAAAATAAAGCGAGAAAAATGCATAAATAATTTTTCTTACCTGGAGGTAAAAAAGTCGCAGCGTAATGTCTTGTATCAGTTCCTCGGCGACGTCTTCGGGATAGAATTTTGCACGAAACTTGAACTGCAGTGGAGTCTCCTTCTTGACTTCCTGGCTCATCACCTGCAAATATCGGAAAAAATAAAATGACAGTCGAAAGTGTCTCTCGTCTTTATCACACTTGACGCTCAACCGTGTAAAAGCGTGCAAAGTGTTTATGAGTCGCGTCATAAGATAATAGTTGGACAAACAAAAATCTCGTGACGTAAAGATATTCATGTCCATATGGATAAATATACGTGAGACATGAGATTGTGAGTTGCATGAAATAGCAGAAAAATATTTTTCATTAAAAGAGTTGTGATTTTGCATTAAGGAAATTGATATGTTAATCTTACTATACGTCTTAGAGTATATATTATTACACTACTAATATAATTATTTCAAGATATTTTAATGTAATTTAATACATCTTTTGTGTATCGCAGTAAAAATTAATAAAGTAAGATATCTAGAATATCTGTTTCCGCTTTCAAAAATTTCAGTTTTGTTCCCTCGTAAAAACTGTCGTTATACTTATATAAATTCTTCTCCATATTGTAATACCTCGTCACAGATATATTCGCGCTATATTGTCAACGTTATTATCAAAGAGTTCATCATAATTACGTAATGCGTACGATATCAGTATTGTAGATACGATCGAAGTTGAGTATCTACCGCCGCATTTCTTAAATACAGATAGTTCAAAAATCGTTCGTCATCGTACAAGAAAACGTGTGATTACGGTATAGAATTACACTAATTACCTTGATGAATACACATGTTTGGCAGTTGTGCAAAAAGTCAAAAAACTGTTTATCTCAACTTTCATACAATTCTTATGCCAACAATTGAAAACATTATGCCGCTACAATAATGTAATTACGTAATTGTGTTATTGTAAAAATAGAAGAAAATAAGGCACGCTCTATTATATTAATAGAAATAAAGTCTTTGTAGTAATTCTTATTTGATAATAAAATTTTTATAAGATAACGGAATTTCCCGTTACAGCACGATAAATGAAACTGACAATCTGTCTAACAATAAGAACGAAGATGATGATTTTCGATTCATCGCGACACACAATCGCGTTTTGTTGTGTTACGTTAAAGACACTCGAAATGATAAGTATCGCGAAAGTTATTGGAGCGCGAAAGTGTCTCGAGCAGCGATTTCGTACGCGAGGAATGCATTTGCCTTAGTCACTCATTATTCATTCTCGCGGGAGTCTTATCCAAATGTACCGCCGAAAGAATTTGCGTCACGACGACGACGACAGTCTCGACTGCGTCGAGTTTGTGCTCCTCGCATTTTACCGGAGCAACTTATCTGTGTATTAACGAGAAATAAAAAAAATGTTGCAGCAGATAAGGAACCGCGGCGGCGTTCCTGGGTAGCTATCGCAACGACAATTAACCACGTTTTTCCGCGATATCTCCAGCGTAATGTACGAGAATAGCATTGCGATGCGTATAATTATGTAACGTATACCTGTACTACTGAAAATCAAATCAAGCAGAAAGGATATTTGGTGACGCGAGACTCTTTATTCCGCTACGTCATCCTATCCTTTTTTTTACAGCAACTGCCAGACACATGTGATGAACCGTTCGCGACTCATATTATTTCATAAAGGTATATGAGAAGCAAAAACATAGTTCGCGCGTACGTCACGTCTATAGTAATATTGTTTCAAAAAACACACGTGAGATTATTACATTATCTTGTGTCGAGACTTGCATGACATAAGATAATAAAATAAAAATAAAACAGTTATAATACATGACAGAGATAATAAAATAATAATTCAAACAATTATTCCAATTATATCATACTGCGATAAGTTAAGAGATAAATTATATCTTATATAATGGCAAAACATGGCAAAAGACAAAGCAACTTTTGCTACTAAATAAATCGTAAAAATTTTCGATCGAATGTTTAAGCGATGTCTAAAATGGTCCTATCAAATTTTGTCTTTTTGTGTCAAAAAAGAAAAGACATTCTCTGTTATCTTGATTTAAATTTTAAAATAAATTTCGCTAATTTTTATATTATTTTTTGTGCTGTATACCTTGTATAATTGTATAATATATCGTTGCAAATAAACAAACAAATTTGAAACGCTTAGGTGTATGCATCTCGTGGAGATAATAAAAGCAAAACGACACTTATCTCTCTGAAACGTGTGAATAAGTAAAGTGCTCTTATCTGAGTAAGAATTAATGGGAACTGCGAATTTATCGTCTAGTGATTAATTCGGCTAATATCAAACGCCAAGGACGAGAGTATATAAAAAGATCACCGATAATGACGTATTATCTCTATCTACTCAATTCGGGAATTCAAGTATGGGTGCTGAGAACACATCGAAATAATAAAAAGGATCAGAAAACTCTTTGTGATCTTACGTGGCAGATTTTTCGAAGACCGCACGGAACCACCTGCAATTATTTACCAATATCACATATTGCCCTTACACTTAGGGTGTTATCGGTGCATCACATGCATTTAATCAAAAATATCGGTTTTCATGTTTAGTGTCACGAATAAATAAAACGAGATTACAAGCCGATAATACTAATATTTTATAAAACTATAGTATTATAAAATCGTATTTAAACAACCTACATAATTTATGACAATTAAAATTTCAAATAACTTTTCTTTACCAATGAGTAATAAAAAAGTGACGACTTAATGTCCATTTCCACCAATGCCGATTAACTTTAATCTCGGTTTAACTTATTTTTTATCTTCTTCTAATTTTCAGAACTAAAAAAAGATAAAAAATAAATTAAACCGAGATTAAAGTTACTTAATCTACGTTGGTACAAATAAACATAAATGATTTTGACGCACGCAACAAGCGCGGCTTAACGTTACTTGCATATCTGTGTCGGACGAAAATAACAAAGAATAATTAGATTACGAAAAACTCGATGCGCATGCCTTTTTGTATGCGAGGTACAGTTTCTCGCGAACAAACAGATCGTCAAAGTGGCATCCGTGCATTAGATGCGTTTCAAGGACGGCATTTAAAAAAAACCTACCAGTCACGATCAGGATCATGATCATGATCATGATCATGATGTAACGGCATGGAATCGCCTTCTTATTTATCAAACAACATATGATTTGTTATCGCTACTTTTTCAGACAGAAGGTACGACAAATAGTTGACGCGACGTCTCGTTTGACGGCAAGTACAATCTCGCGTCTGTCTCATAACAAGACTACACAATGAAAGAGTTATACGAGTCATGGGGCGGTATTCATCGATCATCACGTTCTTTATAGTCGTATAGCTCCTGAATAAAAATTTCTTTATTTACACACATACTCGCTATAAGAAATTCTTATTCTTCAACGACTTCGAATACCCACTTCTGGACTCAATACTAAATACGAGACTAAATATATATTTCAGAAAAGGATGTCTCCGTGTCGTCAAACGTGCATCGCGTTTCGTTGGCATGCATGCAGCACAACACGCTGATCAAACTGTTCGCAACTTACCCTAGACAAGAACGAACGTCCACTCTTCCAGTTGTTAGTATTGCGGTTGGCATGCGTTCAAAGAATAAAAATACAGTGATGTTAAAGTATTGCGGTATATTAAAACCATTCTGTGCGTATCTCGGCCACGAGAGCGCGTCCTTGAAATTATCGAGTCGACATTCGAGGTATGTTGCAGATTTATGGTAAACCAGGTAAGTAGGATGCCACCTGCCGTGTCGTACAATGACAATAATTTTAAGGACTGCCGTGCGGACGAGAGAAGGAATTCAACTCAAGTCAGCGGAAGAAAATGTCACCAATATAAATGCTAATTCTATATAATACGTTTTATGACATAAATAACTCGTGTTATTATTCCCCCTTTTGTGTGAAAGTATATAAAACCACCGATAAATTGGAAAAAAATTCCACCTAACATTTAAAAAATTAATTTTTGTTAATTTTCTAGTGACAAAATTTGTAACTATTTTAATAGGACTATATGGAAATCAGAATTCAGCTTTTTCTTAAGAACGTTCACCGGTCCTTATACTAAAGAAAATCGATTTTCTATAGATTTTCTTGAAACTGTGAATATACGTTAATTTAGGTGTGCTTTATGCGTGGTATAAATTTCAGTACCTCTTGCGGTATAAAATTAATAGAGACACTGAGCGTCAAAGTTTCAACTTTTACCAAAATTTAGTAATTAGTATATAAGAACCGGTGAACGTCCTTAAGTGATAAATTTGCGTTAAAAATGTTTATCCGTATATCGTGAATAAAAAAATTCATGAAAATCGCTAATTATTAGAGCTCTCAGTTTAAAAAATATTCCTTTCTGACCGGATGACGGTCCTCCTAAATTTGCTAAATACCAAAAATAACGATGAGCTACCTGCAGTTTTTAAATCTCTTGTGCTCATCGATAAATTAAGTATTATTGATAGGTCGATTGAGACGGATAACGACAAATTTTTTACATCAAGTTTAAATGTCATTTGCTTGCCTAACAAAACTAATTAATTACCAACATTATAAATATTTAATGTTAAAATTTAATTATTCAATTTTATATAAAATCCCAATCAAATGTCTGTTAAAATAAAGTTTAAAACTGAAAAAGACGCACGTTCTTTATTATTTTATATTCTTAAAACTTGATTTAAAAAAGCCTTGGGTACAATATTGAAGTCTATCTTTAATAGAGAAGTATTGCTTTTCTAACTTTTAATCCACAGTTTTATAAAAGAATCGAAGAAACCTGATATAATTCCATATATCTTTCCTGAAATATTCATATCGCGAATATATTAACATTCTAAAGATCGCGATCAAAGTTGCAACGCATTTTGAATTTAAAATAACGAACTGATGATTGTCAGATTTTAGTATCTATTTTTATCCCTCGATCAGTGCGATGCAATCCAAGTTTGCATGCGTGGCCCAATATGGCCTTTTACAGCATTCGCGCGATAACGGAAAATACGGCATGAGAGACGCGGAGAGAACGGGTCGCAATGACACGAAAAAAACGAGAATGTGCCGATCGCTAGAGATCCTACCGCGTTTACGTAACAGCCAGTCCACAGTCCGCGAGGTGCGCACCTGCGTGAACCCGTGGTCTTTTTCGACTCGCAACCTGTTACGGAGATCAGGCGCACGATGATCAAGCATTCCCGCAGGATGTAGCCCCAGTTATACGGAGTCCTTGAAACGACACGTCCGTCGCATACCTCGAGACGAGTTTTACGAGACGCCTTTATCACACGCCACATTACGACTGTCCTCTGACAGTGACACACTGGCGTGATAATGAAATGAGGCATTGCTGCAGTATATGGCTTGACAAAAGCGCAGAGACGAACGAAAAATGCTGTTTTCACCGAATTTTGTCGGACAATAAAAAAAAAAGATTTTTTTAAATTCTCCGCATTTATTTTATTACAAAAAGGAAGGCAATAATAAGCATTGTCGATCTATGCATGATAAGAATACTAAATTTTTCATTTATGCGCTTAGATGGTAATTATCGCTTATTCTCGACTTATAACTGAGACCCTAATTTACTTCCGATGCCACATGCGAATATATTTTGCCATTTTTATTTTGCAACTGAAGAAGAATTGACTTGTCAATGACTTAATTCACCACGCTCTGCAAGATAAATTGGTGGCGTTAAATCCACGCCTATGAAAAATATTACGACGCGTCGTGCTTCACGGTCACTACAACGAATTACGATTCAATTAGCGATAAATTTATCGCGCGCGTTAATTGCGAAACGCGCGCGCGCCCAAGTATGGTTGGAAGCATTAGCCGTACCTCATAAGTTACTCATTATCGCGGAATTCCAGTCGTGTCAATCGTTCCAACTTTATCAAGGTGCCCGTGTTTTGAACACCGATAAAATTGCCATTTCGTGCCACGTATTAACAATATTACGGCAATGTATATCACCCAACTGAAGCTTTATTTGATGAATCAATACCGCACACTGAGGATGACGATTATCCATGTAATTTGCAGACAATTTGCTTCCTGAAGAAACTAATAGGAATTATGATTCACTGTATAAATATTCAAAGGATTACTGAAGCGAAACCATGTCTCATTTTGTTCCCGTCTATAATTAGTTAAAAGAATATTTCTTGGATGTATTTCTGCAACTTTTAATCTTGAAAGAAAATAACTTAATAATTTTCTTTCCTTCCACAGCACAGCATCGACGTAGGCGCATTATTTTTCTTTAGCAGTTTGATTCGCGACGGTATTTTAGCGTAAGAAAACATTGGATTGCGCCTTGATGGAGAAAGAACGCGTATACGACGTAATCTCAACAGGCATATAACGCTCGCAATTCACGCGAGAGCCGACCTCTGTTAAAGGGTTAATATGAATCCTAATTGGGAGAAAGTGACGCACCATTGGAAGGCTTAAGAGTTACGCGGAATAATCAACGATTCCGGCGCGTACGACAAATTAGCGCAACGCGCGAGTTTCTTAAAAGATACAACTTTAGAATGAGAAAGCTGAGATGAAAGGACAAAACGAGAAGACAATGTTTCACTTAAGTAATCCCCGAGAACTTTAATATAAAAAAAAAATATTTTTTCAGAGATACGTTATGTGTTATAATTCCAGTCAATTTTTGCGAGAAAAAGGACTATCGACGCCTTGACATTTTCATTCGATGCCGTAACTCTTTTACTTCTCCGATCATAAACAACCAATGATGAAGCTCTTTGTGCTTTCCCGCGAAGCAATTCCTTAGGCGGCTCCTCATCGCGTGACTCATCAGACGGTATTTTCATACTTACAACTGACGTAACACGCTCGATTGGATCGTTTAACAAGCGACACGCGTATCGGACAATGCGCGCGGGGGTGGTCATCGTCCGCGTTTCTCTTTCCCGTTTCTCTCTCTTGTATCGCAATCGCGACGCGATAACCGGTCCATTTCTGCGAAGACCCGCGGCACCAACGTCCTCGTTTTCTTTTTTTCCTTTTCTTGAACAATCTGTACACGCCTAGCAAGTCTTGCGAAACGGCTGACTCGTCTGCGGATGCTATCTTCCCCCCCCCCCCGAGATATAAGAATGCCACGCAACGGAGTACACCGAAGAATACATCTTACGAAACATTCCAGATTCATCGCGTGTCATCTCATAGATTTCTCGAGGCTGCATTAAATCTTCTTTAAGAAAAAGATCGAGATTGCGGATAAAAAAATTTTTCAAAAACTGAATTTCCCAAGATAAAAAACAAACACAAATAAAAATTTATTATATAAAAATTTATTAGATTTTTTAATTTTAACGGCTATTATAGTCGACGAGCAGACTTTTAATGTTGCAGGTTGAAAGATCGATGACCTATCTCGACATTTTCACCGAGGAAAACGTCGATTCCAAATTGCTCGAAGAATCCACGGGTGAAAGGTGGCCTGGCCAGGCCAACTCGGAGCGCCTTATTGTTGGCCTTATATATCCCTCTGCACAAAGATGATTTTCCACCTCTGCGTACACATCCGTACCTGACCCCGCACAGTACTTTCTTCTGTAATTGATTTATTAATATCCGATTCGTTGCGATATCTTTTTATTATGAAGAATTAATAATAAACAAGCAAAAATTAATAATTAAACAAATAAAAAATAAATTAATAATAAATAAAAGATAAGGAATTTATTTTTTTTTTAATTCTTTATTTATTATTTATTATTATTAGCTTATTTTTATTTGTTTAATTATTAATTTTTATTTTTTTTATTATTGTCTGTTTTTCAAACTTTGATTATCCTAAGATTTCTTTCACTATTGTCTTAATACATTTTTGTATTGTCATATAAAAAAATGTTCCCCCTATACTGACTGACCGACCATTACCTGTGGTCGTTATACCTCAATTATGTCCGCAATTGCTCGCGTTAGGGCAAGTCTATAGGGAACGAAAGAATCCTGACCCTTTCGGGATCTTACCAGGCCGTCGTCGAACTCGTCGTCGTCCGTATCCGAGTCCGTATAACCTCGCAGCTTTCGAACTTTCTTTTTCACCTCCTTCTTCACCACCCTCGCTATCGCGCTTTCCGGCTGCGTGCAATTGTTTCGTCATTAAGGGAAAATTTAATAAAAACGTGCGCTTGACGCCAGCTGGCTTATTATGCGGGGATGCGAGTGGAATAAACGAGCAAACTACGTACTATTCAACGATACATATATAAACTACGTCGAAAAAATGAGTCACGAATTAATTGATGTATTACTACACAATAGTCGCGGCTATCTGTAATAACAGATAACATAATTGCATTATCTAATCAGCGGTGATGCTAAATTAATGTCTTTCGGAAATCAGATTATCGAAATCATCAAAAACAAATCTGCGGCGAGTCTCTGTAAATATGAAACACCTTGATCCCGCTACTTGTGACGTATATGACTCGCGAGTATTTTTAACGTTGAAATAAATTCTCAGAAAGTAAAAAGTTTCTCAGTACGTGTAAGAAAAATAATGGAAAAAAAAAAAAAAATTTTTTTAATGGTTGCGGCATAAACAGACTCGAGGACGTGATTGTGTTTACAAAGATTTTAATTATATTTAAATGTAAATTCTTAAATATCTGAGAAAGATCTTCTGTGCATATCCGAAACTTATAAAGCGAAATTAACGAAGTTCCGCTTTCTCGCTTCAAGTATACAAATCAAATTAAACGGTTGTGGATATATCTACCTCGTGTTAACACATTAACCCATATATTCTTTCCCATCTTTGTTACCCAGCAGCTATTCACCTACGTTGGAATCTAGCTCTGATGTTTTATTTATTGCATGGAAGTGTGCTACCGTCGACGCATATCTAAGTACACGTTAAGGTTCAACGTACGAACAACAATGTTGCGTAAATAGCTATCGTGATTCACAAACGTGACAAATTCCGCGGAAAAACGACTCAAGGTGCTTTCGTTTCTCTATACTTACTTCAATATAAAAATAAAGAATGGAGCAACTTTGACTTGCTTGATTTATTTCTATACGTGATTCGTCGCAAGAAATAGAAATCTGAATTTATTATCTATAGCAGGGGGGGCGAAACTACTGTTGTATATTTATGAAGACAGAAATGTAAACATTATTAAAAATGTATTCTGAAAATGCTTACGTCACTTAAAGGACCTCGTGGGATAATTTTATCGCATAATTAATCGAGACTAGAGTCAATTTACTTGAAATGTCACGTTATACGTGACATTTAAATGAAGACGAACCGTAGAATAATTCTACGTGATAGACGCGACTGCTAAAACGAGACTGCTACGTGAGAACAGGCATTGCCACGCCAGCTGTTTCGCAGTGGCCTGGGTACCGCACAAGCACGCGCCTGTATTCCAGCCACCGCAATTTTCACCTGGCGAGCACCTGTCGCGTCGGTTTTTCCCCGTTTTCCTGTTCGGAGGCATATTAGGTTCGAAAGTCTAGTCGCGCGAGAAGTCTAATCGCGCCCGACTCGAGGCAGAACGACGAGAAATCTGGATGTGGTTTTTGTCGACGAGATAACCACTGAAAAAAGAAAGACAACCGACGAGACGAGCGACCAGTGGCGACTGTGTCAAGGTGAAGGAGCGTCGTCTTCGGCATTAACCGGTCGGTGAAAGCCGATGAAGAGTCTGGCTTGATCTACGAGTAACTGTACATGGACTCGAAAAATTGGAGTCGACTGATCGCGAACAGGTAGCAAAACCGGACATGCATATACTCGCTCGCCGAACGCCGGATGTTAATCCTTCGGGCGATGCGAGAGCCAATTCATATATCTTCTAACGGAAAGCGATCTTTGAAAATCGCCTCTAAATTCAACATTTCTCAAATAATCTTAATAATGCTTAAGTTATACAAATTTATTATAAATTTTTAGATTTAATATAGATTTAATATACATATATATATGTAATCTAATATAGATTATTAGAGAGAGAGAGATTTAATATAAATTATTTAATATATAAAATTAACTTTTTAATAAACCTGCAGTAAAAGGAAACACAGAAGATATTTCAGATACATTAAAATGAAGAAAATAAATTCAATAATTTGTCTTCCGAATATGCAGAAAGAAAACCCATCTGGAATTTTTATCTGTCTACAAATATTTAGAGGTTTGGAAAAAATAATAACGTGAAAGAGAGAAAAAGATTTTAAAAGTGAATTTTCGCGGAAGCATCAAGCGGCATTTTTCAATCGGCGATTTCTGACAAATGAGGAAAGTTTGCGAACTTCTCTTTTCTGACGTCTTTCAAGACCAAGTCAGAAAAATCGCGCTCCTGGTGTCGTGATCAGAAAAAGAAGCGCAAAGACGTCGAACACGTGTCTCGCACTTGAAAGACGATGACATCAGCATTTGTCACCGACCGAAGATCTAAGAAAAAGAACTCTTTTATCGTCGCTACGCGAATGGCGAGGCAAAAAATCTCGCCGCCGCTGATTCGTGCGCGATGTCACGCCGATTGAACGAAACTTCCATCGGAGAAGGTACACAAGTTGGAGAGAGAAACTGGAAACAAGTTAAAAATATACGGATAAAGAAAAAATATAAAAAATAAAGAAAAAAAAGTGAATTGAGGATCTAAGAGAGGTGTTGAATCAAACGAGTGGATTAACGTATATATAGGCATTCACCATATCCCGGAAAACGCGCGCGCGTTAACTACCTCCCCAGTGAAATGCAACGTGACGACGTATATACGTAATTAAAAGATGTTAAGGGAATATAATCCTATTAGAAAGTCTCGACTGCCACGTCCCAACCGCGTCTAAAAACAGGTTTCGTGCGAATCGGCGCAATGTACTTCACGAACGGCCGCTATTTGAGATCCTTGCACACAACATCGACGGGATACCTGGCTGCGTGCAATTCCTTAGGAAGTCGGCAATTACTTGGTACTTCGCGCAATAATTCCATACACTTTATGTGCGCGTAAGCGTAAATCTGATGCACGGTCGATCGCAAAAAAAAAAAAACGCAAATTACACGCGCGAGATCGATAGTCTAATATGCCTAAACCGAATTCGACTATAATAGTTGCATATTAACTCGATCGAGAGTAATTTTTGGCGATTGAGTCTTAAAATCAAAACAATGGCAATCTTGAAAACGCGTTACAAACGAGTTTCTACGAACAATATTTATTTTCAAAGTATACTTTCTTGTTTCGTGAAACTTTCAGATATACGCTTGTTTCCTTTCCGTGTACTTTTTTCACAGTTGAACAGTCTTTCTTTCTCAAACTGTCATTAATTGTCAACGTGATTATAAGTTGGGAAAAGAATGGAAAATGTGAAAGTTTATTAGCTTAAACGCAATTTACATATATGTAAGCGAATAATTATTCGTTTACGTATTACGTTTTCTGCTCTAATGCGATTCCAACTAAGGCTGCATTCCGATATTCCGATTACTGTCAGCAACTGTCGGAACTGAAAATTTATAGTCTATGTATATGTGACGTACGATATACAAAAATTTTTAGTACTGACAGAGAATATCGGAATGTGCAGCCATAGTCTATATTTTTAATCTTGTACACAGATATAAAAAAAGTGTTAAATCAAAACGTATACTCAAATTAAAGCGTCATTGTTTCATATATGTACACGACAATCTATAATCTTATAAAAATTTCAACTTTTTTTGTTGGTTGAACTATATAAATGACTTCAAGCAAGTTTTCTTTTAACTTTAATGCAATATAATCTCATTTCAGGGATTTTCACATTCAGACTATTTTCAAATAAAGACTATTCTTTTTTGTCTGTTGTATACCTTGGGATATTTCCACAATGCAGGACTACAATTTTACAAAGCGGACGCTATTCTACGAGCGGTCAGGTGTCACCCGACTTGACAATTTGGAGCATCTCCATTTTCTTTCGTTCCCGACAATGTATAACGCGTCGATACGCGCGGGTGGATCTCGCGTGTCACGCGACGATGATGCCACAGCCGTTACCACGGGGCTCAGTTTTCACTGCCATCAACACCGAAAATTGATCGCGGTGGAATTTCGCTCGCAGCCGGGACCGCCAACGAACGCGAGCTTCTCGACCGATTTCAATCCTCATCTTAGCTTCTATAAAAATGATTCGTACGATAGACCGGTGATCCTTGTTACGCAAATTATCGCTCCTACGAATTTGCATCTGAGGCAAAACGTAATTGTTTAAAATGCCATTCGTTAACATTGCCATAAAATTACAGTAGTATATCATTTTTCATGTTGATCTAAAAGTAATTTAATACTAATTTTAATTGTATATTTAAACGTACGTTATCAACCTCGATACAAGTTCAAAGAAGCTCGCTTCTTGGAGTCCCCAGCTAGACGTCGGATGAGCTACGAGACGGGAAGATGAAATCCGGTTGGAGGGCGGTCGAGGAAGCGGGAAGCGTTACGGGACGAATACGTAAGTATATATCCTACCTTCTTGTAGAGCTTGATCCAGGTAAGGTCGCCCTTGTTGTCGGTGTACTGGAGACCGAAGAACCACACCTCGCGCAGCCCGATCGTCTTGACGACCTGGTCGAACAGCTGCTTCCCCGTGGTCGTCTGCTGGATCGCGAACTCCAGCTCCGCGTCCATCGTCGTCACCCTCACGTTCATCTTCGCGGCGCAGCACATGCAAACAAAACGGACGCCGTCAGGTGGTGCGAGCGAAACGCGTCACCCGGTAGAAACGAGGACTCAACCGTCGCGTTATTACGAGGCTTCTTGTGTCGCTCCAGAAAACAAAATTAATTCGTGTCATATTTTACTTCTTGCGTCAATTTGGGCTCCTTTATGTTCTTTCCTCAAAAATTTCCATTGTTTAAATAAAAATATTCTAATTCAACTGCATTGGTATACAGAAGACTTTCTGTATACAAGTATGAAATCTAAGCGAATCGCGAGATATTTCTCCGCAAGGAAGCCTGCGTTGCAATTCTGACATATCCATCGCGATATATAGAGAATGAAATTCAAACTAGTCTCGCGCCGGTAACGGCCGGCTTACCATCTTGCCGCCGGCGACCATGTCTGCGAGACTCGTCGAACACCTTCACAGCGAGGAAAACCACCGATGAAGAAAAAAAAAGTCGCGAACTCTACGCGGCGAATACACACCCGACTCGAGACGCCGAGAAACGCGACGCGACAGCGATTCGATAACGTCGACGGCGCAAAATTAACGGATCGTGCCAACGAGCGTGCGCGATCGGCCTTCGAGCCGGTCTCCGGAGTCGCGGGGACAATGGGGCCCCGAACCACAAGTGCAACTGACGGCGCTCCTTTCCCCTCTCCTATACACGCGGGGACCGGGGACGCGACGAGACGCGACGCGACGCGCAACGGTGCAACTCTTCTCCCGCTCTGAGCGCGCGCGGCGCGCGAACGCGGTCACGTGGGCCGAGCCGATCGGTGGCGGCGGCGGCACGGCGACCAATCGCGGCGCGCCGCGCGCGCTCCGGCGATAAGTACCGGGTGCCGCGGAAGGAAACGACCCCGCCTGGCTCCAATTAACGTTTTTCGGAAACCGACCGACGCCGCGCCGCGCGCCTCCCGCCGCCCGCCGCCTGGCCGATTTGCGAGAACGCGCGACCGTTGCAACCGTTCTCTCCTCGCGCGCGCGCACCCGCGCTGATTTGATTGCATAATTTTTCACTTTTGCCCCGAGACTTCCTGAGATCGCGGAAGTTTCTCTCCCGCGCGCGCGTGCGCGGGGGTTTCGACTTATCTCCGCGCGATGTCTAGACGCATACGTTGCTGGTAAAATGTAGAGCGTAGGCGAACGTAGGCTATTCGTATCGAATTAACGCAGGATACGAACGAGCGAAGAATCCTGTTTCACTGAGGCTGACGTTATAATGTTGCTGGCGAGCGATTCAGCGACGCCACGATTCTCCCGCGTTAAGCGGGGAGAGCACACACTTCTACATAACGCATAATGCGTAAGCATAAGAAAATTGATTGGTCCATATACATGTGCATATAAGAAAATAGACCAATCAGTTTTCTTATGCTTACGTATTATGCGTTATGCAAAAGTCTGTGTTCCCCGCTTCAAGGTCAATCCAGACAAATTTGCATAGGTGCATAAGCAGATGCATAAAGAAACGGATTGGTCTATTTCCTTATCCACATGTACATGGACCAAACAATTTTCTTATGCTTATGTTTATGCGCTATGCAAGTTTATTTGGATTGACCTTTAAGGTGGTCCTTTCGTGAGAACAAGTATTAGATAAGTATCTAAATTTGATATATGTTAAATATACAGTAATAAGGGACATGTGTATGAAAAATCAAGTGAGGTTACCGACACTTTACAAGAAATAAGTCATTCCAAATGTGCGTTCGCGGAGCGTGCCATTGTCATTCTATCCTTGTTTACATCTAACGAACGAGAAAGATAGAACGATGCAAATCGCCACGGCCGAGGTTTTCAACGAATAATACATGTACTTAGCGATCAGACGAATACATTATTCATGTCTTAAAATATTCCCTGAAGTTTCCGGATTTTGTACATACCTTGAAAATAAGGGCTTGCCGAATGTTTTGCTCTGATATATGAGGTTAAATAAGTAGTGGATCCACGCGCATTGCTTTACTCGTACTGTCATGCCTGACCTAACCTAAATCGAGTCCAACCGCACTACTATTGTGATATTTTTTTAATTAGTAAACAATTAAATACGATTAACGCGTGCGTGTAAAATCATGTTATATTATTATAATTATTGGGATGTTGTGTGTAATGTTTGTCACTATGTTTGTTTTCAATTACCTCATGACGGACTGTTACTTGACTAACTGGGTCCGCGAAAGGACCACCTTAAGGTGGAAGCACATAAAATTGCAGGAGCCATGGGCAGAATGCAGAAGCCATATGCGCATGCGCTATGGTGTCTGCATTCTGCCCATGGCTTCTGAATTTCCAATCTACATAAACTATGCACTATGTATTTTTATGTAGATTGAAAATTTAGAAGCCATAGGCAGAATGCAGACACCATAGCGCATGCGCATATGGTTTCTGCATTCTGCTCACGGCTCCTGCAATTTTATGTGCTTCCACCTTTAAGCGGGGAACACAGACTTTTGCATAACGCATAATACGTAAGCATAAGAAAACTGATTGGTCTATTTCCTTATGCACATGTGTACGGACCAATCAATTTTCTTATGCTTGCGCATTATGCGTTGTGCAGAAGTGTGTGCTCCCCGCTTTACGCAGCTTATAATACTGCTTATAAATTTTATTTGCAACAGGTAACGAGAGAGAGACCGACATCAAAGTCCGAGAGCGATCTCTTCACGGTCTGCGTTTCTCATCTGGGTCGCTCGATCGTCGCGAGTCACGTAGAGTTTCATGAAAAACGGCGTTCTGGAAAAAAAAAGATTTCCTTCCTCGCAAAAAAAAATGCGTAAAGTCCAGTGGCCTCCTCGAAACGAGCGAGCAGGGCACTCGTCGACCTCACGGATGCGTTAAAGGCCGATGCCTTTCACGTTGCGACACACGCGATATCGCATTCCTTACGTCGCCGACCTACACGGCGCGATATGTCCGCGACCGCGCAATTAAGCGTGCAATGAATAGAAAAACGACCAAAAATTCTGTCAAGTCCATTTCTATCACAATTACTACGTTTACGCGAGCGTTACTTCTGTAGGAACCTACGATAATTTACTAACTCGTTTACGCGGAGTGAATTATCGTAAGTTGCCACAAAACCCCGTTTACGCGAAGGAATTTTATCGTAACTACAGAAGTAACGCTCGCATAAACGTAATAATAGGAGATTAACTTTAATCTCGGTTTAACTCCTTATCTTTCCCTCATTCTTAGAACTTAGAAAAAGGTAAAAAAAGGGAGTTAAACCGAGATTATATATAGTTAATCTATATTGTGATAGAAATGGACACAAAGATTTTTCGTTCGTTTTTCTATTCTATTTTCTAGTTCTTAGAAAAGGATAAAAAGAGTTTTTGGCCTCTTGTTGTGACCTCATATTCGTGCAATGTATCCTATAGTGTTCATTATGTTCTAATTTTCTTTTAATTTATAATGTGTCACCTTTCTTATTTTCACAAATTTTAATTTAGTACTGAAGAAGATTTAATGAAGTCGAAACGTCTACTTTATATCGATTCTATAATTATGAATAAAGTTGGAATATAATATATTTTATTTATCTCGTATCGTTGGCCCAATATTCTTTCATATTGCTTTGTATAAAAAAAATGAGTCTAATATATTTAATAATTTGATAAAAAGTAAGTAAACTCGAGATTGAAGTTAATCTGCATTGATAAAAACGGACATTAGTCGTCGTCGATGCCATTTTTAAAGACGATTGAAATTAACTAAGCGTTCAGTCTTTTCCTTATTGACTCGAACTGTAAATCAGTTTCGCGTTATGCAACGCGGCCGCTTCGGTTTTATGCAAATGAGTATCGGTCTCTTGATAGACGATGCCTTCGCTCGTTTCGCGCAAACAACTGTACTGACAACTGTACAACTTTGAAAGAGCGAGAAACGCGAAAAATAAAATGAGATAGTAGCTTCTTCTTAATTCTGAAAAAAATAGACGTACCGCGCGACTTTGGACGAACAAATGTTTTTTGTACGTATACGCGTCGCAAATTACATAATGCAGTTACATAAAAAAGAAATTTAGTCGTGAATGGCAGACGAGTCACAACACGTCTGCATATGCATAATGGTTTTATTTTTTGCACCTGAGTATTCATTAAAAAGCCCATTATAATAACGATAGATACCTTGCGCAAAAAAAAAAGAAAAAATACATCTTTAAAAGCGGCTGCACCTTTACGGCAAGGAAATGCCGCAGTTTCCGTTCCATTATTCATCGGTCTGCTGTATCGAACGGAAAGATGCATATCTTCTTCCGTTTTATTCGAGTACAAAGTACTTACATGTCTATCCGGTGACCCGAGATCGGTCTAATCGCGACTTCGATGCAACGAGTACGACGTATCCGTTCGTGATTTACGGACAAAAAAAACTACGATTATTTTCGAAGCAATTATCTTCCATACAAAAAATTAAATTAACCGAAATTACGATTGCCGATTCCTCTGAAACAAATGGGCAAACGGAACCTCTCGAGACTGATCAGCTCCACTCTCTCTGCATCTCTTAATTTTAATACTAGAAAATGCTGTTAATTAGTTTATAATTTTTGTTTTCTTATTTCATGGAATCGATCAGATTAAAGCTTCCGAGAAATTCACATGTCGCCATCAGCATCGCGCGATGTGTGGCTGCGACAAGTTGCGCAAACAAGTCGGATACCCGATGTCTTTCCGCACAGAAATTATTGCAAAGTGAACGCGCGAACTTTTAGGTCGATGTGACGGCATTCCGCGAACGTGTGCAGATCGCGAGTCGCGACTCGGAAATACATTCGGATTACGGATATCTTCCCGATATCTCGTCTCGATATCTCCGTCTTGGTATCTCGTACCTCGACGTTAATGTCTTCCACTTCGTATACTTCGTATTCTCTTTTAATCTTTTCCATGCAGCAAAATATCAATTTATATCAATTTATTAAAGCGAGAATTGTGCCTCAAGTTATTCTCTGTGTCGGAAATTAATTGTGGATGCAACCGCAGAGAGAACCGCAGTTTGTTAAATTGTCTTCTTCTAAGATTATCCCCAAAATGTTTAATACCAATAAAGACGGGTACACTGATTTAAAATATCTGAAGTGAGATACATACCGACTTCGGCATCGTGGCTGTTGTTTTCTTGTACTAAACAGCGGAACTATCCCTCTGAAACAGATATAAAGATTGCTGATTAAAATCTATTTATTTAAATAAAAATACGTGATACGCTTGGAATTTGCGAGGCGCATTACAAATTCTTCGTATTCTAATTTATTGTGTACATCGACGGAGTCCTCGTGATTTTTAGAACGTGATTCAGAACGTCTCTTTTATACTTTGTTAATGTCACACGACATGTTCAGACATGTTGGCGAATAATTACAGTATTTGATCGGTCGTTTAATTACAATGGACTCGATTCGTTCTTGAGATACTAAGTAAGATGTAAATATAAATCGCGTGTGCTTCCAGAGTATCAAAGATCATTCCAAAGTATCAAACATAGACGTACATATAATTAATCAAATGTAAACTAGACTTAAGAAAACTGAATGTTGACTTTATGTGAGGTAACGCGATTCAACAAGCGACGCACGTCAATCGTTGTCGATTGTGAATATTATCAAGACACCGATAAGCTCTTAGAAGACAGATCATATAGTTTCAATTTTCTAATTTTCAACGTCACGACTTTTAGATAAACGCCGTATCTTACGGTATCTAAACGGTAATTAAACTTTAAATCAAACTAAAAGCGAAGTCCATTCAACGCGAGATTAAAAACAGATAATTCCATCGAACGTTTTGTCATCGATTCTAGTAATCGACGATACCTGTTTTTCAAACATCGTGGTTCGTCACATGCTATTTTAAGTATATATAAATCGTAATAATAACTCGTCATAATAGTATTTCAAGTATATAAATCATAATATTAAAGGCTCAAAATATAATAATGACGCTGATGTAAGTAATACAAAGATTGCGTAAGTTGTCCTTTTCGCTTCGAATCTCTTAATTTAATGAGATAATTATATATGAAATTTTATGTATGTTTATATATAATATAAACGACCATTTTTTGCAATTCAAATCGTTTCGTGTGTCGATATCGGTACGTGTATTGATTAATTAAAGACAAAAAGAGAAAATAGAAAAAGATTAATGATTAATTAAAGACAAAAAGAAAATAGAAAAAGATTAAAAAAAAAATTAATTATATTATAAAATCAAAAACATATTTTTACCAAAGAGACAAGACTAAGTATAATCTTTACTGACAACGTAATCAATTCGCGCAAGAGTTTAAACGTCACTATAACTACCAACGTTAAATTTAATTAACAGCGACGCTTTAAGTACCGGATGCGAACCCATTGTCAGACGAGTTACTTTCACCGTAATGAAGATGCAGCCCTTCAGTGACAAGTATAGCTAATAGTTATCATCATTACCATAAAAACTAGAAATGAATAGCTTACAATTATGCAAATAATTCGCAGTGCTACGTCATGTGTGCATATATCCGGTATAATAAAAATAAGTCTGTGCATATAAATTTTGTTCGATGTCATGATTAATGAGAAATTCGTCTGATTTCCAGAAATAAAAAAAAAAAGAAAAATCGGTTTGAAATAAACTGGATATCGCTGGTCGCTTTAAGGAGGCTCTTACCCGGCTGCTCTAATCAATGTAGCAACCGAAAAATTATCATTAATAATTGGTTATAAAATTATCGGAAAATTAAATAAAAAAATAAATAATGATTTTTACATAGTGTAAGAGTAAGTTATATGTTCTATTAGTGTGAATATTAAAATTTATACAATAAGTCAGTTGACTACGTCAGTGCTAAAGAGCAGAACATGCGCGTGTCACAACGTCGTCTGTAGCAGTCTGCAGCTAAGTGAGGAGTGAGGTGTAGCCGTGCAGCGTTGTAGCGAATGACGCGATGAAGAGATGGAGCCAAAAGAAAGATATAACGTGAGAATGCTGAGAGGGAAAATGAAAGGAAAATTCGCGAAAATAAAGGTTGTCAATGCGCGAGAGAATAATTATGCCGCTACCATACAGCGCAGAGAAAAGACATGTGCAAGTGAGGTTAGAAACTTCGCGCTATTTTGACACTCGGAAGATCATTCGCCTAACCTGTCGTACGTCATATTAAAACTACAATATCTTTTATAACTCATCGTCAACACCAAGTTTTCTTCTTATCATTAGAAAGATTATTATTTTAACTACAATTCCTTAGTTTTTTGTTTACCTGGCTCGCAAACTTGCCAAGAAAATACATCACTTCCGGTAAAAATTTTAGTGTTTACCATATGCCCTGTGTTAAAAATGCGAATTTCAATACTGATATTTTTACAGTTTTTATCGTCAACCTATGCTCAAGTTTTGGGCATCGGTCCGTTGTGGTTCACTTTACAACATATATTAATTTCATAAAGATCTGTCATATTATGATCGAGGTAAGAGCCTCCTTAAGCAAATGAATAATATCACGCCAGAACTCTGGCAGGTATAGCCATATGAAGTTACATAAGCCTGTCGTTGCGTGCACGTTATACGCCTCATATGCAATACGGGCATCCAACTACCTGTTACTGCTCGTTGCTCTAATCCCCGTGAGCTTTTCCTATCTTTCGGTATGTAAACTCGTCGGTAAACTTTCGGTAATTCCCCCTTAATCCAGCGTCTGATGGCTCTTTCCAGCGCCGGATTCAAAGCTCCGACACACAAGCGGCCGTCGGCGCGTCGGAAACGCAGGGTGGGGACAACGAGTTTGTGATGCAAATCCGCGTGACCGACATCCGCCGCGGCCGAGGAGTGCCCGATCTGTCCCGTCGTCTAGGTAGCATTCCCCCTTTATCTAGGACCCGACCCAGCGTCCAGACGTTCGTTGAACCGCCGTTATCTCCCGCTTCTCGGCACTCGTCGGCGGAAAGACCGACGACGTAGAGAATATGGGATACCGCGCGTCTATATCGATAACGACAACCGGAAGCGACGAATGGGCGAATAATTATAATTGAAAGAAATCCTCTCTCCTAATCAGTATTCCTTATCAACTCGATGAAAATATTGAAAACTCATTTTGATGATTATTATAAAGGTTATTATGCGATAGCGTAACGTATCCAGCTCGTCGCTATTTAAGCGACAATTGACGAGCCGTCCTTACGAAATACCTTAATAAGCTACAATTGTATAACAGCTATTTATATATGAGTTCTATGATACGAAATGATACTCTGTCCGACCTTGCTGATACGAACGGTATGGAAAAAAAAAGAAAAGAAACCAGGCAGAGAGTGGGATCTCATACGATTCACAATCGCTCAACCGTTATACATCTATTAAACGATTATTTATATAACGCACTATCTCGAGCGTGGCCGGGCATTAGAAACACGCTATCGATTGTACTACCAAGTTGCGTTATCAATATATCTTAATTAAGTAATCTCTAATGTTTGGCGCTCGTCGCAAATTGCGCAGCTCTCGCGATAAAGGCGAATTCCAAAGTGATCGAGCCGGTATTAGGGCATCGCCGGATACCGACCGTTTAATTTATCATCCCGTGTTTACATTCGATGCAATCTTGACATTCGGCAAATAAAATACGGAATCACGCCGCGGCATTTAAACGCTTATCTCCATTTAGCGCCACTTAGCGCTGAGCTGTAACCAGCATTTATACGAAATGTAATGGCTCGGCGCGTCGAAGATCTCGTAACGCGCCTCGAATCGCTGTTCGGAACCGTACAGACGTAAGATAACAATCGCGTGGGCGTTTCAATCGCTAAATGCGCGACAAAAATACGAGTCCTCGTACGGCTCTAACAACAACCTGTGATCGTTCGTTTCGAGGCCGTTCATCGACAAGCTGCAATCCGCCGATTATTGATCGTCAATCGCATCGATCTTTTAACCTTGTAATTAACTTTTAATTTGTCGTAATATACGACGGAATATAGAAGGATGTAAAGTAAATATCTCTGAAATTAACACAATTATTAGTTCCCGCTTGACGATTCGGAGAAACCTTCGAGAAGAGAGTAGCCGATTTTCATTAATAAATTAACAAATTTGCGCGACGATTTGTCGTAACGGATTGCCGCGATTAAACCATAATTTACGCCGAATTCAATATACATGTAATTAATAGCCGGCGTGACGAACATCCGGTCTCCTTCCCCAGAGAAGCACGACGATGATTTTTGCGGAACAAAGCCCGGAAACCGAGGTTCCCTCAGAGAAAAGTGCTGTATTCGATTCTCCTGTCTTCCAGAAGTACGATTTAATGTGCAATGCCATTAAGTCTCACCGATTCCCACAAAAAATACGAACCTGATTTATAAAACTTAATTTTCAGTTTTAAAAACTATAGGAATATTTTATGCGGACCGCATGTAAGGCTCCGCGCACAATAGAACACATATTACACACACACACACACACACACACACACACACACACACACACACACACACACACACACACACACACACACACACACACACACACACACACAAATAAGAACAAATATTAAATAGGTTATATAAATAATATTAGGCTATATAAATATAGAGAAAAATTCCTGTAATAAATATAAAATATTAGAATATGTAAATGTAGAAATATTCCTATATATTTGTATCTTATATTTTATTCGTTTCCATTGTACGTTACGTTTAATTATTATTTTTATTTCCGATACCTAATATTTAATATTTATTTTTATTCCTAATATGTGCTTCATTGTGCCTTAATTATTGTGCAGGGCCTAACATCGATGTACCTAATAACGAATTAAAAAATTAAAAACTTGCCCATTGCTTTCTCACAATTTTTTTCGTTCGCGAAGCTCTTCTTCTGAAGAAGCTGACTTTAATTTTATTAGACAATGTATCAAAAGACAATATAACAATCATATCTATCGATTGAAGAATAGCTATTTCAAACTCTAACAGGTATAAATGCATTTATGCGCACATATGAGTAGCAATCACTTCATTTGCACTTGATATGTATACATTGTAAGACACACTACTGCTTGCCGTTTTGTAAAATAATAAATTACCATGTTAACTTCCGATATCCATTCAATTAGCAGCGATTTTCTATTATGAAAAAATTTACTTCGCTAAGCGCAAAATGCAGGTGGTAGTTGAGCTGAGTATTTTTTCTGTTGAGTTTTTCTGTTTGTTATTTGATGATCTGAGCATACATTTTATTATATACTGCGTTTAACGCAGAATGCATTTTCACAGTAATCGCTGCGCTCAGCGCAGAATGCATTTTCACAGTACTACTGCGCCCAGCGCAGAATGCATTTTCACAGTACTACTGCGCCCAGCGCAGAATGCATTTTTACAGTAATCACTGCGCTCTGCAAAGAATTTCTAAAAAAATTCAAAATTTTTTAAATAACAACGTAGCTTTAATAATACCCTACATTAAAAAAAAAATGAGTCTGTTATCTCTAGACTTACGAAAGTTAGAGCTACCACAATACTTCTAATACCAGCACACGCGCGCGCACACATACGAATATTCTTTAAAAATGTTTTTTTCGACATTTTAAAACATTCTGAACACATTGGACATTGAAAAAAAAATGTTCTCAAAATCAAAGCTTCCTCTATGAGCAAGCAAAAAGCATAATTATATATTTAATATATAATTATACAATATATAATTTATATATTTATGAATTTAATATATATTTAAATATTATTTAAATATACACTGCGTCACGTTAAATAATTGTCCGTCAGGGACAAACGTCTGGATTTCCAACGTTTATGTTTTACGACGACTCGCAAATGATTTAAGATTGACAGTGACTGAAATATCAACAGTTGTGCGGAAGGAAGCCGCACGGTCTACCACGATAATCTCTGTCGATTCTGTGTGTCCAACAACGATAAACTATCCTATCCGTATGAAAGAGAGAAAAAGAGAGAAAGAGGACCGCGATGATTCAATTCCGCCACAGAATCATAAAATAACGGATGACATCACCACGAAAATATATTACACAAGGTCGAAACGCGCACTGACACTGCGGACCAATAAATATGCGAACATGCATGACGATCTAAAGACATCAATTCAAAACTGTCAGCTTGATAGATACCTTCGACGAAAGACACATAATTCATATAATATTCATTAACACGTTTTCGATTCTTTTATTTTTACAAGTGTAATCGGAAGGAATTTAACGCAACTGATTAACATCCCAAAATGAATGCGCGTACACCAACTTACTGTTAAAATATTAAAAGATAAAATTTAAATCAATATCTTGAGTTAAATAACATTTCTTATCTTTATCGTGTGTGTCAAAATTTATTATTTTAACAAAAAAAAACAGTATTATATTGGTTTAGTTAAATTAACATTGTTTTAATTAAAGTAACGACATATATCGACACAGTGGCGACTTATAGAAATGGTCAAAAGTGACTGAAATTAAATATAATTTGACACTAACTACGTTTACACAGTGGCTTATAATTTGGTTTTGCACCTACGGTATACTATTCGATCCAAAAGTTTTTTTCTTTTAAGCATAATAATCATTTAAATAGGAGTTCCTATTTGAACGATCATTATGATCAAAAGAAGAAAACCTTTTGGATCAAATAGTATACAATAGTTGCAAAACTGTACTGACTATGAATTTAACAGTGTACGTCATCTGTCGAAAAGGCCGATAAAAAATGCAGATAAATATAAATATTTTGCGCACAGAAAATATCTATATGAAGAATATCTTTGCGCACGTGAAGAAAGCTCGGCGTTAATAAAGTTTTCAATTTATATCGGCGTGCCAAATTAATTATCTCCGTGCAGGAAGCGTACTTCGGACACGGTATTTCGTGTTCCGCTCGGGTCTTCTCTCCGACACTGAACCGTATTATTCGTGACGATCGCGATAGGCGTGAACGCGAGATGAGCGGCGCGGCAGCGGCGGCGGCGACGGCCACGTTGAAACGCTGTACACGTGTGACGGGAATGAACGTCCAAGGATTTCTCAACGAGAAAGGCGCCCGCGCCGCGGGGCGCGCGAGCAAGCGTGCGCGAGGGTAGGGTACACCGTCGTGCAGGGATAACCTCTGATGTACGCTTCAGCGAGAGAGGTGACGAAGCCGTGTCGCGGGCACACGACGAGACGGGGTCCCGTCCAGGTCCCGTATCCGGGATGGATGGGAATCTCGAACCGACACAGCCGCCGCCGAACAGAACACACGGCACCGGCTTCCCGTCCCCTTCCCCGCGCGGCGTAACGCGCATAACTCTCGACCCGAGGGACAACGAAAGTGGAGAACGCGATTCGACGCGTTCGTCGAGTTGTCAACCGCGATTCCTTTCCTTTCTAAATCCGTAGCTTCAGGTGTTTTATACAGGGTGTCGCCTCACACGAGTTACCTTAACGGGTCTCTTAGAGAAACTCCTTAGCGAAAACTGGGATAACATGTACTTAAGGTAGTCGTCTCGTCAGGGCATGTGTTGGATAAAGTTTTCGATTTCGGATTTTATATCAAATTATGGCTACGGTCAACGTGACGCTACAAATGCTTCGAAGCGTTCTTCTTCTCTTTTCTTTCAACGAAGAAAGAAAGAGAAGAAGAACGCTCCGAAGCATTTGTAGCGTCACGTTGACCGTAGCCTATATATGATCAGCTTTGCAGTCGATTTTTTCTGTGGCTCCTTACCGACTATTTACTCTAGAAAATCGATCACGAAAATCACAAATTTTGCATTACTTCATATACAGACGGCACGAAAATAGAAGGCTCTATCACGGTTTCAATCACATATTTTCGCATTTTTCGATTAGACGAAGTGAGAAAAAACATTGTTTTTGTACATTAGATCTCGAAGAATCCGATGCAACCATAAAATATATAGTTTACCGCGAGATTTCGCTGCTAATTTTTTAGTTTTTTATTTTAGTGAAAATGCGGTAATCGAGCAGACATTTTTTGGTCGAGGTGAAGTTGGGAAGACTTGGCAACGCCGCTGGCTAATCACCGTAGTTGCAAGTTATGAGGCTCGTCTTTCTTAGCCGACGTGGATAGTGATTGACACCCCTGTCATGCGTTTTGAAACCCTTTCTCGGTATACGTGTCAAAATTCAATCGAAAAGGAGATGTAACCTCACTTGTAACCTTTCTCGACGACTCGCGTCGATCAGCCGATCAAAACTGAGTCGAATGAGAAAAATCACATAATTTGAAAAAAGTAACATACTTTGTGTCACGTATGAAATTTTACACCATACGTCATAAAATTATTTTTCCCTTAGCAAAAATTGCCGGAAATATATTTCCGAACGTGAAAACCTACAAACAGTCGCACGACTAGCACGTAGCGAGACGCCTACCTTAAAATCACGTTCGTTTGCCAACACGTAATTTGGATTTTTTAATCCAAGATTGAAACTGAGAGTTTCATCGCTTGGGATTTTAATCAAATTTTAATTCTATATTAAATATTTGGATTTTTAACAATAATATCGAAATGGAAGTTACTTATATATAGTGTTAGCTCGAGATTAATTGAAGAATATAAATATATACTCATTGATGTGTCGATTTGCCATTCTAAACCGTTCGCGGAAATTTGTCATCAAAATATTTACGCCCGAACACATCAAAATATTTATTTCAAATATAATTGCGCTGGGGCGAGTTCGAGACACCCTATAGACGGAAAAGGAAAATATGCGGGTGTGCAACCGGATTAGTTGGTCGATTAATCAATTTATCATTCTATCCCTTCATAAATTCCTTCACATTCCTAGTCCCCTAATTTTTAATACAGCGAACCGAAATATGATTGGACGCTTATCAACAATCGTTTTGTACGATTAATTTGCAATTTTCTATTTCTTCAATCGTGCTTTAACTTCGATATACGGAAGAAGAAACGTAGTGTCGTGTGGTTTGCCAACCGAGCGAATTTCGTCACGACGTCTGATTTATGTCCATTTCCACCAATGTAGATTCGAATTAACTTTATATAATCTCGGTTTAACTTACTCTTCTTATCTTTTTCCAATTCTTTTAAAACCAGAAAAAGATAAAAAAAATAAACTGGGATTAAAATCAATTTACAGCGATAGAAATGGACGTTTAATAATTTTTCGTCCTTTTACGAGTCAAATAATCAGGAGCGTGCATCACTGTCGATTATTCATCGATTAAATATCGGTGAATACTTATATATACGTACGAATATATGATCTACGAAGAATGAAGAATCGGCTAAATCACGAGGCGAGAGGTGAGGCGAGACGAGGCGAGGCCGAATGCGACGTCGGTAAAACGTGGCGCACGGGAAAGAAAAAAAGAAAGAAAATTAAGGTTACACGCAGCGAGCTCGACCGAGACGTCCGTCGTCGGTGCGATCGAACCGGTTTTCCCGGCGAAGCAACCTCGATTTCGATTCCTCGTACCTTCCCGGTTCCCGGGGATATATCACGCACCGAACTCATCCAACGTGCACCGCGAAAGAAAGAGGGTAAAAGAGGCGGCCTCCTGGCTCTGGCTTCACGGCGACCGGCGCGGCGACGGCGGCGTCGTTAAGTACGAGGTCGGACCCCGCGGCGAAGTCGCCTCGGTTGACCGACTCCCGGCTGCAATGCGGCGGCTGCCCGTCACGCGTTTCTGAATCACGCCGAGTCACGCGTGATTCGAGATCGCGACGCCGGCGCCGCGCCGCGATCGAAGGCGGATCGAACCGATCGCGATCGTCTCGATCCGGATCCGGGTAACCGACCGGGTTGCCGGCGACGATCGGCGACGACGACGACCCGCGCGCGCAAGCGCCGGCGGCGCTCCAGCTCTCTGAATTCCTGTTTTTTTTCTTCGCGACGGCGAGAGATAGCGAATCGGAGAATCGCGAATGTGTAGCCTTCCAGCGCGACGACATCGGCAACGGCGACGGCGACGTCGGCGACGTCGACAGCGCGCTTACCTGATTCTGCTTGCACGCACCCGTGGTTCCCCGTGACACGTGTGCCGCACCACATCCACGACGATGGCCCGCCTGGCGCTCGCGCTCGCGCTACTAAACTCCCCGCGACAGCCGGCGAAACAGGAAATCGCACGATCCACACCCAAAAATCCCGTCACGTTCGGAAAATACTGACACCTCACTGATAATATGGCCGCCGCCGCCTGACCGTCCGTCCGTCCGTCCGTCCGTTTACGCGGAGCGGAGCGACGGTCGCGCGGGAACGTGAGGGGGAACGGGCACGAATCACGCGCCGCACGAAGATGCGCCGCACGCGGTTCAGAAACACTCGAGAGACGCGAGGTCGTCACATCGACCAGAGGGCCGAGGGGACCTATTTTATGGACTTGTTCGGAATGGATTCCGATCGCGGAATTATTCCGTTTTCCCTAGAAAAGACAATAGAAATCTAGGAAATATAACTGAACAATTCCGATCGGAATCCATTCCGAACAAGAGTCTATAACAGGTCCCGGGCCCGCAGCTCTCGGAACAGAAAATCCTCCTTTCGATGAATTTTGGAACGCGTTTGGTCAGATGTGCGCCGTGCGATGAAGAAAACCGCGAGATTTGATTTGAATTTGCGACACGGTAACAAGTTTCAAATTTCGTTAACTTTATGATTAGTCAGATTAGTTTTTGAATTATAAGCATTTGAAAGTCTCCTTTGTATACAAGACCGTTCGTACCGAACTTCTTGCGCGGTTCACTTTTTCTCTTTTTCTTTTCACGTTGGAGAGAAAAACTGGTGTAGCATTTTCATAAATACGTAGTCGTATTTTCCATCGACCAGTCAGAAATTTGTCCAAGATACAACAAGCAACGTGTGGCTCCTCGCAATCCTCGCACAATGTGCAATGGCAGGACTGTTTGCGTCTGTTTTGTGTTAGCCGTTGCACGCATTTCTTACAGCTGGTCGTAAGGTTCGAAAAAATATCTCTCGCAGATCGTAAAACATTATAAAACAAATATACTTGTGCCAAATATGTTTATTAGATTTCATTTATCAAATTTATTAGATTATTATTAGATATTACATATTGTATTTTATTCGCGAAGAAGCCATGCCAACGTGCTGTATTAAAAATTGCAAGAATTATACGCCTGGCCATTGCACGTGACAAAGTTTTTGGCCGGTATTCATAGTCGGTTTTTATTTTAAAACCGTCTTAAGTAATGTCTTAATATATGCCGATACGGCTCTGTGATTGGTTAATGACATTTTAAGATCGTACTTAAGACGGTAATGCCCGATCTACAAGTAAGCCTCAAGATGTAAGAAATTGACCGCGCACAGTCGATCATTCTCCTCACATTCGCCTGTACGTGGTCAATTTCTTACGGCTTGAGGCTTACTATACAGCTTACTACAGCTATTGTAGATCGGGCATAAGATTCGACTATATATGAATACCAGCCCTAGTCATAATCGTGTAAGGTTGTAAGAAAATAGACACAGTCAAAGATTTGAGATTTAAGTACACAAGTTTCACGGTTGCAAGCAGAAATTAAAAACATGACGAAAAATAAACGTAAAGAAACGAAAACAATAGCCATCGCTGCTTTACGTAAGGTATTTACAACTAACCAGAATACAATGGTAATGTCGCCGACAAACAATTGTGTAAAATAGTCATTTGAAGATATTATATATGTCATTTCGTTACGATCATTAAGTTTAAAAGCTTATAGCTATTTAAGAAATGTAAAAAAAATCGTGCAACAACGCTGCAAAACTGGGTTAAAAAATAGAAACCATTTATAAGTTAAGAAATAAGGAATATATGTGTAAAATAAAATAGTCATGTACTGGAAGACCATGTTCCTTTATTTAAATTTCTTCATTGAAAGAAAAGAGAAGAGGAATGCTTTAAAGCATTTGTAGCGTCAAGTGGACCGCAGCCTTATTCGGTGTTCAGTTTTTTACAATTTACTTGCTGATGTCTAATTATCAGAGTTGGAAAGTAACGCGCGGAAAAAGAGTACATTTTATGTTGATTAATTTGTATACGACGGCTTTAATGTGCGCTAATGCGCGCTGAGCGCATCCAATCCAATCGAATTCGCTATATATATATATATATATATATATATATATATATATATAACGCTTAAAATAATAGTCTTATAATCTCTTTAGTAGTTTTCTGTGTATCAACTAAAAAATAACGAAATATTACGTATGTACGTTCTAATTGATTGAATCGAAAAGATATATTATATATGTATATGAGGTCCCAAGTCCCAATTCTGTAGCTTTCTTTCTGTCCTGTAATAATCTCGATTGTCCTATTTTTCAAAACAGTTGAAAGTTCAAGGGTGCTTATTAAGGGGATCCTAAAGCCGTCTGTAATACCGGCTTTTTTTCTTAGCACTATAATCTTTTGCGTGGCTTTATAGAAATGCAAAATTCTTGTCTAGAATTAAAGTACGCATCAAAATCTAGGTCATGGTGGTCGACGTTATATCGAAAACGAGAAAAAAATCAATATTTTTGTTAATTTTTGGTATACGCGACGACAATATTTGCTTTGTACAAAAATTCCACAATAAATATCCACAAAATTAGACCGGCATGACCTAGGGACAACGTTTAAGAACAATATCGTGCAATTAGATCTAAGATTGAAAGCCTAGAAAAAAAGATTAGTTTAAATAAACTTTTATACGTGCAAAAGCACATTCGGGTTGACATTGCGTGTAGCGAGAGTTGGCGCGGCACGCGAAACAAGGACAGATGCCTCTCGTTGGACAAGGACAGATATAGATATATGACATAGAAAACAGGATTAGAAATGTTGACCGTACCGACGTCGAGAAAGTTCAGCCTTTACTTTAGGATCCCCTTAAATTTACATCAAAATCACGTAATATATCGATTTTTAACGCTTAAAATAATAGTCTTATAATCTCTTTAGTAGTTTTCTGCGTATCAACTAAAAAATAACGAAATATTACGTATGTACGTTCCAATTGATTGAATCGAAAAGATATCTGAAAAAATGTCCAATTATACCAAATATCATTATAGTAACTCACACGCTAATTCTCGCGTTTTATTTTTCATAATTTTAGTTGCAATGCAAAGGACTCGACATCACGCGATGGAGACAACCGACTGGACAACCATATGGACAAGTTGAAGCATTTTGTTCGCTTATCTTCGATGGCAGCAAAAGCTGCTCAGGTAGCACGTTGTGGATCTCTGTTTTCTATTACTGAACTGGCTGCGCCTAGTTTCCGAGTTTTATCTTTTTCCTTCCAATGTGGAGTAAAAAAAGATAAACTCCGACCTAAGCGCAGCCGTTACTTCGAGTCAAAATAACGTTTTTGACGTTTCAAACGACGACGCGACGATAAAAATTACGTCGGCTCGCTGCCCGAGTCAAGCACTTCGTTGACATTCCAGGTGTTTTCGCCTATCTCGCATTCCGGTGCCGCGAGTTTCTTGGACTTGGAACTTGGAACCTCGGAGGTACGCGCCGAGCCGAAAGGCTATATATCGGGCTATACGTGTATGCACCGCTGGCTGGTATAGCGCTGGTATGGTACGCTGGTATGTTACAACACGCGCCGTACGAGTCGTGGGGAAGATTACGCGCTCGTCATGCCTGTTCGAGAAACGTGCGACTGTCACACGCTGTGACGTCGAACTTTATTGTTTCGCACCTATATACCTCCGCTGGCGATGTTGATCTATCGAAAATGTAAGTGAACTGCAACGCGCGCAATTAATAAATAATTATAGGTAATAAGCCGAACTCTCTGATTGTCCTTTTTTACGCGACGCGAGAGATATAATGCAAGTAAAATATACGAGTGAAGTAACTATACGCGTACTCCGTTTCGTCCTCAGTTTTGCTCGCTCATTCCCGCTCGCTCGATCCTCGCCTTCGGAGTCTTCGCGGGCCGAACGTCGTCGGTCGTACTGCGGTTTTTCTGCATCGATCTGCAACGATATGATCATGATAACCTAAACGTCGCCACTCGGATCTCGGAGGTAACAACGATAATGTCGGGAACCGATCGACCGCTCGTGGTAAAGTTCAGGGACGAATAATTGCATTATTACGTCTCCAAATAAGCTCCCCTGTCATTAGACAATAGACCCGTTCATTTTAACTCAAAATTCACGTGCGTGGTTCGGCTTTCCTCTTTTTTTTCGCGCTGGAGAGAAAAGGAGAAAAGATGAACCGTGGAAATTCTGAAACGAGCCAGGCCTATGGCGGGTCTGTTTTCTATCGCTGAACTGGCCAGTGGCCGCTGAACAGTTCAAAGTTCATCTTTTTCCTACCAATGTAAAGTAAAAAGGATAAACTCTGAACTAATGCAGCCAGTTCGGCAATAGAAAACCGATTTATCACGGATCGTTCGGATACCGAAATCGTCATTTGAAAATGAAACGGAGGGGGGGGAAAAAAAGGAAGAAACGCGGGGGAGGAGAGATGCCGCGCGCGCTCGCGTTTTACGCGACGTCATTCGGCCGATTCGGCGTTCTGAAATCGTCATCGTCACTCGACATCGGGGTCGTCGGGTCGGGAGATCGTCGAACGATCGCGATCGCGAACGATATCGAACTCGTTCCACGTCGACCACGCGTCGGTTCGTTTACGTTTACGTTCCGTGAAAACCGGTAGGGATCGTCTCCCCTCCCCAAACGTCTTTTCTATTTATCTCTCATTTTTCGTCTCTTTTTTTCCCCCCCCATTTCGAGTTTCGGGGACGACAAACCGGGGGAGGACGATGAGCCTGAGAAGCGGAAGGGTAGATTCGCTCGAGGATATTCGGTTGCAAGTTGTCGCGCGAAGGTGTCCGAGTTAACCTCTTCAGTCCGTCGCGACGCGTTCCTCGAGTCTCCGCTGCCACTTTTTGCCTTTTGCTCCCCCCCCCTCTCCTTCGCGTAGCTTCCACGCGTGGTGACACACACGGAGACGGCACCGAGACGAGGCGAGGCAGGAAGTGCGGCAGGAGGCAAGCAGACCCGCGCTATTCCGAGAAGCCCGAAGCCACCTGAAGCTCGAGCAAATCGCGCCGCCAATCGCGATCACGGACGACGGTGGTCCCAGGTCCACGCGGCTCGACCACAGATACAGCGATACAGCACACACCCGGGGAAGATCATCGCCGCGAGGAGACATTATTTTTGGGAACCACGCGTTCCGCATAAATAACATGTGCCGCCCGCGAGCCTGATGCCTCGTCGCGTGCGCGCGCCCGCGCGCGAAAGAAAGGGAGATAAAGATAAATATGGTTAGTCAAGTCAAGTCACACCGAACTCGGAACACGATTCCTTACTCAGCCGCGGCGCCGAGACGCCGAATTATCCTCTTTTTAGGTACTATGCTCGGCTTCACACGTGGACCTCGTGGTCGTCCGTTGGAATCGTGCCGCGACGCGACGCCTGGCCGCGGAGAAACCGCGGACAGAATTCACAGAATTAATCGTTTGCTATAATTGACTTGTTCGGGGAAGCGTTTGTTTATAGAGTTCGCAGGGGAGATAGCGAGAGATAAGAGCGACGCCATGTGATGTCTGAGAAGTGCTCTCGCGAAGTTAATTACTAACATTAATGAATTGATTGTCGTATGAGACAGCTAGGTACGTCAATTGTATTTCCGTTAATAATTAGAGACGTGAGCGAGGGATTTCTGGGGAGAGTGAATTCAGAATTGTTCATCTTTGAAGCCGAGGACAAATTTATACCATGTTGCTCAATGTGTCATAATACATATTTGTGTCGAAAGTGGCATGTATAAATTGTATTTTGTCACAGATTCAAATCAAATTTTATTCGTATTATATCTATATATTATAAATGTAATAAGACTAAGGCTGCGTTCGAGAAGCGCGCTATTAGCGCTATTGCATCATTCTATCTTTATCGCTCGTCAGGTGTGAAACAAGGATAAAATAAGCAAATAGCACTAATAGCGTCTTCCCGAACGCAGCCTAATAAGTATATTCAAATATCTTTGATATCAAGTTTGTGAAATAAACAACATTTGATGTATTATACATGATTATTTTTCAAAAATTTAATAATGTACGTTAAAACTTGTCTAAAATAAAATTCATGTGTCTGTTGATATAGGCGAGCAGATCGAGAAAGCGTTCGGTGGATGAGAGTGACACGGTGGTTCATATAGCGGTGAAACGGTTCAAGTACTGTGGCATTATGTTTTGTTGGGGTAGCACTATTCATGGAGAGTTGGGTTTGGGTGGTATCGAGGATGAGAATATCTTCATGCCGCGGGAAGTGGATTTTACAGAAGCGAAAGATGTTGTCCAAAGTAAGGCTCTTGAAAGATTCCAACAACGTAAGGTCTGTAAAATTTCTGTCGTGAGAATGTTCTGACAAAATCTAAAATTTTAGTTGCGTGTGGAGAAAATTATTCCGTAGCTATTACAAAAGATGGTCAAGTGTATTCATGCGGCAATAACGACTACGGACAGCTTGGTCATGAGATGGCGAGGAAAAGGTTACGTGAGTACAACCAAAACTTTTACAATTAAATATGTAATTTAGACATCTCATAAACTGTAAAATTCTTTAACTTTACTAACATATATTGATTTTTTTTTATATAGAACTGATACCTGGCCTGGATGCATTTGTGTTCAGGAAAATAGCGTGCGGTAATTGTCATACGCTGGCTGTGAATGAATGGGGACAACTTTTCAGTTGGGGTTGTAATGTAAATGGTCAACTAGGTAATGTATACACACATTTCATTTTATTTTATTTTTTTTTATATTAATATTATATATCTCAATATATTGAGAATGCTATTTTTTGGACATTATAAACATAATAATTGCGTATTTATTGTCTCACAGGATTAAATATTGTCGAATCTACAGAGCGTGTTCCACGTATGGTAAAAGTATTGGGTGCAAATGTGATAGTGCAAATTGCGTGTGGCGTTGAGCATTCGATCGCTCTGACCCATGACGGAGAGTTATATGCGTGGGGTAGTAATAGAGAGGGACAATTAGGATTAGGATCCTATACGTCTAACGAGATAAAACCGAAGAGGATTACCACATTAGCTGCTGTACCGATTGCATTTGTCGCGTGCGGCGGTTATCACACTGTAGTTATATCAAAATCAGGTTAGTATTATATTGGCATTGTGGGTATTATTCGACTTGACGCGTACTCAAACCTTGTGTTCGTTGTTGTCTCGCAGGAGCTGTATTCTCGTGGGGGAGAAATACCTTTGGACAATTAGGACTAAATGATACACAGCAGAGGTGTTTACCATGTCAGCTACGTACTCTCAGAAACTCAAAAGTATGTTATGCGACCTGTGGTGAGGATTTCTCGGTGTTCTTGACAATGGTAAATTTTATTAATCCATCGGTCAATATTCTGCAAGTTAGAGCATCCAAAAATAACTTTTTCTGCGGTTATTTCAGGACGGTGGAGTGTTTACGTGCGGTGCTGGAATGTACGGTCAATTAGGTCATGGGAATAACTCGAATGAGATTTTGCCGCGACAAGTTATGGAGCTGATGGGTAGTACTGTTACGCAAGTGAGTTATAATTTATAAAATATATTATTATGCATGTGATATTAAGATGTAATTTTACATTGTGATGCAACTATTATGTCATGTTAATCTTAATTGCACACAATTATATATTTATTAATTTATATTAGACTCTAAAATATTATATATAAATAATATGTTTTGTGCAGGTATCTTGTGGCAAAAGGCATACGCTCGCTTTAGTGCCGTCTAGAGGAAGAGTTTATGCATGGGGCTTGGGTGGTGCTGGACAGTTAGGTAATCGTTCTCCGCAGAGTGCTACGACGCCACAAGTCGTCCTAGGACCATGGTCTTCGCCGAGCGGATCGTCGATGGTGCTCGATCTACACTATAGCCCTCAAATAGACTGTGTTGTTAAGCATATCTTCAGTGGAGGCGATCATTGCTTTGCTACGATCAGTCAGAAAAAAGTGTGTTTTTCCATATCGTCACGCTCTTACGGCTTTTTAGTTTATTTCCTTTCACATTTAGATTAATTGGTTTTTTCTTTCAAAAAAGACGAAAAATGAGAGAACGCAACAGAATATTTAATTTCGCACCGTTTCTATGATAAAATACGAAAAATTATTTCTACTTAAATATATCTACAGGATAATATAGAACCAGATGACTGTAGAATATTAGGGTCGACTTCCCAAATTCTTACAGTGACTGAGGAAAAGCTAGGCGACTGTCAAAGGATCCCACCAGGTTCACTGATTAATCACGAATTAATGACGTAAGTGAAAAATATTGCATACTAAAGAAAATTATAATCTACTACAGAGATGTTCAATTTAGGCGCTTGCGCATTTCCTTGTGGTTTTTCTCTTCGTTTTCCTTCGCTCCTTTGCCAGACAGATCTGACTTGATGAATAAATTTGCCGTAGCCTCGATTATCGCGTAGATATCCAAGTATTTATGATGTTTTTCAGGTATTTAGAAACTGTATTCAAAAGTCAAGCGTGTATAAATGCGTCCTTTTTACTCAGCAACGACGCGCATTATGGATGTTCGAGCAAAAATCACGGAATCGATATCGACTGCGCGATCAGATTATTCGGAATTATATCAGAACTGGACAATAACACAATTCAAGAACTGGTACATACATATATAAGAGATACAGGTAAAATATTGATCGACGTTTTAAGTGGCGACATCACGCTTTTGTTCCAGATTTTCACATGTGTAACTGATAGTCTGATACCGTCGTTTGTCGACTCTCCGCCCGATGTCGAGTCTTTAAGAGTGTACTTAACACTACCGCTATATCATCGCTTCGCCAATCTGTCCAACTACAGCTCTCTACAAACGCCCTTCTGCAAGGCGGTGTTGAAGCTGAAGGCCGAGGCTTGCAAGGTCGTTGGCATATGGTGGAGTGCGGCTCCGCCGTATTACTTTGAGAGACTCGTGAGAATGTACAAGTCCGTAGTACTCCATTTTGTGAAACAGTCAACGGCTGACAAGGTAAACTACGTGCAGGAATATTCGCGTGAGCGATAAATGATTTGGAAGTAAATTTTGATATTTTTACAAATTTCTTTGGTAATCCTACGGCTGCGTTATAGGTCCAGCAATCCAAATTGATTCTGCGACTAGTTCTTGTTTCTATCGTAAAAGAATAAATCGGTACAAATAATATTTTTACAAATACACAAGATATTTGATGAAAATCTCATAACTTCCCTAAAAAGAGATAAAGATTTTTCTACGATAATGGGAAACATATTTTGCAGATTATTATGTGGACTGAGAGCCTACAATGTGCTCTGCAATTGTTAGCATTATTGTATAAACTAAATGTCACAGCTGGTATACGAGTACCCTATGAGACCTTCCACTTGCCAGAATTATCGGAATATGTAGACATTAACCGCGACTACCTCAAGTGGCTGACAGAAGATGATCGGACTTATGTAAGTGACCCTAAGATTTTCAGTGATGCTTATTGCTGCACATACATGTAGCATTATAATCCTTATAATTTTTCAGTACCGTAAAATATATTTTTGCAATTATCCTTTCCTATTTGACGCCGAGGCGAAAACCACGTTGCTTGAAACCGATCAAGCTATACAGGTAGCTATATAGAAAAATCTGATATTATTTAGAAATAATCGTATACGCATTGTTAACAAACTATATTTATGTTAGATGCAATCCGCGATGAATGAAGCAGCGTCGCGGGTTGTAAGGGATCTGATGCTTGGTACAGCTATCCTGAACTTCGAGCAGTACAGTCAATTTGTAGTACTGCACGTTTCACGGAACAACATAGTCAACGATACCTTGCAACAGTTATTTAAGTATGATTCTAGCGAGTTAAAGAGACCACTTAGAGTAAGTATCAAGCTTTTTAAAGCTTTTTAATGCCTTAAATTTAGATAATTAAATACATCTATTGAGAATTCAATCTTAAAAGAGATCTTGACCTAGAGATTCTAAATCTTTTATGTACAAAATTTTATAACGCGTACTTAACTTACATAGCGCGTATTCACATTCTTCCAGGTTAAATTCCGTGATGAGGAGGCTGAAGACGTGGGTGGTGTGAGAAAAGAGTTTTTCATGCTTCTCTTTGCAGAGATTCTTGATTTTAAGTATGGTATGTTTAAAGAATATGAAGAGACGAGGACGATCTGGTTTAGCTCAGACTCATTAGAGGAGACAGATATGTATTTCCTAATCGGCGTTCTCTGCGGCTTGGCCATTTACAACTTCGTAATTATTAATTTACCATTTCCACTGGTCTTGTACAAGAAACTTTTAGGAGAATCAGTCGGGCTAAGTGATGTCAAGGATATGTCACCAACAATAGCTAGGTACTCTACTCATTCCAGAATCTATACGTTGTTAATCTTATATTAAACGAAATACCATTAAGTATGTGCATTGCAGAAGTTTAGAAGATCTTCTCAAATACAACGAATCCGACCTGGAGGAAGCATTTTGCTTGAATTTCGTGGTGACCAGGGAAGTGTTTGGCGAGATGAAGAACTTCGAATTGATACCGGGTGGTGAAAACGTTCCTGTAACATTAAAAAATAAGTACGTAAACATTGCATGCATGTCAGCACCAATGGTGATAATAGAGGAAAAGGAAGAAAAGGAAAGCAAAAGCTTTCATTTGCAGACAACAATACGTGGACCTTTACGTGGACTATATATTGAACAAATCGGTGGAAATGCAATTCAAAGCGTTTCACAAAGGTTTTCATAATGTATGCGGCGGAAGAGTGCTGGAGTTGTTTCATAGTCACGAATTGATGTTGCTTTTGATCGGCAATGAAAATTACGATTGGGAAGAATTGGAGAAGAATGCCACTTACAAGGATGGCTATACCAAAAGTGATCCCACTATCGTGCTCTTCTGGCAGGTCTTTCACGAATTGTCATTAGAGGACAAGAAGAAATTTCTACTTTTTTTAACGGGTAGTGACAGAATACCTATACATGGTATGAAAGCTATAAAGGTGAGAGAAAACAACATATTGAAATTTAGTCAGAAGACGTGAATGCGTGACCTCATGGAGAATGTGTGTCTTGTCTTCGTGAAGAATTAATATGTTATTTGCTACCTCTGTTGCAGATAACGATACAGCCAATGACTGACGAACGTTTCCTACCGGCTGCGCATACTTGTTTCAATCTACTCGATCTACCGCGTTATCAAACTCGCGAAAGATTGAAATACAAATTATTGCAAGCTATTCAACAAAATCAAGGATTCTCTCTTGTGTGAGACCAAGACGCGCCTTTTTCACGACTCTCATGAATGTAAGACAGCTTTATTTGATACAAATAGCAAGTTCCTTACAAGCTACATTAACATTAATACAATTCGTTCGCGCATAAATCTCGTTTCGACTTTTCAAAATCATTGAAAGAAAAATGAGTTTATATTATTATATTGTTCATATTTTTAATAACAAACGTACTATAAAAAGTGACTAATATAAACATATGCGTAAACGAGCTCAATAATTAATTACATACATACTGTATAAATCAACAATGAATTGAAAAAATGTACAAATTGAATATTCTTTTATTGTGATAACACTGTTTAACAAACAATTACTTTTTTTAAATACAAGGACGAAAATAATCATTTTCTATAGTTTTCTGAACGCTAAATACGACCCCGTTTGCCACTTGCTCTATCACATAATTTTGAGAAATTTGCATTTAAAATTGCGAAAAGGACTATTTTAATATATTTTAGCATATTATAACTGTGACATGTGACGCGCTGGAGAAGTTTTATTGTAATGAAAATTAAGTATATATATATATATGTTGTAGGACTTTCAATCCTGAAAAGGAATTTTTTGTGTCGGTGAATAAGATATTCAATGTTAAATCTGGCGTTAATTGCGGAAAAGCTGTGAATTAGATAATTAACGATTTACCAAATAGCTTTCAATTAAATTTATTTGTTTATTACGTTTATTCAAACATAAGGGTTTCTCAGGTCACTGAATACTCATCTGATGTCAAAGTTAATAAATTCGAAATAGAGGAGTTAATACAACGGATATCAAAAGTAAAAGTTTGCCAATTTTTAATTTTGATATCCACTACTTTGAATTTATAAAAAGTAGAAATTTGACAATTGGTAATTTTAATATCCGCCACTTCGATTAGTATTCAGCGCCCTGAAAAATTATGGAAAATGGTCATTGTTGTACTTCTTTTGTTGAACAGTGTAAATAACTCGTGAATGAGTTATGAAACGAGTCAAAAGAAATGAACCTAAACTTTTAACTTTTTAAAAATAAAAATTTCGAGAATAATACTGTTTTAAATTAAATCAATTGCAACATCAACTTTTATTACATCAAATTAATAATTATAATAATATTGATATAAATAAAAAGGCATCGGTTGATCTGAAAAGAGAAATGCATAGTGTTAATTTATAAACGTATTCGATATTTTTCGCAAACACGTTGTTAATTTGAGAGTATATTTTTGAGCTTGCCGTATATACGTGGAGATTTAAGATATAATAAAATGAAATGAATATATATATATATATATATATATATATATATATATATATGTATGCATACATGTAGCTAGCATAGTAATTTCACATGACACTTGCGGCAAAATAGATTGCTGAAAAAGGGGGGAATGCATTTTAATATTAATTAAATATTTTAGGTTTTATTTTGCGATACACCTTTTTGATGGGAGTGATTTAGATAACTCGAATTGCACATTCGAACTATATTCTTTTGCGAGACTTGGTATATAAAATATTTTGTAAATTGTTACTTATTGTTAGATACGTACCTTGTATTACGTGGAAAACACAATAAAGATCGTTATCTACCTCTTATATATCCTAAATTTCATTAAGAAATTTAGATATGTGCACATGTGTCATGTTACATTTTCAAGTATAGTTTACAATAATGATTATAGGCGTGTTGTTTAGCATAAATTGCGATATTTATTTATTCACATCGATATGTTACATTATTAAAAATTATTCGTCAGTTAGTTAACGGACAGATCATTGCCAAGTCGCATTATCAAATGCGTTGCCTTTCAGTATAGAGGTAATTCAATACATCACCTCTCCGAATACATTGTTCTGCACTCTGTACGATTCGATCGATTTATTTCGCAAATTCTTGTCTATATTCGACGTTCGTTACTTTTCCATATATCGTCGTTGCCTTCGCAGTAAAAAATACAATCTGCCACTATTATTCTGCCGAAATCTCTTGTGATCCGCCATTCTTGTGATTCGTATGGCAAGCGTTAGTCTTGTAAACCTGTAAACCTGTTTGCAGCGTTAATTCTATCACAACAATGTTGAATCACGTAGATCAGAAATTCCCAAACTGGGGATGTTCTTGTATTAACAAGCAAGAACCTCTGAAGAAATGGTCTTGCGCGAAGAAATATAATAAATTTTTTAAGGAAATAAAATAAATTATCTATATTTTTATCTTACTGTTTTATTATAAATGTAAATATACCTAAAGACCTACTATATCGGTTTGCAGACTAAAAAAAAAATAGAAGAACGCGATGCTCACAAGCGTGGGAATCTCCGAATGATGATGCTCAAATAATAAACCGAATGCTGTAAAATAAACCAGATTTTCGGTAATTTGTTATTAGTTTGCGCTACCCTGCGAAGATGAAAGGTAACTGTTCAGTCTCTGTGTACACAGGTTTGTTGAAGCTCGAAATCCAGATCGGAAGTCTTTCTAGAAACCCGAGAAACGCATGACGCGTGAAATTTCTCTTCAGCTGTCTGAACCACATTCTGGAAGAGCGACAGCACGGCAATTTGTGCGCAGAATCGTGGCTTTTCCTCAAAAGTGTAGAAAAGAAGAAATCGCGTTTCAAGACGAAATTCTCCACTGTATGAATTTCCTTTTTACAGCCTCGTGATTTTTCGAGATTTTATTCCACGAAGAAATCATCGCTCATGCGTTTCTCTGACTCCTCCGCGGATCCCGGAGGATCCGCGAACAACGTCCTGAGTGTCCCGGTCGATGAGAAACTCAGGGCGATGCCTCTCGTGCTCGAATGCGTTACTCGGAACGGAATATTCGCTAATGATGGTAAGCCGGGGTGAAGTACTGGGTGCCAGGCGGTGTTCGGTAGCCCGGGTAGGTGCTGTTCAGGGCGTGTTGCGCGAAAAAACCGCTATAGTCCTTGTGCACTCGACGGGGCCTGACAGCCGGACCCCTCGCGAGCTCCATTCTGGCCCGGTTCTCCGCCTCCATTTGGGCCTTCACGGACGCCGGCGGCCACTTCAGGTCCCCTCGCATGTTGCCCGTTGCCGGAGCCTTCGTCGCTGCGGGTTGGGCCTGGTACACCGGTGCTGGCACCTGCGGATCAAGAATGATTCAAGGAGACTGAAAAAACAAAGAGAAAACGGCGACGAGAGAAATGTCGAATAAACTTTTACAATATCATCACGTTTTAGATATGTACGTTTGTGCTTTGAGATTTGCTTCTGCCCTGCTGAAAAATATTTAATCCATCAAAGTCGATAATATTACAATTTTGTTCTATCTTATTTTTATCTTTTCCATCCTTCTTTTGCAATTAATTTAAGCTAATTTTAGTTTTTTTTTTAATTGCATTTACTTATAGATTTACCACAACTCAGAAATTAACTTTTAAAATTTGAATTATCCAGTTTAACGCTCAACTTGTTTTATTTCTCATAGAAATCTATTTTTCTGACAATTTTGACGACCCTTCGAAAGACGAAGACACAAATATAAACATTTAAACTCTATGTTAATTATTTGTTTATATGACAATTATTAATTGGACAAATGATTACATCTTCTCGCGTATCTTTAAGACGCGAGTTTGGCGCGATCCCCAGACTCGCGAAAATATCTGAAAGGACAGCATTCTCATTAGTGACGCAGGAAACGATTATTCTTTCGAAGTCGAGAATCAGATTCGAAATAACAGATCGAGCTAGATGCGGGATATTCTTAGAAGTAAATTTCGGACAACGGAGATGTAATCGATGCTGCGATGGAGTGACGAGGACGTATATTTAACGGCTGCTATGCTGCCAAAGGCAAACTCTCACTGAGGAGAGCTTGCGCGAATATAATCTCGCAAAAATATTGTATCGCACCGCCGTTTCTCCGGTGCTATCTCGGTGTTCTTTCGTCGCATCTCCTGGGGCAACCCACGCCCGATATTAAACGCGTGATGTTTTGGAGGCGCGCGTATATAATATTTTACCACGTTATTCTTAGCCAGATCAAAGTCGCGCGCGGGAGGTGTAACATAATCTCGAATATACAAATATGTTTATTAACCCGTTCATTGCCGAATCCTCCCGTGATGTACGTAACACAATATGTTCCGCGCATATGCGATCCCGTCGACTTCCGATATTCGCTTCGACGGATTTCAATACCGGATTGAATCGGCATGCAACGAATTAATGATCAAAAACCAAAAATGTGCGCGAAATGTTTTTATGAAGCAAGATAAAGAAACTTAACAAATATATATATATTTTTTGTGAGCAATAATTATTTATTAATATAAATTATTATCAGTTATATTTATATATAATTGGTAATTATACATAATATAAATTGTTATTGTTATTACACTAATTATTTGGCGGCGAAATAAGTTCTCCGAGCTCTCGCTACCAAACTCTCACCTGCGAGATAGGCGGCTCAGGACGGAGGACGATAGTGGATGGTGGTGCTTCGAACGCCGCAGGGGCGGTTGTATAATAGCCGGATGGAGTCTGCTGTTGCCTCTGCGGTGCCCGGTCGTAGGGATCCTGGGGGTGCTGCTGAAAAAAAACGCGGAGAACGCGTTAATCAGATTGAGTTCACTGTCGTGAGGGTGTCACACCCACGCGAAGACATCTACGACCGTACCAGTTGCTATTCTGTAAATCTCCCGAAATCCTATCCTCGCGAAACTTGGCTGAAAACGTCTCACGACTCGTGCGAGAGAGAGAGAGAGAGAGAGAGAGAGAGAGAGAGAGAGAGAGAGGGAGAGGAAGAGAAAGAGAGAGATAGGAAGAGAAAGAGAATACATGCGTGATCAATAATTTATCTCCCACATAAACAACGACGGCGACTGATGCTTTTTACATCCAAGATCACAAGCGCGTTTGCCACGCGCCGTCGTTTCTTACCGAGAATCACCGGTTCTTCTTCCAAAATTGCGGAGGACGACCTTCATCACAGTCACGCATTCATGCGAGCATCACTTACCTGCCAAGGCTGGGTCTGCTGGTGCTGTTGTTGCTGCGGCTGCGGTTGCTGCCGATGTTGGCTCGGAAACGGGGGATGCTGTTGGGAGAGCGGCGAGGTCGCCGGGGGTGTCACGGGCGCCCAGCCCCTGGGGTTCGTCTGTTGCTGCTGGTAGTGCGAGGGCTGTCGCAGGAGCGTGCCGCCAGGACTGACCGGCGACGGGGACGACGGGACGGCGCTCTGTGTCGACGACCGTGCGACCGTCGAGGGCGGTTGGGGTGACGGACCTGACGAAGGACTGCTCTGGTACGAGCCGAGATCACCGTGCCCACGGGTCTTACCGGAGGAAAACAGACAATTTTGTAGGCTCGAGCGAACGCACGGACCTGGTGTCTGTCGTCCCGAAGAAGACGGGGATGATCGCGCGCGTGTTTGAGGGAGGATGACGCGCACAGATTTACGAAACGACGCGATATATATATATATATATATATATATATATATATATATATAATCATATGTATGTGTCTATATTAATTATTTTATTTAAACTATCTTTTTCTCTGTGCCGAATATTCTTCAAGTCCTTGACGTTATTAACATAATTTGGACAATAAGAAATTAGAAGCTGACAGTTCTATGGAAGTTGAATAATAGGGCGGAAAGAAGATTTATGAAATGAATCTATATAAGATAAATGATTAATCTAATAAATAATTAAATTATCAAAGAGTGATACACCGAAATTTGAATTATAATTAAATCTATAATAACAATCTTATTATGTCATTATATATAAAATAGAATGTGCAATACTTTGACGAGAGTTAGAATAAGATAAGAGAATAAACTCTTTCCAATAATTATATAATTAATTCATCATTATCGATTATTTTCGTAATCTGGCCGCGATTCGCTCGAGCCAAGCACCGTCGGTTTTATCAAAAGGGACGGGCACCAATTCGACAACAATCTATCGTTTTCGTTTCGTTTCCTGCAAATACTTAATTCATCGGTGGACCTGCCTCGACGACCGCAATGATGGGCGTACTCGCGCGTTCAAGAGCAATAATATCGGTTTTGCTCACGATGATGTTCGGGTGTTGTTTCGCATCGTAAACTTTTCTAACGATATCGATATTCACTGCGTGCACGACTCGTCGCGAGTCAGAGATGGAACGACACTTCTTCGTATCGACTTTTCATTTAATAAATAACATAACAATATAAAATATTGATCGCTATAAAATTGTTGCAAAATTTCAGATTTTTTCCTGAACGCGATAATATTTCAATCAATTTTTTTTATTTGCGGCTTAATTTTTCCGATATTTAGTGACAATTAAAAAAATTAAACACGTGAGAATTAAAAAGATAAGAATCGGCTTCAATTTCATCGAGGAGAACGTCGTCGGCCAAGTTTGCTGACTTAATTTAGAAACTCGCGCTGTGTATATCGTTATATTTGTTCTCCATCTCTGCTCCGAGTGAAACAGGGTGCTGATACGCATACACAGAGAGGAACGAACGTGAACAATACATAAAAGAAACACGTAAAGAACATCGTTGCACTCACTCTACACGCATAGCAAAATGCAGGAGAAGCTATATCGCTCTAAATGGAGATAAATAATATTATACGAAAAAAATGCACACAACATGTAGACAATCAAAAAAATTGATATTTATAAGTGTCGTGTGTCTCCGCAATGCAAAAGTGTCCGTGTCCTTTCGGAGGTGCTTAAAATTATCGCGATCTAATCGTTTGCTCGATTATGTTCGTCTATACCCTCGTCTCCTTCGTAATGAAATGACAAATGTTGTTACGGCTAAGAAAAAAGGCAGCGAGGCGTTTATGTCAAAATTTGATTTCTATATTTTTGCTTGTAATATTTTTGTAATAAATATTATTATTACATATATATATATATATAATAAGATATTATATAAGAATCACTATGATGCAATTAATTCCTTTTTTCCTCTACTTATTGATATTTTATTATATGATAGTCTTTAATACGATATCAATTTCACTTTCAATGTATTAATTTACGTTATCATACGGAGAAAAGAAGAATTGCAAATTTTATTTACCGCTGCCTTTTTTTGCCGTATCGCAGCAGCGTAATAATGGGGCAACGAAACCTGATTCTTTAGCGCGAAAATATGTATGTCTGATTATCCGTGATATTACCTTCGCTTGGACGGGAGCTTGCTCCACGTAGTCGAAGTCTTGATCCTCTGGAGGCGGTGGCCAAGCTACTCGTTTGAGACCTAAGATAATAATATAGAGTTTCGTAGATACAAAGGCTCGTTGGCGCGACTTATAGGTTCTATGAAATTTCTTCGTTTACGACCGCGATATATATTTGTATTAACCAATAAGAACCAGAGACCAATTCGCTTAAACAACACATGACTTACATAACAAATAATAACACGCGAGAATATATATTACGTTCTTTAGAGACGAGATTTAAACGGAGAGAATGAAAGAGTATTTTTGGATACCAGACATCTATAGATTAAATCTGAGAAAATGGATATCGTATTACCAGATGTTTTGTTCTAAAATTGTAAGGCACTATCGATTCCGATCGACGGTAAAAAAAAATATCACTCATTTATCTGTCACTAACGTCGTCAATCACCAGTGTCGCGCATATTCGTTCAATCGCAATTTCTCATCGAATCGCTGTCATCAATTTTCCTCAACCACGCACTTAATCCAACTTTATCTCATCACAGGGATGGATCGTAGGTCCGACGCGGTGTCGTCCTTTTTCTGCAATTTTTATCATCCCGCCAAAATAGTGACCTAATGACGTGCAATTTTAATTTAACTGTGTCACGCAGCTTTCGTATCATATATCGATCGCGTGCATCATCGCGATGAGGGTGTCGCAACACGAGCGGCCGAGTATTGCGACATCCGTATATGGGGTCGCGCGTCGTTAATCGCGCAAAGTGCGACGCGAACACATATTTCCTGGCAACTAATAAACCCTGCCTGGACTCTATGATGCGTCCACATACCGATGCGATTCCCAGCGAGCTTGCTGGTTCAGCCGCGACGGTGAGGAGAACGCGACTCTGCCAAAACGCAAACCCGCCAACAACTAACCGCTATGGCGGAGAGGCACCTGTACCTTTCATTATCGTGGAAACTATAGCTGGCTACCGATTTTAGAGCTTTTCTGGTAACCGGCCAAGGAGTGGGGTTTGACATTGTGCCCGATCGGGGAGGGGCAGTCCGCGCCCTTGAGGAGGGTCGCGAAAAATTTCCCGTGGGATCTCTACATATCGCTACACCCACCTTAATAATTCAGTGGACGAATAACAACGATCGTAAAATAATTTCAGAACAATAAATCTCAATATTTCTTCATACAACGTGTACATTTGGACATGATTGTACTTAATTAAGTATATACCATTTATATAACTTAATCTCTAAGCGGATTCTCGTTTTGACCAGCAAGGCGCAGCATCTTTCTCGGCGAATTTATCAAGAGATCCCAAATACGCGCGCTTGACATTCGGACACAATGGGTCTCTGATCTAATTAGGAACAATTTTTAGAGGTGAATTAATGCGGCGCGCTCGACAAAGGGGACCTTTCTCGAGCGCAACGCTCGGCGTTCGGCGGACTGACAACGAGAGGCTCGTGTGCTTTGCGAAAGCGCGTTGCCAATCTGGTAAACTCCACGTCTTTGAGCCGCAGCCAGAGAGTAACGGTTGTGTCATGCTAAATTGAAAACGTATATTGCTAGCGATAGCGGCATTAATTCAGGGAGCTCGTGCCGTCCTCGACCAGGTGATCGATGACCGAGCCATAAACAGTTCGCGAGGATATTTGCACCTGGTGAATCATCGCCGCTCTTACGACGAAGCGATAGACTTTAGCGCGTGGATTAAACGCTAGCGGACAGACACTTAATTAAACATGTGCGACGCGTCAATCTAGGAGAATGTTATATGTTCTTCCTAATCCCAAGTTATATACCTTCTAAGAAACGTATAATTGTTGAAGAGGCACATTTCTTCACTTACCTGGTTGACCTCCGCGCTGTCTCGCTTCTTCTTCTTCGAGCATACGTAGAACCGCGCTGTTCTGCAAATTTGCTGGCTTGGCCAACTGGCTGAAGTCGATCCTGGAAAGAGAGAACTCCACGTTTAAGCTCGGCTTGTTAATAATACCTCGAATGACGAAGAAATATCCATTCACACATAAATAAAATAAAACAACTTTTTTCTTGTTTTTATTAGCTCCTTGAAGAAAACGCCGCGACAAATGTGGATGAAACGTCGATTACGTATGCTTGAAGTATTTGCTTTTACAGAATACATGCATAACAGATAATATAAAGTATATGCATTATAATTTTATGCAGACTTATGGAAAGACGATATCTTTTCTGATAGCAATGAAACGTACGTTTACAAACAAATACTTTAAAGCCGAATTTTACAGAATCGTGTAGAATCGCGAGAGAACGTGCTATAAAGTCGGTGAACGAAATCGTATTAAACTTGCATAAAAAAAGAAAGAGACTACTCAAGCTCGCGGTGAAGAAAAAATTCGCGGATTCAGCGAAATCCGCAGATCTTAGGAACCGGGAACCAGTGGTCGGATCGTCACCTCTTCGTCGCGATCATCTCGACAGGAGGGAATCCCGAAGCGGACAAGGATAAGGAGGACGATAACGACGCGGCGAAGAGAAACGGAGCGGCGCGCGTCCGCGGTCCGTCGAACACGCGAAACTAAGTCAAGTACGAAGACGCGGCGGCGGCGGCGGCGGCGGCGGCTGCGGTGCGAGCCGTCGACTTCGCGCAGGCCGTTTATTTCCAACCGGCCGGTGATTCGGCTCACCGAAAATAACTGACGTCTGACGTCGCGAGTGAAATCGATGCCGACGGCCGTCGACGGCTGATTCATGCGACCGGCGTCGCGTCGTCGCGCGACCGACCGACATCGGCCGATACACGCTACACGGGGATGATCGCACGACCGCATACGACACGTGAACCACGCGGGGTCCGACGTCTGACGCTCGGTGATTGACGCAAGGTGGTCGCCGCGTGGTTCACGATGTTCGAGAGTCACACATCCGAGTCGATCGCGACGATCCAGAGAATGGATTGGAATCCGGTCCAGAATGAATCGAGGGCATGCTATTTGAACTGAATAAGTTAAATAGGATAATTCCTCGCGAAACTAATCTCATTGTTCTAAAATATTTAAAGAGTAAAAATTTGTGGGGTTTGATGTAATAATTATCTATGCCTAAGAAAGGCAATAATAAGTGGTTAATTGATCGAGTGTGTGTTGTTCGAAAGAGAGCGAGTTGGGCGAATTACAATATATCCAGATCCAGGTCGTTGTATGAAGCGAAGACGTTTAGACGCACAATCTTTTCTTAAGTTCAACAAATAAATCCTTCTTTTCTAAATACCGATTTGTTCTTTCCGGTAAACCGGCTTCAACATTCTACATTCTTACATATATTTGATAGATATTTAAATACTTAAAAACTTACGATTGTACTGCATTTATCGTTCGAAATTTATTGCTGTTATATTCTTTTGTAAAAGTTAATTTTTAAGATCGTAAGATGATTTTAATGTTTTACTTATTCCATATATGTATCTTCTTTATATATGTGGTATAACTTACCCGACTGCACCGTTAGCCAGAACTTGAGTCTGCCTGTCCAGAGTCTCCTGTATCGCCTGTGGCGAGTACAAGTTGATAGGAGAGTTGAACTGTTTGTTCACAAGTCTTGCTTTCTGGGTGGTCATGTTGATGCCTTAATCGATCTATATATATTCTCGAATTACTGTAATATTAGAAAATATTATTGTAGGAACGAAATATGCAAAAGCGAAAAATGTTAAGCGATATTCTAGGGAGTTATTCCCTATGAACCATAAATAATTAAGTTTGACTATTTCAATCTGACAGTTGAGGAACATTTTTCAAAGAAAATCCTTCAAGAAACCCACTTTACTCTTATTACTTTATTAATATAAATATACGCATCACACACAAAAATATTGCACATAAAAAAAATCATAAATTGCACGTTATTATCTAAATCTAAATGTTACTACAGGGAAATTACTCGCACAATTAGCACGATTTTGTCACTTTAAACCGTACGAGTTTACATTTTATTTTCAAAATTCTATAGTTATTGAGTTTTACGAAAACACTTCCCAATTATATGTAATAACATAATATTAATATACAACTATCTTACTACGAATTGATAGATACGATGAAAACTATCCTAGTTCAAGCACATATATTTTCCCTCGTTTGTCGTAATCTCGAGAGAACGTATATTACTTATATAATATTATTTTCCTAAGTGTGTGTGTGCCACAAATGGTACATACGCGCGTCATTAATCTGCCACCGCCGCGCTATTTGCACGCGAATTCTGCCAGAATTTATCAGATCCTACATCTATGTATATGATGCAAATATGTATTGCCTGGCGAATGAAAACTGAGCGCGGTAATAAATAACAAAGGCAATTTTTCGTTTTACATGCAATAACCAGCTCTGCTTGGCGTTCCTCTCATGCGCGATTGGGGATGACGTTTGTTTACGTTGGCACGTTTTGCGTATCGATAAGAGAAATACAAAAGTTGCAAGTGAGGACTGAGCATGATTTATCATAAGCTTATAAAAAAGGTAAAAAGTCATATATTATTAATTTATTATCATATCATAATTCTTTACTTGAGTTAAATTTTCATTCTTCATTTTATTATCATATCTTGCATCAGAAAATGCAGACTGTTAAAGTAATTTGATAATATAGATACCAAAATCGATGCAACACATGATGAGAAATACACAGAAAATGGGAAAAACTTTAGCCGATGTTGAATCTTCTTGGCAGACAACGACGCTGAACTGTCGCGAATAAAATTAATTAATAAATTGCCATGAAGAACGACATTCATTAATCTCTCACGATGCGATAGCGACATTAGCGACGAATTCGTGTAACGTAACGAACGGTGCATATTCCTGTCTCGACACGAATATATGAGTCACGCGTATACTCCAATTCGACCGTAAATCATGCGAGGCTGAAGAGCAAATTTCGGCAAGTGGGTCACGAGCTATCTTTTCCCGATGGTCGTTCGACGATCGTTCCGCGATTGTTTGATGGTTAACTCGATTCCGCGGGGTATTCTACGGCTCGCTAGAAAGCGCGTGGCATTAAATTCCCGGCCTCGTGCCAAGAAATCCGTGCAGCGCGCGCCGTTGAAAGATATCGCGCGTTCAATTCGGAGTAAAGGAGAGAAAATAATAATCGACCGACGTTCCTCGCGCGTAATCTTGTCGTTCTCGCATCTATAAAACGAAAGAATTCAAAATTGCTCCCTTTTTCTCCTCCTTCTCTATAAATCGTTCGGTAGAGAAAATAAACAGGCGCGTTTTCTTCGAACTTTACACTTCGTTCCTCGCTAATTTTTGTCTCACTGTTGATATACAGTTTCTGAAACTGTGCACCCCGATTAACCCGAGACGCACGTCTGCCGGGTCGCCTTCAGTCGGTGACGAGACAGTGTCATCGCGAGTTCGCGCTGACACACGTGCGCGTGTCTTCGAAATAACCAGGCACTTTCCGTTTATCGCGTTTAACGTATTGCGTAAAAAAAAAAAAAAAATGCGTAGAAAATAACCCTTTGCTTCGCCAGTAATAATTAACAAAATAGTTATTTAATTCAGCCACAGTTTTGCCGTTACGACTTATTGTTAGATTAGCACTTGATAAGGATCGAAACCGGTGGTCGAAACGTCGTGACAAGATTAACATTCAATAAAGCTGGCCAGTTAATTAGATCGAATTAAACAACTATTTTGAAAAACATTACATGTCGCGAAAGGTTATCTTTATCATTCCCTCGCCGCGTCTCTTTACATCCTTCACACAGTTCACATTTATATCTCTATTTGCGCGCGTAACTATTAATTAATTTCATTTAATTTTGGATAGTCTCACAATCGGAGGCCAATGTGGCGCGCAAAATCTTGTTTCAAGGTTTCCCCGTTCTGATTTATCGAGGTCGCAACGCTTTTTTTAAGCAGGATTATGTCCGTCCTCTCCTATCTACTCGATAAACATCCCGTACTTTTAACGATTCTGTTATGAATCTTGTTTCTTCGCTTAAAGAAACACGATCAAGTAAGTATAAGATTCATTAAATGCGTCTCTTCTCGCAGAACTGCAGCGATCTATTTCTGATGCATTTTCCTTGCGATTTCGCACGCGTTTCGCATTTTATTCATAACTTGGAACGTATTTATATCCCCTAGTCATAAACACGAAAGCTACCGTTCTCACGTTTCTTCTTTTCCGCTGAATATCTCATATAATTTAAGACACGTTTGCGCGCTGCAAAATCATCCGCGACAATAAATTTTCGTGGCAGTTACTTACGTGTTTATAATATCTTTTTCTCGTATACGTCTAACATTTCTAAAGAGAATTGGCAATAAAGGTTCGCTCATATAATTATCAAATCTCATCTCGCTGAGAAGCTTCTAAGAACGGTTGTTCTACTATTCTAATAACAGCACGGACAGTTACTGTATTTTATTTAAAACGAAGTTAGGAACAAATCTAATGATTAAAGCCTCTTTCCCTGCCTCTTCAATTTGATTACGCTCGATTGGTACCTGGACAAAACATGGACCTGATTTAACATTCGAAAACCGCGGATTCTCGCTGACGCGTCCCTGCTGGGCGGCCACCGGTGCCTACCGCGGTTATTTTTGCCTACAAAATTCCTCCGAATATATCTACATCGTCCGCAAAATCTCTACTTCTTCCCCCTCCTGCGCCGAGCTAGTCCTCGGAGCCCGCGCGCACTTCGCGGGTCGTATTGAATTACATTAAAGCTCGCACGTCGCGAGAAAAATCGGCCGACATCGATGTCGATCTAACAATAGCGCGTATCAACCCGCGTTGTCGTTCAATGCCGAGATTGTTGACGAATTCCTCGCGATGTTTTCATGTTAAGAACCACGTAAGTTTTGAAATAAACACTGAAATACAGAGCACACTGTTTAAAAGTGCGTTTGTACGAACGATAAGTGCTGGTGCGTCTACGACCTTATTGCTTTAAAGGATATTTAAGCTCTGAGCTCTAAGCCGTCAGAAATTGACCAATCACAATGGAATGTGAGGAGAATACTCGATTGTGATTGGTCAATTTCTTACGGCTTAGAGCTTAAATACCCTTTAAAAGCAAGGTTGTAGACCAGCACTAAAGATTGGTCCCCCATCACACACTCTAATCAGCGAGATAAATTTGATCCAATAATACCTAATTCTAATCGATTTATGTCTATTTCCATCAATGTAGATTAAAACTTTAATTTCGGTTTAACTTACTTTTTATCTTTTTCTAGTTCTAAGAATTGAAAAAAGATAAAAAGTAAATTAAACCAAGATTCACACAAATTAATCTCCTCAGTCCTATTACTCGTGTTCGAGCGTGGTGAATTCTCTTCATATACACGTTGTATAATCTACATTGGTAGAAATGGACATTAAAGATCAAATGATAGCTAAACGGAGGGGCTTTCGGGATCGAACTCAAAAACGCGATTATCGAAGCAATGTTTTCTTTAAAAAAATCAGCGAAAATGCATGGTGACAACTGGTTTTCGCATCTCCCGGAATCCACGGAGAAGCGGCCGGTTTCCTTTACATAACTCGCATCTATTCCAAGCTACGACGGCTTTTGGATGACGGCGTTTGCTCGACGTCGCGGCCCCGTCGAAACTCTCGTCGACTTCGCGCGTATACACCGTGCCAGATCTCCGTGATGAAAAAAAAAGATCACGCGAAACGCGACCGATTCCTCGAGATTCTCGATCGTTTCTTCTCGCAGAGCGGAGCACGGAACTAACGAGCGCTGTGCGTCGGACAAATGTGATAATAACGCCACGATAACGATACAATTAAAAATTATACTTAATATTAAATTATTATGAATAATAATTTAACTAACACTCTCTGAAAGTGTGATTTTGCTGATTATCCGACTAATTTCCGGTTTAATCAAGATTCTTCATCGTGATCCTGTGGGAAGAACCGACTTCAACCTTCTAAAAATCGATTGCAAAAACATCGAAATTGAATTTTTTAATAAAAGTTATTTTAATAAACACTTGTCGGAAGGATGAAACGTTATGTGTGTTCTGCGAGTAGGAATAGCATTAGCCACTATGTAAAAGGATTGCCAGTTTACCAAAGATTGGTTTATAGAATTAGGAAGAAATAAGGGAGAAATAATAGATAAAATATAGAATAATGAATTAGACAGAGTTAAAGGAAAGGTGTTGAAACAATTATATGAAAAGAAAAAGATTCTAAAGTGAGGAAGAGTATTATAGACAGGACTATTAAGGTTGCATGGAAGGTATGAAGTGAGTTAAGTTATTTTGTAACCAAGTCCACTTCTTGGCATAAGCTAAAGTTAATAAAGATTAATAATAAATACTTGTTAATTGAACTCGAGCGGGTGCGGGGAAATAAGGGTGGATTTTTTTTCCACATTCCGGGGTTATTTCGTCAACGTGTCGCCTATTTCTGGCCGATTGTTTCAACGATACGATTGCGTATAACAACTTTTGGCCGCCCGGAGTGTTGTGACGGATTCACCCGCGGTGGTTAAAACTATGCAAATAGACGGGGCGGCGCGCCGAGAGAGTGTTGTCGTGTAAATTTCAATCACCACCTCATCTACAAGTCGCGGTGTATTCTCAAGAATGACGTTGAACATCACGTTTTTTGGCTGGACGAACCTGCCTCTATACTCTATACAATACGTCCCGCTGACTCACGAGTTCGTAGCTATAAGTTCGAGACACTTCTTCGACGTAAACGATCGTTGTGCTTTACACTTCATTTATAATTGTTTATTACGCTCTGCACGATTTATGTTTTACGAATTAATTATACAAAGACATAATTTACGCGCAAAGTAGGACAGATGTGGAGATTAATTTTCCTTGATATTTTATTTAAGTATACCTACGATTCTGAATTTTAAACCGTTTCCTCGAAAAATTGAAGAAGAAAGAAAATTTTGGAAGCGTTTCTATAATTATATAGAGATCCGCAATTAAATCGATTTAATTGTAGATCGTTATTAATAGAATCGATAATTTCTATCCCCGTTGATTGTAATTGATTACCAACAACGGCTTGGCCTAGTTTCTCTTGATAATTAGGCGGTTAAACGCCAAGATGGTAATTGAGTACGACAATTGTCTTGTCAGTTAAGTTGCCAATAATAGGAAGGTGGTGTGATCGATTGGTCTCTAAAAATCTCTAAAATGAGGTATCTGTGGAAAAGAAACGTACAATAATTTCATCATTTCTGAACCTTCTTTCCAAATCTTAACCGTATATACGCTACACAATAATTTATTTTAATAAAAAATATATAGACATTTGTCGTGTTTGTTCTCTTGAATTTCCTATCCTTCTTTTTATTTTCTATACACCGTTTCTGATTTCTGAATTCCTACATCCTTGATATTCCGTTATCAATTTTTCACGCTCCCCTTGCACCACTACTTGAATCTTTTTCCTGCGACTTCATCTCATTCTAACATAACATATCATATCCTCCACTTATTTTCCTCAGTTTTCCTGTCCCACCTGATTTCCCGTGTCCTCATCTGCCGCGGATCTCTTCCTTATTCGCGGAACGCGATCAACGAGACGGAGACGACGACATGTGCGGTGCAACGAGAGAACGCGGCACCTACCTTCGCGCTGATATACGTGGAGCACGCGGGTTCTCCTCGGGTGGCGAAACACACTGGACCCACGGAAAAGCGAAAGCACCGGAGAGCAGCAGCAGAAGACAACCATCGTCGGCCCCCTCCCTCACCCGGAACCGCCGCCGAAATTGTTCTGGCCCCCCTCGGCACCTTCCTCCGTCGCTTTCGGTTATTTTCGACCCCCGAGATGCTCTCTTTTTCTCCCTCTTCGATCTCTCCCGCTATTCGGCGGATTTCCTGGCAATCGCGCGCGGGAAAGCCTCACCCGCGTGTCGTTTTCGAAAATCTCGTCTACGCGATCCGATCGTGAGCCTGATCAGAACACGTCGCCAATCGCGCAATTTATTTTCAACAAAAACATCGCAAAAAGATCTAAAAAGCTTCTTTTCTTCTTTTTTATTTCAAACATAATATTTGAGCGACTGACGTGCGAAACACAAAATCGCATATAAATCGCGCGAATTTTATTAAAATTTCCGCGGAACGTATTTTGCAAAAAACAATAACTGTGATCAAAAACTTCAGCCGCTTTGCACTTAATTAATTTTACTGATTTTTCGAACATTTTGCATTATATATTACATATTACAAAATTATCTGAATTTTTGAGATTCCTAAGCTCTCTTTATTCTAACTTTTGATACTTTTCTCTTTTATATTATTCACTACTATATTCATTACTATACTGTTACTCTAAAATAAATATGAAACACATCAGGAAAGAGAGAAAATACCAGAGTCGAGAGCGTAAATCATTCGTGAAAAAAATTGAGCATTTCAACATTTTCGCGAGTATACGTGTAAGATGCCAATGTGTTTTCGCACATTTCACGCGCAGATTATAAAACTTGATAACTTGAAGACAGTTTCCGTAACTTAGGCCAGTATTCATAGGCCGGTATTCATAGTTATTTAAGACCGTCTTAAGTTCAGTCTTAAGATGTCATGAACCAATCACAGAGCCGTATTAGCATCTTAAGACATTACTTAAGACAGTCTTGAATTAAGATCTGACTATGAATACCGGCCTAAGAATCACTCGTTCTTCAGCGCAGTCTTTTTGAAAATATTAATATCAATAATTGCTATATATAAAAGTGTGTTATATTGATAAAATTATTAATAATTAATCATTTATATTCTACATTAAAAAAAATCATTATTTGCAAGAAAATATAGATTTCTTTAAATTTAGTTTTTTTAATTCAAAGAAGTATCATAGGTAGATATGATTTTCAAGAAAATATTTTAAACTCTTTCTTAATTGTACCTAATATATACTTCTTTGAATTAAGGAAATTAAATTCAAAGAAATATAGTTTCTTGCAAATAATAAATTTTTTTAGTGTACACAAAACTATCAACTTAATTCGTTGCGTACATACCTAACAATTTTTTCGTTCGACGCGTTCATCAAAAGATCCACGTTTAATAATTATCCCCGAGTGTTTTTTATCTTGCTAGCGATTCGAGGGACGGAAATTGACTGTATATCCACGTAATATCCACATTCGATAACTCCGAGAAGTTACGTTCGTGCCGACTATTTGGCGCAACATTGTTAAGCATATTCTACGCCGCGGAGAATTGAAGGGCCGCCAGCGCGTTCGCAGCCGGTAAATCGTAACGTTTTGTGTATAACGTAGGCCGCTCTCGCTAACGCAAACGAAAATAAATCAGTCCGAAGTGGCATCGTGCTTTCGCCTTGTTTCCACAGTCTGTTCCGGCTTGTGTTCCGACGGCGAAACGCGATATTACGATTCCCACGACAATTTATATAGCGTTCGATTCATTGATACTGCCATTGAAAAAACGCCTGAGATCAGAATCGTTGTAATAACGATGTTATCAGTGGACAATCTACGTTTATCAGCAGACAGATATTACCATTGTTACGAAATATGTCTTTATCCATAATTTGAACGCGAGGTATATGATAAGTGATAATTTTGATGATAAGTGAAGATTTTCCAAAATAGAAATAATAGATGGATAAAGCAAACTTGATACGAGATGAATCACTTGATAGGTGAAGATATTCTGATGATATAATTGATAAATTAATAAATTTCTTTCTCTGACTCTCTCTCTTTTAACAATAATAACTCGGATACATCCCAGATAATCCTTATGAAATGGAAAAGGATTCACCTTTTCAAATTCTTTACGATATCGTGTAAATTGTTCGAAATGAATTGAAAAAGAATTCCTTTTTGATATTTCAAAAAGAGCGCTACTGCCCCGACGCGGCTACATGTGTCAATACCTTAGCGTAAGAAAAAATTCTCACGTGCTAGGATAAAATCCAAACACTGAGGGTCACTTCGCCCAATTAAGTTAATCGAAGTTCGAGCGAAATTGCTTTGAGTTGACTGATTGTGAATGCGATCCACTAGTCGCTTCAAACGCTTCAAAGTATCATTTTGTCATTGTTTATTTGATAAATAACAAGAATGAAATGTTTCCAAGAGCGTTTAGAGCGAGTGGATCGCACTTACTTCATTCTAATATTTTTCGTGATACCTCCGAGATATCATACAAAGTGCGATCCACTTGACGCTATAAATGCTTTGAAGCGTTCTCCTTCTTCTCCTTCTTTCTTCATTGAAAGAAAGGAGAAGAGGAATGGCAAGATGCACCAGTACATTTTATGTTCTTTCTGATACAGAAACTGGATCAGAAGATTTTTGATAAATCATGAAGGATTCTTTCTTATCTTCTTCAGATACAAAATAGCGCTCAGATGAAGCTCCATTATTGGAATAGTATAATATCTAAGCATAATATCGAATTTATTGCGAATTCTTATGGAGTAGAAAAAAAAATTTCTTTTGTATTTGAAGAAGGACTCAGAATTGATGACATAAAAATAAATTACTTTTGAACTTTTAAGAGTCATTTTAGAACAGAAAAATGATACGGAAAAAGAATTAATTTCATAAATCGGGAATTTAAAAAGAATTCTTTTCCAATTCTTCTTGCTCTCTATCTGGGAAGATAAGATTAATATGCCTCTTAAAAAATATATTAATTAAAAATTATGAGTTTAGTATATCTCTGAAAAGATATATTAATCTCACAATTACTCATAAAATTGAATATTTTGTTAAAATTAAAAAAGAAAGAGAGCGTTCTCTTAAAGAAATACAAAAGATAAATAAAGTTCCGTCATCTCGTGCCCCACATTGCTTCTCGAAATATCCATTTATATATCCGAAGATATTTCAAAGTAAGCTTCACCCCCGGAACAGATGGTCGCGACGAGCGCCGATAGTTTCCGTTTAAGAACGTCAGTCATCGCGCAGCGACTTCAAACTCTGATTAATGGCAATGGATGATTAGATTAATTCGATCGACAGAATTGTTTAAAGTCAAATTTTTGTATGATCCATTGTCCCTAATCTTTTTTCTCTTAAACAAAAAAAAATTAATAATTTTATGTTAATAAAATAGTATACTTGATAAGTTGATCGTCAATTAAGTTAACCGGAGTTTAATCGAATCCTCAAAGTAAATATAATTCTAACGTCAAAATTTTACACAATAATATATAATTTTACCGTTAATTACTTATTCTCAGGGCGACTAAACTCCGATTAGTTTAATCAGCGAGATGCCTATATAATTTAAAAGCAAAATTTCTTATTATATAATTTCGTTTTTCTTCCAATCTTTTTTCTATATGTTAAACAACAACAAAATTAATAATTGTATCCATGTTAAAATAGTACAGAGTACAGATACTGCGCTACTTCATAAGTTGCTCGCCGATTAAGAGTTCATCGGAATATATAAGTAAAGCAATTAAATTTAATTCCTATATAATTGATATTTGAGAGCCACGATTCTCTTTTGACGATTCTTCCAATCCTCATCTCAATCTCTCTTTCTCAACGACTTATTTCTTATTGAACTGATTATTCGCAGGTGATTCGACATATTATTCACGTCGTTACCCTGCGATATTATATGAGAGCTGCTATATAATATGAAATTACAGTGTTCAGTTGCTAGCAACTTGCGCGAGACTAGCAATTCGTACCATCTCGATTTCTGCATTACCGCGTCTCGAGAAAGAGATTCGTGTCTGCAACCAATTGTGCTGCTGCGCGCGTTCGGCGGGATCTCACCTTCTTACAATTAATACACAGACGCGATATCGTGTGGCTTGTCTAAAAATTAAAAAAAAAAAAAAAACCGTACGTTAATTATAATCTTGCGTAGCCATTAATCTCTCAAGGAAACATGTTTTTCTGCAACCCTTTCTCCCGTATTGAATATCAATATCGTTAACGATTTCTCGCGGAGAAATAGTATCCGCTACTTAATTTTGATTATATCGATGTGTCATGCTTTCGCTAGCGATAATTTACGCTCAGTAGTTTGAGCATAATTATGGATGTATCTTTAGGGTATGTCCTTCAACGATGCGAAACGTGAGGGCTGAGTAATTTAACATGGTGTAGTATAGGGACTAATTCTCGCAACTGCCCGATGTAGGGCGATTTCGACCAAATCCCTATTAACTTAACGATTAACTTTAATCAATATCTATGATGTGTTATCTTGTAAATGTGGATAAAATTATTATTTTATTTGTAACATAAAAAAAAGATTAGCGATTTCGGGTTGTATTCGTAGTCCAAATAACATTTATAGGGGTGACTCCGATTAACTTAATTGGTAATTAAGACTCTTATCCAGTGATATCCATATATTTTGTGAACATCAATTATAGAATTATTATTTTTTTGTTTAAAGATATGAAAAAGAAATTAGATTAAAAAAAAAGAGCAACGAATATCGTACACTTGATGGAAATTCCGTTTTAAGCAATTCCGCCGGTTTAATTAATCGCCATAATTAATTAATCAGAATTCAGTTCGCGCACGCTTTAGATTGTTAAACGCATTATTTTCGCTGTTCTCCGTTTGCCGAAACAAACTATATCATACATGATGCGTAAAGGGAAACTAATTATGCAGTTAGAAATTCTGATCGGATCGATTCCGCCGGGTGAATTAATTGCCGATTAAAGCTAATCGGAGTCGCCGTCGCGTCGGTTCGATAATAAAGAAACTATAGATTTTTTTTTCGCGAAGAATAAAATGGGTTAAGTAAAAGAGATCAGCCTATCCGTCGATACGTCCGGGTGACCGAGAAGAGACAAGCGCGCGGCGCGTCGGCGACGCCTTCATTTTCCACGGCGGTTCTCTCCGCCGGCGGATCTTGTGCCGCACGCAACACGACGGCACGACGGGATGTTGTCGTCGAGGATGAGACATACTTCGTCATCGGGGCGCGCGCGAAAGAGGCATATGGCATATACCGCATATTATGTTTGCAGTCCATTTTTTCGCGCCGGAGGGAGGCCGGGCAGGGCTCGCATTTCCCGCCGTTGGGAAGAATGGAAAATCAATAATCGCAATCGCCCTTACCGACTCTCGCGCGGCGCGGCGCGGCGCGGCTGGCGGCGGCCCACTCATCTCTTATTATGCTTGCTTCTTCTCCTCCCTCCCAACCTGTCGGTCGCTCATGCTCCGCCGCGGCGCTGCCGCGTCGATCGCGAACGACGAACGACGCGCTACTTCACGCTCTCGTTCCCTCGCGCTCGCGCGCGCGCGCGCCGATCTACGCGTCTCTCTCGCTCCTGCGGCGGCGCGGCTGTCGTTACCTCCATGTTACCTCCACCGCCGCACCGACTGACTCCACATCGTGTGGCGCGCCGCAGCGCTGCCAGCAGTGCCAGTCCGCCGTACGCGCCCGCCATTGAGGACGACCGCCATTATAGATTCCGTTGTGAGTGACCGAGTCCTGTTGGCGATTTGCGACTTCGCGACTTCCCACACGGAAAACTCCGTCGCGCGTCTACGACCTTAACGCCGTCGCCTCCGGTCCCGTGCAATTGCCGCGATTGCCGCGAATTCGCGGAGGGCGAGACGGAGACAGAGCGAGGGAAACGGTGGGAGAGGAGGGGAAAAAAAGGGAGTCGAACAGATAGATCGCGCGGGCGGACGAGTGAGCGAGCGAGCGAGCGGCACCCACGGCCGGAAAGGGCGCACGATGAAAACGTACAGCAGGAAAAAGGGCGACAGCCCGAGCAACGTGATCATCCACGTGAACGAGCTGTGCCGGCTATGCCTGGCGAAGGAGGAGGAGATGGTGCCGATCTACGACGACGAGACCGTGCCGATGCCGTTGCGGATACTCTCCTGCGTCAACATCGAGGTGGGTCGCGGGCAGCGAGGAAGTTACACGTTTACGCGCGCGAACGCGATCGCCGGACCCTTCGTTCCGTCGGAACGACACGTCGTCGTTGTCGTCGTTGTCGTCGTCATGCGTCGCAATTCATCGCATATATTCGATTGGACAGCGGGCGATAATAATCGGCGGCCGGGAGCGGCTCATCGAAAAATAGGAATCTAGTTTATCTCTCTGCGCATCGCGCGCGCACGGCGTCCTCTCGCGTTATCTCCTCCCCCCCTCCTCCTCCTCGCCGCGTCGTGTCTCTTCGTGCGCGTATACGTTCACATACCATGGTACGAGAGAGAGAGAGAGAGAGAAAGAGGACGTGTACATATGTATGCGCCAACGTCACACACCGATCCGCTCGGCGCGTATGTGCGTATACGTACGCGTGCGCGCGCGAATGACGCCGAACACGAGATGGGATACGTTGCGCGAGGCAACTACCGGCCTTACCGAGTTATCGACGAGCTATGGGCGATAGGTATATAGCGGTGCCGGCCTTTTATGCGCGCCGCCTCATTACAGAGACCTAGAACCGCGCGCGCGAAAGCAGGCATTCCGCTTACCTTACGGATTTATAGAGATCTGTAATTTGTTGGCAGTATGTCGGACGTGTAGCGTCCTCGCCGTATAGCGACGTAAAGATGTAATCCTCCTTCGGGGGAAGCGCGCCGTCTAGAGACGCGATATATATTGTCCTCCTCGAGCGGCGACTTCTCTCGATGTCGACATAAAATTGCGGAGGACGCCCGGGCTTCTTGACGTTACGAGATTTTTTAATGTTTTAAAGACCTTCGTATATCAGCCTTTACTAATATTGTACTAATGTTCATTTCCAAGAATGTAGATTAACACTTTAATCTCGGTTTAACTTACTTTTTTTATCTTTTTCTGGTGGTTTCTAAGAATTAAAAAATCTATAACGGAGTAGAAGTGGACATTACTACACTATTAGTATGTACTATACAAGAGATCAATAATTGTTCATCAATAATAATTCATAAATAATTTATATTGATATAAATAATAAGGTATATATTTTGATGTTAAGCTCTATCTATTAATCTTTGGCGAAATCAATTTGGCGAAAGTGAAAAGGAAAGTTCTAGCGCAGTCCAGTATAGCGACAAAAAACAGACCCCTATGTCAGATCTTATATTTAAGATCGTCTTAAGCGCATCTTTATGCTGTACGATTCATTTCATTGGCTACGGAGGATTTGAAAGATGACCTTAAGACAACCTTATATATGTATAGGATCTGACTATGAATACCGATCTGTAATTATAATTGAAGATAATAACTCTCTTGGGCACCTACGATGTTTCAGGTTTACGAGCAGGATGGCCTGCCTAACATGATATGTCATCCCTGCAAATATCAGTTGGAGAAATCCTATCAGTTCAGAAAAAAATGCCAGGCCGCGGACGCCAAGCTCAGAAAGCATATGAAGTTGATACAGCAGTTGACCGGGCAAGACGAAGAAGGCGAGAACCAGGATAGCAATAGGGACGAGTCCAAAGAGTCCACAGGAAAATCCAAGCAGGTTAAGCAGCTGTTGGCCGATCTAGTTGCGACTAAAGGCGACAGTGGCCAGACCGACGGAGATCCCATCGAGGTGACGGAGGAGGAACTCGTCGGCGGCTACATCCTGGGTGTGTATTACCGAGGAGTTTGTTTCGCTGCATCACCGCTCTGGACCTTTCGCTCTAAATCTTCCAAGCTGGTTTCGTTACAATGACAATTTTTGTGGGAAGGGATTGTAAGGTCCTTGCCCAATTTTTACTTTGGAGGCTTGTATTTTAAATAGGTTTCCGTTCCGCGAAGAATAACGCAATATCGTGATTTATTTATCAGTTAACTTGGGATTAAGTTCATGTTTCGCAGTTTTTGTTTTTATCAGAATGGAGTATTTCCTTACCCAAAATTCCTATTGTCATATATGCGGGGCGTCAAATCCGGGAATCGAACACGGATATTTTGACAGGTGACTGTTACAGCATTGAGCTAGTCGACACCTCTAGATCGGGAAGACGATGAACATTGAGAAATGTCTACAAGTATTTGGTTTATATACAGGGCGTATCTAAAGGTTGTTGCTAAAGTTAAGGGGTGTATAGAGGAATTGGAATAAAACAACTTTCGATCGGGAACTCGTGTTCTCCGAAGTAATCTTGAGTCGGTACAAGTCTGTGAGTGTAAGGAACTACATTACAGACATACCTTACCTTTACAGGTTTGTATTGACTCAAGATTACTTCAGAGAATACGGGTTCCTGATCGAAAGTTGCTCTATTCCGACTCCTCTATACACGCCTTTTTGGCAACAACCTTTAGATGCACTGTGTATATGTATCGTCGTTTAATACGCAGGAATGAATTCCGAAAATCCGGAGATGGAGGAAAATGTCTCGGAAGATCCGGAGAACATCACATTGGTACCCGCTGAAGAACGAACGGCGAAGGCGCGATGCACGATAAGGACGACGCGCATCAAGCAGGAGCAGGAGTCCGATGACGAGGCGGAGGAGGTGCAGAGAGCGATCGCGAATGTCGATCACAAGAATGTTTACATGATGGAGGTCACCAGCAACAATGCCAATCAGCCCGACTCGTTGAAGTTACAGCCTTTGGGTGATACGATCGGTAAGGAATGTACGAGAATATGTTTTTATTTGTAACAAAAAATAAAAGCAAAATACGATTAGAAATTACAAATGGCAAATGTGGATTGTAGTCGATGGTAATCCGGAAATGAAGGTGTTTAAATGTGACAAGTGTCCAAAAGCGTTCACCCGAAGAATAATGCTGAAGAGTCATCAGTCGGTGCATTCCACGCAGAGAGGATTCACATGTCAGGCGTGCGAAAAGTGGTTCCCGACCAGATCCGCGTTAGTGAGACACGAACGCACACATACTGGTTCGTATCGTTTCGTACTAATCTCATTCGATAGTAGAAAAAATCTAATTCTGTATGAATAGCCTTACCACTATTCTCAGTAGAAATAGTCGCGTAACGTACGTTTTAATAGCATTGAAAAATGCGTAATTATTGAGTTTATTATAGAAATATATAATCAATGTTGTCTCTGTCTATACTTACAGGCGAGAAACCGTTTGGTTGCAACATCTGCCACCGTGCTTTTGCGCAAAAGGAGATTTTATTCCGACACTTAATGACACATTCTGGCCAAAAACCGTTCCAATGCCAGCACTGCGAGAAGAGCTTCACGCAGCGAGAGGCACTTAAGGTGCACATGCGCCGGCACCAGAAATTAAATCCGAATGATATTCAGCTACATCATTGTCAGCTTTGTCCAAAAGCATTCTGTCACGCGTCAGGTCTCAGCAGGCACTTGGTTACGCATACTGGTAGAACGTACAAGTGCGTCGAGTGCGAGAAGACCTTTACGGATAAGAGCTCGCTGCTGAGACACAGTCGTATCCATGCGCCCAAGAAAATCATAGCAAATTGAGCAAATGTCTTGCTCAGTTTGTTGTGATTTTCCTGAGTTTAGTGGATATGAACAGTTTCTTTGAACCGGCATCTATGTCGAAATTAAACCTGCGGTGAATACTGTCGATATTAAGACCTGGTCTCTCGCCGCGACCATGTTAGATCGTGACGTTAGAGGCGAGAAATGACACGCTGAGAATTCTTGCGTGCCATTTCCAAATGAAAAGATTATGGTATAAAATAATACTTCAGATTATTTCAGCTTCAAACATACTCCGAGGTTTATCCCTTTCCCGTGACAGTTAATAAGTCGTAAAATAAATGTAACAATGAATGTACGAAGTCTAGTCATGTAGGCTTAAGCGCAAGCGCATGATTAGGCTTCGTATTATATTTATTTTATGGCTTTTTATTAACTGTCTAAAGAAAGGAACCTCGAAGTATTTTTGAGGTGTGCTGAAATGATAAGTATTATTTTATGCAAATATCTTTTCATTTGGAAACGCAAGAATTCTCAGCGTGTCATTTCTCGCCTCTGACGTCACGATCTAACATGGCCGCGGCGAGTATACCTCTTAACGAAAAAAATCTACAGATTTTCGAAGAGTTTATATGGTTATTTTATTGAGATGGGCTTAGTTGTATAATCATTATACAGGGTGTTTCTTAAGTAAATACAAAAAATTGAAGGGGATATTTTAGGCTTATTTTAGGAATAGAAACTCTTATAAATGTATATCTTAAACTGCTTTGTTTCCAAAATACAGGGTGTCAAAGTTGTGAAAAAAATGTGAGAATTTCGACAATCTGGAAAACGTTTAAAGGTATTTTATTCAAATATAGTATGCGTGATATTAAGAACCATTTTCCAGTACCGATAAAACTAAATAATTTTTAGATCTATCAGGGGCATGCGTATGGGTAATTTTATATTCTTGAGTGACTTTTTACGTACAATTCTTATGCCCTAGCAGACCACGCGCCATTACTTTCGGACATAACGCAGTCTCAACTAAAGTCATATATATATGTATGGATTAACTTGGATATTTACAATTTTACCGAATTTGGAAAGATGAATATTCAATTGTGTTATATTGTTTAAGCTTTGTGGAACCTTTTTCAGTTCCAGAGAGCAATTGGCCGGGTTATGCACTACTCTCTGTTTCGGTCCCAGACGATTAAAATCAAACGTTTGTTTGCGTTTCAGCGGATTGCTCTGGGTGTGGGTTATTTCCGACGAATTTGTGTGGGGAATAACCGGCACACTGATCAGTTCTCTTTGCCCCCTGCCGTAAATCTCAGGCGCAGGTTGCGGATGTCTACCCCATGGCATTCGTGGCTCCATGCTAGGTGCGTCCGGATTATATTCCATATTAGAATGGTGGTTTCTTAAATAAGGTGGTGGTAAACTGGCAAGAGGGAGATGTGGCGGTGGTGGATTACCGTTAGGACCCTGCGGTGGTTCTGGTACCGTGGCCACTGGAACTGTTCCTGGAGCTTGAGCACTATGCGGTCCGAAACTCAAAACACGACTAAGTACCACATTTTTCAGTACAACTGGGTCTGTGACGTGATCATAGGGACAGAGATCTCCCCTCATGCAGTATCCCTTTTCGTCAAAGTCTTTGCAACGTCTCTTTGCTTGTTGTTGAAAGGAACCTGTCTGATTATTCCGTATACTACGCGCGACAGCGACAACTCTTTGTATCGATTGACTAGTCGTAGACAGCCTCATGTCTACATCTCCGTGATTACTATCTTAAATTGGTGTACCACCACCAGGACTTCCCTCGATTCGATCCGTTCTATCTACCTCTATCCTTTCGAAGCGATCGATCTTCTTCCGTTCTATTGATCTTGAACGCGATATATATATATATATATATATATATATATATATATATATATATACATCCCGTAATTTTCGCATATTTGTTTATTCCGAATTTCTTGGGTATATTTAATATAATTAAATTGATATCAATTTACTTGTGTGATTGTATCGTTCTGGCTTTGGTCGAGACTGCGTTATGTCCGAAAGTAACGGCGCGTGGTTTGCTAGGGCATAAGAATTGTACGTAAAAAGCTAGTCCTGACTGATTACGGCGTTTTCTCCCTTTTTTTGTACTTAAAAAACACTCTGTATGTAATTAGTATATTTAACGTTAAGAAACATTAAACATACGTTTATTTTAGTCACCCTTGTATAAATATGAGCGAATCTTATAATTGGGGAAGTTAACCCAAATCATGTATTCGAATGAAATGTATATACGAAACGAAATTTGAAATACAAAATTGTAAGTAAAGAATACATTAAAAATTTAGACTGATATAAAGTTTTGAAAATATAAGTTACATTTAAATGTAATAAAACAGATACTACGTAATGCAACATGCAAAATGAAAACATGTATGAGCAAATATTCAATATCTCGTTCACTTGATTGCAACTTATACAAGAATGATTAAAATAAATCCAATAATTAATATTTTAAGTCCCGAACATTTCTTTTATTCAATTGATAAGGTTTTTTTCTTTGCGTGATTGAATTATAGCATATAATTTTTTTTTTAATACTAAGTGTAATTTGAATCAGGTATGTGCAACGTATTAAAAATTTAAATTACGTCACATAGCTAAATATAGCATAACAGCAACAACATTGAATGCATTAGTATAATTTTAGCTTTCCCTTTAAGGCAATGATCATATTCTTATATATAATTTTTATATTCGGAAGATCACATATGATTATGTATCACGTACCCCTTTGCGATGTAGAATTTATAACTATTCATAATTGATGTATATAGTTCTAAATATAAAGCTATAAATTAATGGAATTATGTCATTCATGTGCACATAAATGCTATTTTATTACAACTATCATCCTTATAATCACCTAGTCTAAATCTTCTAAAAATCTATATTTTATGCTATATATATAGCCATTCATATATTGAAGTCCTATTTAAACAGTGTGGGGGAGAATATTTAAAAGGAGAGAATATTTCAAAATCTTATATACACGGGAATAAGTTGTACACTGACGAGTGTATCATGTACGTTTTATTCAAATCTATTTTGCTGGATACGCGCATCTACGGTATTCCATCACTGTAAAAGTATTGCTATAATGTAACAAAATGCGCGACAAGGCGGAATCATGTGGGCTATTAGATTACAGGAATTAATTCTACATGTACATCTCGTTACATCATCAAATACTGAAGAGTGATAAATGCAAGAGTGGAAATGCATGTAAAAATTGCTCGCTACGTTCGCGAACTATTATAGCCAGTCGCAGCGTCTTGTGCGACAGAGCTCATGTCACATTTGTCGGGGAAATGGTCACAGAAATGCAATATTGGTCCGTCAAATGCAAATTATGCGTTGCGTAAAACGCTAGGAAGATTGAGGATTAAATACACTTTGCTTATGCAATGATGCGGTAGTACACAAAACGACAGGGAATACTTTTATTAAAAAATCCGTTTTATTTTGTCTTTCTTTTTTTTTTTAACGATCCTGTGCATTATTACATATTGCCGATATGATTTACGTCGCAACAAGTCGCACACATCAATTCTGCCAGAAGATGACTAAAATCTTTTTACAACTGATTCTCTATTTGTTTCTCCCATTAAAATCCGATTATGTCGGACAATTTGTACCAAAAAACAATGAAAAATTCTACAACAGTTGCGAGCTCCGTCACACGGTCTGTGCTGGACCTCTACCGGAATTGGATTTTCAATGGTTTCGCTTCCTTTTATAACATCTGTTGCATCAATTGTTCTATTTAGTTAAAACAATAGCAAAGGGGGAAATGACCGTACACTTCATGGGGCGATTAAAACACATTTTGCTTAGTTAAGAATATTCGCGCGTATACTATAAAACAATGAAGTCTAATTCCATAACGAAGCTGTTCAATTAGACTAATATGATGATTTTTAAATATTCTAAAATATTTAAAAATGGTTGATCTATAGTCGATAAATGCATCCGATCCGGCATTGTATTGCAACTGCCTTTCGTGAAACTCATGAACATGACACGCGAACACGCGTTCATGACACACAAACGTCATTTCCTTCTTTGCTATACACATTCCAAGGACACGTTGTCATTAATTTACACTTCTTTTCCCTCCTCTATGATTAATAATTCTAATGAAGGTACATACACGAAAGATCGATCGGAAAGTCGATAGCGTCACTATTGAAATAAAACAGGCTTACATAAATTACCGTGTATAATTGTGCAGTCTGATTAAAAATTTGCTCATTTAGCTTGATTAAGTCAGAGTATCGAACTTTCGTGTACGTGGGAGGGAGCTACTAAATACAGCTAAAAATCTATGAGACTGCAGTTACATTTCCCGAATCTGAAAACACGTATAGCGCCCGTTTATACATTTTCTTCAGATGAAAATTTAATCCACTACAAGTTTCTCTTCTTCTTACTGGTTTGTAAGTAGTCAGCGTGTATCAGCGAGGAAAAAATCGATTTGCTGTTGCCAGACTGAGTTAACTCACAATCAGTTCAAGAAAGAAATTCTTCAAGACCTGAACAAGGAAACTTACAATGGGCTCCATAATATAGGCTCGGTTCGCTTTTACTTGCATAATGCGCCCATTATATCTAGATGGTTATTGTGCCGTATTGTTAAGAGATACCATCACACGAAAAACCGAAAGAGTGAAGGAAGAAATGACTGTTCATACCCGGTGTGTCGGATTATGAACGAGATTTGTACTATGCCTGTCGTCACATATATAATGCGGTATTCCATGGCAAAAAGAACTAGAAAGAGAACTGCCTATACCTAGTCCTCTCTATTGCTAAGCATTGGCGTAAGAAATCGGTGGCTTCGGTGATGGTAGCGACACGGGAATTGAAGTATCGCGGACGAAATTGTTTTTTCTTCTTATTTGAAATAACACGATTACTTCTTTGAGAGGGAGATAGAAAGGGAGATAGAGTTAGAGAAAGAGAAACAGAGATGTTCTATAAAATATCTAAGACCGAGAAACGCCGAGACCAATTTAAAATCCATCCTCTCATCAATCGAGAATCAGCTTTTTTGGTTGCTCCCATGTGAAACCGTCTCGTCCAAAGTGACCGTATGTGCTGGTTTGTTGATAAATAGGGTTGCGAAGGTTTAACTCCCTACAAAAAAGATAATTACACCCTTAATTTATTTATCTTTTTGTACATTTGATGTATTATATTACATTATTCAATAAATTATATCACACACATCATATAGTCGTTGCAATATATCACAAGTAAAACAATATTTATCATAACAATTTGCGTAACACAAGTTATATTAAAGTTACGAGAAAAATGTTAAAATTATTTAAGTATACGTACTTGACGATCTTTCCGGGTCGTAAATCGAAGTTCTTGTTCACTATGTCTAGGAGCTCGTTTTGAGAACGCGTGGATGTTCCATAATCAAAAACTGTGATAGACAATGGTTCCGCCACTCCAATGGCGTAGGAGACCTAATATAAATAATCGTAAATTTTTTCATAATACAAAGATATACAATTTTCTTAAATTTCATTACAAAATAGTTGTGGAAATTGCTTGTTTTATTTGAACAAGAATAAAGCTTGACGTTTGTGAGTTTTACCTGTACAAGACAGCGTCTGCAAAGGCCAGCCTTTACCAAAGACTTGGCAACCCATCTCGCAGCGTATGCAGCTGATCTGTCCACCTTCGTAAAATCTTTACCGGAAAATGCACCACCACCATGCGCTCCCCAACCACCGTACGTGTCTACGATGATCTTCCGTCCGGTAAGACCAGCGTCACTCTAAAATTTTAAATAAGAATGTATCAGAGTAACTTGCAAAATATGTTGCACATTCGATTAACATCTGCATTGATTATATTATATAATACTTGGGGACTTTAATAATACCTGTGGACCACCGATAATGAAAAGCCCGCAAGGATTCACATGGAAGATTGTTCTCTCGTCTAAATATCTCGCGGGTATTACTTCTTTGATGACTTTCTCCATGACTGCCTTCCGGAGTTCGTCTAGACCGATTTTTTCGCTATGTTGCAGCGACACCACAACAGTATGGACTCTTATAGGTACGCAGGCTCCATGGTCCATGATATATTCGCAGGTTACCTGTCGTATACATAATTACACATACGTCTTATATTAATTATACATTAATTTTTTAAGTTATTAAAATATTGTAAAAAAATTATATTTAATGGATTATTCTCAGCTAGGTTTTTATCATCATAGCATTCAAGAGTAGCAAATACATAAAATACATCATTGAATAATCATCTCACTGTCCATGAACTTTTTTTTTCTTATTGTCTAGGTCTCTGAGCGTGAAAAGTATCGGAAATGATTAGATTAGAAATTTTTCGACTTCCAGGCGCATCTTCCGACAAATTTTTAAAATTCCATATCGATACTGAAACTTCCGCTTGTTTTATCTTATCAAATTTATCGAACTTTGCCCTTTGTAAATTAAGATAAATAAGAAGTATATACAAACATATGAAAATCAAACCTGTGTTTTTGAATCTGGACGAGCCCACCATAGTTCGCCGCTTCGTCTTAGCTCGGCGATTTTCTGATTCAATTTATGTGCCAGCACGACCGTCAATGGCATACACTCGTCTGTTTCATCGGTCGCGTACCCGAACATTAGACCCTGATGAAAGAAATTGAGTTATTCCAGCTAAAATTTATAAGATATAAGCTTCAAGCATCGAACAGACTTTGTACATATAATTTCAAATACGTAGATAAATTATTTGAAATTACGTGCCGTCAGAATATAAAAGTAAACATTGTATTTTTATGCGTGAAAGAAAAGAAAGCTTGATTAAAAATTGAAAAGCTTTTGTAAAGCGTAAATTAATGCACAAGTATGGGGTATTATACAGTGTATCCCATTTTAAAGTTTTCAATGTTATATCTCGCGAACCGATTATTTTATTAAAAAATGTTTCAGACGAAAGTTGCATGGTTTGGAGAGGGACACATAATCCAGATGTGAGTCATGTCGTAGATGTTATCGTTTTCAAGAAATTTTGAAGGTGACTAATTTCTTAAATAGACCTTGATTTTTTCCTTGAGATAAAAGTTGTAGATCTCGTCGAGACGTTTTCAAAACACTGTAATAAAGCTTTTTTTGTTAAGAATTTCCTGAAATATTTTAAATTTTGACTCAATATTTTTAATGTAAAATATGAAATATCTCATAAAGTATTCATGTTTCGATGTCTTGACTTTCATACTTTTATACATAGAATGAAAGGAATCGAATAATAAGATTATTATTATTTTAATAATAATATTATTGTTATTATTACTCAAGGAAAAAATCAAGTTCCATTAAACAAATTTCTTGAAAGCGATGGCATCTACGACAGGACTCACATCTGAATCATGTGTCTTCCTCCTAACCATGCAACTTTTGTCTGAAACATTTTTCAGTAAAATCATCGGTTCGCGAGATATAGCACTGTAAACTTTAAAATGGGACACTCTGTATATATCTATGAGAAATATGAAGCAACATCTAATAAAAGGTGCCATACAGAACAGAACAGAAGTGATATCAATATGACAAAAGGGATATACTTATTAACAATTAAGTTAACATTAATAAACAACTTAATTTACAAGCTATTTACATTTCACACACCATTCATTACATAACCAACTAACTAGTTTACATAACGACTACTTAACGAATTCGTTTAACAGTATGGTCAGTGGCCAATCTCCTTTGGTTACAATTACTTAACAATAAATTCTTAACTACGGGTTACACTAAGATCATGTTATCCTACTAAAGACGTTATTAATCTACAATAATATAAAACATGCAAGTGCTTCCAAATCTATGGAATCTACAATAACGTAAAACATGCAAGTGTTTCTATATCTATCTACATGAAATTTTTTGCACTAATTGTATATATCCTACACTTCTTATATACCATATCCCGGTAAAGAATCAACGACAGAATAACATTTGTAGCAATGCATTCAAACTACCGTGATAATGTAACAAATATGTGAAGAACACTCAATATGTCATATACCACTTCCACCTCTATAGTGAAGAAATAAAAATAGGCCAGTAGGATTACAAGAAGAAATAAAGAAGTGAAATGTTACTTATACAACTACTGTAACTTGTACTTAGTAGCGCAGGAGGCAAACGGTCAAAGAGAATAAGACAGGAGATAAAAAGAAGAGGAAATTCAACGATGGCAATGCTAATTGACCTGATCTCCTGCTCCCACTTCCTCGTCGCTACGGTTTTCGTGAACGCCTGCCGCGATATTTGGTGACTGAGCGTCGAGCGCCAACAGAACATTGCACAGCTTGTAGTCAAAACCTGTAGAAATCATCGTAGTGAGACAAAGATATTCGCTGCTGTTTTACGCGTCGACGTTGTCCTTGCACGAAATTCCGCCATTTTGATGCGTTGGGTTTTTAACGGACCACGTTGATCCCAATAATCCTGGAGTGACTAAAAACTAATACAATGGCTGCACGTACGAGTTCGGGCACGGAAACTTCATGAAATATCGGAGATAATACTGAATCAAATTCTTTTGAAACTATTTAGTGCATATTATATTTTTTTTATAATTTTATAATTTTATATTTTTATTATAATTAGACACAAAATTTATTACGAGTGAATTTTACGCATATGACCGTGTCCGAACATAGTACACGCAGCCTCACTTTCTATATACATGATAACTAATATCGGGACTTTGTTGGAATCGCATTCCAGTGCTTTGTAAACCATCTCTCCGAGACATCTCTGCCAAATTAGAAATTTCTCCTGCACGATTGACGATTAAAATTGCGAAGAATTTTTCAAGAGATATTTTGCGGTATTATCTTACAACGATAATGCTTAGATAACTCGCACAGGTGCTTGCATTCTCACCTGCGCACACGCACGCACGCAGGCACACGTAAGATGTAACACACGCTTGTGACACACAGAATAGCAAAACAGATTTGAGAACGTCTGAAGTTTAAAGGAGGTCAGAGGAAGAGGATAGTAAGAAGCAAGAACATGGGGTAGATCGTTGACATTGAATTATTTTTGGCTGTTCTGTGGCACGGGCTGAGAATGGGTTATGTACCTGGTCACCTGCACCCACGTCCATCTCTTGCCTGTCCGTATGGACACCATCCGCGATATTTGGGGATTGTTGTTCGATCGCCACCAAAAGGTTCAACGTACGCCAATCGAATCCTGCCACGATATGCTTACGTTACACAGTCTTTATTCATTCTTTTTGCATGATCTTTTTTTTTGTCCGAAAGGTAATGAGCAGGATACTGATTATCCGAGCGATCGAGACATGGAGGAACCAAGTCAAACATCTCAATGTGTGTGTACAAAGAAGAATCCTTATACTCATCTTAGTATTACCATTAATGTTCGATATAAGAAAACAGAAATCACAATGTTTGGTGCTTGAATCTTTTGCGCCATGATTCGATCGTGTTGTCGTGACAATTCGATGAAGGACAATTGTATGAGGCGAATTTTATGAGGACGAGGGAGCTGGCTATCTATTCAGCCACAGAGCATGCATGTGTTACATGAGTAATGATTAAAGTCTCTTTATCGCGAGTGTAAGGATTTTAATTTTTCTCGCGCAAACATAGAATTAACATCCAACAAAGTGTCAGACAATCGGAGAAAGTGACAGACGTGCATCATTGAGACTAAGGGCAGATATAAGCGCGTATCGCATCGGCCTGTTGCTGTACCTTTTGAAGAATCGTCGTAGCCGATGTGTTGCACTGTATCCCGAACGATCTTCTGATAATCCACCACAGCCTTTGATGTAATCTCCCCGCACAGAAGTATCATCCCAGTTTTCGTTACGGTTTCTATTGAAAATAGAAAAACTCGATTAAGTATAGTGTAACACATCTACATAATGAAATTACATATAGAATATATTTAAATGCGATTATATATTGAAGGAATGTTATATAAAGTAAATGTTAAGGCAGCTATATATGTACTTGGGAAAACATTTTTTTTTCTTTCAAAGATTGCTCGTTTCGATAATATATTGCAAATGCAATAGATGCAGGAGTCAAAAGTTCCGGCCTAGAACTAGTTCAGGGCTGAACAAACTAATGTATAAATAGAATACATATTCATACATGATACGTGTTTAAATGCCTGTAGAAATCAGCACTGTCTTGGCGAAACTTACCGCATGCTACTTTAGCGTCGGGGTCTTGTGTCAGGTGTGCATCTAAAATGGCATCACTTATTTGATCACACATTTTGTCTGAAAAATAACATAAGACATATAAATATATAATACTAATCAAAGTGAATTATTAATCAAAACCATTAGAGGATTTCCAATATCTATAAACATGATTAAAATATAATTAAAAAACCTTGTAAAGAAAGTAAATATAAATGTAATAAACAAAAAATAAGAGAGAATAAAGGACCCCGCCATATCCTTGTGGAAATTGGGTTTCGGTGACATTAGCTGAAACTTTGGAAATAAATAGTTTATGTAATGCTGACCAAAAGTCACAATGAGCAAAATTCACAATAATCAACCGTTTAGATGCTATCAGCGTTCATAAGTCAAAATGTGTTATTTCTGTACTATTGTGGTACAATGGATTTCGGTGTAATTGGCTGAAACTGTAGAAATAGATAGTTTATATGATGCTGATTGAAAGTTGTAATGGGCAAGATTCACAATAATCGTCATAATCGATCGTTTAAGCGCTATCAGCGTTCAAAAGTCAAAATAAGGCATTATGTCAGTACTATTGTGGGACAGTGGATTGCAACGTATTATTCTACAGAATCACACAACTTATTCTTCTTGTTAATACAAAAATATGTATTTATGTGAAAAAAATGTATATGCATGTATGTGAATTATGTGTTATAAGATTATAATTCATATATGTATATATACACACATGCATGTATACATATTTTCTTCACATAAATACATATTTTTGTATTAACAAAAAGAATAAGTTGTATGATTCTGCAGAATAATACATTGCAGTCCACTGTTTTACAATAGTGTTGACATGCATAACGCCTTATTTTGACTTTTGATCGCTGATAGCATCTAAACGGTTGACTATTATGAATCTTGCCCATTGTGACTTTTGATCAGCATCACATAAACTATTTATTTCCAAAGTTTCAGCTAATTTCACCGAAACCCAATTTCCATAAGGATATGGTGGGGTCCGTTATTATTATATAAAGGAATAATAGCATAATAATTAATTTTTATTCTGTCTGTATTATAATATAATTTAAGAAAAGCAGCGAATCGCTAATCCAAGATTAGTTCGCCTAAATTGCTCACGTAACTCGTTTCTTTCTTTATCTTTGATATAATTAGAGCCGAGATGTAGAGAGAAAAAACAAGTCATTAACCGCAGAGATAATTAGCAACGTACGAGCCGATTGCAAAAAAATAATTTACTATTCGTTATTTTTTAAACAGTTGAAGTTAAAAGACAAGAATTACCACATCAAGATGTGTAAAAATGAGCTACATACAAAATCGAACGTTTAAATAAATTCGGAAATAGTATTGCGATTTTTTTTTTAGAATGTTAGTGGAATTTCACGACAACCATCTTGGATTGAGTATCAGAAATGAAGAAATTTACACAAACAATTGTTATATGTATAAATTTTCATAGGCATTTTTTTAAAATAAAACTATTTGAGAAGAGAGTTGCATGAAGCACAGACATATGGAACACCGCAGAACTGTTATCAGCTTCATAGGCCGGATATTCATAGTAGGATCTTATATTTAAGACCATCTTAAGTAAAATCTTAAGATGTAATGAACCAATCACAGAGCCGTATTAGCATCTTAAGACATTACTTAAGACGGTCTTGAAATAAGATCCAACTATGAAATACCGGTCATAAAATTATTATGTTCTTAAATGTTAATTTGTTTTTGTATTACGAGATTACTTTATCAAGTCAAAGCTATTTCGAGCTATGATCTTTTTACGATTAGTTGCAAAAGTCCCTTGCGCGATTTCCCCATTCCTGACATCATATCCTGTAAGATGACTAATACAGATAATGTTGAGTCGTTGATATAATCGTGGATTATAAAGCTTACGGTTTAATAATGAATCATTGGAAAAGCATTAAAAAATGAGAGTTGGGAAAAAAAGATTAAACAAATGTGATGGAGGAAGAAGAAAAAAGCGCTGATTTCTGGCTCAGTAACGAATAATAATAATAATAAATGATAATAAACGTTTGTCAGTCACAAACCCTCTGTGATCAATGGCGGTCGTTTAGAGAACGTTTCGGTTGGAAGTAGAGAAAAAAGGGGTAAGAAGAAAGCATTGTGTCTCAAAAGGAACAGATGTTCGTGAAACGAGAGCACTAAAGCAGCACTTCATATGTCGCGCTTTCGAGATATGAAACAATTTTTTTATTATATATAATATATATAATATAAAGATGCTTTTTTTGTGTGTGTGTGTATGTGCATATAAATTATAAATATTTTAATTTTGTATTACTTGATATGATCTTCGCGCATTCCATAAATTTCGGATACACCTATATCAAATGCCGCATTTGGCGATTGTTATCATTGAGATTAGGACATGTATCAGTCTATCAGTGTATCAGAGTATTAGATAAAATAGATATTTGACGAATATTCAGATTTACGCGTCTAGTGTAAAATAGTGTATCTGCGTTTGTAAATAAAGAATAATATTTTTGCGATTAATAATTTCAATAGCTATGAGAAATTAAAATAATTGGTTAATTCCTGTGCACCGGGTCCTACTTTTGTTACTAACATACATTACGGCAGCTTTGTTAGTGCCCTACTTTTTACATGTTTTCCATATTCATGTTCTTTGTAATTATTCGACTTATCATAAACAAATGTATGTAACGATATGAAATTATTATTATTCACTACGACCAAACGTCGGTCTCTCACGGGCTCTAAGGCCAGTTCTGGAAGATTCCAACGGGTATAGGACAAAAGGAAGCACAAAGCGAGAAGGGGGTCCCCGAAGCCTGTTCGTGTTACTCAATCATAGCTTCATGTTTCTCTTTCTTTCTCTCTGCCCAAGAAGTCTGCGATGCCTACAACAATCAAGTTATATCTTATTTCTACTCCAGAAGCAGACAATCGGCACGATAACAATTTAACGGTTCAAGCCAATCGATTCCGAGAAGAAACATCAACAAACATTTGAGCGGCGTCGACGAGCGACCAGCCGCGCCACCTAGGTCGCGAACAGAATCATCTAGAAGCTCTAGAAAATGGCGAACTTCCTTTCGCGCATGACAAACGATCGCTTGATGCACGCAGACTGGATTCGTGACAATCAAGCTCGCAATAACGAAGCAATAAGAAAGTAATAACGAAGAGAATTCGTAGAACGACCGCATTCCATCTTCCCGACCGGTCTCGCCTTAGCACAATTAGCTGTTCCCTTTTCTCACAGTCCTATCACTTCTATCTATAACACAGAGAACGGTTGATCTCGATTAGCCTGCGTTAATGCTAATGCATGCTAACGTAATGCATTTTTACATACGAAATATACGTAACTCAACGTTGACTTGTATCGATTCAGCAGCATCTGCGCTTCGGTGAACGTTCAAGAAAAGAATCTAGAATGGATGAGCTTTTTCGGGTTTCATCAAGCTCGTTCCAGAAAGAGGCTTTTACCAGATAGCAGAGACCTTGCATCTGTGTGTTCCTTGGTGTCTCCGTTGCATTTTCTGCACTCGAGACGAAATGAGTAATCAGACTCGACAGAAAGGAAACGGGATAAAAGGGACGGAAGGTTCAACTGCAAAGAGCCAAGCTTCTAACGAAACTATAAGTCCTGTGTCCTCTGTTTCCAATCGCGTTAGGCGTCTTTTGTGTCTATACGTATCTCGAATTTTTCGGTACATATCTGCGGTACGTATCTCGGAGCAACGGGGGTTCTCCCTATCTAAAATGAGATGCGGAAAGGCGCCGCCAAGGCACGTTACGGCACGGCACGGGTCCATTCAGGCGGAGGCCAATTTCGGACACGACGCAACCGGCGTCCGCCGAGAGCCGAGCGCGGTTCGCGCGCGCCGATCGCAGCGCGATCGGCGCCACGAGCACATGGCGACGCGGCGGCGCGCCAGCCAGCGGCAATGTGCCATGTCCCCGGCCCCGGCCAGGTCACGCCGCGTCGCGTCGGCGAGAAAATATGTAGAAACGCGGAGATCCCTTTGCGACCCGTTCGCTCGTGATTCGAGCAAACGCCTTTTTTTTTTTTTTAGAGCACAATCCCGGCCGTTCGTCCCGGGAAGGGAACGATCGGCGGAGTGTCACGGGAAGGCGGGAGACGAAAGACGTGTATGGGGACGTGTATGCGTCAATCGAGATGAGATCTCGATCGGGGGACATGATGAAAAAGGGTAGGTAGGTATAGGAAAGAGCGCGCGGTACAAGCGCCCGGGATCAGACGACTCTCCTCCATGATGGTGGTAGTGGCGGCGGCAGTGGTGGTGTGGTGGTGGTGGTAGTGCGAAAGCCGCAAGAGGTGTACAGGGGGACGTAGAGAGAGCGAGAAAGAGAGAGAGAGAGACAGATAGAGAGAAAGAGAGAGAAAGATGAAAGCTTTTCCGACCGATAATGCAGGGTCGCCCGATAAGACCCGGCGAGGGGGTTGGTCGTCTAACGGGTGGTCCCCCCCGGGCGGCGGGGGGAGGGAGGGGAGGGGGAAAAAGACGGCTTCTCTCACCTGGGTGTCCCTCGCCGACCGATTCCGAGGTGAAGAGGAACGAGGTGTCCTGCTGCAGCTCGGGCGGCGCGTGGCCGTTCGCGTAGCCGTTCATATGGTGCGCGGTCTCCGGCATCTTTCTGCGTTTCGGGGTCGTCGCCGCCGTTGTCGCCGTGTCGTCTCTCGTAACGGGTGTAGTTGTCGTCGGTCGTCACTCAGAATCGTTGGGGGGGCAGGTGCGGGGGGGTCGATCGGTCACCGCCGCGCCGTCGTCGAACACTGCTGTCGCGTACGGCCGCGAGCGAACTCGTCTCCTCCACTGACTCCACGTGCCTCTGCCTCTGCCTCCTCCTCCTCCTCGACGCCGTCGTTGTCGCCGTCCTCGTCGTTTCCACTCCGCCGCGCGCCTCGCTCCGAGTTTCACCGAGCCCGCTTAAAAAGGTCGGTGGGGTGCAATCGAGCCGCGTCTCTCTTCACCAGGGCTGTACCCCGCGTGGCTCTTCTAAGAGGATAGACGCGACCGAGCGAGAACGGCGTGCACGAGAGGGAGAGCGGGTCGTCGGGTGTCGGAAAGTGAGCGCGCGAGCTCCACACAGGCACACGGCACACCGCGTAATGATCGGGGAGTTTAAGGAGTTATCGGGACGAATGGGACGAGACGAGACGAGAGTGAGAGACGACGCGCCGCGACGCGTAGCGGGAAGTGAAAGAGATTCCCCGGCGCCTGTCGTCCTCTATTTATAATCTCGGTTCCGCCTGCCCGCGCGGCCGACTGGCACCCCGGTCACGTGACGCGCTCGGGCGCACGGCGCGGAATTCGAGTCGGGATCGAATCGAAGATCGGACGGACGATCGCGGTACGTCTCGAGCGCGCGTCTTCTCTCGCCGCGTCGCGCCGCGCCGGTTTTGCCGCTCCTCCGCTTCGCTTCTCCGGTCGCCCTCCTCGACTCCACGTGCTTCCCCTGCGAAAAAAAACGAAACGCAAGTTAGAGGTCAGAGTCTCTCCGAGGACGCTTGCTGGGGATTATTCTATCGCGAAACTGGATAATCGCGTTGGCGATTATTCCTCTTGGGAGAGAAGTACTTAATTTCTGAAAACGTTTAGTCAAATGGTTTATTTTCTGAAAGAAATGCAACGTTTTGACGAGTTTTAGAGAACAGATATACACCGATACTGATGCTACGTCATTTTACAATTAGTAAGATGAATTTGTATAATTTCATTTGTAAAACTTATATTGTGCACGTTCATTTTTTATCTATATTTATCTATTACAGTTATACATATACTCTGATGAAAAAAATTTCTCATATTTTCTTTGAGAGACTTATGAAAAATTCTGAAAAAATACAATATATTAAATTTTTCAGATACTCAGAAATAATTAGATGCGGATTTTCTGAATATTTCAGTATCCGTATGTATTATACATATACAGTATCCAAATGAAAAAAAATTTCTTATATTTTCTTAAAAAATTTGTAAGAATTGAGACTTAAGAGAAATTCTTAGAAAATACATAAAATTTCTCAGATACTTTTTTAGGTACTTAAAAATAATTAGATGAAGATTTTTGGAATACTTCAGTATCCGTGTGTATGAAAATTTCTGATAAATTACACAGACTTTCTCATATTTATTCAGATTTTTACAAAGATGTGTGTGTTGGCGGGAAAAATTTGAAATGTTAAACCATTTGCTATTTTATTGGAGTTTTTCTGAAAAACGTTCTAATTCTTATAAAAAAATTCTGATAAGTTCTGAGCATTTAGAGAAAATCTGAAAATTTTTATAGAAATTTTGATTAATATGGAAAATTCTGAAACACTTTTCCACCAGGGTATATATGTATACACATACCCGCAAAAATTTATTTCTTAGATTTCTCAAACAAAAACGATATTACACATAATTTACTTAATTATTCAGAACGAGTATATTTTTTTACAACAAGCACGGATATTCATTTATATCAATATTCACATATAAATAGGTATGCAATTATAATTACATATTATAATAAAAATTACACCATTAAAAAACTGTTATTAAAAATAAAATAAAAATAAAAATTTTCGTTTGAGTCATCATAGGTAAAATCTTAATTGTTAAACAAAATAATTATTATTCGAAAGATTTATTTATAATTCTATTATTAAAAAAAATAACTGACATAGAGTGTATACACTTAAACACCCTGTATATCAAATATTTTCTATATTGCCAAGTATTTCAACAGTAATTATGAATATTTAATCCATATTAATGCGCTGGCAAGTACTTCACATCTGACTAATATATCCGTTTATATTATGTTCGTATACATGAAATACTGTAAATAAAAGTTAAAATTGTATAATATGGTCAATTTCTATTTCCTTGATTGAAAATTCGCTGAATTTCCTGATGTTTTTAATTTGCTAAATTATTACACATAACGAGAATATGAGAATTTCATTGATAAACGCTATTTTTATATAATAATTAATATTTATTAATCGCGTAGCTATTTGTATCAAAAGATCTACCCAGCATTTTATAATGAACACTTTGAAACAATTATATTATTCTGTCAATCTCGCGTACATCAATAATTTCTCGAAACTCACGCGAGTAAATTAATTTTTCTATATATATTATATTATATCATTATCTAAAATATATTTATTAATTATTTCAATTATCATCTAAAAATTATTAGCATTATAGTTTATTATTGCAACTCTCTTTGATGAAATAAAATCAGTTTTGCTTTTAAATAACGATAGTCCAACTGTCGAATGTTAGAAGTTAGAAATTTGAATTCTTAAATCCGAGAACATAGATATCTAATAGATAGCCCGAAGGTGATGACGCTATGAGAAGTTTACAATTTCTTTTGATACATTCAACGTTTCTCCTGATTATTCGTCGAGATCAACATGGCACTATGATCTCGACGAATAATCACTTGGGATTCGCTTCGTCATACTTTACATTTGGACCTTTTCATATTGCATCATGTGCCGCGGGAGTGATCTGTGAAAGTTACAGGAAAGTTACTGTCCGTATCTCCAACCCCCTCGCGGTTTAACTCTGAACAATAAGTAGAATTTTCCGGATTTCTGCTCTTAATGTGCGCGCAATTGCGGGAACGTATATGTACATAGAAGCCGACAAGTGCAGCTTGGATGCTTACCGATAACACCGGTCAAGTGCTTATCAGCACGCGTGATTCCAAGTCGCGTTATCTTTGGAGTGCTTGAGAGCTTCTAAAAGGGCGGAATTCCGTTGTTGTAGAGCGTTGTCGCGTATTCCTGACACAGCCGGAAATGTAATTCGCGCAAGACACAAGATGAAGCCGCGGTTGCGAAATTTGAGCACAAGATTCAGCGAGAGACCAACGTTATCGTCACTCGACTCGGAATTGCACTATACGAGAGTGTGCAAGCCGGCTAGACTTTTATATATCGCTCTCGAAGATATTCTTGAGAAATTCTTGAAGTGGAGTGGGATCGGCGGACGCAGCTATACTAGGATGTTGAATGACACACCAGTTTTACAGTAAATTGCACAAGTGTTTATTTGTTCTCTCGGGGTGATATGTAAATATAATTGTAAATCTGTCCAACACACGATATGGAGATGATTTAGAAGTTGGAATAGAAGCTGGATTGTGTGTTGTTTGGATGATTTAGAGATGAATAGAAACTGGATTTATTCATCTAAGATTATTTAAGACCGAGATTTGTGATACACGCATAAGATGACTTTTGATAAAGGATTTATGGAATAAAACAGTTTTCAACCGAGCTTGAATCCAAAAATCTACTAAACTAAATAGCTTCAAATCAAATTCGATATAGAACTAAAAATATCTAAAGCGAGCACTTGTATAATTGACAACCTATGGAACTGTTAAACTTCTGTGTAACTTCGAATTGGAAGGTCTCGAATTAGGAATTCGACTAAACAAGAATTTGCAAAGCAAGGCATCTATAGGATTAAAAATTTTTTTGTGAAATATGCGATAATATAGAAAATTAATAAATATGAATTCTGTGTTTGCGGAAGCATACACTTAATTTTGCAAAAACAAGAACCTTAAGATCAGCAATTAAAAAATGTATCAACAAGTGACATCTTCGAATTTGCAATTATCTCTTTGATAAAACGTTATATACATATATGTATATTTTTTAATTATTGGTAAAGTTTTGCTTATTGTGAATCTTGTATATTTATTTTTTCAACAGATCGACTCGTGGAGAAACTTAATACGCAATACACGGATAACATGATGTAATCGTTAATGACGTTAAAATTGCCGATCATTTCATACGTCATACAGTACATTACTCGTAATAGTGACGAGTTGCGAATCATGTTAAATGGACGTGAAACGATTGCGTGGCTGACTAGTACTTAAGTTTCAACGCGATAATGATTCTCACCTATAGTATCTCATCAGATATTCGATATAAATAGAAATGATTTTCTAGCTACTTAATTAAACAAACAGCAATCATTAGCTATAATAAATATAGACATACCTAATTAGTATTAAATATCAATCTGCGAATCTAAAGAAATTCTAAAGATTGTCGCAATTTCTTTTCGTATCGGCTTTCCTTCTCTATCGTGATAATTATACATTGTACATTTTATGGTTTTCCTGAATTATCATAATAGTGCATCTATAACGAAGTTCAGAAGTTTGTAAATTAACTTAATAATTAATGTGTATTATAAGTTATTTATCGTCGCTACAAATTGATTTATTTTATTGATAATCGACAATCACCGTTTTCTAAAATTACACGCTTTATATTTAATACACGCTTGAATAGAACGATAAATGTTATAAATTTAAAATCAACTATGATTTTATATAACTCAATCGCAATAAACTTGTTTTAATTGTTTGAAATATCTGATAGTCATTTTAGAATAAAAATCTCGACCAGGTTTTGCTTGTGAAAATGTTTAAACAAATTTTTAAAGTGTACACACGCGCGCGCGCGCGTGTATATGTATGTGCGAATTGATTTGATTAGTATCCTGCTGAAAATGTCATCTATTTGATGACTTGTTTAATAACTGTAGGTACTTTGCGACTTATATACTTTGCGACGTGGCTTTTTGTTGAAAAAGGTTAAGTGGCCGGTAAAAAGGAAATTTCATTTGCATTGCACGAGCAGTGACACTGATTGTGAGCCACACCGATAATAAATTCAACAGCTCACAATAATTTTAGTAACAACAGAGATTTAACGGAAAGCAAATGAGGGTCATCTCCTGTCGATGGTGTCAAATACATATATGCTCTCTGTTTATTGGCTCTGCTTTACAAACAACTCGTCTTTGTCGTTAATTTCATAAAAAGAATACGCCAAGATTAATAATAAACCATGATTTTGTAATAACATTGCATACGCGGTGTTGTAATAACGATACACGCGCTGTCTCTTTTTGTATTCGCCGAAGATTATTTTAATGCAAAACAATCTCCGAAGGAGGTGGGGAGCATAATCAATGTGACGAAACTCTCGATTTTACTATCGCAATTAATGTAGGATTATTACCAGAGCCTAATTCGTCAACAGTGATTTAGTTGGTTGATATCATTGCTTTGCATAAGGCGATTTTTGTACGTTTTCGCTTTTCAATAATTATTTTTATTTGAATAAAATATATTTTGAAATTGGGCAACTATACTAGTATAGCTACAGTGAAAGCAAGTCGACATGAGACAGTGTTACCAGTAATGATATTTTTAGTGAACACGCATTGCTTAGTGCTCTAAAAAGTGTTTCTATTTAATTTCAAGTTTAGTGTCCAACTTAAAAGGAAGCTATTTCGTGAAAAAAATTGCTTAACTAACAATTGTAAATTCTGTCGTTTCTGCTCTTTCGTGATAAAAAGCCGTTTAAAATATGAAATCTTAAAGGAAAAGTTCAGAAAAAGATTTATCGGACATACGTAACATACGTAAGTTACCTACATATTCTTTTTGTAATGTTATCTCGAGTATGATGTTGATAGCTATTTATAAACTTTAAGATACTATTATACATATACTAATACCATTATGTCGTAGCAATGACGCAAAATATAAAATATGGGCCCTTATGATACAATGTTAAAAACAAGTATTTTGTATTTAATATTTAAATACAAGCAATTTAATATTTAGAGCTAAGAATACGATATAATCTGCATCAGTAGCAACAGATAACTGAGTAGTTGCGGATAAAGTGCTGACTACATAGAAACTTATATGTACACGTGCACTGGATAGATCTTGAGTTCGTTGATTCTTCAGTTCAACATTGCGATTCAAGCGAAAAAAATTAAATTGAAAAAATAAACTGCATCTTTTTTGTGCGAGATCTTTGCTCTTAAGAAAATTAAATTTAAAAGTTTTGTGTTCAAACACCTGATCCATGTAATTGAATAACTTGATTGGCGCGTCTATATTTATTTATTACTCTGCATTCTTTATTTATGCTACATTTTATTTTTGGTTGTAAATGTTAACATTGCAAGTGCAGCATTAGACTATTAGATTAACTTGACTACTGATTAACATTCATGTGAATAATCAGATATTTTTTTTATTATACGAAACATTACAAACAAATTTTTTTTAATTCGCAAAAATTTTTAATTTTTTTCTTACAATTTTCCACTTTTCTTTTACATCTCTCTAATTGCACAAAATTATAATAAAGATGTTTATAATAAATTATAATAAAGACGTTTTTACATTATCATATCTAAATGGTCGGAATTTTCTGCAATTGGAATTTTTGGCGACCTAAAGTATCATTATCTATCTATGTATATGTGTACCTAAATTTTCTATTGTCAGCACCAAATTATTGATGTAAATTATTAATATAGATAATATCACTGCGACAATATTTGAAAAAGTCACAAGAATTGAAGCAGAATATTCGAAAAGCGGGAAAGGAAGAAGAGAGCATGATTGTATCTCAAAAAAGCAAATATGCTTAAAGAAGAAAGAAAAGGAATGTGACAGTATATGCGAATGTAATTAGATTATCAATTTTGCATCTCGTTAACATAAAATCGGTCGATAAATTATAATCGTTAATTGCAACGCATGATCGAAATTTGATATTTCCAGCACAATTGCGATTTGTTACTGTGCTTCTTCACCAGTTTTGTATTAAAATCGAGCAAGTCTTTTTTACTTGCTGACAATTAATTAATTTTTTTATTTGGCTGTTCGGTATGCAATTTAAAATAAGATATCTTCCTGCGATAATAATTATTATCAGACCGCGTTTGATCATTAATTTTTTCACATTTTTTTGCAAAACTATGCTAGAATTTGCATAAAAACATGTTGCTATAAACATTTGATAAATTCAATAATATCAATGATATCAGCAGGCTTTGTTGCAACATGTAATCCATACAAAGCTGTTTATCTGGATTACTTGTAAAATAACATGCAAGATTAATGGTAAGTTTGATGAGCAAGTTTCCTGATTCTTATTGAATATCGCACTTCTCACTCGTGATCCATTGGAACAAAAGCACACGTGAATCCTATTGCAAGATGCTTGACACACATACATGTTTTGATAATTCCATTATCGTTACTACTTTGCATTCTTTATTCTATATTATGCACTGTCTGTGTGTGTGTGTGTGTGTGTGTGTGTGTGTGTGTGAAAGCCACTGGATGCTCGCTTCATGAAAGTATCAAAATATTCATAATCTTCAAGTCATAAGCGATTAAAAATTAAAATTTTTTGAATGAAGGATAAGACTAGATATCTGAATTAATTTTAGGTAGGTATAACAATAGATGGGTTAACAAATTTTAATTTAAAACGCATTTACAGAGATTAAATAATACAAAAAATTTGCAATTTAAAAGTTACAATAGTGATGACTTTCTTTGGCATTTTCGCTAATAAAAAATCAAATCGACTTATAAATTAACTACAAAATTTTATTAAAAAACTTGAGTTTAAGATATAATATAATTATTTAATAACAAAAAATTCAATAAAGAATCTAATTAATTGTAAAAAAACTTGATGTATATCTCAGTATTTTACGATAAAGTACAATAATTTTAATTATAATGGAAATTTCAAATTTCATATTTAATGACGCATTGTATTTTAAATTAGAAATAATTATTTCAAAAAATAATTATTGAAAAAATGCAATTGCATTGCAATACATTATTTAAAATAAAGAATAAATAAATAAACCTTAATTTATTGACGAGGGAGATAAAAACTATTTTTGAATCTGTGATTACAATGAAATAATGAGGTAAGTGAATAATTTTATTACAATAATTTATTCTCGAAAACTGCTTTAATTCTTAATCGCAATGGTATAAAATAGCCGGACTTTCTATCTCACCCAATTCGCGTGAGAAAATATATTCGTCGAATCTCAGAGTTTTAGTTTACTAAATAAATATTTGCTGACAAATATATTTATGATGATAACTAATCAAATATTTAAGATGTCAAGTTTCAAGATATTTTAAGAACTTGATCAATATGTACATCCATAAATAGTAGCATATATTTATAGATGCATGGATTACTATCCATATATTTGTTCAGTATAAGTAAGAATTCGATGTTGTCTTAATGATATACGTAAACTCATATAAACTAATAAATACCTAATTACTTTATGCTGATGTTATTTTGTTGCGAAAAAATATTTTAATTTAAATTGCATATCAAAGAGCCGAGTGAAAAATTTCATCAATTCAGAAAAAAAAATTTAATCTATTTACGTCAGTTTAAAGTTTAAATAATTAAAAGTCATAAGTTATCGGAAAAAGCCACCAAAATTAACTTCTTTATTATAAAATTATCCACTTATCTTGTTTATTCAGGATTTACTCGGGAATTCAAACTGCTTTTCGCTTGTCGATGTTAAATTTCACCTGTTTAACATCGCGGTAGTTGCGTTTAAGCGTCTTCTGATCGCAAATTAAATCAATATCATTCGCGGGTTCATCGAACCGGCAAGCGCAGCATACGTGGTTATCTAATTAACGTGAATTTTTATCGCGTTCATTACGCGGTAGATACATCAAAGTCGAACAATTGATAAAGTGATCCTCTGTGCTCGTATCGTTATTACATGTCATACATGTGATCAACGTAAATATGTATCACTGATGTTTATATTTTGAAGATTTCAGCTGACGTACGGAAATAATAACGGTAATTCGCGTTTAAACTGTTTTGCATTTATATATATTATTTGCACAATGTAAAAATGAACACACCTCGTATTACGATACACAACAGGGAAAGATGTTCAATTAGTGAAATCTAAGATTCGACTATTTTATTTTACAATACATTTTTTTATCGTTATACATACTTATAGTAATTATTATTTAAAATATAATTATTATTATTTTATATAATAATTATATGGTTAATAATACGCAAATCGTCGCGTCGCGTAAAAGAGTCACGGTCAGTCTCGCTCCGCGTGTACATACTTGGCGCGAGACACTACCGTGTCTCTTGATGATTATATAATGTAGTTAATATAATGTAATCATTTTTTTAATCATTGATATAAATTGATATAAATAATTATATAATTTAATATTTATGTGTTTATTATTATTTATATGCAATTAAAAAATAAATTTTGTTAAATCACTTTTTGATAAGAAATTGCACGTACATATACGGACTGATCTTCCTTGAACGGCGTTTTATATAATGAAGCTCTATTTTCAGAAACAGATTATGGTGCAATCGACTCATTAAATGATGTATGACTTCCGCCGTGAATGCGGGTACGCTCTATACCGATCCTCATTTGCCTGTGGATTCGAAAAGTGCATTGTTTCATGATTTAAGATTTTGCGAATCCTCGCGAGTGAGAGTCAGTGATGAGAAAGGACGAAAAATTCACGCGATAAATACGCACATGTTGACTAAACGAGTTCTTCAGCTCGCATGTCTAATTCTGGAAATTATTTGACGAGTTAGAGAGGCGATACAAGCTAAAAAAAAAAAAAAAAAGAAAGGCACCTTGTCTTATCGTTATCCCGCGTGACCGCGTTTTAAAGACTTAGTAATCTCTCATAAATATGATAGATATCGCGCTTAATTCCGCGAATCTAACGGTTCTTTTGCAGAAGATTTCTTTGACCCCGAACGAACTCAATCTCAACACAGCCAGATTTCGACGATAAAAAATCATTGGAGATCATCACCTCCACGACTCGTTACGACATTGGTCACAATATTATTGATGTCCGCTCCACAAGTCAACGTCACGTGTTCCATCACAAATAATAATCGATATAGCCTCTTACAACAATTACATTATATCAACAGCAAATTTACAACGTTACAGCTAATTGCGTTATCGTTATCTGTCCCACGAGTGTAATATGATACACGGCGATATTGTATCATTTCCTCTCATATAATTCTCGTGTGATGCGTGTGCAATGAATCATATTTCGTTTGACTGCACAATTTGACCGAGATGAGTATAAGCATTATATAACAATCGACACGTGGCTTTTACATAATCCTCTTTTGCATAATTCACAATTTTTTTTTACATCTGAATAGAACGGAACGCTGGAATAGGATAGTGTCACCGCGGGGTTGCAACGCGTGAAGAATAGGAGATGTTCCGTTATATATCTTCTATTTTTCGTTCAAGCCACGCAAATCGAACAATACGCTTTGTCATTGTAATTAATTTCTTTATCAGTAAAAAGATTTGAAAGTAACAGGATTGTAAATTTATTGCGCCAATGCTCTACTGATACATATATGCCTTCATTATTTAAGCGCAAGTTACTATTTTTAGCATAAAACAGCATAGTTCACGGCTAGCGAGAAATTTATTCTATTCAATAAATCTATTGAATAATGCTACTAACATTTTTCTGTCTACTGTAGTATTATACTACTATAGTACTAATACTACTATAGTATTATGATTAGACGTCGGATTTTTTATATGCAGATTGGTGAAAAAGAGCAATTAATAACTAAGATTTTGTTATTTATAATATTCAACATATTTATACCTAACACATATGTCGCAGTAGAAATATGATGGATATTATAAATAACATGAATTTAGTTATTTAATTGCTCTCTTCCACCAACCCGCATCTAAAAAATCCGAGATATCTAATATACTATTAAATAAGTATTATATTATATAACATGTTGTTAAAATGTGCAAGTTATAAAAAGTTATAAAAGGTACCTTACAAAAAATCCCATCAGAATCGAAGAACATTTTATTCGTGATGACTCTTATAACTTATTAAGACATTTCAATATTATGCCACGACTTCCAGCAGAAATCAATACGAAGTCCTTTATAATGAATTTTGGACCACCAAGAGTATAGTATTTAATCTGATACGAAGTTTAGTCTACGATCTAAGGTGGCTGCTAATTTTAAAATCGTAAAAGAGTCTCGACCTACCGTTATGCGTAAATATACATATATATATACTAGCGAGCACTGATAGCGCGTTGATTCGTTATCTTCGGAATAAAATTTCAAAGATATAATATAACATGAAGAGGTTCGGCGTTTCCGTGCGATAATCGATTACGATTACGTTCCTTCATAAAGTCGCGATGATCATGATTCGATCGTGACGCCGAAAAAAGAAAATTAACAGAAACTAACAGAAAGTCGCTAACACAAAATTGCAATTGCAATCGTTTTATTTCTGCAAACTTTACGCTGCTACAACCTGCAGGTCAGTTAGGATATTCGCGGTTTGCCTCCGTATATGTTCTATAGAGACGCAGAATTTACTTTCGACGCGACTTCACATTTAAAGCGGACCGAAGCGGACCCTACGAATTATGAATTCAGTATCGAGCTCCGAATAGCACGGAGACGCTACGCCGCATATATAGGACACGGATTAAATCGCCGTTTCTCTCTTCACCTACAAACGTCCCGAAGTGAAATTACAAAATCATCGACTTCTTTTGCATTCTGTTATATAAAATTGTTATATAAAATCATATCGGTTTTATCGGGCCGATATTAACTTTGTTGGATCAGAAGTTCGGCGACCCTTGACACCAGTCCAGAAGACCGGATTCGGCAATTGGCGCTTTCGAAGATCAATCTAACGAAAAAAGAAGAGAGAACGACAGGGAGAAGAGGGAGAGAACGACGACGAGAGGAGGATAAAGAAAGGGAAGAGCTCACTCGTCTCAACCTTGACCTCTGACAACCCCCTTTTTCCACCGACCCTCCCCGAGAGAGATTTCCATCTCCCCCCTCTCTCTCTCTCTCTCTCTCTCTCTGTCTCCCCTAACTCACATCCTCCAGTTCCGACTCCTTATATACGTCTTATCTACGCGGAAAAAACCGTCGATCGATGCCCAACAAGAGGCGCACACCGCTGCTAAAAATAGAAGTCTCCTAAATGTTGAAGCAGACCCCTCTCGCGTTCGCTCTCTCATCCTTAAATTATACTTGACCGAAGACTGTGAGAATTCGAATACTGCGCAGGAGAAGAACTGCAATGGAGCCCCTGAGAAACGTTTTAATCCTTTGCCGCGCTATTGCTTTAATGCCTTGCCCGTTACGTTTCAACTGATTTCAGTTTAGTGTCGCGTGTCTTTCGTGCCGTGTACTTAAATCTCGATGATATTAAATAATGGTATTCTAGCTGCCGCAAAGTAAACAATCTTATGTAATTGGTTTTAAAATAAACTTTGTATTAGTAGGTTATTGAATTAATTATTAAAAGTTAATTAATTTCAAAATTTGTTAAGTTTTGATAAATAATAATTTTCTCGATATTTTTAATAACCATATTTTTCAAGAAACAATATATTATGTGTATATCTATTTTTCGCCACCCGTATACAAGTCTGGAATATTTTGTATAGGGGAGAACTTGACACTAGGTTTTTTGCCAATTTAAATCTATCGTATTAGAAACTTGTCTTTCCTACTGTAAATGCGTCACTTGTTACATTGAGTGGAATATTCTTTTTTATAATTTAGGTTGCTCCTGTCGTGTTAGTCGGGTGTACGAAATAGCTCGTTTCAAAAACATCGCAAATTTACGAGCACTTTTAAAAAATTGGAGGTCATGAGTAAATTTTTCTTCCCTCTATTTTCATTGTTCCGTTGCATGCTTTTTTGAATTACTATAGTCGTAATTTCTTTTTGGTCATAAGAAATATTATAGTTTTAAATAATTTTTCCTGTATTTAGTTAACCGTCATTGTAACATAGTTTACAAATATAATCTTCTTTGTTCAAAATGACCGTTCAGGGTAAGTTGTCTCAAATAAGATGGGATTTGACTTTGAAGTTTATGAGAATTATATTACAAAGTTTATGAAAATTATTAATTTTTCGTTTAATTTATGCTGCAATATATTATTAAGTTACCAAAAACTGGCATTAACTTTAATAAAATATTAAAACAGGAATTATTTGTCGTATGTTTCCTCTACATAAAAGATACATAACAATTAATCCAGAGTCATGTGACAACCAACCCTGGGTATGGGGTAAGTTGTCACATTTGCGCGGTTTTGCTTATATATATTTAAAATGTGAGACTTTATTTTCAAAAATTAAATTTATAAAAAATGAAAAGCGTTCTTCCTTAAGCGACGATTCCTTATGCGGGTTGCTACATCTAATATGCAAATCGATGTACCCGCTTTCGCCTGTAAAAAATTCCAAAAATCGACCTAAAATTTCTTAATTCTTGTTTATTTCTTTAATTCTGCTTCAGTTAGTTAAAGAGTCATTTTAATCATGAATTTTTTTTTAATTCTATTATGTTCTTCAATCTTTTCTACCCCTCTTTCATATATAATTCTTCAAAATTTGGTTGATTAGTTCTTGAGTTGTATATAAGCGACAAAAATGTGGAAATTTCTAATTTGTACACTTTTTTTATTATATTAGCAATTTTGTTCATCTGTGTTTTGTGTAAAATATACGCTAATTGATTATTCTGATACCGACTATCATGACTATTAAATTATTCCTCGATCTTAAAAAACTAGTTTCTAATGACCACATCATCATCTTCGAGGACATCGAAAAATATAGTCTTCAGTTTATTAATTTCTAGTATTTGGAAATCTCGAATTATTTCAAAGTTCTTGCTTAATTGTTCCTTGCGTAAAACAGCCTTGTTCCCGACTGACAGACGGCGCGATCAAGGTTATTTTCACTGCATCCGAGCTCGTTTTGCAGGTTCGACCATGGGCCATTGGATACTTCGATCTCGGACGGTGCAACACGCTTCTGCTGCAAAACTTCAAGTTTCACAGTTCGGGCGTGAACCAAACGCCGTCAAAGCAAAGCGAATTTAAATTTTGGCTCATCGTCTATTCCGCATCCCGCGTAGAACAATGTTAAAGTGGTGGCAGTTCTACATTGCCTTGTTGCATATGTCCGTATTGGCATCGGATAGAAAGACCGTTCTTGATACGCCCTTTAACATCATGCTCCACCGTGCCATTCGAGAATGGACTTTCAATGCTTTCGGTACGTATGTTAATTAGTAATATGTTATTCGTGCCACCGTACGAAGTGTAAGAATTTACATTCTTTTTCGCTAGTCGCACGATTGTTACTTTATTACAATGCTGAAATTTTCCAATTCCTCTTTTCATATAAAATGCAGTTAAAATCAGAATGTCAAATTACATAGTCATATATTTGTGTGATCGCCCCCAAAAAAAATAGATTTCTTTTATAACTAACATATAGAGCAGTATATGAGATGTGTACTTTATTGAATTTTACTAATTACAATATAAAAATAGTCATAACTAAAATATAATACTTTTAATTAAAGCGACATATCCACTAGAGTCCGACCGAAACAATCTTTTTTAATTTCGACCGAAACCGACTTGATATTCGGTTATGTGTCAATTTTGGCCAAAACCGAAACCGAAAACTGAAAATCGAAATTTTCATGAAAATCCTAGAAGGGCCATATGTATACGCACATATATACTATATACAAAAGTCGTTCAAGTCAAATCGGGACTTGGTACGAAATAACGCAAATGGAACGCATTTATAGAAATAAAAACTATAAATTATTTTTCGATATTTTACAATAGTCTTCTGTTACATTTATGCACTTGCCACAGTGTTTCACTAATGCCTGGATACCAGTGGCACAAAAACATTTGTCTGTACGCCGGAGCCAGGATCGGACAGCGTGTTTTACTTCGTTGTCAGTTCTAAATTGCTGACCTCCCAAGAAGTTTTCTTAAGGTCCGTAAAGATGAAAATTGCTCAGAGCGAGGTCTGGACTGTGAAGCCTTGTGTCCACGATGCTAGAAATTGCTCCGAGATCTTAGACGCAAGGCTGAGGGAGGATAAGACAATATCTTCCAGCCAAGTGTTTAGAAATAATTAGTTGTCGTAATACTTGACTATTTACAGTTGAAGAAAAATTAGTATTGTTATCAAATAAATAGCTAAGTTAAATAATATAATAAGAGAAATAAGAGTAATAATAAGAGAATAATGAAATTAAAGTTATGGTGGTTAATAACTTAATAGCCGGATATAACCGTCAGACCTTTCCGCCGGCTTTGTGCATTTTCAATAATTTTTTTAGAGATGTTGCCACCAAAATTTTTACTTGGCTTTTTTTGGGTGGTATGTGTTAGCACTATACTTGTTACTCTTGTTAGTAAAAAAAACCCAGCTTTTATAGTATGACTTGAAAATAATTACTTTTAATTATTTTTCATTAAGCCCCTGGGCGACTAATTCCCCCCGAGCAATCGAACTGGCAATTTATTTGCATGTTCCTGAGTGATTAATTATCAATATCCGATAAAAATTAAAACTTATACTATGACTTGAAAATCCGTTTTTTTTTCTCACCTACGTACTTCTCAACCCCCCTAAGTACGGCCAGCAGGTGGTCGGATTATCGAAGGAGAGTCGTTCACGCAGGTTATAACGGAAAATCATGATTTATAAAATCACTTGGCCAAAAGTGTCGTCAGCTCTTGGACTATATTTTATAATAAAAAAACTTGTTTTTCACTCTTTTTACGAATTTTTTGAAATTTTAATATGTAGACGGAGTTAATATGTATCAATTACGAAATTTCAAAGTCGCGATTCACCGTCTAGTTTATTAATTAAAAATAGCATTTTTTGTGCTTGCGCCCTATACACACCACGCGGAAGATGGCACTTTCATCACATTTTAATATATAACGATAGAATGGATCTTATACGATTTTAATAAAAAAAAAACAGTAGGGTATAAAACATGAGTGTGAGATTATTTTAAAAAGAATTAACTTTTTCACCGTTTAGTTTCAAAGATATCACTTTGCAAAGAATCAGTAACACGTCTGCTCTCAAATTGAAATGTTTGTAATTTTTCGGTGAGATTATGTGGCACCTGTTCACATTTAGCAGCATTTGTTATGCACATTGCTTTTTATGCAACGGCTTTTTTTCGTTTATCAAGATTTTTTTTCTTGATAAACCGACTTTTCAAACGAACTTAATCTGACATTATTCAAAAGGGACAGAAATGCGATATTGCCACGATTAACGCGCCGCTTCGTAAGTGTAGTAGTGGTGTATTCATACATGAGCTGTTTCTATGTGAACAGGTTCGGACTGTATAGATTCAGTCAAAAGTGTCGCTCGGGTAGCATTGAAATAAGTGTTGAATCTCCCTGTCTACTGGAGACGAAACTTTTAGTTGATACGTGTACCGACAGAACTACCTTAAATCTCATATTGAAGGCCGATCTTTTATCGACAGGTGTCCTTATATTGTCTCTCTCTCTCGTTGAGCAGGTATATTATATATATATAATAAAAAAGCTGCACAAGGACACTAAAACGATAACGATAATTTTATTATCATTAAAAAATAGAGCTATTCTGGTAAAGATAACAATGTCAAGATTCTGCATGCTGTGAGCGTTTAAAGCCCGATCATTTGAAAAAATTTGTAAAAGTAAAACATGAACATTTCTAATAGTTATGATTATTCTTTTATTGTAATTAATTAATTCAATAAAACAAGTATAAATTTCATAATTGCTTTATATTTTAATTATAAACTAAATTTATATTTTTCTTAAGAACAAAATTTATTTCTGTATGACCGTATGTAGGTACTAATTTCTCTGTAAATTGTAAGGTATACAATTTTTTGCAGGTAAGACAGGAATGGAGAAGGTATCTACAAGCAGTAAGAAACGCAAATAAAACGCAAGAAATTATTCCCGACAATGTTCCGTTCCCTTGTAATGTGACAGGTAGAAAAAGAAATCTATTTTATCATTTCCTATTTCCTTATCGATAAATAATTGTTCCTCTGCAGGTCATAATTGTCTTGTCTCTTTATAATTAATACTACACATCTGCGTTAAAAATACAGTTATTAAAAATTGTGAAGCTTCTTTACATGTCAATGGTTTTTCTTAAAAAGTAAGGCATTTTATTCCTTGGTTCAATTATTTTTGGTGTCTATATATACGTCTCATGTTTGGCTAACTTGAATTTTTCTTTTAGCAAAATCGTCGCACATAATTATTTCATTGAAATTTTTGTTTTTCAATATTATATATAATAATAAGAATCTTATATGTATAACGAATTAAAATTCCATTACAAAACAAGGTTTATGTAACTAAAGAGTGTGATTTTATCTCAATCGCTAATAAGAACGTATATGTCGACGTTTTCATTTAAGAATAGTCGATTCAAAGTTGTACAATTAATTAAATTGTTATAAAAAAGATAATAGAAATACGAAACAACGTGTACTTGAGAAGTGCTATGACTGACAATAATTTCAGATAGTCGATCGTCAAAAGTGCCAAAGTCGGTGCATAAATTAAGACCGGGTGATATCGATGTCATTGCCGCGATAAGCGATTCTCTTACGACTGGAGCTGGAATCTTTGCAGGGAGTCTGCTCCAGACTGTCATAGAAAATAGAGGAGTTACCGCGGCTGGCGGAAGCCAAGGCACGTGGAGACAATACCTAACTCTTCCCAATATCATTAAAGTAAGGCAATCAAATCTTACAACGTTATAACGTTTATTATCGAACAAATCTTAGCATGCAAGACAAATACGAGAGATGGAGATTTAAGATATTGATGGCGGCCAATCATGGCAGTTAAATCAATAAAATTTAATTAAAATCTTTAAAATTATATAGTAAAGTCTAATACTCGTTGCAATAACACTGCAAATCCAAGTTTGTTATTTTTACACGCATAAACATCTAAAAATAACACATTAGACTGAAGCTCTTTTTACATATTTCTTTATGTGTTAAATTACGTCATTTAATACTTTTAATCGTATTACATTAAAAGTTAGTTCTTTTAATCGTGTTAAATGACGTGATTTAAAACATTTAGAAATGTGTAAAAAGAGCTTCACCTAAAATAACGCACTTGGATTTGTAGTGCTGTTTTGGATAAAAAAATTTAAAGGATCATAATTAAAGCAGAAAACAGTTTGTGCTTTTGGTTAAAGCAGAAAATACTCTGTACTTATGCTTTCTACTATATTCTCTACTTTAACAAAGATTATAATTTTAAAATATGTAATTGAACGAAGTTGTAAATAACATATGATCTAATAGTAAGAAGCAAAATATACTGGGTGTACCGTAAAGACCGGATCAACTCTTAAGGGTAGATTCCTGAGATTGTTTGGAAACAAAAATCCTAAAGCCAAAATGTCAAGGCTGCCAAATTGTCATCCTGATATTCGTCAGTATTGCGAACAGTGTACAAAGAAATAAAGTAAATAATAATTTCAAATATTTCTATTGAGTTGAGTAAAGTGTGCAAGAGCTGTTTTGACATGCAACGTCCGTGAGTGCGCAAAATTTCGACAAGCACACTAGTGAACTTTAAACCTTTTCCGTTTAAACACTGTATATAGCAGCCTCGACATTTTTAATTTTCCTTCTGAGAATCTTGTTTACTACCCAAAATACACAAAATTTGAAAATTTTAAAGGAATCGAAGAGAATGCCGTAATACTACATATTTACCTAAATTTTTATTGAACTAGCAAATTAGTAGTTAGTGACACAAGGAATTACTAATTATGTAAAAAATAATATTTAGATAAAAGTGAATTACACATTACAGGTAACTCGACAGAGAAAAATTTCTAGTTACGTGAAAATTAGTATTTAGGCGAAAATAAATTAATTTCTTTTGCAATTTTCAATTAAACTCTGCAAAATATGAAGTTGTTTCTCATCGTTAGTTGCAGACGATAGTCTGCCTAACCTAAAGCGATTTTTTACGCTATATACAGTATCTTGAAACGTCGTATTGTTTTCAAAATAGAGTGAACTTATTAAATTGACGATTCGGATACGTGTCATTAAATAATCGAACAACATCAGTGAACGATCGTTCATTATTACCCCATCCGCGCATCATTAGGATAGTGATTCTTTCACGCTCCAATAATTTGTTAGCTATTTTTAGTCAAACGTTTAATTTTTAATTTATTAATTTGCGAATTAAAAAGACAATCAGAAGCAGAGACCGCTCTATTCTGAACGTTATCATCCTACCCGCGTGATTATGCGCGAGAAAAGAACACTGAATACCCTGGCATTTTTGCGTTTTATATACCCTCTCGGAGTGATAATCCACTGGGTGATCAAAAAAATTCTTATCTTAATTAAATGTCACATTAAAGTTTGGTTTTTCTTTACGGTATTGGACAAAAAAAAGTAACAGAGATAAAATATAAAAATTATAATTAAACTGTAAAGAAACATCAATGAAACATCATTGAGATATTGTTGTTAACATAAAAATCGTAATACATATTCCAGTGAATGCCGACAACATTACTGGTTTTGCGACTGTCGCAATCTCGCGGCACGTCGTGTAAGCGATTTATACATGGCAGAAAAATGCAACAGAAGATAAGTGATCACGTCGCATGACATGATTCATAGATCCTTGGTGAAAGGAATCATTGAAAATCAGTTTGATTGATTAAAGAATTGATGAGAGTTGTGAGATAAGCAATTTTTTTAAACTTTATGAATAATTTAATTGTTTCTACAGATTTATGTAACATATCTTGAGGCTCCTGGTCCCTGCTTAATATAAACGGTGATAAAATGAATGTAATGCAAAGCCTAAAGGCTTATGCGCAGGCGCCTAAACGTGCATAGTTAAGCTTCGTATTATAATCATTTTCCGATTGTTTATTGACTGTTAGGGGAAATGGATAGAACTCGGAGTATTTTTCAAGTGATCTGAAGTGTTATTTTGTGCAAATATCTTTTTATTTGGAAATACCATACAAGAAATTTCAACGTGTCTTACAAGGAGCCTTAATTTCAAGAAAAGTAACAAAAAGTTAAATTAAGTCAACTTAAATAATAATAATAATCAAGGATGCCCACTGAGCCCACTCCCGTTCATAACATTTATCGCGGACGTGGAGGACTTTCTAAAGAAAAGACAGAACAGAGGCGTAAGACTGGGAAGAAGGAGAATATAACCTTGGCGCACGCAGACGACCTAGCGATGATGGCGAAGACGGAAAGAGAAATGAAGAAAATGCTGAAAAACCTAGAAAGATATTTAGAAGAAAAGGAACTGACTTTAAATGTAGATAAATCCAAAATGTGTTGGTTTTTTGTAAGAAAGAGAGAATTAAACAAGAAAAAAACTGGAAATGGAAGGACAACAAGAGATAAAAAAAGTCAAGGAGTTTAAATACCTGGGATTTACATTTAAGAAATGCAACACCGATGAAGCACACATAAAAGATGTAGTAAGAAAAGCAGCAGCAGCCGTGGCACAGATTTGGGGGATAGGTGAAAGGAAATTTGGAGGAGACCTTGACAGGAAAATGATGATGTTTAATGTCATGATCGAAAGCATACTCTTATACAAAGTAGAGATATGGCGATGGAAAGAATGGAAGGAGATAGAAGCACTTCAAGAAAGATACATAAGATGGATATTAGGCTTAGATAGATGCACGCCAGGCTATATAGTCAGAGAAAAAACAAAGATAGAACACAAATCAGTCTAGAAGCTGGAGAAAGAGCACTAAAATACCAAGAGAAAATAAAAGGAATGACTGACAACGAAATACTGAGAGAATGCAGAAAAGAAATTAGCAATATAGAATATGGGAGGAGACACAATGGGGCAGAAAGATGCAGACGTTTTACGAGGAGGGCGAATTAAACCAGTGGATAAGAGAAGCAAGAGAGAGGAACAGGGAAAAAACACGACAGAAGAATGGACCAACCAACTACAAAGAGAAAAAATTGGAAGAGAGAGGAAAGAAGATGGAGAGATCGAAATCAACGAAGGAATACAACAGGTGGAAAACAAGTGAAAACGCGAAATATTTGGAGTGTAAAGGAAAAGGCATAAAGATGAAAACAATCGCAAGATTCAGATGCGGAAACGAATGGAAAGGTAATAGACACTGGGAGGAGGAAAACAAGAAAATGTGCAGGTTGTGTGAAGAAAGAGAGGAATCCTGCGACCACATACTAAGGGAATGCCCGGAATCAAGAGCAGCCAATCCGAGCGAAGAATTTATAATGGCAAAAGACGTGAAAGGAATAGAATAGATGCTGAAATTGTACAATAAAAGGAAAGAGAGGGAAAAACTGAAGAGACAAGAAATGAGTGTAGAAATTAATATAGAAAAGGTGTAGATGTGAAACATGATTTAAGCAAAACATAGAACATGTATCCCGAGAAGGGAATCATTATCCTAAATAAAAAAAAATAATAATAATAATCTCTAATATCTCTACATTTTTAATTGTTTCGTAATTTGTTGATTAATTATTTCTGTTACTTTTATATTTTGTTTTAATTTAATAAAAAAAAATTTTTATTTTAATTTAATGTTAAAGTTGCGTTTGTCTTCACAGTATTCATGTCTCTCTTGATTAATTTATTTTTCCAATAAAACCAACGTGTACGTAACACAATAGTATGATACGCCGCTTTAGATATGCGAGAAAAATATGTAAAATAGATTACATAAGTTAACGATACGAAATTGTAGATCACATATGTATTTGAAAAATGAATAGCTACGAATGTAAGGTGCTCGTTACACATCAAACATCATCAGAGTGCTGCGTGCTGTCTGTACTGCATCGGTAATCAAGAAGCTGAATACCTTGAGCAATGCCGTAACTAGATGCATTCGGGACTCTGTATGTTAACGCTTAATGCATCCTCTCGAAAAGGATAACCCATCTAATATTTTCCAAGATTTCCAGATGTTTATCCAAACAATATAATATGTACAATTGCAGTGTATTATGTCACAAGTAACATATATTATTTGAATATTATTCAATCAAATATATAATATTTTAATGCTGGACACTATATCTTGTATCTTATTATTTATGACTCCAATCAAAGATCATGGATTAAATGTCAGATGCTAAAATTAATATGGTAAATTTAATCTATCATCATCTTTCATTGGAATCGTGAATAAAACACGAAACGTAATGTCAGCGTTAACATACTTTTCGACTGAATAATATGCAAATAATACGAGTATATTACTTGTGACACATTATAGAAATTTATTATATAAGTAATAACAATTTGCTACAGTATTTCTGCCGACGTCGAAATATGATGAATACGAGAAATTTCTGGCATCAGTTTTGCTGCCTTTTTGTGCTAACAGCATTGCAAGATCTGTTGTACTTTTGGCTATTTAAGTTCATATAAACGCGCAAAGATCTTATTTATCAATTCTAATTATTTAGTTTTAAATATGTTTCTATTTTCAAACATACTTAATAAAATTATAAATAGCTCGGATGGTTTTCTTAGAAATCTACACCACATTCGAGATTAATGTCGAATTTTCAAAGCATAATTTGCGTGCATGTGTGTGAATGTATGTATGTGTATTTTAATGAAGAGAAAGAAACAATTTTTTCTTACAATTCATTCAACGCGCTTTATTGATGCATTGCGCACGTTGCACATTAAAATAAGTCGCGACGCGTGCTTTACAGCGAGTCGTTGAGCTGATTGTGAGACAAAAAAGGCAATTTTACTGTAGATAGAAAAATTGTTTAATAAACACAGAAATGAAAATAATTTTTATTGCTACGGTGTCTCACGATCACGATGACACGTACGCCTTTCGATCTACATCAAATAGCGAAAGTGCCCAGAAAATTAAAATGTAAATAAAATTTTTTGCTTTACATTGCTGTGATAAACTTGTTTACGTTTTTAACGCGAAATACTTATTTATGAGTTTCTATCTGCAAATCGATAAATGAGATTGATTTTTCTTTTATGGGAAAAACATTCGCTGAATTCATGCTCAAGGCAACTCCATCTTTGCGAAAGAAGATTAGCCTTTAATGGAAATCTACTGATAGCTATTTTCTTTTAGTTACCTAATACACGCCGTATTCGGGATTGACATACAGTTTTCTCAACACAATTTTCATCTATTCTTATATATACAAAACACAGTGTATAAGATACCTACATTCACTACAGCATTTTTGTAGTCAATATTATACCAGAATTATGAGTTAATAATTTTCATTACATTTTACGTGTATACGTGTTACTTAAATATATCGTAGAAATCCGCGTCTTACATAAAATATACGCTAATTGATTATTCTGACACCAACTATCACGACTATCAAATTATTCCTCAATCTTCTACGAGGACATCGAAAAATAGTCTTCAGTTTATTAGCAGTATTCTGAAATCTCAAATTATTCACGGTTTATTGTTTTTTGCGGCGACAAACAAAGTGGCCTTGCCTCCGATAGACAGACGGCGGCGGCGATCAAGGTCTCGGATCTTCCACTGCATCCGAGCCTTTTTCTTTGCAGGTTCGACTCCACGATGGATCATTGGATACTCCGATCTCGGACGGTGCAACACGTTCTTCTGCTGCAAAACACCAAGTTTTACAGTTCGGGTGTGAACGCGGCGCCGTCAAAGCCAAGCGACTTCTGGCTCATTGTCCGCACCCCGAAGAACAATGTGCTGGAAGTGGTGGCAGTTCTATTGCGTTTTGCTGCATATATCCGTGATGGCATCGGATAGAAGGAGCGCTCTTGATACGCCCTTTAACATCATGCTCCTCCGTGCCTTTCGAAATTGGACTTTCGATGCTTTCGGTACGTATATGTCAACCAGTAATACGTTATTCATACCGTTGTACGAAAGAATTTATATTTTTCTCGCTAGTCGCACTGTTATTTTATTATAGTGCTGGAATTTTCCAATTCCTCCTTTGATATAAAATTAAAACCACAGGCATAGTCCATTTGACGTTGTCTCCACGTAAGAACACGCCGGAAAAAAAAGGTTAGCTACTATATTAAGTAACTTTTTTGCAGCGAGAGCTATATTTTCCGTAAAAGCAAAAAATGTAATACGCGTTACGCGTTTCTTTCCATTTCATATAAGAAAATTTTCAGACTTTATACAAATCCGCACATATAAAATATGTTCAAATTTATTATAAATTTATTATAATAAATCTTAGAAAGCAAAAAATCTCGTTTAAAAATACTTATGTATATGCAATAGACATGTATATTTTACTAAGTCGCAGTTTAACGTGGTTACTCACGCAAATGATATGTGTACATTTAAAATTTCGTGTGAATAATTTGATAGTTAATTAGAAATGAAGTATTATTACAATTTAGAAAAACAATTTTCTCAAAGATATAATCGTCAGAAATTGCAAGACAGTCTTTTCATGCATTGTACACATTACGCCAATATAGGTATATTCTTATTTGTCTGTTACCGCCGATATAGTGAGTGTTGACATATTTAACTTTATGATAATTTGAGTGTACAAGTTGAATAAAATAAAAATGTTTTTTGAACTCGCATAATAAATGATCATGCGCGTTAGCATCAATAAAGCCTTGAAAAATGTTCAAACAGACACTAATTGACACCTAGTTAATACTATTTGGCACTTGTCAGATTCTACGAAGATACTCTGTGACATTTTAAGCGAAATATAGTAAGCGTATAATATAACTAATATACTATAAGCATAATAAATGAAATAAATGTAACAAAAAAACATATACATACCAATTTTATTTCTCTCAGGCAATATTTTTTACAGATTCTTCAATTATTTTTCGATAATTTCTTAGCGAAAACGCTGAAGATTCAAGAATTTTTGAATTACAAGCATGGAAGAAGAAGAAAATCTTCTCGCGAATTAAACTTCACTGTAAATCCAAGTGTATTATTTCTACACGTATAAACGTCTAAAAATGACACATTGACTGAAGCTCGTTTTACGTGTTTTGTCGCGTGTTAAATTAATACGTTTAATCGTATTAAATTAAAAGTTAATACGTTCAATCGTGTTGAACGACGTAATTTAAAATGACAAGAAATGTGTAAGAATAGCTTCAGTTAAAATAACACACTTGATTTTGCAGTGTTTAGAAGAATGATATAAATTATAAAATTTTTTTATTCTTAACTAATTTTATTATAGATGGACATTACTTTAATATGACTATAATTAAAAGATAATTGATATTAAACTAATTTATAAGGAGACTCCAAAATTGACAAAAAAATAAAAATTATGCACGAGAAGTAAGATATTTAATATATTTTCACGACTTTTTTTATATATATATATATACGTTTTGACAATCGTATTTTTTAATATTTTACACACACATAATCGTGATTCTTTTCCTTAATGTAATCGGTACACACCCTATTATTATTATTATTATTACAGGTAATTTTTATTGACTCATGTTGAAAGGTAATTTTTCTGTTTTCCTATTACAAATGCGCGACATTTTAATTGATAGCCAGTGTCGGTTAAAACCTCTACGCGTGACAAATCATGCGTGTTGCCGCGAGCTGTCTTATTATACAGATACGATATTGGAGGATACGACACGCGAGACAATACGAATGGTATACAGTAGGGGTATTCAAATAAGTTAAAGTTTAACGGTTTGACAGGTTATGTCGGGTTAAAGTCGAGTATAAAAAGTTAATTAATTAACTTTGGGCGCGCTACTCTTTAAAGTTATGCAAAATACATAAGTGACTTATTAACCTATCACGTTAATTTTTGGGTTAAAAGTTTAAAAATTAACTTTTTACCCGACTTTAATCCGACATAACCTGTCAAACCGTTAAACTTTAACTTATTTGAATACCCCTATTGACTTATGCTTCCACAACATGTCATGCATTTGCATTGAAAATAAAACGCGTACGTAATTATCTTGATTTTTCCGAATAGATAAAAGCGCTTTGAACAATTAAACTATCATTTAAATATGTGAATACATACGAAGCTGCAAAGATACGGTACGGTATGATTTTTCAAGAATATATGTAATTTGCGCGTTGTATTGTAAGATTACCTAATGATTATCTAATGATAATTATTAAGTTCTATTTTATTTGCGCATTTAGGCGATACTTGTTGAGTTTTTTTTTGTCACGGAAGATATTTCAAATAGATATCGAGATTCTATATTGATGTATGATTGTGTAAGCTTATTCCGTGTTTTTTGCTGGCTAATTTTGATTAAAAAAGAAATAATAATGAATATGCGTACAGTGTGTACGACGTAGTCTGAAGGAAGCGATTTTCTTTCCGGTAAACGCGGCAAACGAATGTAACTCGCGTCTCCGCGATACTCCTTCCTATTTTGTTTAGGTGCTCTTCTGCATAATTCATTGTTCTGTCCGGTATAATTCGATGCACGTACCGCATTACATTTAGGATCGCATTATTCTGTACTTTATCATTATTTAGCGACGGTATTTCTGTTCGTTTTGGTAAATATTTTTCTGTGTTTATTGCAGCAAGCTGCTTTTGCTTTTTTTTTTTTAATCGCATAATTCTTGTATTTGAAATCAGATTATCAAATTACATAAATTCACAGTGTTTCACTATATAATGCCTGGATACCAGTAGGACAGAATAATTTGTCTGCACGCCGGAGCCGGGATTGGACAGCGTGTTTTACCTTGTCGTCAGTTTTAAAATACTAGCCTCCCAAGAAGTTTTTTATAAAGGTCCGAAAAGATGAAACATCGTACTGTGCTGTCTTTAAGTCTCTTGTAAATGTTCGCTGGTTTCACACCTTTATTATTCACAAACAACTTCATAATAATTCGCTGTTCCATATATGAGTTAACACTGTTGTCCGACATTTTGCATAATAATTATCAATTGACGCAAAAAGAGCGCCGCATACCGATGATAAAATCTCACTTGCCACTTACCACTATAAAAAATCTCGTCGCGATCGCATTAGTTTTATATCTTGTCCAAAGTCTCGGTTTGACTCGAATAACCCTCGTACTTTTTCTTTATAAATATCATAATTTAATTATCAAAATAATAATTACACATATTATCATAATGCTACTATTACAATCCTATTATCACAACCTATATACCTATAGTATGCTATATACCATCCGTATAGTATCACAATCATATTATATCCATAATAACAAAATTTCTAAACAGAAAATAAAAAAATTTTTTTCAAAACAAGTTTTTGGAAAATCTGTTAAAAATAAACAGTTCGGCTACGTTCAAAACTATCTTTTGGTCGAAACTGAAACCCAACCAAAACTTCGATTTTTGGCCGAAACTGGACGAAACCAAAACCGAGTTTTTGATCGAACTCTAATGTCCATTGCATAGTTTTACAAATTTCTTCAAACGATCTAGCTTAAACTCTTGCGGCAAAACAATGAGTATCAACACTATTTTTAGATGAAAAAACTTGTTTTAAATCTTATATCAAGGTATTGAAGGCTGATTTCTTAACGACAGTTGTCGTTATATTGTCGTTGAGCAGGTATACTATTGTAGTAAAAAAGCTGCACAAGAACATTAAAACAATAACAATAATTTTCCTATTACAAATGCGCGACATTTGTAATAAAAAAATTTTTAATGATAGTAAAAAAATAGGGCTATTCTGGTGAATATAACAACGTCAAGGTTCTGCATACTGTGAGTGTTTAAAGTCCGATTATTTGAAAACATTTGTAAAAGTAAAAGATAAATATTTTTAATAGTTATGATTATTCTTTTATTGTAATTAATTAATTCAATAAAACGAGTATACATTTCATACTGCTTTATATTTTGATTATAAACTAAATCCATTTTTCTTAAGAACAAAATTTATGGCCGTACGTATGACCATATGTAGGTATTAATTTCTCTGTAAAATGTAACGTATACCTTGTTACTCTTGCAGGTAGGACAGGAATAGAGGAAAGGTATCTACGAGCAGCAAGAGACGCAAACAAAATGCAAAAAATTATTCCCGACAATGTTCCGTTCCCTTGTAATGTAACAGGTATTATAGAAAAGGAAATTATTACCGTTTCTTATTTCCCTATCGATAATTGTTCCTTTGGTCATAATTGTCTTGTCTTTTTATAATTATAGTACTATACATCTTAAATTATTAAAAACAGTCATTAAGAATTGTGAAGCTTCTTTACATGTCAATGGTTTTTCTTAAAAAGTAAAGCATTTTATTCCTAGTTCAATACTTTTGATGTCTATATACGTCTCATGTTTGGCTAACTTGAATTTTTCTTTTAGCAAAATCGTCGCACATAATTATTTCATTGCAATTTTTATTTTTCAATGTCACATATATTAATAACAAGAATCTTATATGTATAACAAATTAAAATTTTATTGCAAAACAAGGTTTATGTAACTGAAGAGTGTGATTTTATCTCAATCGCTAATAAGAACGCATATGTCGACGTTTTCATTGAAGAATAGTCGATTGAAAGTTGTACAATTAATTAAATTGTTATAAAAAAGATAATAGAAATGCGAAACATCGTGTACTTGAGGAGCGCTACACGACTGACAATAAATTTCAGGTGGTCGATCGTCAAAAGTGCCAAAGTCGGTGCATAAACTAAGACCGGGTGATATCGATGTCATTGCCGCGATGGGCGATTCTCTTACGGCTGGAGCTGGAATCTTAGCAGGCAGTCTGTTCCAGGTTGCCATAGAAAATAGAGGAGTTACCGCGGCTGGCGGAGGCCAAGGCACGTGGAGACAATACCTAACTCTTCCCAATATCATTAAAGTAAGGCAATCAAATCTTACGTCAAACATTATAACGTTTATTATTGAACAAATTGCAATATGCATAAAACAATATGAGAAAACGGAGATTTAAGATATTGATGGCAGCCAAGCATGGCAGTTAAATCAATCAAATCTTAATTAAAATCTTTAAAACTATAGTAAAGTCTAATATTCTTTGCATTAACACTGCAAATCCAAGTGTGTCATTTTTACACTCATAAACATCTTAAAATAACACAATTGACTGAAGCTCATTTTACATGTTTCTTCGTGTGTTAAATTACGTCATATAACATGTTTAATCGTATTAAATTAAAAGTTAATACGTTAAATCGTATCAAATAACGTGATTTAAAACGGCAAGAATTTTGAAAGAAGAGCTTCAGCTAAAATAACACATTTATATAGGATTTGCAGTGAATGTACGGTAATAATGTAAAGTCATAAATGCACTATTGGAGAACATTAAACATTTTTGTTACCGTACGCACTTGTAAACACACGATGTATTTCAGTTTCTGCATATATATATTTCATAAATTTAATTTTCGACTACTTAAAATTTATTGTCGATTATGTAACAATCCAGAAATTTCCATGAAATTCCATATTCATTATATAATTTTTTAATAGCAATTTGTTTGATGTGAATATATATATATATATATATATATATATACTCATATGAACATAAATAACTTGAAAAATCACCACCATTAGGACAGTTTATCTCTTCGCGAATTTTTTGCGAAAATTGTGCACGAGCCGCGACGCACGATTTGTCATTATCAATTTTGAAATATGCCATAATTCTCAGCGTCGCGTCGGTAAAACAATGACAAGGCAATCGACATTTTCTCCGTAATACGTAATGCAGCACCTTTGGTTCTACAATTTAAAGAAACGTGACAAACGCAGAAAGAATTGTTGCAATAGGATCTCAACATGACATTAACATATCATCACAATGTTGGACTGCCTCTTCTTTATAGACTTTCGTTAATGATTACCTCCGATCTTCAGTCGCGCGCATGTAAAATTGCAATTTGCTAACTTTTAATTTTTGAACGGAGGATTACCAACACAATCATCAATCATACCTGACTAATAGTAAATATCATTATATGACATTTTAGAAACAGATTCTTCATTGTAAAGATGAACAATTATATCTGATGTACAATATTGTACGTGTAAGTGATTTACACATTATATCTTCCTAAAATATATTTTTTCTTCAAAGCTCGTATTAATATACTCATTGTAAATCCAAGTGTGTTATTTTTACACGCATAAACGTCCAAAAATAACATTAGACTGAAGTCTTTTTACACGTTTCTTTAAGTGTTAAGTTACGTCATTCAATATCGTTTAATCGTATTAAATTAAAAGTTAATACGTTCAATCGTGTTAAATGACGTAATTTAAAACGATAAGAATTGTGTAAAAACAGCTAACACACTTGGATTTGCAGGCTGTTATGTAATAATTGTGTAATAAAAAAAAAATTGACTTTCTTTACACCATTAGGGATACTACGTGACCTCATGCGAGAGCGACGGATGTGTAATTAGCGGAGGAGAGCTTTGAAGAGAGAATTCCCCCTTTATCCCATGTATAAAAATTTTATATTTCGTAAAATTTCTGAGGTAGTTGATGCTAACAACCTTACTTTGTAGAATAAAATACCAGGATATTAAGCAATGTCGAGCGAAAGTTAATATAATTCAGGACGTTATATCGGTTAATAAGATCGTTATCATAATCATCATTGAGCAATATTTAAAATTATGACCTCTTTATTCGCTCTCTCTAATTTCTTTCCTTACTTTAATAAATGTCTTTATCTAACCGAAAATTATTTCTCTTCTTCCTACTCTCATTTTATATTAAATAATCTTAGAAAGTTTATGATTGAATACATGATTTTTGTGACAGATTTTCACGATTTTGTGACAGATTTATAATTAAAAAAGTTAACATATGGACGGACACCGACAATAAGTTAGGTAAACAAAGTTGTATCACATTTTGAAGGGAAGGAGAGGAAAGAAATATAAAACGTTATAAGCTGATAAGCTGATCTAACAATGTGCGCGTGTACAAATTAGTCACCTACAAATTTTCATTATATTAGGAATTCAACCCCAATTTGATAGGATATGCATTGGGAGACTCTTTGACGATTCACAAGGCATCGCAATTAAATGTTGCCGAAATCGGTGCTGAGTCCGGGGATATGGCTTACATGGCGGAGATATTAGTCAAGAGGATTAAAAACGATCCGAGAATAGATGTGCAGAAACATTGGAAGGTTTGTCGCACTAGACTAGACAGATTCAATTTGTTGCAAACAGCGAGAGAAACGAGAGGGGCAGCAAATGTGTCATTACGCATGAACACGTTTTATTGCTTGCAATTAAGTTAATTATCACGCCTTATAGTTTTGAACTGATTTTTCTCGCGATAAAAATTTGACGGAACTATTTATCGTCTGTCATAATTTTGTAATTTGTAACGTTTTCCGAGATTTTCATTATGCTGTATTTACAATAAAATATCTCGCGTTGCTGTCAAAAATTTTGCATTCTTATTTATTAAACATATATATCGACGATATATATAATAAAATTTAATTTGCAGTTCATCTCGCTGATGATCGGATCCAATGACTTTTGCACTGAAATATGTTGGATTCCGTCGCCTTGGTCAATTCTTGAAACACATAAAACTGATCTACTCCAAGCTTTGCGGACGTTAAGAGATAATTTGCCGCGAACCTTCGTGGCATTGATTCCGCCACCGCATTTAAAAGCTTTGGTCAAGACACGTGAAGGAAGACCATCGCTTAATTGTTTCCTCACAACGGAAGTCGAGTGTTCTTGCATGTTTGGACTCACATTTCAGCGTTTTAGGTCTATGTATTACGACATCATGCGACAGTAAGCGTAATAACGTAAAATAAAACGGAAAATAATCTAGAGTATATTATTTATTAAATGTTAATATAATTATTTTCGCTAATGCAAAGTTATCTGTGTTTAAATAATCCGATACGACGTTAAGTAGAAAATACGTGTTTGGCAATCTGCGACATTAAAAATTAATTTTATATAGCTTGGTTCATTGAAAGTATTACTTATATCGTTAAAAGCAAATTGCGGATTAATTAAAAATTTGGAAATATATTTTAGGTGGCAGGAGCTAGATATGGAAATCGCTACTTATCCAGAATTCCAAAGAGATGACTTTACAGTCGTAGCTCAGCCTATCCTGGTGAATTTAAAAATTCCACTTGCTTCAGATGGGTATACCGATATGACATATTTAAGTAGCGATTGTTTTCACGTTAGTCAAAAGACCAACGCTCTTTGTAAGTTTATTAAGAATTTCCTTATATAAGAAGAAATTTGTTACCTAATAATTAAAAAACTGACCAGTGATCTTACATATTTAAAACGCATTTTATTTATAGTTTTATATTTAAAAAAACATTTTATATTTACAGTTTTATATTTAAAAACTCACTTTATTTATAGTTTTATATTTTTAAAATGTTTATATTTTATATTTTATATTTATATTTTATTTTTATATATTTAACCTAAATGTAAAAATAAACACGTAAGATGCACTTAATTTCTCAGGTCACATTTCTAAATATCATAATGATGTAATAATGTGAGAAAACTAGTCAAACTGGTAATATTATACCAGTTTGACTAGTTTGATCAGTCCCCAAAATTTAAATTGCTTAATTGCAACAGTCGTTTTGTAGCATCGAGTTTAACTCTGTTGCATTTTTTAATTAGTATTAAAAAAGTTTAAATTTGGTGACAATTTTCAAATATGTTTCATTTAAAATTAACTAACTTTAAAATTAACTAATTAAAAATATTTTTAGTTGGTCACAGAAATGATCTAGAAAATAATTCAGGATTTTCTATTTTTTTTGCAGATGCAAACGGTTTATGGAACAATTTGTTGGAACCGGTAGGTGCCAAATCGATGAAATGGAACAATTATGAATTTCGCTGCCCGACGCCGAAGAGGCCTTATTTGACTACAATGTTAAATTCAAAGCTACAAAGTGTTTCTACTAAAACTGCCGCTGCGATTCGAACGAGAAATATTGGCGCTTAAAAGAAAGTATCGATAGCGTTATTAGGTCATCAATCATAGTCACAATGTCGCAATCTTTGAACAGAATCGCAGTGCCAATTATTTAAGCGTAGACAAGATGCCATGATGTATTCATTAACTCTTTAAAGTAGAAAAATAGAATACGGATAGAAAATTATTTCGTATTATGCCGATTATTCCACAATATTATAAAAGATTAAATAATGTCAATCTGTGAAATACTTTATTATCTGCAATTTTTTGCAGATTTAATATATAAAATGTATTTCAATTTAACTGTATTTAATATCTTTAAGATTATATATTGTAAACAAAAGGTATGAATGATGCGTTTAATCTTTAATATTATTTGTGAAAAATAGCTCAAAGAGAATTTTTCAACAAATATTTAAACAAGTTTCTCTCTCTCTCTCTCTCTCTCTCTCTCTCTCTCTCTCTCTCTCTCTCTCTCTCTCTCTCTCTCTTCCTACATATACGTATATGATACGACACTGTCAACAAGTTTGAGAAGCAAAGTTTTATCGTTAACATCGGCTGTAGTCTCTCACTCACTCTTGCTCACTTACCTCGTCTACCGCATAGGAATACGAAAGAATGCAGGGGAACCGTAAATATGTTCATCGCAAAAGTGGGGGGAGGATCACATCGATGGGCATAGGAGCGAGTCTTTCTTCGACACGCTTCATTCATGTTTAGCAGTGTCATCCGGTAGTACCGGCGAAGAGAATCGGCGGAGCCTCTTTCCCGTAATTGACAAATCGCGAAGATTTTTACAATTCGAAAGCAGCGTGATTTATTACAAATTCGGCGCGACAGTTTGGTGCTTAGATAATAATTGATTTATCGTTTCCTGTGTGAATAATGACACGGATAGTTTCTACGTGAAAGGAGAGAAATGTTAGTTATTGAACGTCTCGTGCCTTGGAAGGGTCAATTTTAGACGCGAGAATTATATATTCAGTGAACAAAGATATATAATTAAGATGGAAGATAACAAGAGTTACACGGCGTTTGATTGATCTCGTGACTGTAATGATGCGGAATAAGAAATCATCGGAAAGCAAGGTATACTTATATATATGTATGTGTTCATATATTTAATGTATCCGCTGCGTAAATTACAATATTGTACATTGTATATTGTATATGCCGTATATGATAATTTACAGTATTGTAAAATTAATAAGTTGAGTTTGTACAAAATATACTTATTAAAAACATACTTAACCAACACATTGTTAGAAAAGTTTTAATTACATTTGATTCGCGGAAATGATTTTTTTAAATGCATGTGCGTGTTCTAGTGACAGTAAAAAGTTTCCCGTGTACTTGTGTATACATACGTAACCCGATATTCTTATGATGTTGTTCCTACTCTTTTTTTTTGTGTATAACAAATGACAAATTGCATTTTCTAAAGGTGCGTGAAGAGTGATTTATGAAAATGCCCAGGGGGCTGAAACGCGAACTTAGACATCAGCGAAAGTGTGCCTTATGTTTCTTAAAGGGGATTCCGTAAAGCGACGCTTTCAAAGTCTTTGTCGACTCTTTCGGTTTTTATATCTTTGTAAAATTATGCGAAAACATATTGTTCGTCGTTCATTTCCGTTTCGTTCGAGTAATTGAGTGACAGCGGTTTCTTTCTTCCTCCCCCCCCCTCTGAGAGAACAGTCATTTTCGATATATTATATAATTAATGTTGTAAGTCAGAACGTGACGTAAAAAAGAAATGTGAATTTAATGTGCGTTTAATCGAACGGCTTATGTAGGGCTAAACCAAATTTAGTCAAAATACCGGAAGACGTTCACTTTCTCATAGATAACGAAGCTAATGAGGCTACGAAGGATTGAGACTCATCGCGACTATTATATCATTGCGAAAGAAAATGCTTTTTTTATCTTACCGATTTAACGTCGTCTTTAAATTTACAAAACGCATTGCATACCGTAATATTCACATTCCAAACCAATCTTATTGTCGGCATAGATAATATGTACAGGAAAAAATTAATATTTTCTCTATTTTTCTAAATTGATTAAAAAATTAAATTTTTTAAATTTTAATTGGCGTTTTTAATCATATTTTAAAATATAATTAAAGACATTTTAAACATGCACAGTTTCGTTGTAGACTTTCGCTTGGAAAAAATACAGGCAAGGCTGCACTTTATCTTAAGCGAAAAAGACCTGCAGATTGCAAATTTTTTGCTATTATATCTAACAGTGAGAGAAGAGATTGGTCAGAAAATTGTCTATCGCACGAAGGATTATGCTAGACGGCTAGACAACAGAGATTAGCTAAACAACTCTCTATGTCACGACGAGCGATCGCCGTTAAATAAACGAGAATCTGGTCGCGGCTTTATAAATATGATATTTCCGCTGGTATGTACGCGTAAATAATGGTCTGTACGTGTACGTCAAAGTTTGCAGTTCTCTTCAGTCGGAGACGCGGAAGAGCTATTAGAGACGCTCGCATTGTAGGATTGGAGGGAACGCGCCGATGGCGAGCGGAAGTCTCGTTCGACCAAGTCAAAGGCCGAACAAGATCTTCCAACATGGAATGATTATCACTCGAAGTCACAGGAAAGTCTGAAGAAAATTGTAAGGGGACTTTCTTTGGTAGCCAATTTTTGAAACGCTCGCCAATAGCCAAGAATTATGAGAGTCGAAATAATTTCCTTGCTCCTGATCGTCGCTGGCATCCATCCGAGCAAGTGCGATCTCTTCATGGATTTTTTGCGCAGCGTATTTCAAGGGGGAAGGGTAAGTTGTTATTGAAATTGCGGAATTAAGATTTCAGATCGATATTCACATTAATTGTTAATACTTTTCTTTTCCTACAAATCATTCTTTGCGTTTACCACGTGTATTTTTTTATTGATATACATATAATTTTGTATTATATAAGAACAAATAAAAAGTTATTTATATGCAATGGGAAAATATGCGAATATAAATTCACGTAGCAAAGCCACGCGAGGAGGGAAGCTTATTTCGATAATATTAATTTCCATGTGAGCGGAAGTGAGAGTTATCGGTCCTGCACTTGCTTCGGCAATGGCTAACAGGTGAGGGTTTTTTATTGCAAAAAGATTGCTGAAAATGTTTTAGCATGCAGAAAGTCCCCTGTACGTCCGTGCTAGACGAGAAATCGCACGTGATTTGCGAGTCAAAGTCAGGCCTTGTTTTACGTGGACGTTTTGTAATTTCTCGCCAGATTCGTGGAAACATTTTCGTCGGAAACGAGTAAAATATGAATGCGTTATTAATCTGCCAAACAGAGAATTCTCACGCGCCAATTCCACGGAAACCTGCGTGCAAAAGTAGTATATCACATCACGTACGAAAATCATTGTGCGTTCTGTAACACGCAATATTATACAGTCCGACTACCAGTGTAGCAAACTTTTGAAATTATTATTAAAAGATCCAATAAGAATGAATTACGATGCTAGGATGTTTAACGTTACGTGAAACCAGAAAGTGCGGACGCAATTCGAAAAGAAAAATGCTTTGCATTCTGAGCAATCGGAGAAAGGCCGGAACGTTTCTTTTCGTCGGCCTTGTGACCCGCGGAAAGAACTCCTATCGTGGCGGATGTGTTCAGGGCCGTTTTTTTTTTTTAACACATTTGAGTTCCTATAAGTATACTAAACATTGCACTCTCTATACCACTTTCCAAAATTTCCAATCCGTCCTTCGACATTTCGTAAGT